>NC_046156.1:153728711-154434961 GCF_011064425.1 Rattus rattus | reverse complement strand
CTGAGTGTCTGCAGGTACTGTGTTATTCATTGCTTATGGAATGTGGTTTTATTGCTTATGATTCAACCATCAGTTCTTGTCTTATGTATTTCTCAAGCATATATAACAGAAGATGATTAATTGACCTCAAACTAATAGGACCACTGAAGGGTGTCTGGAGAACTACCATTCCTATCAAATATTGATACATAAGATATTAACTTACATTTTGTTGGATACTGTGTGCCACTATGGTTTCATGTGTTTCTAAGATCCACCTTGGTATTCTAAATCTCGATAAAAGTGCCCCAGGGCTTACCCACTGATAATGAGCCAGTTACATCTAAGAATTTGAGGTTAACAGATAAGAACATAGATAAGAACAGTTTTGTAGTTTCTGTAGAATTATTTTAATAGGCATTATTGTCAATGACTATTTTACTGATGATCATGTATAATTTATTTGCCAATTTACATTCTTCTACAAGAATAAGAAAGGATTTCCCCTAAAAAAAAAAACACTAAATATGTGAAGGGGGGGGGGGAAAGCATGAGGTAGAGGAGCCCTCATTGTGTGCTGTCAGAATGGATTTAATTTCATGTGGGTATGCAATTTCCAGGTGCCCAATATTCTCGAGCCATTCACACTCAGTATTATTATCTGGACTAAAATCGTATTAAATGCTAAGAATGGTGAACTGGTGAAAATAACAGAGTTGAGGGCAATTCGTTGATCATTATCTGCTTGTGTGATTTTATGTCCTGCATATAATGGAGAAACTCATTTGGGGGATGGTCACATGGGAAAGGGAATGGCATCATGACGAGAAACACTAACCATGTGATGTTCCCTTTCCCTTTTTAACTCTGCACAGCACCTTTTCCTTACATGCCTCTGTTTTTCTTTTAGTGGCAGAGCATTTCTATAACACTGGTTGAGAAAGTTCAGATGATCGCTGTAATCCTAGGATCCCTGTTCTTAATAGCGAGTGTGACTTGGCTCCTCTGGTCAGCCTTCAGCCCCTATGCAGTGTGGCAGAGGAAGGACATCCTTTTCCAAATCTGCTATGGAATGTATGGTTTTATGGATCTAGTGTGCATAGGTAAGACCACAGTATTCGATATTCACAAACTGTCGGTAATGCATCTCTTTCAGCATCTTCACGTTTACCAGTGTGTCTAATATATGCAGACTGTTGCTGTGTCCATCACCTTCACTTCTGGTTAATTACTGGGGCAAGGAGGAGAAGGTAGCCACAACTGGGCTGCTTCTAGGTGTAGTCTGAAGAGAAAAATAACAGGCCGGTGTTCATTTAATGTGGCATATTTTGCAGCCAAGAAGAAGATGGGGTTTGAAAAAAATTACTTGGGGTGAGCTATGTTAGGAATGTCACTTGCCTAAGGGGCAAGAACACATCAGTTCCCTTCCCAAGGCTAAGGAAGCATGGGCCGATGCCAACAGCAATATCCTGGCTTCTCAGAGATGACTGTGCCCTAAAAAACCTACGTCATAGTTGGAGCTCAGATTCCTTCAGGAACATAAAATGGCCCCTTGTAAAGTTGAGAGCATGGGTCAATTTTCCTTGTTTAATTTCCCTAAATGTAGCTAAAATAGACTTCATGAGAAAAGTTATGCTCATGGTTCACTTGTCTGGTCAACAGAACATGCAGCATTCAATGATGTGTTGGTGTGACGTGTTCTTCCAGGCACTGTGATGGTGACAGTTAATGTCTTGTCACAAAAGCACCTGGTGAAGGGCACCCAGGTGAATTCGCCTGCTCTAAAAGACTCCTGGGGTGTAAAATCGAACCAAAGGGGAAGGTGGCCATGATTTAAAGCACTAGTAGCATCTCATTACCTGTTTAGAAATGCCCATTTCCAGGCTCAACCCAGAACTACTGAGTCTTGAGAGGTAGAGTTGGAGTCAGTGTTGTGCATATTGTCTGCAGTGTTGATGAACACTGAAGCCAGAGAGTCAATGGTCCTTGGCCAAAAGCAGCATGCATGATCAGATGACTTGGTTTCCGATCCTAGCCTCTGCATGAGTAGTTCTGCTTTATCTGTCCATCCTGCCTTTCTCCCCATGGAAATAATGTTGACCAGGCAGTCAAAACAAAGACAACCGTGATTATGAAAGAATCCTATTATAGTTGGCAATGGATATGGATATGTTGTGCATAAGTCAGAAACACCAAAGTGTTGCTAAGTCACTTGAATTAATGTCTGTACATATGAGAGTCTTAATTTAACTAGAAATTTCCATATCCCCAGTTCTTTTATAAAAGGAAGTTTACACACATTTAAAATATAGTCACCCAGGCTTTCCTTGCTTTCTTTCTTCCCTTGTCATGAATGCAAGGTTATCAAGAAAGAAAATGATGAAACGTCAGGCCTAAAATGAGAGATGAAGGATTTCTCCTTCATCTGTTATGAAAGTTGATAATCTAAGTACAGCTTGCCTGGGTAATTAGACACATGTGAGCACTCTTACAGTAACCATGCAGATGGAGATTTAATGTCTAGATCCTTGCTGTAAATAAAGAGGAGCCATGAAATCATTCTCCATCCCTCAAGCATCTCAGAGAATGTGTTTATCCCCCGATGTCTGTTATAAAAAAAACAAAAAAAAAGGTATACTTTTGGTATTACAAGGGAAGTGCTTCCTTAGCCTGGAGGAAAGGATTTTAAAAGTCTTTACCATAAATAAAGGATAAATTCAGGAGAAGATTGATCTATTTACTTGTTAATATGAGCATTATGTGTATACCAATAGCTGAAGCTTTGTATTTTTTTTTTGTACCAACAAAAATAAATTTAAAGAAGAAAGTGAAATACAGCAAATGAACATCATGACTCACTTGGCTAAAAATTTGACCTGTAAGGTCTGATTGCCTTTCCTTGCCTCTTTGTAAAACTAAGAAGGACCAGATGCCTCCTAGGTAGGAAAGCATCTCCACGAGCTTCACAGTGTGCATGCGTTGCTAAGTTATAACATGTTACTGTCAGCATTTTAATTAAGACCATTAGAACTCTGCTTCCAAGAACACAGGCATGTGAACTAGGAATCTTTGGGAAATAGGTGCTATATTTGGGCTCCTCCTTTGAAATTTGAATGTTCTCTCATTTTATAAAAATCAAGTCTCTTAGAAACAGAAATACTTGCCATGTTTTCTAGAGACATTTTAGAGAGTGAGTTTGTATCTGTGTTATAAATATTGAAAATACTCTCTGTTGTCTTTTGCCTCCTCAGTCTGCACTCTCTCATTCAGTGATCTATTTGCAGAGTTGGAAAAACATCAATTCAGATCAGACATCACTTCCTTTGGCAACCTTATTAATTAGTATATTTTAGATCTGTGAAAATGTCAGGTTCTTTTACCCCAAGAAATTGAGAAAGCAACATAACAAAAGATGCATTAGCCAACTGGCTTACTGCCAGAGCCAGCCCCCGCCAACATTTCAAATTAATTTAAATGTCTCCTAATTAAAAGTGCATACTAACAAAAATCACATAGATTACACCTTGGAAACAATTGAGTGGAAGACAAAGACTTGGAAAAGAAAGGATTGTTACAATTTTTCACAATATTTACAATTGTGAGTTTAGTTTGCTCAGCCCAATTATTGGACATGTTCTGTGTCTAGGGACTAGGATTAAAAGTGAGGTCAGTTGTTTTTCTGCCTCCAGGCAGGCCAGGCCCTCATGTGGATATAGAGGTCTTCAGAACCAAAATGAAGTATCTTGTCGAGCCCTAATAATCAATCAACCAAGCAAATTGAGTGTTGGAACACTGAGGAAGAGACCTCGTGCTCGTGCTTGCTAAGAACTGTCTCCAAACACCATAGAACCAAAGCTTTGTACAGAGACCACCACAACCTCATACCTTACCTGCCCTACCTTGAACTGGTGTCTCCCTTGGGCATCGTTGACTTTTTAATCCTCCATGGCCAAAGATTATTTCAAAGTATTTTATCCACCTCCCTTCATTTTTTTTTCCTTTGAAAAACTTTTGCTGGCCTCCATTTCTCTGAAGACACACCTAAGTTGCCGAGGTGTGTATATTCCCCGTGCCATTTCAAAACCTAATTCCCTGGAAATTTCCTGTCACTATATGTGGCTTAGTTTGACAGAGAGCTTAAGTGTGTAAACATGTAGTTGGAAATATAATGGGGTGTGACATCGTGGGCAGGCAAATGGTAGTTCAATGATGCAGGGAGTGGTCCCTGCTCGGCACTGCCTGGAGGGTAAGTCTCAAGGAAATTTCATGGAGGAAGAAGTGACAGGCAAGCAACCTAATGGCTGATGCCTGGTGTGAGCAGAGAAGCTGCCTTACTGGTACTGAAGGAGGCCTCTTCATTTCTCATTTCTCCACAGAGAGGGCTTAGAAGCAATTGGAAGGGTTTTTTTTTATCAGCTTTCCAAACTTGATTGCTTTTTAAACAAGACAGAACAGATTGACAGTTTGAATGGAATGCTCTTTTAAAAATAATCCAGAAAAATACCCACATGATTCTTCTAGGGGAAAATGTAAAATTCAGCTATTTTATGAAAGTCTTAAGAAAACAAATCGTTGTAGAGACATTTTAAGGTTTGTAGAACCCGTTTTCTGGGCCTAGGAATAAATGCATGGCCTTAGGCTTGCTAGTGCAGTCCTCTACAATAGAAATACATCCCCTACCCCAGAAAACATCCGTAATTGAGAGCATTTGAAAATTCTTTACCTGATACATTGAATATTGAATTTTTTTGTTGATATTTTATCATTAATTAATTTTCTTCCTAAGGGTTGGCTTATTACTTGTTATTACTTTAATGTTTTAAATTCTCCCAGGGGTCTACGTTGAAATAGTGAAAGCCAGTCTGCCACATAGAAATTTCCATAGATATAAAAATGGTCCATATCTGCACTGTTGAGTACCATACACATAGCTATGCTTGGCTGTTTAATGTGTAAAAAGTGGCTAGCGAGAATGAAAAAAGTAAATTTTTAAGTTAAAACTCCTTTAGATTAATTTAAGTAAACATATGTAGTCGATGACTAACATATAGTCAGACCACAGAGTGGCCAATGTGTAAATATTCTATATACAAGTTTCTCCTCATCGAAATAGATGGACTGCAGTTCTTTAACAATTAAAGGACTTAGTTCTGAGAGAGGAGTAAGGTAACAAGAAGTTCAAAAGGACTAAGACTGTGAAGGAGACTAAAAGACCATTCTCTGGGTTGAGAGTCCCAGAGAGACCAAGAGCCACAAAGTAGAGATATGCTTTAAAGTTTTTACTAAAATTTCAAGCTATATTTATTGAAAAACCTGTGTTTGTTTGTAGGAAGTATAATATGAAAAGGTATTTGGGGATCACTTTCAAGAACCTAAATGGATGTCATTCAGACTAGCATTATTCACAGGACAACCTAATCCTCTGAGATATACCCCCCAGAGATAGTAGCTTCAGAAGTATAAACTAACATAGGCTTTTGCTGACTTTTCCAAGGAAGGTTTGCACATTGGACTAGGAAAGATTAGAAACCCAGGAAGGAAGAGTCCGTGTGGGGAGTGGGGCAGGGCACTCGCTAGAAGATTTGGTTTGTCACATTGCTCTTACAGGGATTGGAAGATTTTAATCCTCTGACCGTGTGATCCAGAGGGTGTGCTGGGAGAGGAAGATATTTATTAATGACCACTTGGACATTTTAGGAGATGAAAGGACAATGAGTCAGTTTCTTACCTTGCAAGTAAAAACTGAATGTATTAATGTGAACGTTGTAGAAGTGACGAACTAAAGCCCTGTTGTGTTAGTGAGATTCCCACAACTTCCTTTAAAGACAAACCCCTTTGTCATTACATAGGCATCCCTGGTAAGAGACTTATTTGTGGTAACAAGGACAAATAATCCTGGAATACCTTCATGCCAAAATTATGCATCTTTACTTGTGTAATATCACAGAGTAAGAAAACATACTTTAAAAAATTCTAATAAACACCATAAGTTGGTGGCAAATCCATGTCTGAGAAAGACAGGTTTTGATCTTTCCCAGGACATAGTGGAAGGCACTGGTTATTGTTTCCATCTTTTAAAAAGTGGATTTACACTCTTTTCAAGTATTTCTAGCTAGGCACATTATCTGCACATCTATTTTATTTGTGATTGTGAAAAATCTACATTTATAAAAAGGACACCTGACTCACAACCCTTTTCTTGAAGTGACAGTCCCTCTATGTTCTAAGAATGAACATCTCAGCATTTTAATGTATATCCAGATCACTTTGTTCTTAAAGACACCGGATTCTGAGGAACATCACTTTCGTGCTCTACAAATGAGTGCAGGATACAGTGCTTTCCACCCAACAGTGTGATCGCCAAACTTTTTCCTGTTGGTTCTACCAGGATTTCCTTAACTCCCATCTGCTGAGGGCTATGTAAGCCATTCAATGTCACTTTTGCCATGAGGGGTACCGCTGTAGTACACACCTGTTTTAACTGTTTCTTCAAACAGGTTTCTGAGAGCGGAGGGTCTGAATAGAGTAGTAGGCATGTGTATTAGAGTTTAGAGGATCCCTTTCAATAATCCACTACACAGCCTTGGCTGTTTAAAACCCACCAGAGTATGGCTCTCCCACTTCTATCACCTCACTTTCGTTTTGCTGCTGTGGCTTTAGCAATACAGAACAGCATACGACTCTTGGTACTTTTTTTCACATCACTTCTGTAACTAGATCAGCATGGCAATTTTACCTAAGAAAATAAGTATGGCCACCTGGGGTCATGCCAGCAGGCAGCCTGTCTTCCCTACAGTTTTGAAGAAGAGTGGTGCAGTGTACAGCGTCACAAGGGAAGGTTCCTGTGACTTACTTCCATGTTTTCTCTCTGAGGTGAGGTTCAGCAGGGGTGATGGAGAGCGGTATCCACTGACTCACACACTCCGGATGCCCCAGCATGCTTAGATGCTCTGGGGTCAGCTGCTTCTGCTGTTGGACACCTTTGTTTTTTGTTTCTGGGAAGAATGTTTCGCCTGAAAATAGTTGAAGAAAACAGCGTCCCTCTCTCACTTGGCTCACCAGCAAAATTACTCGCCTGTAACTTTTCTTCTCCCTGTTCATTTCTGAGTTTAAAGCACAAGATCAGAGAATGAAGGGGTGAACATTGGCACGCTCATCCACCTTTGTACACACACTCAGATGTACTTACCAGGAACCAAGGATCACTCTCAGAACTCTTTTGAAATGACATAAATTTACAACCACCCCACCTTGAATGCTACTGGTCTCAACTGAAATAATGACATGTTTAGTTTAATATAGCTCTTTACTCTGTACTGCTTTTAAGCGCTTCCAAATTTAGGGAATTCTAAAAAGTAAACCAGGATATGCTAGAGGGATGAACAGATCAAAATATTTTCTTCTTACTGTACCAATTACAGTCAACACTGAAACATATGCTTCTTTAGCAGAAGGCTCATATCACCCAACTAAATTTTTATTCTCCTATATTTTTAATCAAAACAGTTATTTAAATTCAAAGAAGTCTCATAGTCGTGAGGCTAGCTATATTGAAATGTACTTCTCACTGTTAAATATTTATCAGGTTGAAGTTTCTTGAGCACTCAGACTTCTCAGGAGTTACATGTGAATGTATTCACACTTCATTATAGAGCATCAAAATGATAAACACAATTTTAATGTTTGGTTGACTGTATTAGACATATATTTAGATTTTAAAGAGCAAAGATAATCCTTTTGTCCCTTTTGTCTGGCCTTTTAGTTTAGACTAGCATTCGTTGTACAGGTGATTTTGCTTCAATTTGTAATATTTTCCAGGTTTAAAAGTTAAAAATAGGGTCAGGACGACGGTTTGACGACTAAATGTGCTTGTGACACAAGCCTGATGACTTGAGTCGAATACTCTGACCCCCAGTAAGTGGCAGACAGTGAGAGCACTGTGACAGCATGTGCTAGTAAAGTCAGCAGTCCTATGGGAAGTGGAGAAGGAGACAGGAAAATCTCCATAAAACTCATGAGCTAGGTAGCTGACCATGGCAATGGTAAAAGTAGGAGACACCCTTCCTCAGACCCAGTATAGATAGAGACGGCGGAGATTGATCTGCGGTTACAAACATTCCCTAACTTGTGGAGAAACTAGATCTCCTTCCTAGCACCAACATCACAGCTCACAATGTCTGCAATGCATACGATGCACATACATGTATACAGAAAAAAACCCTCTTACATAAAATAAAAATAAATCTTTAAAAAGTGTACAAAGGCTAGGATTGTTGGGATAACCCACCTTTATACATGTTGAAGGGAGGGTACGTTCCTGTATTTTCAATTTTTAATGGTTGGGCCTGCATTATCAGTCTAGCAGAATATGTAACTGCTTGTCACTTCCTCACCTGGCCCCAAAGAAAGGCAAGCAGTAGCCTCCAAAGCCAACTGGATGACTAAGGAGCATGGCTTTTGCATAATAAAGAGCTGGCTGCTAACGCAGAAGGACTAGCAAAAGGAGGGAGGGAGAGAGATAGAGATGGATGGATGGATGGATGGATGGATGAATAGATGCATGAGTGAAAAGATAGATGATAGATACATATACAGATACATGATAGATGATAGATAGATAGATAGATAGATAGATAGATAGATAGATAGATAGATAGCAGAATTATATTGTGGGTTAATATTCTGCTAATGGGAAATTTTAAAAGTACATTTTCTCTGGGTATTAAATGAGTAAAAATGAATAATTTCGACTAGAAGAAATTTCAGTACTACCATAAATAAGTTTATTTATCAGGGATGGCCACATAATCACAAAAGGTCTGTGGGCCATTTCTATTGCTTTCAATAAATATGAAGCAATCGGCATAAGAAAACAGATCTCCTGCCCTGGAAACATAAAATTCTAGTAAATCTCAAGCAAAAAGTAAAAACAAAAAACAAAAAAACAAAAAACAAAAAAACAATATGTTCTTGTTTTCTGGTATCTTTGAAATCACTTAAACATTGAAAATATTTTTAAGAATTTTGTGTGAAGAATGAATTTACAGAGGAAACAAGAATTAAAAATAAATTATCACTAGAAGTTGAGCCAGGTCATAATTAGGAGGCAGCAAAAGTGCCTCCTCTGTTCATCATAGGTAAGATGTGTGTGCTTGAAGCAGATGCAAGGTCATTGTCTAAAAGATCGCACATGTTAAAGCTATGAAACATAGGGAAACATGAAACTCATCAGACGGCTCCAAATAAATAACGTAGAATTACCAAGGGAGGACCAGCATGTTTGCTCCACTACTTATGTCCTGTGGGGGATGCTGTTCTACAGGCATGGGGTCGGGATGCTTGAATGGAGGAGGCTTTTTCCTAGACCTAACTAAAGTGAGGCTGGACTACCAAGGTCTAGCATATTCTGGCATGGGTTAACATTCTTTGTTGGAAGTAATAGTAAATACCCTAGATGCCAGTCATTCTCCTGTCCCCTCCCTAGACACCAGCATTCCAGAGTGACCTGAATTTAATGAATGTTCTCCATTCAACACTATTAGCAATTCCCATAAAAAGGATTTAATAAACATGTGGAAGTTTTTCTATGATAAAACCCTCAATCCAGATGCATTCTTCATCATACCCCATCCTTTATCCAGGAACCACCATCACTACCCAGTTTGGAACTAAGCTCCTGGAGCTATTCAGGAAAGGAGCTTTGAGGTCAATAGTCAACATTAAGCCATAGAGTGGGCTGCGCAAGGCTGCCTCCATTCTATATTTGACAGTCTGGGTTTTAGTTAAAGGTGGGCTGGGGGAGGTATTGCTTCTTTTTGTGTACTGTTGAGCTATGTAGGAAGCACAGACGTGGTTAAGTCTGCCTGAATCATAAGACATGTGATAAAAGAAGCCCAGCTTAATACTGCTTGGCATAACAACCACAAAAGCTGATTAGCTTGTATTCCCTTTCTTGAATGTCTGTCTCACTGTAATTTCCAGCTCCAGGAAATTCCTTTATTTTTCTTGAGCTATAATTTTATCAGGGACCTACAATTTGGCTCTTAGGAGACTTTCACCCTTCTACTTCTGTAAGGACAGAACAGTCTTCTCTTCTAGCCCTGGGCTCCTCTGGGTTTCCCCTCAAACCCATCTTAAGTAGATGATAGCCTGTATGGTTGGCTGCATTGTCAGTCTGTGCCATGTCTGACTACTACTACAGAATGCACATTCTGCTAGCTCACTAGAAATCATTATGTAGCTGTAGTAGAATTTATTTATATGGGCATATCATTATTCTTTGACTTCAGAATCAGCTAATTGCCCTGGACTTTAGGAAATGCCACTGTTTCATTCAGAAAGTGTCCGATGGCAGTCAGCTGGAAACACAATCTGGGTCTACCCCGAACACCAACCCCAGCCTCAAATGCCACAGACTGTGACCACAATTTGAGTGCATGATAGGGGCAGAGAAAGAGTGGATCTGGGCTATTTGAATTGGTTAAAATAGAAAACGTTCATACTTTCTGTAATTTGAGACGTAGGTCATTCGCCCTTTCTTGGGAAGTTTAAATTATAGGATTTTTTTTCTAGGCCTTAATCATGGTGATATTTACCAATTTTGGCTATACCATGGTTGGCTATTAGTGATGCTGTTGCATTTTGAACCCCAGAAATTAAACTAGGAACGAACTCATCTCTAATACACGACATTCTTGGCTGTGCTGGAATGGTCTCTCATCACTAATTAACCCCATAGGTCTCCTATGAGGGGTAAAATTAAAGATACTGTTTTAAGAAAGCTGTCATCTTAGATGACTGTGTAAAAACTTAGTTCTTCTAAGGAAATATTAGCAAAAGTAAAAGAATAGCAGACCAATGCTATTATTGCTAACTTCCATTTCCTTCATAAGAAGTTGAGACCCTCTCTGCTGGGTCTCTCCATGGAAAGCTGCCTACCCAGCTTGCCTTTTGGCATACATATGCTACTTGCATTATGTATTGACATTGTACTACTCCTGAAGTACATGGCAGAGAAAAAAAAGAAACAGAAAATGGGGTAGCACACAGGGCCTCGGGCCAGATACAACACATTGCCTATTTTTGACTTGAGATTAGTTGGAGTGGTTGATTTTTTTTTTGCATTTTCAATGGCTAAATATACCAAAAGAACTTATGATACATAAAAATTACATTAACCTGAAGTGTAATATTTGTAATATTGTATGGAGATAAAGCCACATCCATATAAATGTGTGCTATCAATGAGAAGTTGTAACAGAGATCAAAGGGTTTTCATAGCCTGAAAAGCTCACTATTGGGCCCCCTTTGCATTTTTTAAGCAGGGTGTAGATTGCCCACTGCTTTGTCTACTTGCTGTAGAGAAACATTCACTGAAAAAGATTAAATACAACCTGGAAAGTACCAGGAGAGAAGCTTCTGAAGACTGATGAGAAAATGGATCATCAATTTAGGGTCAGCAAAGCCTGTGTGCAGGAAAAGTCTTGAGCTAAATTTGGAATGAGAGCAGAAGCATGGAAAAGGTCTAGAGTGGGAGCAACTGCTGGGACTAAGCAAGATGCATATGGTAGTTCATACCTCTTCATTCCATCCCTTCATCCCTTCCTCTCTCTCTCTCTCTCTCTCCTTCCTTCCTCTCTTCCTCCCATCCTCCTCCTCCTCTCCCTCTTCCCTCTTTTTTCTTTCTTTCTCTCTCTCTTTCTTTCTCTCTCTCTCTCTCTTTCTTTCTTTCTTTCTTTCTTTCTTTCTTTCTTTCTTTCTTTCTTTCTTTCTTTCTTCCTGGCACTTCATTATATAGCCCTGGCTGGACAGGAACTTGATATACAGACTACACTAGCCTCTAAACCCAGGAGATGAGGAGACCCTAAGACAATTTAATGCATATAGTTGAACATCCTGATACTGAAGACATATCATTGATAATCATAGGCATGAAGGAAGGGCCGTCATATAGGAGAAAGCTAATAAAGATATTGCAATTACCTAAGCAAGTGAATAGGGATTCTTAGGTCTGGTGGAAAGCTGCCATAATGGAAAGGGATACATCGGATGACCCAGTGATCACTGTGGAGCCAGTTGGAAGCGATTGCAGTTGTGGATTTAGGTAGAGCCTCTCAGGGACTCATAGAGGCTGATGTTATTTCCCGGAAGGGTGGGGCATCAGAAGATGGTTAAAGGAGAGAAAGATCATGGATTCTTCTTGATCATTATTAGAATTTCTGGGGGAATCCTAGGGAATGAGGCCAGCAAGCAGCTGGAATTAAGAGTCTCCCACTGGTGGGGTTGGGGATTTTGCACAGGGGGAGAGCCGGTGCCCAGGAAGCCGAAGGCCCGGGGTTAGGTCCCCAACTAAAAAAAAAAAAACCAAAAAAAAAAAAAGAGTCTGCCACATTGGAGGTAGAGATTTCTATGTGGTAGCTGAGACCAGCATCTACAAGGAAAATGATTTGGGCAAGATGAGCTGAAGTTTGAGGAACACAGGGAGATGGAAAGGGTGGACTATCATGGCTAGAGTAGGAAAGGTAAGCAAAGGAAGAGAGGGGATTGTGTGGTCCAACCAGCAATCTTTCCAGGTAAGGAGAGCAAAGCAGATGTGGCAGAGTGGAGACACACAGAGATGACAAACACTGCAGCATCGTGAAGAGGGCCACAAGAGGGCTCGAAACATACATTCCTAAGTCTTGCCTGACAGAGGATGCAATTAAAAATGGTGCAATCTAAAGGGGATGTGGACTTGAGAAAGATATTGTTCCTTGCATGGTCTATTAGGACATAGACAGCTAGTAAGGAGAGATGCTTGTTGGAAGTCAGAAGAAAGAATGAAGATCCAACTTTAGAGAGACCCAAATGTGTCCTGTGGTATCGTAAACTATGACAAGATCATGAAAGAAGATAAATCAGCTTAGAAAGAGAAAGAAGAAATTAGACCACATGATGATGAGGCCGAACTCTTGCAAGCAGACTCTATTGTCCTCATTCAGAAAGACACAGAAAAAGCAGCTCTCTGTGCTTCTCAAACCCACAGACCGATCCCGAGAACTTTGGGCATTTCCTGGCTTTGTACTATTTTGAGATGCATTTGTCACTCAAGGGAATGTGACCATGACCATTCCTTCAAATGTAATAATAAAAACAATTGATGAATGAATTGACTTCTCAGACTGCAAGGTTGAGATGAATAGGCAGCTTGCTTTTCATTCTCTGTCTTTTTCTTAGAAACAACAGAGAGGAAGCCATACTTTCCTGGGGCTCTAGTCCTGGCACAGTCATTTATAAGCATCTGGGTTCATAAGTGTTTTGAATCAGCCAAGTATTGGTGACCAGGTTGACAGGAGGAAGGAGGAAGAGTGTGTACAGTTTCTGGTCAATACAAATCCCATGTGACTCTTTTGCCACCAGTGATCCCTCTGTTCACGCCCCATTTTCCTTGAGGGCAAAGCCTACTGTCATAGAATATGGGCAATGATGACCCCTTAAGCTTTTTCCAATCTAGTTTTGAATCACACACTTGAATTCCTCTGCCAATGTTTTAAAATATTACTTTAATGTTTGAAAGAACTATAGTCAAGGTTTTAAGCACACAAATTTAGTCCGTGCTTGTCAGGCATTCTGGAGATCCCACTGGTGCCTGCTTTTCTTTTTTTTTTCCCGTTCTCTGGAATTCAGCAAGGACTGAGTTTTTACCATATGTCAGGAAATGGAGTAGGATTAACATCCACCTAAAGGGAAAAGAAGACAGGGCTCAGACAGGCTAGGAACACACAGCAGATTAGGAGCCACAGTGTTTATACAAGATATTATAGTACACGAGATTAACAGTATAGATCTGTCCTATGGGAGCTGAAGATGATAGGAAGGGAAGAGCAGCTGACAGATTGTGTTTAATAAGGAAATGGAAGAATCTGGCCTTCAAAGATCCATGTTTGCTAAGCAGACAAAGCAGGCAATGCTCATTTTCTGGAACAGTGATGGGTGGACTAGAATAAGTATAACCTGCATCTTTTTGGAAAAGGGTCTGCTTCACTCAGGTCAGCTAGTGGAAGGTGACTTCTGCATCAAGGTGGGCTTCACAATCTGGTGTGATCAGCCTTGGAGATCCAGCCTGCAGGGCTCCTCCCATCCACCTAAAGAACAAAGATCTTACAGAAGATGTAGGCAGTGCCATAGAACAGACATGAGCTTTATGTAGTGGACTCCAAGGAGCTTCATCAATCCTTCATCCATCACTATTGCACTATCACTCTGATAGTGTAATGTTCACTTCTTGATGTACACAATGATCCGCATTAAGGGTGTGGTACTTTTTGTAACAGCAGTATCTAAAAATTAGCCAGTGTCTATGCCAAGGCCTTTTTTTTTATCATGGCAGAATTCTTTGTAGTTATCAATTTTCTCCTACAGGGTCTCCTAAGAGGGGTAATGGTGGATCTATGCCTGCTATTGGTTATTAGAACCAGCACCACACTCTTAAATCAGCTGTAGATAATTCTGAGAGAAGTAAAGGTCTCTATCATTCATATTCTACAATGGGAAAATCAGCACATCTTTTGTAGATAAACATGTGTTTTATATTGACTATTTCTTTATATAATTTATTTATGTCTGGACATCACAAAACACCCACTTATGATTAGCACATTGTGGTTTACAGAGCCCTAATTTGACATCAATTTAAAATAAGTATTTTGTGATGGTGTATATATTGTTTGACTTCATTTAACTTCTGGCATCTGGCTATTTTGCATTTTTATGTTTTTAGCCTTCATGCATAGTTCTGTTCAACAACAGAAATGTTGTAGACCATAGATAAGTAACTGACTTACTGTTATTGCTTCAAGATACTTTCGAACAATACTCAACAAGGAGATGCCTTTTTAGCAATGGCTTCCAGGTTTCTCTAAGCACTGGGAGCATGACTTGGGAAACAGCGCTAGGAGAGCAAATGCACTTCATGACACTTTGCACTTTTTTATTGTCATGAATAAGGGTGGACACAAGGATGAGCATAGCACAGTGCACCTTCAAAGGTCAGAGGACATCCCTTTCCACTTTTAAGTGGGCTCTGAGGATTGAACTCAGGTAGTCTGGTGTCTACACCAAGCATTCTACCCACTAAGCACCACTCCAGCCTTGCACAGAATTTTAGCCAAGTTTATCACCATCAAGGATATAGTGGACTACAGTTTCATTTTGAGTATTTTTATTCTTCATGCATAGTTCAATCTTACCATTTTGCACGTGATCCTTCTAGAACAACAACACTAACTCCTGCCAAAAATAAAGGCATCAGAAGCAAGGCCAACTAGAGCCATTGACTCCAAACTGCTCTACCAAATAAGGAATAGACAGATCAAAGCTTTAGGCTGCTTTTAGAGCCACCGACTCTTCAGGTTGTCATACCTGGTTTTGTTTTGTTTTGTTTTTTGTGGGTTCTATTTGTTTGGCTGCTTGTTTTTGTTTTTGTTCTTCTCACATATAATACATGTCAACCACAGTTTCCCCTTTCTCCTCTCTGCCCAGATCCGACAACTTAACTTTTCCCCAGATTCCTTCCCCTTCCATCTCCCTTCCAAGAGACACAAACCACCAAACACACACACACACACACACACACACACACACACACACACACACACACATTGCAAAAGCCCTCGCACTGGACAAGGCAACAGAACAAGGGAGCACACAACAGGAAAAAATAGTCCCAAGAGCTGAAAGCTATAGCAAGTACACAGAGGACCTGGGACAGACGGCTGCAGGCCCCACCCCATTTTTGCCACTTACAGCATTTGAACCCATACTCGTGCTTGCAAGTGTTCATGTGCACACCCACACGTACTGGGGTGGTGACATCTTGGCCAGGAAAAAAAAAGAGAATTTGAAACTAGAAATTTTAGGGAATTTCAATCAAAATTTTCTTGGGCCAGGTCTCTGCTGCACTTCCCAACCTTTCCCAAGGACATTTGGGTTGAGCAGAGCAGGGCAGTGCACAGGGATTTCTCTTTTTGATGGCTGAACTTCCTGAGAAAGGAGAGATGAGTATAACTTGTCCAATAGCTAGGCAAAGTCTTCCCAGCTCATGATATTGCCTTCCAAAAAGACTCTGAAATCTGTTTTTCCATGAAGTAGATTGGTGTATGCAGGGACATGGGTGTTTGACTACTACGATTCTGGTTTGGAATGTTCCATGATGGCTCATGTGTTGTATTGAAGGTTTTTAGATCATGGTGTTGTGTTCAGAGGCACAGTTATTCCATCACACTGCCTTACCTGGATGTGGGCAGTGGGAAAGAAGGAGGCATGAAGGAGGGAGGGACAGAGAAAGATAAATGTTTAGCCAAGAGGGCTGTAGGTAATATTAGATAAAATTTGTTTGATTATAAAACTTAAAAGCATTTCTCCATCCATTCCTTCCTCTCTCTCTGCTGTGTGGTATTAGGTACTGAACCCAGCTCATGGCAGCATACTTAGGCTAGTGTTTTTCCACTGAAATATATCCCTAGCCCAATTCTTGTTAGTTAAAATACTTTGGGTATGAAAGTAACACTTGGGGTGTGAAATTAGAAGTAAAAAATGTGGCGTGTGTGTGTGTGTGTGTGTGTGTACATGTGCGTGTGCATGCAAGTGCATATTGCATGCGCACATGGCCAGACATATGACCATATGAATACATGGACCTTGATAATCTCCTTCATCTCTTACACTCTGTTTCCAAGACAATTGCAAGTAACATAATATTTTAAAATTTGGGATTGATTTTACATAATTTTTTATGTCAGTTAACCCAAAATCTGTGTGTGTCAAGATGATTCCTTAACAAAATATGTTTCCTTGCATTTCAATAATATTTCAACTAAATATATTATCAAGAACAAAACTATAGGCCTACCACATTCAGTTCTCATACTCTGTTGGCATCCATAGCATTGAATATAACAAGTATATTAAAATAATTAATATATATGTTTTATAAAAATTATCACAGTATTTCCCTGCAAAGTTAATGGCTCAAGTGAAACATAAATTCAAGCTTCTTTTTTTGAGGCCTGAAATATCATAAAGTTGTACCACTGATACAGTTCTTTAAAGTTTGGCTTTTCAGCACAGTGAGCTAGATTTGGATGACTCCTAAGTCTTGGTTTAAGTTTGTGGTGGTCATGTTTTCTTGTAGCCACCAGCTCAAGCGGCATTTTCCACAGCTTCATTGAAATTGAAGAAGAGAGGGAACGTGCCTTGTGGGTAGCATAGGATATAGTCTGTTTAGGAAAATTTAGCCTTCAGAAGGCAAGGGGTAACTCTGAAAGCTCATGGGGGAATAAAACAAAATCTATGCATTATTCATGACTCAGTGCAATTGATAAGCAGCAGCCCATGGAGGTGGAGAGACATCAAGAGTGTGTCTTCTGAAAACTGGGATTGTATGACCTATTTCTCCACATTGGGTGGGGAATGGTAATTTTGAGGAAGTGATCCTAAAAAAATATTTCCTAGAAAGTGGCCATTCCCTCTAGTAAATGATCTGACTTCTGGCCTTTGGAAGAAGTTTAATGGGGAAAAAAAAAGGCTGAAATTTGAGTAGTTTTCTGTGATGAAGCCATCACACAACCATCATCACCACTGTACTCACTCCCAATGAGCCTACCTTGGACTGAAATTGCTTTTTGATCAGTGCAAATGGGCTCTCACATCACATAAACTCACTATTGATTTTGTAATTAATAGTAATGTCTTATATTTATATCCTTCCCATCGCAGAGGAAATCCTAGTGTCTCAGGGTTGAGGAATTACGATTTATATCCAAACTCTCCTTCCCAATGCAAAAATTGCATTTTAAGTAAGAAAAAGAAACACTAAATCACTGGCCTTGATGAATTCTGAAAGCTTAATAATAGAAGCAGCAATTAAAACCTAGTCATCTTGACTTATAATTCTGTAGCTCCCTATAAACGACTGGTCAGTTGGATCAACCCCCTTCTTTCCTTTGTGAAAAAGAGCTTCAACACTGATTTTATGCTACTGTCGTGATTGACAGAGCACATTTCTCTGGTTTTATTTTGAGACATAGAAGACTTGGCCTCAAAGACATGTTTATTTAACCAGGTCCTACATGTTTTTAGCAGACTGGTAAACATCTCTGCAAGCTGTTAAGTCACATATACAAGAAACTTATCTTCAGCTAAGCAGGTAGTGTAAATAGACAAAATTCTGACCTCTTTTTTCAAGGAAAAGATACTCATCTCCTGCTTGGCATTGTTTTAGCTGATGAACGTATAAAAGGGAGGGAAGGAACAAGGAAGAAAGGAAGACAAAACAGAAGGAAGGAAGGGAAGGAGAGGAAAGATGGGAGAAAAGAAGGGAGAGAAGAAAGGGCAATGTTCTCGGCATAGGCAGGCTCCCAACCCTCCCGCACTGAGCTGCTGGTAAATAAGTACCCTTTTAATTACTTGTTCTTTCAGCATCAAAATCATTGGGTTGGCTGTACTCCTTCCTGTTACTACAATCCCCACCATTTTTCCTTCTGTGAAAACTCATTTTTTTCCTTTTATAGTCTACTTATGACTTCTTTTAAAGGTTAGAGTAGCAACCTCTTTGTTTTTCCCAAAGTTTTCAGTTTGTAATACACTAGATTACTAATAAATTATCTGTTATCTCATCTTAGGAAATTTGAATTTCTTTGGTGCAAAAAAAATCATATAGAGAATGATAGCTGACTATCTCCATCCCTATATCCCTTACTTGAATTATAATTCAAAGCACATTTATTACCACCCCCTTCCCCAACTAGGCTCATTTCTCCACTCTCTCCGTACTATTGAAACTTAGAAGGTATTCTTTTCACCATTTTATACATCAATCAATTATTTGTACTAAAAAATGTACAGTATTTTTCATTTCATCATGCCCTTGAGAAACTTTCACCTCTCTCCACACTGGCTTTGAGATTTTTATTTTGAATCCATGGTAATTCATAAGCCTTTGTTCTTTTATGTCACTGCTGTTGTCCACCAGATCTACATTCTCTAATCACCCACTCTTTTAAGGATAGAAGTTCAGATTGCTTGTGGTAATTTTGCAGTAAGCACTTTTAATCACATTTCCCTGCGTTTTGGGGCAGATGGGTCCCAGGGAGTTCAAGTGTTGTGAAGAGGAGGTGTTCATCCTCAAACCCATCATCACTGACAGGTGTGCACCACTCCCATGTCATACAACACCCGATTAAATGACTCTTCCTTGGCCAATCTGCTGCCTGACTTCCAATGCCATTTAGTCCTCTTGGAGGTCAAACACACAGACCCCCTTGTTCATTGGAAGGGTTGTCTCCTCCAGGGTCTCCTTTTACTTCTGTGCAAGTCACAGGGTTACAATCTCCTGGAGCACATGCTGACATGCAAACCCATGGAAAATGTAAGCTGTTCGGTGGGCATGGTATCTGCAGTGATGATGGCTCTACGCTGCCCTGTCACATCTGTTGACCATTCAGAAGTTTACGGTCCCTGAGTTTCTGATTATTTCCCTGAGAGTTTGCTTCAGAGCAATGTGACTATCAGATTCAGAACAAGGACCCTGCAGCCAGCCTGCTTGGGTTTGGCTCCTGACTCTGTCACTTCCAGCTCTTGTGTTCCAATGAGTTCTTTACAACATCTTCATAGCTTGGCCTTCTCGTTTGTAAAATGAAAAAAATATTTACTTCACAAAGCTGTGGTGGGAGTTAAATGAGGTAATATATACAATGTTATCAAGGAGTAAAGGTGTTTACTAAGTCTGTGTTGCTGGAAGTAAGAGAAATCTTTTTCTATCTACTGTGTGTCAGCTTTTGTTTTACTATTACTTTAAGAGCAGTGGAAATGGTGATCCTATTATCTACCTCTTAGATTGTTGACTCAGTCTTAGTTCTCACCATCCTGCATGGTATACAGTTGGCACAATGTCAAGTTTAAAAATGAAGCTAGTGATTGAAAACAATGCAGACACTTGAGGGTATACTGTGAGACAGATGATGGATTACATCCATGACAGCCAACCTCTTCACAGGCTAATCAATTATTTTTCAAAAATGAGCACTTCTACCTAACATGGAGTAGTTCGCCAGTAGCCACCTTATTAGTCAGAATCCTGTGTTCTCTGATAATGATGAGGGATGGAGAGAGATGAGGCCGTGTCTTAAATGCCTGACCTTTATGCAAGACAGTGTTTTTAACTTCAAACTATCAACAGTCATTTTGTTTCTTTGAATTTTAGGCCTCATTGTCCATGAAGGAGCTGCAGTTTACAGAGTGTTTAAGCGATGGCGAGCTGTTAACTTGCACTGGGATGTATTAAATTATGACAAAGCCACAGACATTGAAGAAAGCAGCCGAGGAGAGTCATCCACAAGTAGGACTTTGTGGTTACCATTGTCAGCTCTGAGGAACAGGAACTTGGTCCACCCAACGCAACTGACCTCACCACGGTTTCAGTGTGGCTATGTGCTATTACATCTATTCAATCGGATGAGGGCCCATGAAGATGTTTCGGAAGACAATGGCTCCGGTGAGGTAGTGATGAGAGTGACGTCTGTGTGACAGATGTACACGGCAGCAGAGTGTGGAACCCTGCACATTTCGGAATGTAATTGCAATGAATGGCAAAACCATAGCACTTCTAATTGTACATCCATGAACTTTTTAAAATCTATGCTTTTTATATGAACATTTGAATTGCAAATACATTTTTCTGAAAAAAAAAAGAGGCTCCTTGTTTGCTTTGTGACCTGTCACATTTTTTTCAATTTAGTTACTTACTGAAATTGTCATATGTGTCATTTAACTCTACATGGTCAAAGGAATAATGAAAAAAATCATTAAGACCTAAAGTATTTTTCTTGCTTATTTTAAATATATGTGTATCAACATTTTTGCTTCATGTGCATTTCAGGCACAGCAAAATGGGTCAGTTCAGAATGCTGCAGGCAGGTTCTACAGAGCCACTGCCTACATATACTCCACAAAACTTCTTGGGGCTTCTACCCACACCTCTCAGTTAGAAAACTTGTAACAACAAATATCTGCCTCAAGGACTACAAACTCTAGGCATTATGGCTTGCTTTTCAACTTCTGGATGAGCACAGAGAGTGTCAAGGGGGAATAAGGGCATGATTAAAATGGTTAGTTTCCTCTCCATGTTAGGTAGACAGCCCTAGTACATCGAGCCCTGAAAAGGCGAATTCACCAAATGCTTCAGGTGCTATAATCACAGAGACACAAAAAACAGCCTCTTCACATTGGCACAGCCTAATATGCTATCATCATTACTTAGTGTCTTGAATTATCTTAATCAGATTTTTCTCTTATAAAAAGCATATACACTTTCTTAATAGCCTAAATGCTACTCCACTGAATGAAATTCTGAGGAATATCTTAACCTACAAGCAGTGCAGATCTTTCTGTTCCTCTGGATAGACTAGATTTTTTTTCTTTGAAAAGAAGAAAAATTGAGCTTTTGGCTTCTCAGAAACAGGTTCTAACTAATGGTAGCTGACAATTATCTATAATTCATCTTTGTAATGAAATGATTGACACACATTGCAGGGCAATAATGCAATGTACAAGGATGTAGGCAGGCATGCTTAGAAATGAGTCTCCATGCCTGCTGGTAATAAGTTTAAGTTTACGGATCTAAAGGCTTATGAAACAAAGCATTCTGTATTCTATTTTCTAAAATTAATGTTGGTGTCATTGACAACATCACTGTTTGTATTTACAAGTATGACTGTGATCACTCCATGGAAAATTCTCTTCATTCTGGAAACTCTATTTTTCCAGTTACAATTCTGCGTCACAAACAATGAAAAGTGGACAGTTTATAGAAATGTGAAGAATGAATCACAAAGCTATCTATGGAGGACTCTATCTATTTAGAGGCAGAGCCAGGGAGAGAAGTTATCAGAATTCTATTTCAAAAGGAGGTTGTTTGTTTTAGTCAGATGCTACATGGTATAGTTCTAGGAGAGGCTCCTGGTCAGTTTAAGAGCACACCATCTAATGGGGAACAATTTTGGTTACTGTTGGTATCCCAATATAGAGCAATGTGTTACTAAGACTTCATCAATAGTTCTTCAACCTAACAGTGCTCCAGCATACAGCAAGGCCTTTAAGGCAGTGTTTATCTGTGAATTTGTATCAACACCCTTGCAGAAAAAGGACCCTGGGATAAGAAATTCTCTGCAATATGTTTGTGGAGTACAGGAGGGAGATTTGTGATGATGAGAGTACCTAGTGCCATGGCAAGCCTGACAGCCCTGCCATGAATCATTGTCTGCTTTCTATGTCTAACCCTTACCGTCTCTAATGATCCCACACACACACAAATATGCTCATATATACACCCACCCACCCACACATATACATACATACATACATACATATATGTATATACATGCATGCATACATGCGCACACATGCATGAGCCAAATTAATGTTGGAATAAGAAAATTATCAGAATTTCCACACAATAAATGTATCACCCATGAAATAATTTCATAGAAAAAATGTGGTGTGTGTGTGTGTGAGTGTGTGTGTGTGTGTGTGAGTGAGTTTGTGTGTGTAAAGAGAGATTTAAACTCAGTTTTAAGACAAAAACCTTAAAACTCTCAATATCATCTCACAGATTATTATGACAGAAACAACTTTTCAATTTCAACACCATAATTCAAACTAAATCTTCAATGCCAAAAATATTTATAATTAGGAAATGAATTGGAAATGCTTTAAATTATTATTTTCAAAATCACTTCTAGAATGATAAAAACCCAGAGACTGTAAGCAAGTTGTCTCTTTTGAACGTCTAATTTGTAGCATGAACTTCTTTAAATGCGCTTGTAAGTACCGGGCACCGTTAGTAGCATGAGCTGAGGCATCTGGACAGGAGAGCATCTTTGGTCCTGCACCACACATGAGGAGTTCCAGGTGTGAGGTGGCAGCCCTGAGGGGCAGGAAGGTGGAAGAGTTGCCCATGAGGCACCAGGAGAGGTTGTCACTGAGATAACGTAAAACCTGGCCCCTGAGGCCTCAGCAGACATCCGAAAATTAGAAGGGAGGTGAAGGGAACACTCTAGGAAGAAGAGGACATGTTACAAAAGCAGGTGTACTGTATGAACGGGATTGCAGGGTGCATGTCAAACATGGTCCCTCCTTACACAGGTAACTAAGAGTATGGGACTGAATGCCACAAGGATGAATGAACAAAAAATAACACTTGGCAAGACAAATTCTGGGGCACTAGTGTCCTCTCTGAATCCACTGCAGTAAGGCAGTAAGGGGTATAAGACAACAGAGGTGACAGAGCACCATATAGGCCAGCCGTGTTTCCTTCCTCTCTTTTCAGGAGACATCAAAACCAGAATTCAGGAAAGGAAAGCAGCTTGTAGTCTCATGAAATAGAAGATGGCTTCTTCATTATTAAGAGGCCCTCAAATTCTTCAGAGTAATTATATTTTGTCATCTGATATTTCTTTTAATAAAAATTTAATTTTTTATTCTTTATATTATACCAACTAAATATCTACTAGAATACAGATTGAATTATAACTCATTGGTAAACTTTCTGTCTCACACAGGCCTTATGTTCTCTCATTAGTAACACTCTGGAAGATGGGGTGGGGTTGGGAATAGGGAATGGAAGGGGAAGGAGGCGATGGAGGGGAGGTAGGGAGGGAAGGAGGAACCCACAGAGTCAGGAGAAAAACTAAGAATATAAATGTTTAAAGGGAGAGGGTGGGGGAGAGCTACTTCTGAATGGAAGACCTCAAGAGTTACCAAATATGACTAAAACTTAAGATGAAGAACAGAGACGCATCCACAAAGGTTAGCAGTAAGCAGAGCCTCGGTGCTTTGAGCAGAAAGGGATTCCGGTAAAATTTCAGGTGAAAGAAAAGCCGCTAGACTAACCATGAACTACTGTGCTGAGCAGAAGGCAGCTGTTTTCTTAAGGCTGGGCTACCACCTGCTTCTCCTGTTGTTCCCCTCCCTATGTTCCTTTTGTCTCTTTCTCTGCTTCAGATGAGATCACTGTAAGCTTGTGTAAGTAGTTTAGGAAAGGAGCTGGAATACCTACAGTGTGACTGAGAAACTAAGACTGCAGAACCTTATGCAGGTGCTCCTTATAGTCTCCGTATAGAGGGCCAGGAGGAAAGGACCTTCTGTGTGCACTTGAGCTTCAATTGCAATAGGAGGCAAAAGTAGAGACAAAACACAGCTTCATGAAAGCAGATCAAAGTTCCTTCACCCAATGTCTCCCATTTTCTTTTCTCTTCTTTAGTCTGTTATTAAGTACTTTCTTAAGAATTTTATGTATTTTGATTAAATCTACCCTCATTTCTTCTCCTTTGATCTCTCCCCTACTCCTCACACCACTATTCCATCCAAACTTCATATGATCATTTTTTAAAATCCCCACTGATTCTGCTTAGTGCTGCCTGGATGTGCACATATGGAGGGCCATCTACTGGAACATGGTTAGCCTCCCAGGGGCTGCATCCCTGAAGAGAACCGACTCTGCCTTTCCTAGGGGGCATCAAATGCCAGTAGCTCCTCAGCTAAAGGTGGATTTCATGTCTCCTTACATCATCTGGGCTGGACTTTGTCTGGATTGATCTTGCACAAATTTCTTGCATGCGGTAAGAAATAAGGCATCTATCTTTGAACTGAGAATGGGGTCTCCATTGGAGGAGTTAGAGAAAGAATCAAAGGAGCTGAAGGGGTTTGCAACTCCATAAGAACAATGCCAACCAACCAGAGCTCCCAGGGACTTAACCACCGTCCAAAGACTATACATGGACAGACCCATGGCTCCAGCTGCATATGTACCAGAGGACGGCCTTGTTGGGCACCAGTGGGAGGAGAAGCCCTTGCCCTGCCAAGGCTGGACCCCCAGTGTAGGGGGAAAGTCAGAGCGGGAGGTGGGTGGATGGGTGGGGACATACCCTTATAGAAGAAGGGGGTTGGAATAGGGGGTTTATGGACAGGAAACCAGAAAAAGGAATATTTGAAATTAAATAAATTTTTAAAAATCCAAGAAAAAAAAAGAAACAATGCATCTGACACTCACGTCAAACAAAAACCCTGACCCCTCTTCCCATTGCCTGTAACATTCCTGCAGTTAGTTGTTCAGGCCCCAAAAATCTGATGCCATCTCTTGTTGCTCCATTTCTTTGTATCCACATTCAAACACTCAGCTTATTTAACATTTCCCTCAGGTCTAAGCACTGAATGCCACCTCCCTTCCTGGTCTAAGCTTCCATCATCTCTAATAGGGACTGCTACAAGAGTTCCCCAAGGCCAATTGTATCAGGTTGACCTACTTCCTCCAAAAATGAATAATCACCTAGGACATCAAAATATGACTGGGCTTGGAAATAGTGTTTAATACAGCTTATTAGTTAAAATGAAGACAGAATTCACAAGGAAAACCCACAATATCAGAACCCATGTCTTTGTCTGGTACATGAAGCCTTGCAGATATGCAGACTTACACAGAATTATTCCATATAATTATAGAGACATAATCTGGAATGATGTTCCTCCAAACCAGAGAACATTTGCACTATTCACAGCCCATACCAGAAAGAGTCAAGGAAGGATGCTCTCTGAGTGATTTAGAGCAAATAAGGCCCCAGTAATTCTGTGGCTTGGACTTGTATCCTCCAGCACTGAGACAGTGAACTTGTAAGGTTTTAAGCCCCACAGGTTTTGCTACTATTTTTTTTTACTTATTTTATTGGCTATTTTATGTATTTACCTTTCAAATGTTATCCCCTTTACCCCTTGTCCCACCCCCCCCTGCTTCTATGAAGATGCTCCCACTCCCACCTCAATGCCCTGAAATTCCTCTACACTGAGGCAACAAGCCTTCACAGGACCAAGTATTTCTCCTATTGATGCCAGACAATATCATCTTCTGCTACATATGCAGATAGAGTCATGGGTCCCTCCATGGGTACTCACTGGTTTGTGGTTTAGTCTCTGGGAGCTCTGGGGGTCTGGTTGGTTGATATTGCTTTTCTTCCTATGGGGTTGCAAACCCCTTCAGCTCCTTCAGTCTTTTCTCTAACTCCTTCATTGAGATCCCAAAGCTCAGTCAGATGGTTAGCTGCAAGCATTCTCATCTGTATCAGTAAGGCTCTGGCAGAGCCTCTCAGGAGACATTCATATCAGTTTCAGGAAAACAATATACTCTTCTTTCCCCCAATAGAATGAACAGCAGAGACATTTCAGAATGGAATTTGAGCATACTACTCTTTCCATCACACACATTTCTCTCATGAGAGCCCATCTCACTGAAAGGTATTCACTGTCCTTACAAAATCCCATGAGGACCTGCTCCTGGTGGCACCTTCTCCCTTATCCCCACTCTCCTTTCTCCTCACTCAGCCTGAGTTTTCTGGCTGTCAAGAGCATCTCTGCTGTAGAGTTCTGTGCTATGCAGATGAAGCCCATGTGTCCGCATGATGTCATGCTTCTTGTCACGAGCTCCTCTCAGACCTCTGTAAAAATGGCACCATCCTCTCACTCTCTGCTTTCCTTTCCTTGGAGAACATTAGTCACTGGGTATGATATATGTCTATCTGTTTCTTACTATATTCTATTGCTAAAGCACAAACTCCCTGAACCTGGGCTATATTAGGTTTACTGTTGCTCCCATGATGCCATAAGGAAAGGTATGACACGGGTTCTGATTAAATTGAGGGTGGTGGTGGTGGGGCTTAATGAATGAATCTGTTAGAAAAAAGGACATGGCATGTAGGGATCAGAGGAGAGTATCGGAATTAAAAAATAAATTGAAGAAAAGAAAATGCGGGAGACTGTAAAATAAAGGATTGCCTAGAACATCAAGGTGAGAGTTAATATCATGAACTAAGTTCATGAGGGGATCAAAATGTACATGTCTATGGTTTTGATTAAGCATAAATTCTTGCCTAGAGTAGGTTATGAAATATATAATAAAATGTCCCTGATTAACCTGATTATATCATTAAACACACATCTTAAAAATAATGAAGTTATGTGGACAATTTGAAAAAGAAAGAAAACAGCATAATCTGTTCACTAGGAGACTGAAGAACAGGCATCTACCACTGGCCAGACGGAGTAATCTTTATTACAACATCCTTTCCGCTCCACACTTGTGTTATCTTTATTTTCTTCTCCCCTCCTCTCCTTCTGCAACACCAGCACCACCATTACAAGCATCCACAACTCCCTTGGTTACCTCAACAAACTCTGACTGCTATCATTTCAGAAACAAGGAATAAAACATATAGGATATAAGTTATAAATACCCTCAGGGGATTCAGGACTAAAATAAAGTCATAGCCTTTCAGAATACATTAAGATACGTCTGTCTACAAGTTCCTAGTGAATATGATAAAAATACTATATGTAAGCATGAACTCAAAGAGTTATAATATTTTATCCTGATACTTTTATATTTAAAGTTTATCTATTGCAAAGTGTACACACACACACACACACACACACACACACACACAGAGAGAGAGAGAGAGAGAGAGAGAGAGAGAGAGAGAGAGAGAGAGAGATTTGACTCACACTTTTCAGTTTAATAAGTGGTTCTTTTAAATACTCCTCTGCCCTATAAAGTAACTCAGCTGTCATGGACTTCCATGTACTTGACTGGCCATTCTCCCACAACTGACTTGATTTTTCATACCTTATTCCAGCATAGTCAATATCAGGGGAAATAAAAGTATAGTAGTAAAGATAGGCCTGAAACCAAACAAAATATTTCCTACCTCTGAAAAACTTACGAATAGCCTTGAAGAATGGGGAAAAGGTGTTTTGTTATGCTGTTTATCTTCCCAGGGAAATTAGAAATGGGGAAAACCATTAATTACTAGTTCAATAAATTATTTTTCCAAGTTGTAGGTCATCACCCTTAAAATTTGCAAAAACCTTCTTAAAGTATTTCAAAAATTAAGCATCAACATCTGTAGTTCCTTCTCATCATCAATCAAAGTGGGGAGCACCCTTTATGAGTGTAGGAAGACTCATAAATGCTAAATGGAGACAAGGGAAATGCTAAATGGCAGATGAAAGGCCCAGGAGAAAGTGCAGTATCTGTTGCTCACTGATTCAAACTTTGTTGTTTATTAGAATCTGAGAGAATTAACAGGAATGGAATTCTAACTGCATTTTTTGTTTCTCACCAAGGAAAATTATACTTCAACCACATCTGTTCCACCGGAGATGGTTGGGCACATGAACACTTTGCATCAATGTCCTTTCAAATAAAAACAAAGTAAATTTACAGACAGACATTCAAGTTAAAATGGCCTTCTCATCTATTCTTTTAAAAACAAACACTCAAAAAATCATTTAGATCCATCTCATTCTGACACTGGAAGATCTAAGTTCATAGCGGAATGTCAGGGAGGGCAGGGAGGCAGGAAGTGAGGAGGTGGTTGGGTGGGGAGGGGAAACACCCTTATAGAAGAAGGGGGAGGGGATAGTGGGTTTATGGATGGAAATCTGGGAAAAGGAATAGCATTTGAAATGTACATAAAAAATATCCAGTAAAAAAAGATGTTAAGTTTAAATTTTCTCTTGAACCTTATGACTCAAGTCCTTTATGTTTGAGGAAATTAATTTTAGAACACTTATTTTCAATTATAGCTGAAGAAGCTTCTTTCATATGTAATGAGTTTATGGACCTATGTGTGGAAGTGCTTGAAAGTACATTATTAAAACTCAAGTAAATTGGTCTGTGTCTGCAATGCACACAAACTTGGAAGACCTGTGAGTAACGGTGACTGTCACTGGGGCTGGACTTGAAGGTTCTGTGTATCTCAGACACTGCTCTCAGGATATAATCAAGGACTAGTTTTTTTGAAAATGAATCTCTGAAGTGTGAGATAACAATATTCTATAGGACAAAAAAACAATCATTAGCTCTAATCACATTCACTTTTATAGATGGTTTTGGCCAGAAAAATAGAGATTCTTAGTTGAAGGAAAGAGGAAAGATGATAGCGATTTGTCACTAGCTGCAGAAATGTCACATTCAGAGTAAAAGATTGGGATTGTGCTCAAAGTTTTATTCTCCAAATGTCTGGCATGTGCTTTGTGCTTCCAGTCATTGAGCCAAATCTAATTCTCATCCATCCTGTTTACTCTTTAGAGCCACCTTGAATCAATTCTGGATCTGTTTAGAG
The DNA here is from genome assembly GCF_011064425.1 of Rattus rattus. Classification (NCBI taxonomy): domain Eukaryota; kingdom Metazoa; phylum Chordata; class Mammalia; order Rodentia; family Muridae; genus Rattus; species Rattus rattus. The sequence goes on along the minus strand of NC_046156.1, from coordinate 154,405,778 downwards.
GTGTGCAGAAAGTCTGGGTTCTATCCGAGCTTTATGAACTCAGTTCAAGCTGACAGTATTATATTCCATCAATACTCAAGATTCAAAAAACTGTTACTACTATCTTTATGAATTTTATAATTGACACAGTAATTTTACATGTTTGTGAGGTGAAGAGTGACTGATGTATGTATATATTACGTACTGATGGATTTGATTATTTCTATTCCCTTAAAACTTTGTCATACTTGGGAAAAACTTCAAACTTGTCTCTTCTAGTACTTTATGGATGGTGTAAGAAATTGTCAAATATTATTACCTCTCTGATGTAGAATATTAGACTTACTTGTCCCACCAAAGTGTACTTTAGGACTCATTACTCAATCCCCCCATCTCTCTCCTCCTCCATGTTATAAAGATTATTACTCTTCTACTCAATATTTCTATGAGATCCAACCTAATTTCACATATAATTTAAGATGAGTCATAGCTGTTTCTCTGTGTGTGGCTCATTACTTTTTAAAAACATTTCACTGATTGTTTGTGAGTTCCACATCATGTACTTCAGTCCTGCTTATCTCCCCATTCCTTCAAACCCACCCTTTGCCCTTGCAACCTCACCCCAAAATAAAACACATACGCAAACAACAACAACAACAACAACAAAATAGAAAACGTCATCATGGAAGCTGTAGTATGTTAACAAGGTGCCCCACAATATATCCCACTGTCCACACATCTTCACTTGCAAATGTTCATTGCAATGAGTCATTAGTCTGGTTTCAGATCTCTGGCTTCTGTGATACCATTAACATTGGATCCTCATCTGGACTCTTGGTTATCCTGTTCTTGCCCTGTGTCATGGAGATCCCATGGCTTTGGAACAGAAGGACTGGTCCTCTCATGAATCCAAACCATTTGCAGGTAGATGATATAGATTTTGAAGTCAGCCAATTTAGACCTCTGGATGTGAGCCTTGGTATTAGCAGAATGGGTCAGTGACCAGAATGGGTCAGTCCCTTATCTGAACCCCCAGGGTGAGCTCTTCAGCACTGCTCTGGGTGCTCCACCTGATGGGATGCTGTCATCAGGAGGAGGCAGGTTCAGCTCTCCCACATTCACACTCTCAGGACTGGCTCATCCACACCCCTGTGTGACTCATTACTTTAAAAAGTAGTATTCTCCAGTGACATCCATGAGCCACAAACAGCACTATTTCATTCTTTCATTTTTAAATTTTAACTACAAATATAATTACATCATTTCCCTATTTCTCTCCTCTCTCTAAACTGTCTCATGATCCCCTGGTAACCTCTCAAAATTAATGGCTTATTTTTCTTTAATTACAGTTGTTGTATTAACACATACATTGATATACATACGTATGTATGTATACTGTGTATACACAGTGTGTGTGTGTGTGTGTGTGTGTGTGTGTGTGTGTGTGTGTGTGTACTGACTGGTTTTGTGTGTCAACTTGACATAAGCTGGAGTTATCACAAAGAAAGGACCCTCCCTTGAGGAAATTCCTCCATGAGATCCAGCTGCAAGGCATTTTCTCAATTAGTGATCAAGGGTGGGAGGGCCCATTGTGAGTGGTGCCATCCCTTGGCTGGTAGTCCTGGGTTCTATAAGAAAGCAAGCTGAGCAAGCCAGGGCAAGCAAGCCAATGAGCAACATCCTTCCATGGTCTCTGCATCAGCTCCTGCTTCCTGACCTGCTTGAGTTCCAGTCCTGACTTCCTTTGGTGATGAACATTAATGTGGAAGTGTAAGTTGAATAAACCCTTCCCTCCCCAACTTGCTTCATGATCATGATGTTTGTGCAGGACTAAACCCTGACTAAGAGTGTGTGTGTGTGTGTGTGTGTGTGTGTGTGTGTGTATTATCCATAAATACTACTAGGTCAGTTTAGTGTTGCTCATATGATTTAGGTCTGGTCATTTGTTATTGGGTAACCAATTAGGGGGCGGTCACTCATGAGGAAGGAGTCATTACTTACTTGTAGCTTGTCATCTTCAGGTGGGATCCCATCATGCCTCCCATCCATACTGGTATGTCAAGTGGAATTGTTATTGTTCTGGTCTTATTTGGGTAGTTATATTGGGTTTTTTCCCCCAGAATCTGTTTTTTTTTTTGATCTTATAAATACTTTTTTAGGGTTTCATTCATTCATTCATTCATTCATTCATTTTAAAACATGCAACAAAATATAGTACGATAAAACAAACATGATCACAGCACAACAGTCATTGTGAAGCAAATGCAGGTTAGTGACTACCACATGTTAACTACCACCAAATATATGAAAAGAAAGTTGTTACATGGCTTCCTTATAATGGGTAGTCATATTGTTGAGATTGCATATACATACACATGTGGTGGAACCTTCCCCTAATGAATAAAGATTTCAAGAAGCCAATCACTGAGCATGTAGGTGGGACTTCTGGGTTAGAGACGTGGTGGGGAGGGGGAAGCAGGAGAAAAGACAAGTCTTTTTGACAGGAAATGAGCATGAAGGCCAAAATGGAGGCCCGTTGGGATCCGCTACTGGGGAATTTATAGTTTACAAATTAGGATGCTAGTTACTGTGCCCAGTGATTGTGTTATCTCTTTATTCTAAACTAAGTTTGTGTGGTGTTTTCCTTCACACGGCAACTCAACTAGGTTCCAGAGAGAAAGGTACGGCAGCAAAGCGTGGGTTTGCGAAAAGTGCACCCCAACTAGCCGTGGGAATTTGGAAGTGTGGGGCTGGCCTGTCCACTGGCAATAGTGTGGGATTCATAGTTTTTATTTCATACCACACACACATATTTTAGGATGTGGATATAGTAGAAGGTAAGTTTTTGTATGACTTTTTGAGGAAGTTAAGAGTCATTTATTTCTCCTTTTATTCCCTCCTAAACCCTGTCTTTCTCCTCCCCTCTCAAATCTCACCCTAGATCACCTATTAATCCCACTAACTACTGATTTTTAATCTCTCCTACTTTTAAGGTCAGTCATAAAGACCCTGTCGTCATTTCCTGACATCCAAGAGTATTTCAAATGAACTCCATGAATCTGAAGATTCAAATAGTGTCCACAAATGAGAGGAAAGATCTGACATTTGTGTTGCTGAATCTGGATTGCCTCACTCAGAATGATTATTCCCAGCTCTACCTATTTATCTGTCAATTTAACAATTCTTTTTCCTTAATAGCTGATTAATATTCCATTGTATGGATATACTACATTTCCACTATCCATTCATCAGTTGGACATCTAAGCTATTTCTGTTTCCTCAGTATGTTTAATAGATGAGTAATGAAATGCATGAACAGTAATCTCAGTAATAGTATCTTTGAAGTATCTGTCCAAGAGTGATACATCTGGGTTACAGGGTAGACATATTTTTGGCTTTTTGAAGAATCATCACACTAATTTCCAAGGTGGCTTCACCAGTTTATACTCTTACTGGCAGTGAATAAGCTTCCTCCTTTCACCACAAATATGTTCATTTCTCTTAGGAATGGCTGCATAAACAGACTAGAACAATGGCTTATCAATGGACATGTTAACATGACAGGCAGGTTTCTTGAGGGGTTTCACCTATAGACAATGAATGATAGACAATTAATGGCTCAGGAGGAGAACTATCCTCTCCCAGGGATGAGCCCCCTTATTGGTTTTCCAATACAGAGTAGTCATCTTGAAACCATATATATACCATCACTAAAAATGGACCCAATAGGATATAAGATATATATGCGTTATATACTATATGTGTGATATACATACACATATACATATTAGAGTGGGGCTGTGATATGTGTATATATAAATTATATAACACTTATACACATATACATACATACACATATATGTATGTATGTAACAATAATAATCAAGTAAAATGAGTGTATCAATTTAAGAGTACAGTGGACATAGAAGTTTGAAATAGGGTCACTGGGAAGGGCTTGAGGGCAGAAATGGAGGGGGAAGTGATATAGTTCTTTGACAATTAAGGTTATATTTAAATTATTTATTAAAAAGAAAGCTTTCAATGCATTTGATCCATCTCTTCTCTTTTCTTATTGTACAATGGAGATCATAATTATATACTTCATAGTTTTAAAAAAAATTACTAAAAGAATTGATTTAAATATTTAATCTATGGTATACATTTCATTGTAGTTATTATTAGTAGTTCTTATGTTACATGAATGAGGGAGGTTTGTGACAGTTGGAGTGATAGAGATTTCAAGTATTACTTGGAGTTATGTGTATGGCCAAGAAATGACCTCACCTTCCCCACAGTGAGGAGTCAAAAGGCTTGGAACATCTCTGAAGATCATCAGCTGCTTGGAACTCTTTTGTCCTCTCTGTTAACTGTACAAACTGGGACCTACTAACTGAATGATTCACTCTCAAAAGCTAACTTCCTTTTCTTAATCTTTCAAAGGATTACCTGTCTAAATTTTTTTCCTGCTTCCTAAATTACTCTTCAACTTCACCAGACAAGCCTCTTGCTAGGTTAGCCATTCTTCTTTCTAAAGCAGAGCATTCTTATTTTTGCATTTAGCTACCTTTCAAACCTGGGCCTTTCAAAGCTGGGAAGTAGAGTTCTGGTTCAGTCCATTGTATCTATGTTTGTTTACTGATACAAAATAGGACAGCAATTCACTTCCATTCTGAGTGTGGAGCACTCTGGAGCATCAGTAAGTGGCTGACACTCAGCTTGTTGCATAGTAACACTTAGCTGGAAGCTCATGCATAGTGTCTATTCTGTTTGATTGGTTTTAGGACCCCACCAAAGGTCTTCATAATCACCCTTTCATGAGTATTATTAGGTAGAAGTGAAATAGAAGAGAAGAGTATTGTGTGATACAACATGAGTAGTAATGGGCTATTCTATTCGTAGAATCTATTCTCCATCACCCTCCCATACACTTATTCATATATACATGCACAAACTCATGCACACACACACACACACACACACACAAACACACATACATACATACTCAGACACACAGACACACATATAATTATATAATATGTATATATTCACACACTAACATTTACATGCACACACTCACATATACATACACACACATTCATACAAATATACATGCACACACTCACATATATATGCATGCACACACATTTGCATGCACATACTCACATATACATGCACACACACTCACATTTACATCCACACACTCACACTTACATGCACACACACTCACACAACATAGCCCTTATACATGCACACTTTTCAGTCTAACCACTCCAAAATTAGTTCAAAAGAGAAGTCATGCATCATTATCGTAAGATGTTTGCTCAGAGTACTGAACTGAGGAGAGCAGACTTGTGGATAGTGGACCTCCACACTCATTTTGTTGTCCTCTTCCTCCTGGGGTTGATGTATTCGATTCTTCAGAAACACATATATGTACACATGTGAGAGTATTACCCCCCCCAAAAAAAACCCTAAAAAACATGAGAATTAAAACCATTTGACCAAATAAGACCAAAATGCAGAAAGATTTGCTTTCTGTGTTGCTTAATACTTCAGCGTCCTTCAGTCTTTAGTGACTATGGACATTCTGTTTTTAGATCACAGGTAGAACACACTATTCCAAAGGGGATGCAAAGAGGCTCCATCTGGAATCAATTGTTTAAAATGTTCAGCAAAACCCTCCTTCTCTTTGGAATGTTCCAGCCCTGTAAATAGAGTTAAGATTAAAATAACTCTCCAATATCTGTTGGCTGGAAAGTAGGGGGGAAAGGATGTTCCAATATAAAGAATTCCTGCAAAATATCCTGTAATATGGTTTGACCATGTGGTTCTTTCTACCTTGTACCATTGTATTTTTAAAGTTGTCCCTACCTTGCATGGGATTAGCAGTTCATTTCTTTTTTAAAATACAGTGATGGAATAGTGAGTTTATCCCCAGAGAGAACAGATAGCACCAGAGAGTACAAATAGAATAATCTAATTGGTCATCAGATTAGATGTGACTCTAAGTGTCACCTCATCCTCAGCCTCAGCCTCAGTCTGATGCTTTATGTAACACAAGGAAAACGAAATATTAACCCAAAAGAGTCATTCTTTTAGAGGGCATGGGAGGAGTTTATGATTAAAGAGGGAGAATTATATGTATATATATATATATATATATATATATATATATATGTATGTATCTCCAGTATGAAAGTCTAAAAATATCACTATAACTAAAAAAAAAACCATCAGAGTCATTCCTTTTCTTCACAAATATGGCCCATAAGCTTCCTGGAAGTAGTTTGTCAGAACTATCCTTGAGTTCTATTAGGTACAAACTTTAAGGTGTTAGTAATGGGCCAGGAAGTGATTTTCAAGGCACCTAGAAAAATACACTTCCTATTGTCAAGTAGCAGTTACCATCCGCAACTCACAGGTTCATGTCTCCTCAAGGCTCTTTTTATTCACCCTAATTTGAAACAACTGAATCCAGTGGTATTCTTTGCCTGGCCAATTGGCAATTCTGTGCCCTTCAAGATGGAAGGACCAGCTCTCTAATGGGCCCTCTCCTGTGGGCAAGCAGTTGACCCCACAGGGGAAAAGACTGAGTCTGACAATGCCTACCTGGCTCTTCTTAAGGTTCTCATTTTTGAGACATGTAACATTTTGACTTGCAATGGATTGCCCATGCTTGCTTCACTGCTGTGCCCTTATATGTTGTGTACATGAGGATCTGTTTTTAAGGAAAAGCTTCCAAATATCACAAAGGGTCATAGAAAAATCCACTCACAAAGGAAGGACAAGAATGTTTCATTTCTCCAGATTGTCAACTCAGAATGCTCATTCTGAGCTAGAGTCAAACATGATTCTCCTGTGTCCCAAGTTAATGGCAGAAAGTTATTTGAGGCCATTCTCTGTCTCTTTCCTTCTCCATTTTCTCAGGTTGATGTGGTAGTTGGGTCATAACTACTTGTATAGGCAGGAATGAACATGCTCCCATGTATGATCTGATTTAACTCCAAACCTCTCTCCAGATCAGTGCCATAGTATCCATTACTGAACAGTCATTGTAAAAGTACATATGGTTGTTTTACTACCTTTTCCCCTTATTTATCCCATTCTGAATTTAGACTGAGCAACACCTGAGACTTCTTGGCTGCTTCCTAGAGAATGACGGCACCTCTTATAGCCCCTCCAATTATTCTCGTGGTAAATACATGATCTATGAATAGTAGGCAGTCCTGTATTCTTCAGGCGGCAGCATTTTTGGATCCTTGATGTTTATTCTCTAAATGGGATAGCTTCAGGTGTTTGCTTGCTTGCTTAAGTGGTAGCCACTACATCCCTTTCAGAGAGATCCTCTTGGAAAGAGTTGCAAGCCGAAAGATCTTCTGTGGCAAGTCCAGAATTTGACCTGAAGAAGCAAACTCCCATTATACAGTCATTTGAACTAAGCAACCAGGCAGATTGCCCTCCCACTGTCCCCCACCAGCCCCCACTCTCAAATCCATCTGCTTCGTCTTTCTGTCAGCTATGGCAATGGTAAGGACTGCAGTGAAATGCTTCTTGCTCAATCTCAGGTTTCACATGAAAGTCATTGTCTGGAATAATTCTGCACTAGCCAAGATCTTGTCATCTTCACAGAAGGTGTTCCTGACAATGGTCATTTGTTCCCACTGGCCGTAATATTTCTAACTATTCTATAAAAGCTGCTAACTCAGATGCCACAGAAAAGGTTCCTGGCACAGATTCTATGATTTTGTTTTTCTATTGGTTTCTCTAGAATGTGAACACTGAAATCCAAGATCTCTTGATATCTCTTTGTCAAAGTACCAAGAATTAGCATTAACTGTACTGTCTTAGCTAGTGTTTCTAGATCACCTGTCTTGCAAAAATCCTTGGTGGGTAGAGGATGAGTGAAACTTAGAACTGTGTTTCATTCACTTATCCTAAATATATATGTAATGAACACTTATTATGGGTCAAGATAAGACAGACACATAAATGACAATATAAATGAAGACACTGGAAACTCGGGGGTTCAGCTACTATCCGAAGGAGTAGCTATGGTCTTGAAATACTAAAAATAGGGGATTTGGGACACTTAGTAGATGAGAACTGGCTAGGCATTACCAGTGTAAGCAGGACATAAAGAGGATTTTTATATCTAATGTTGCATCATGGGTTGTGAATAACTCCTGCAGCAGGCATGCTGTTTTTATCTATCTGACATTATATTAAAGTTAACATAAAGTATCTTAATGCACCTTGGTCCTTCTGTGACTCATTCTTTAGAAAAAACACACCTCATATCCAGAGAAGGCATAGCATATTTGGTATGAATAGGGACAGTTGAACTAGACTGTCTGGGTTCATGTCTAGAGCCTCTTGTTTATGTGACTTTGTGTGAATTACTTCACTGTGACTTGAGTTTTCTATCTTTGAGATGACATATTATCATTTATATCATTGGGGTGGAATTATTATTGACAAAGTCAATATACCAGAAATCAGTTAAACAGTGCCTGGCATATGATAAGCCTTCAAAAGTGTTAGCCTCCGTCATAACAACATGGAGGCAGATATAAAACACCTTATGGCTAACAATGACTTTTGAATTATGGAAGGTTTTGTTGCAAAATTTTTTCTAGGAGTATGGCTGGGATGAACTGAGCCACTTCCATTGTTTGGTGTGAATCCTAGAGGTTATGGTCTCTAGATGCAGGGTTGTTAATACCTGGGCTTGCTTTGCTCAGGCAAGTGTTCATTCTTGAACCTGAAGCCTCCTGTTTCCTTTCTTCACTGTAAAAATATATATAAGATACTTACCTGGCTTTAGAAGATTCAGTTCATGAGTCCAGGCACTTGTCTGAACCATTCTTCAGCCTGTGGTAATGGACAATGAATAGTAGGGCTGAGCTGCTCATCTCAGACTGGATGGGAAGGAGAAAGGGGAGCAGTGGGAGGGAGGGAGGGAGGGAGGCAGACAGACAGTCAGATAACAGACACAGAATCAAAGAGACAGGGAAAGAGAGACAGAGACAGACAGAGAGAGACAGAGAGACAATAAGACATAAAATGAATTACCACTAGGGTGGTCATTGCCAAACAATGAAATATATTCTTCATCTACTTTCTTCTTTATCCTCTCTTCCTTCTTCCTTGCTTACTTACCCACCTCTATTTTTCTGCCATCTCCAAATTGTCTGTTAATATAAAACTACCATTTGATTAAACCATCCATGAGGTTGTTAACCACAGTAGAACATCTCCAACTTTTGAAATCTGCCCTGCCAAAGACCAAGCTTTTAACACATGATCCTTGAGATGCATTCCAGATCCAAACTGTAGCATTCTGTAAACACAGAAAATGTCAGTAAAGATGCTGGCACCTGGGGATGTTCCTGATAAAGGAGTATAAAACATTGGCCAAAGCAATTGGTCTGGACAAGTCTTGCCTCTTAGGCCTCCTCTGGGAATTCTCCTGATTCCACCCTCTACTCCTCTTCAATCAGATTTAAATTTCAGCATTCGTGAGCTCCTCACAAACAGTAATTTTAGTTACCTCCCAGATACATGGTAATAGTTGAGGTCATGAGTACTTTTGGCAGGGAAGAGGAGGTATGGGGGTGAGGGGCGTGGGCATCAATGAAATCATGACAGAGTTTGGGGACTTGAAGATGTACAATCAGAATAAGGAAAATATAAGTCTTTGTTTTCCAGCTTGTATTTGATGCCAATTTTAGTATCTGAGTAGGTTTAATTTCTTTTTACTATCTGCTAGTTCCTTTTTTCCTGTGATGTCTCATTACTCAGTAACAAGAAAACATATAAATAACCAGGACCTTTCGCACAACTTCTTAAGTTCAAACATCACTTGCAGTTACTCAGGCTTTGGTTCCAGCAAGATTAAATGGTAATGTCTCATAGACTATGTGTGGGTCAAGAACAGTACTTCAATTCCCATTCTCTATGGAGCTCAATTTTCCTCCGTGCATACTTCTATCTCTAGGCTTGCCTCTGTCTATCTTCTTATACCTACACATCAAAGCAATGTACCTCCAGACTGAAGAAAGAAAGATCAGATTGTTTGAAGGGATTTGGACTTTGGGGACCAAGAAAGTTTGGGAAGCATATACTCTTAGTATGGGGAAAGAAGAACACAAGAAATGAATTCTTGAATGATGTCTTTGTACCAGGCAGTTTATCTCACCTCTCCTCACCCATGCCATGCACCAGGTAATCACTGTTTCAGAGGCAGAAAGATGAGGCTCAGAGAAATTACCTCAGCATACACAGCTAAGTAGCTATACACTGGTCCTAGTGTAACTACCTAACAAATTATAAAATGCTTTCAGGTGAAAATATTTTTTAAACAATCATAAAATCATAAAGAAGCAGATATGGATATATGTAATTCTCATGGTTCCCACAGAGACATATCATAAAACGTTCTTAGCACAGATATTTCACATCTTTAATACCTATCCTTCTTTTCTACAAGAATTCCTCTACCCCTCCTTCCTCCTAGACAAACTTCCTTCTCTCTAAAGACAGAACACCTTGACTATTCACACATTCATGTTTTCTATGATCTAGCAATCCTACCCAGGTAACCTTGTCTTGAGAATGTCTCTCTAGAACACAAGACTCCCGGAAGCTCCTGAAAAATACAGTTCTTACGACATCTCCACGCTTAAGCCTTCATTTAAAAAGGAATAGAAATATCTACTTTTTGTAAGATTTCAGTGAGATATCATTTAAAAATATCAAGTATTTCTGAAAGGTTTATGTTCTTAACAAAACAGATACCCCCTGAAAGCAATGAAAACAACAAAAATCAGGACTGGACTTTTGGAAGTTATAGTCATGGCTTCTAGCTTTCAGTGTGCTAAGGTGGGGCTGAGTCAGTTGGGGGACATCTTTGCCCTAGGGATGGAAACAGTGTCACAGGGCACAGGAAGTAAAACCCTACCTGAGGACCCAGCTATACCTCTCTTGGGCATATACTCAAAAGATGCTCCAACATACAACAACGGCACATGCTCCACTATGTTCATAACAGCCTTATCTATAATAGCCAGAAGCTGGAAAGAACCCAGATGCCCTTCAACAGAGGAATGGATTAAAAAAATGTGGTACATCTACACAATGGAGTACTATTCAGCTATCCAAAACAATGACTTCATGAAATTCATAGGCAAATGGAATGAACTAGAAAATATCATCCTGAGTGAGGTATCTCAATCACAGAAAAACACACTTGGTATGCACTCATCGATAAGTGGATATTAGCCCCAAAGCTCAAATTACCCAAGATGCAATCTACAGACCACAGGAAGCTCAAGAAGAAGGATGACCAAAATTCGGATGCTCCCACTCCTTCTTCAAAGGGGAAAAAATATCAATAGGAGGGGATATGGAAGCAAAGTTTAGAGCAGCAACTCAAGGAATGGCCATTCAGAGCCTGCCCCACATGTGACCCATGTATATACAGCCACCAAAACTAGATAAGATTGATGTAGATAAAAAATGCATGCTGAAAGGGACCAGCTATAGATCTCTCCTGAGAGACACATCCAGAGCATGTCCAATACAGAGGTCAATGCTAGCAGCAAACCACCGAACTGAGAACAGGACCCCTTGTGGGGAATTAGAGGATGTATTGAAGGAGTTTAAGGAGCCTGCAACCCCATAAAAACAACAATGCCAACCAACCAGAGCTTCCAGTGACTAAACCACTACCGAACAACTATACATGGACTGACCCAGGGCTCCAACTGCATATATAGCAGAGAATAGCCTTGTTGGGGCTCCAGTAGAAGGGGAAGCCCTTGGTCCTGCCAAGGTTGGACACCCAGTGCAGGGGAATATGGGGGGGCAATAAGGGGGATGTATAGGGGGAATACCCATATGGAGGAGGAGGAAGGGAGGCAATGGGGGCTTATGGACAGGAAACCGGGAAGGGGAATAACATTTGAATTGTAAGTAAAGAAATATATCTAATAAAATATTTTTTAAAAAAAGAATAAAAGGAAGAGAAAAGAACACAAGATATATGGGTCTGACATTAATTGGTTTAACTATATGACATTGACCAAGTCACCTTCTTGTCTTTCTGTTCTTTCCAGGGCATAAAACCCCAAAGATGCATCCTGGTGACCTCAGAAAGCTATGCCATCAAATGAAATAGTAGCTGTGGAGGAGTTTTACAATTCATTATGTACAAGGAGTATTACATATTCTATAAACAAACACGGCTTCCATTAAGCTAAGCACTGAGTCACTGAGACTGGCAATGAAGCAAATGGGGAAAAAATACCATGGAAAATCTGGATGGATGCTGAGTCATTCTCCCTGAGCTTTATGACATTTGGGTAGGCCGTTGAAGGTGACAGAAAGGAAGGCAAGCCAGGTGAGCTGCAGAGGAAAAGGGGTGAGGTGGGGTTGTTTTTTTCTCTGGAAAATTACTCAAAGTGTAGCAGGTGAATGACGCAAGGGAATTTTGTGGCAGCTAAGGACAGCCCATCAGTATCAATGTGGATGAATCATTCACTCATTCAGGAAGCCTTGCCAGCATTCAACACCCACTGTGTGCAAGGAAAAAAATGCTCTTGGGTGATTCAAGTTGTATGATGCAATTCTTGTCCTTGTCAAAGAAATGACAAAATCTAGTAAAAAGCCAGGTGAAATGAATATCATAAATTAGCTGTGGCAATCTGCCTCCACATGTATCTTAATATCTGTGTTTATTGCACATTTAAAATAGCACCTGCAGGGAAGTAGGGCTATTCTTCCCATTGTTTGGGAAGAGTTAGATGTTTTGTCTCCAGTTAGGTTGTGTGAGGTTGTGAAGCAGATACTCATCTGTGCTGTACGTATTTAGTCATTTGTAAAGAAGATCATGAATTCGGGCCATTTGAATTAGTTACTAAATATGGTCTAGAATTTCTTTCATGTTATTCTAGATCATGTTACTATTTAGATTCTATTTCCTTTTGGTCTGAGCATTCAAATTACCTGATTGCTAAGCCTTTAACTTATCTACATGTAGTACTAATAGTTTAGTTTTCAATTTCAGATTTCAATATCTCCTTTATAAAATATGAGTCATGATATTGACTCTTCTAGAATTGTGTGCCAATTGACGCCATGATGATAAAAGAACAACCCGTGTTCAGGGTAACACATGGTTCTTTCATGATAGTTTTCAGCAGAGTACTGACACCACCCCAGTCATTGTCTTGTCGAAGTTACAATTTCATTGTCCTAAGATTTTAATAACATTTATCTGCAGACTACAAAATGTTATCTCAAGTGCTACATAAAAACCAAACTTCCTCTTTCCTGGCATTTTGAATATTCTCAGCACACAGACATAACCCTTCCTGTGAAGCTCCGATGTTCATTGCTGGGTAGATCGCACGATTGTTTGGGTTATTGAGCAGAGGGACCATGTCTTGCTGCCTCTGAATTTGTCTGAACAAGGACAGATTCTTTGGATCAAGGGTATCGGCTGTCCTTTGAGTCCTTAGCAGGCTGCAGCAGATGAGAATAATTTTACTGACAATATTTAGAGCTGTGATTAATGAATCTTCATATCTTTTCAAACCCATCTATTCTGATTTAAAAGCAATGAATAGCAGCAGTTTGGAAAGATGTACTTGTTCATGGGCCTAATAAAAAATAGATGTCACTGCCGCACAAAGTTCTTAATGTCCTTTCCCCGGGGGAGAAAATAATTGCTACAAGGGATTAAAATTTAACTCCTTGCTCTTATTACTTCAAAAAAGATTTTCTGTCACTTTTTAGGTCCCCCTCCCATGGTTTGTCCAATTTAACTGCAGGATATTTTATATTTCTATGTTCATTAATATTTTACCTGTATTTGGTAACAAAATAAACTTAGATTTTATTATACTACTTTCCCCCCAAACAACTCAGAAAGCTTCAGAGGTTTGAGTTGAACATCCAGGAAGCAGACTTTGTGATTCTTCCAGATTTATAGCTGAGGAACAGTATATAAACAGGTCCCCATCTCGGAATCGCTCACCAAAAGCTCCTCAGATGAAGAGGACCCCGCACAGGTGAAAAGCAAGAATGTTAAAGTACAAAGCCTTGTTTGTATTAGGGTGGGAAGACTGATGGTGGTGCAGTGTCATTGGAGAATGAAGTCCAGTGTCCCCCACCGTCAGACAGAATGACATTCTACTCATGCACTGGGCTCGGTCAGTGTAGTGCCGGAAGAGTCTGGATGCATGTGACCTCGTGGCTGTCATTTAATGCTCTTCACGCACAGCGTTCTCCTCTTCGGATATAGAGGTGGAGAGGTGCACAAAGCACCAGGCTCAATCTTAGTACTGGTATTTGCCATGCTCGCAGTTGGCACTAGCACATTTTTCAATACTATGCTTGCTTCTTTTCATTGTCAGTTTAATAGCATTTAGATTCACTTAGGATAGACCCTTTGGGGCAGATCAGAGCATGTTTCTAGAGAGGTTTAGGAGGAAGGAAGATTAAGGCTGAATGCCGCCAGCATGATCTCTGGGCTAATGTCTCAGACTGAATACAAAGTAAAAAGGGAGAAAATACACTGAGTCCCAACATCCATCCCTCTCTGCCTCTATACTATGGATCCGATGTGACCAGCTACCACATAATCCTGATGCTTTATCTAGTACTTTTCTGGCTACCAAGACTTCCCTGCCATGATGGGTTGTACCCTCAAACTATAAGATAAACCCTTCCTTCTTCAAGTTGACTTTTGTTGGGTATGAGAGAAGTAACTAATAGTTTGCTTTAGGTAGCCACCAGCAACTGTTATTAGTTATGAGTTAACGCCTGGGGTAATATATACTCGCCATCCCATGTACTGGAAGATTTCAAAAGCACCATCTAAAATCCCAGGATTCTATTCCTTACACAGCATCTAGATTTTAATAACAATGATTTACAACAGCCGAACATTTGGAAAGCACCCATAATATTCTTTGTTATATGGGAGCCCTGGGGAGCATGGCCTCAGACTAATGAAGTACTTAAAATGTCACACACATAGTCCATGGCAGGCAAGTGCTAACTGATGGGCTGTTGGGGTCTGACCTCAGGATATAGAGATATCATCTGGTCTCTCCCAAACATAAGCTGCACTACGTGATTTTAAAAGTATGCTGCAAGAAAAGGAGAAAGAGAACATTTAGCAATAAAAATGATCGAGCGACTGGCGGCAGTACACCATTAGATCTCTGTGGAATTTTTGATGCTGTTGTGGTTGAGATGACATTGCAAAGATACAGAGATTTGAGCGGGCTCTTAGCCTCTCATTCTGCACTGGCACCTTAGCAGTTTGGGTCTGTGGTAAGGGACTACATGTACCCTTTGCATATATTACTCAGTGTCAGGGACTTCCAGAGAATGCAGTGTTTGGTGGTTTCCCTGATTAGTTCTTTATGTATACATAGGCTGTCCAGAGATGTTTCATTTCACTTCAGACTCTACATTTCTTTGCTGGAAAAGTCAAGACTTTCATAAAATAAAGCATTCTGAAAACACAGTATTGACTCCCATCTGCAGAGGGACAATAACTTTGAGGAGACTAAGGACTCGTTTTGGGGAGACTAAAGACTCCTTTTGGTTCCTGTGTTAATTTTGGATGATTTGCACAATCACCTTCCAAAATAAATCTGCAAACAGACACAGATGTCCCCTTTCTCCTCTGTCTGTGGTAAGCTCACTTCTTCCCAGTCATCCCAGCATGTCATTACTGATGAAAGGCTCTGCTATGGTACTGGAAGGATATAGCTGCCCTAGACACTCTGAAGGACAAGCTGCAGCCACGCGCAGTTCATGTCCAATGTTCCCTGAACTGGTGTCCTTCCACTCTCTTCCTCTTCGTGATGAATCATTATGGAAACTCCCATCATTTTCCTTCAGCAGAACTAGGAAAAGATTGCAGACTGGATGGCTTAAACACAGTTCTGTAGTCTGGAGGTCAAAAACAAGTATGCCAGTATGGTGATTCCTTTGAAGGTCCAAGGGAAGGATCTGTTCCAGACGTCTCTCACTGGCTTGCAAATACCGTCTCTGGTTCCATCCACATGATTATCCTGAGCGTCTTGATGTCTATGTTAGCTGAAAGAGATAAAATACAGGAGGAAAGCTATTCTTCCTCCAAGGTCACGCACCAGAAATGAGAGATACATAGTGTCAGCCTCCAGCACAGCATAAAAAGATATATTTTAAAGTAATTTCCATCCAGCAGGATTTAGGTTCCAGTCTCTGAATTTCTTATGGGGTCACTTTCCTCCAATTGCAAGACCTGTCAGGACAGAGGATGCTTATTGTTATCTGCCCATATGTAGTCTATATGGAAAAGAACAAGCTGGATATAGATACTGAATAGTTACATAATCAATATTCAATCACTCTTTTCTGTTTGTTTGTTTGTTTGTTTGTTTGTTTAGATAATGGATGCATCCAGA
Source organism: Rattus rattus (assembly GCF_011064425.1). NCBI lineage: Eukaryota > Metazoa > Chordata > Mammalia > Rodentia > Muridae > Rattus > Rattus rattus. Next base: position 154,389,333 of record NC_046156.1, on the reverse strand, counting down.
TTTGAAGCTGCCCTCCTATGATTTGGATGTGAACGAACTCCCAGAGGTCCCTGTGTTTGGGCACTTGATCTCCACTTGGTGGCATTGCCTTGGGAGATTGTGGATGCAATTGCTGGCCATGTGGTCTAGCTGGCAGAGGGTATGAGTCATGAAGTATTTGTGAGCCTGTGTGCAATCAGGGCTTCCCGGCTTCCTCATCCACTGTGAGGTAAGGAGCTTCTCTGCTACGTGTTATAAACTCACCATCATAAACTCCATTGTACCTTCCTCACTGTTCCCCCTCGTGATGGGCGAGAGCTGAGTGCCCAGACAGACTCTTCTGCTAGTTAACATTGCAAGGCATTTTTGTTACTGTGATGGGGTGTGTAATAAATGCACCCCCACTCCACTAGTGAAGTAATCTTTGTTCTATAGAAGTCCCAAGTATAATATTTTCTCTTCCTTACCATTGTCAGTAGAGGTTGCCTAAGTCTGCTTTCAACAGAGCTAACGCACAACTGAAGGCTCATCTTTATGCCTCAACAACAAAGTTCCATAATGTATTTTATATTGTATTTCCTAGAATTTTATAATGTATTTCCTAGAATTTTCTTTGCTTCAGGTTTGCATAGTCCTCGTTTTCACTCATTGCTAAAGCAAATAATTCAGAGGCCAACCAGTGTTGGCTCTCCCCCACTGAGATATGAACTCAGAGGATAAAAAAGGAGACCAAACTCCAGCCTCTGTGTTGCAGATATCCTGAAAGTGACCAATGATCAGACAACTCACTGTGAACAAACCCAACAGACTAGAAATGGAGCCTTGCCACCATGTGCTGCTAGGAGACTTGGCATAACCTTGACAGAAAGCTACATGGATGAAACCCAGTCTGCTATCACCATTTTAATGTGTGTTTTGATTTGAGACACATATTTATGTATTGTATACAGATGTGGCTCTTTGTTTAAAAAAAAATCTCTGTGATGATGACATATGTTTAGTTTTGGAAAGAAATACTGCATGCATTTCTCCATAAACCTCTAATTTCTGCCTCTGTGAAACAGCAGTTTTATCTAGCCTTTGGGTTCAATTTATACTCCTTCTTTGGTTTTGATGGAAGGTAGAGAGCTTCTTCAAATCTTATTTTCCTTGAAGGTGTTTGTCTGATCTCTCTGTGAAGAAATAGCTCTGTCTCTGCTAGCGTTATGGTAAAACCCCTGAGTGAAAAACCCCACATCTATCTGTCTTAAGAACACAGAGAGCTGTGAGGTAACTCTCAGCAAGATACTCCTTTATGGCTTACATGCCTAGAATTAAATATGAGGATATATTTCAGAGTAGTGAGCTCTGAAAACTCTTCCAGCCCATATACCTATGCAATATTAAAGTATGTAATTATAAAGTAGGGTAAAGACAATCATTGTTTTCCTTTAAATCTAGAATTTATTATTCTGGTCTCAATAATGCAGGGGAAGTCAATAAGCAGAACTATTACACAAACTCTTGGTAACTAGGATGATACTTTGTGAAGGCATTGTACTAGCCTTTGGATAAGACAGTCATCCCCACTGAAGATTAACGCTTGCTGCTAAAGAAAAGAGGATCACTATTACTTAAAATTATAACAGTTACATTCAGAGCAACTGAAGCTTAGAACATAATCATCATGGTGATGATGGTGATCATCATAGGCTCTATGGTGATCCTAGTCTGGCTCACTTATTTATTTAGTAAATGGACAAATGTGAAATGCAAGGCTCACACATAAAATGCCTTATAGTTCCAAAATAGGAAAACAAGAGGAAATTTTAGGTGTAACCTCTTATTTAAAAAGTAAATGCACCCACACCCCCACCCCCACACACGTATATCTGGGGTGTGATGCGGTTATGCTAAACAGAGTGATAAGATATGATTAAAGAAGTGTTCATGAATTTGAGGAGCGGGAAAATGGGAGGAGAAGGTAGGTAGAAATAACATAAATCTAGTATTCATTCACAGAATTCACATATGAAACGCTTCACCCAAGTAAAACATTTCCCTCTCACAACAGTTCTATGAAGTGGATGTTATAGAGGAGAGAGTTTAAATCTAGGGCCATAGGCTAACAATTGACAATGATTTAAACTGAGGCTATGTAGTTAAAAGTTTATGCTTTCAATTTCTTTTAAACATCAAGACTGAATAAATATGTCATAATTTCATGTGTATATGTCATCATCAAATAAAATTTAAAAATAATTAGAATTTAACTAGTAATTATATTTAAGACAGTGTCACACTCTCAGTAGTGCTCTAGTCTTGTCTACAATTTTCTATCCTCCTGTCTCAACCTCCCCATTATTGGGATTGCAGGTTCAGTGTGGCCATTTCTGGATCTAGTAATAGTTTTTATTAAATTTTATTTGTTATTATTAGAAGGGTGAGTGTGTATGCATATGTGTATTGTGTGTGCATGCTTCTGTGTGTATGTATGCATATGAGTCTGTGTATATTCATGTATTCATGTATGTATATATGTGTGCATATGCACTGTATGAATGTGTGTATATGTGCATGTGTGTGTGTAGAGAGCGGCGTGGCGAAACAAAGATGGCACCGACATTCAGTCCCGTCTGGTATGTAAACAACTTATCACGCATGTGCAGGCTTGTCCCCTTGCTAGGGCAGCCATACGATAATGAATGTAGGGCGCCCTCCAGTGGTGAACATGGTACTGCACATGTGCGGTTTTTGCACCAGGTGTCAGTTGGCGGTTAATATGCTAATGAGGGGCGGTACCATGCTAGTGGGGTGATTCATTCTCCGCCAATCCCTGGAGGACAAGGAGTGGGGTGATAGTGGGGTGATCCGTGCCCCACCAATCCCTGAGAGATAATTAGCATACTGTTGTGTATATAAGTCAGCGACTTTGCTGCTTGGGGTCCCTGTTCAAGAGAGCTGTAACACTAAGAACTGTAACACAGTAAAGGCTTGCTCGCAGAAGAATCCTGTTGCCGCGCGTCGTTCTTGCTGGCAGGACATTGGGTCTTGTGACGTGTGTGTGTGTGTGTGTGTGTGTGTGTGTGTGTGTGTGTGTGTGTGTGTTACAAGTTTGTGAAATCAATACTCTCCTTCTACCTATACAGGAGTTATAGGGATCAAAGTAAGGTCATCAGACTTGTGTCATGGTGTCTTTACCCACTGAGACATCTAGCTAGCACTAGGAATGACTTTGTAATACAAAGAGCTAACGTTTTGATATAGAAAAAAATTGAGGAACAATACAACACAGTTATGGAGATGACAGAATAAACTCTAGTTTTATTCTCAAAGGTGAAAATCTTTATTTGAAACTAAAATGCTACAATTGGAATGTTATATGATATCTTCCTTTCAGTCATTTTTATTCTTCCTTTTAGGTGACACCCATTTTTGGACAATCCCACTATAGAGTAGGAACTCATTAGGTAGTCAGATCAAGAAAACCAAGAGACTAATGGAGGGCATGCACTCAAAGTAAGCCACCTTCCAGTGTATGTAAATGACTCTCTGCACTTGTCCTCTATAAAGGGATTTCCCGGATGAAGGACATAATCATTTTGCCTTGATGAAATAAAAACTTTAAAAACACATTTGAGAGACTGAGTTAGTTCACACTGGTAGACAGAGGCCAGAGAACATAGTGACCCTGTGTCAGTGTTTCTGGATTAGAACCCAATATCTTATTTTATTAAGGATTCTCCAATGATTTTTCCATCAATGATGTGTAGGCCCAGCTAAAAGCATAAGTGCTCTACTAACTTTTCATATTCAGATTTATCCTCTCACCCCAAACTCCAGAAAGTTCTACATTTGAATTCAGCACATTAAAAATAATAATGCTTTCATAAAGGTGTTAAGCTAATTTTACATGTCAGCTTGACAAGGCCACAGGTTACTCTGGGAGGGCTCATTTGTCTTATTTCTTGGTGTAGGTGTCAACGTGTTTGTGGAGAGATTAGTTTGATATTGGTAGGCTGAGTAAAAGAGACATCCTTTCCCATTATGGGAGGAAGTCACCACAGTGAGTGCTTGGAACAAGTGTATGGAGGAATGCCGTCTTTGCTCTCAGACCATCAGCATATGCCTGGAGCAGAAACCTTCAGGTTTATTCTCAGGTCTCCACACTGTAGCAGCAGACATATGAGTCTCCAGCCTGCAGAGGGAAGATCACTGGGCTTTTGTAGCTGCCACAATGATTAGTGCAAATGTCATGAGCTACATCTAATTTTTACATCTTCTGCTAGTTCTCCTCATCTGGAAACATCAGACTAGCACAAAATTGAATGCTTCTATTAAATGGGTATTTTGCATAATGTAGTCTGTTAGATATGTGCTGTGTGAAGACCAGCTTCCTAACTACACTTGAAAACCATATAATTTCTTAACTGCTCCTGTCTAATCTGAGTTTTGTCTACTTCTATGCTCACTTAGAACTTCTTCTTGAACAAAAAACCTCTCAAGTTCCCACACTAGGAAAACCCTATTGAGAAAAATATCAGAGCAGCAGAGAATCCTGGTCACATGACATCATAGTCTTGACACTGTACTCTGGGAATACACAGAACTAAGAACATGCTTCCATTGCTCAAACACCATGCATGACACTTATTGTCATTTCTGTAATTATTTTCTCTGAGCACAGTTTCTGGTATGTGACAATTTATCTTATTGTAAGTTTCATTTACCTTATTCATATACAATGGTCACATTCAGCAACTGGTCAGCCAATGTCTTCTCATTTAACTCTCCTAAAATGCCCTGATTTTCATTCACTGGGTATTGCAACAGAGCACATACTTGAGGATGACTATGGGGCTTGCTGTGCCTAGACATACATGTGTGAGTGCAATGCTCACAGTCTATTAGCTTACATTTTCAGCTTGGTAATAGAGACAAATGAGGCATGGCACTAGAAAGTTTCAGCGCTGTTCAAAAAATATATCTTGTCACTACATGTCCCAATTGCATGTCACAGAGAATCTTATACTGGAGAGAAATATGGGAGGCAATCTAACTCAAAATGTTACATAATTTCTCATGTTACAAAAAAGACTTTAATCCCCAAGTTTTAAATTCTCAACATTTCCTTTTGAATATAACCCTAACTTCTCTATCTCTATCTGTCTGTCTCTCTTCCCCTCTTCTTCCCTTCTCCCTCTGTCTCCATCCATACCACACTTTCTCTTTTTTTCCTTTGGTGTGTGTGGTATGCACATGTCTTCACATAGAAGTAATGGTACATTCACCCCTGCATGCGCACATGAATGCCAAATGGTGATATTTAATGTCTTTCTCCATTACTTTGCACTTTATTTTTTCAAGGTGAGGTTTCTTATAGATCCCATAGTTCATCATTTTGGCTAGAGTGGCTAGCCAGTGAACCTCTGTGACCCACTTGTGTCTGCTCTGGACTGCAGCACTGTGGTTTCAGGCTGTTTTATGTGGGTTCTACTGACCCGAACTCAGAGCTTCATGTTTGCACAAGTGTTTTACCCACTGAGCCTTCTCCAGCTCAGGAACCTGGACTCTGCACATGTTGCCTCAGTTCCCCCTTCTTCTATTATTAATCTTCCAAGATCTCACCTTATAGATTATTCTTTGCATGTCCTTATTACTTCTTCTGCTGTGGCTGCTGCCATAACTGACTACAGTTACTATTTTAAAGACATCACTTTTCTTGTAGACACCATTTTCTTCCGTATTGTCAATGCTCTCTTTCCTTTCTCAAAAACCTTATACAACCTAAGGGATCTAACTTGAGAACAGAGAGAATTACCTTCATTCCTTGATAGACTGTTGAATATTTTCAGGACATGAGCAAGTAGACATCATTCTACCAGAAATCCAATAGTGACCAATATATACCATGAGACTCACCCCTTCTTCAAGAGATTTCAAGTAAGAGTAATTACAGGGCAGTGGTTTCCATACAGAAGGAATAGTAGCACCAGCGTTAAGGCATTATTCCACATACCCAGTGAAAAGGGTTTACCTTCCAGACAATTATGAACCTCATAATCCAATAACAAGGTATTTCCAATGAAAGAATTAGAAAGCACTCCCTGATCACCCTCCCTCACAAATACAATGGTGTCTCATCTTTTTCTCTCTATGTATATCACACACACACACACACACACACACACACACACACACACACATGTTTATAGATCACTGACTGATTGGACACCATCAAAATAGAGTCATGCTGCGGGGACATTTGAAAGGAGCTGGTAGAGAGAAGAGAATGTGTTAAAATATCTTGTGAATTTTTGTTTAAAAATTCATATAACAATACATACATGTACTCTTACACATACACACACATCCATACTGAATAAAATGTTGCCTCTTCTGGTAATAGTCCCATCAAAATATATTATATTTATACATATATAAATATAAATATAATATACATATATATATAGAGAGTATGTATATATAAAGCATGCTTTCATATGAGGAGTTTTGTGTCTTTTAAAAGTATTTTCAGGCACCTTTGCACTACAGAATTACTTAAGTAAGCAAATGTGGAGAGGAATCATGCATGGAAGTCCATATTTTACAGGGCTTAAAATTTTTATTACAAAATTTCTTCGGAGGTTTTAATCTTTGAGGTGAAATGAGAACACTCTCGAGCTGGGAAGACATCCCATGTGTTTTGTGCTGCCAAGAAATAAGCCAGTGGGATATTCATCAATTGTGCAGATCAATTGGAACCTCTGCTTTGTGGAAGAAGGGCACATTTCCTCCAAGACTCCTGGATTCAACCAGAGAGCTTGTATTGGTTGTAGTGAGGGAAGCATAAAAGTAAGTTCATGTGTGTGGACTGTCCATGCTCTATCAGGGGTCCTGACATGGTTTATTTCATTTTAATGCACACCGAAAAACTGGGCTGTAGACCTTTGCAACTTCATTTCATAGTCAAGAAAAGTGAGGATAAAGAACGTTTAAACAAACTTGTCTAAGATAATGTGATTTTTAAGTGATGGAAATGACATTTCAATTGAGCTTGTCTGCCTCCAAATTCCATGTTATGTCTAGTAACCACTAATTCTATCTCTGCTGAATAAAACGTTGCCTCTTCTGGTAATATTCCCATCAATAATTGAACAAGGCAGAGCCGGTCTTGGCATGAATGTCAGTGTGGGTCATCTGAGGTAACTGACACAAGGCAGAAGCTCTTTCTCTCTTATCTATTTTCCTTTGGTTTTTCTGCCTTGAAGGTGACATTCAGAGGTGACATCAAGCTTAGGGCATGGAAAGGTCAAACTCAGAAAAGGCTTAGTTGCCCTCATCAATCTTCATTGTACTTCTACCCTGTTATTATTTGACATATGGTGTTCTCTGCTGACTGGCTAGAGTATTTACATTGTGGTGTCCAGGGAGAGCCAAAGAATGACTTTCTACTCTTAGCCTGATCTTATGATTTTCATTTGTAGAGTTTAACAAACTATAAATTAATAAAAAGATGAAAGAGAGAGGGAAAGGAGGGAATGAGAGATGATGGAATGAAGAGGGAAGGAGGGGGGAGGAAGAGGCCAGGAGACGGAGGGAGGGATGGAGGGAAGAATGAAGAAAAACCCTCTTTAATGGTTTACTTTTCTCTACTCTTGAGATGTGTGGAAAGGACCAGATTCTGGGCCCTGCATGCTAGCTTGGCAGATGAGGGAGATTACTCTCCATGACGCCAACAAGACCCCAAGGACTACAGTTCATACCAATTTACCAATCTACTTGCCCCTCAGTCTCCCTTCTGCAGGAAGAACCTGCCACAAAAGGATCTTAGAATAGACTTCTCAGGAGTTCAAGCCAAGCTGAGCTCAGACCTCAGCACTGTACTGAGCAGCAGTAACTCTGTGTCGTTCGCTTGGTTCTAAGACCAGTTGAGAGGATCTGGGATGCCACGAGGAGCATGTGAGAGGAGCTGCCTTGCTTTTCCTGAATTGACATCCAGTCTCTCTATAAATGTTCCCTCGGACAGTAATGAAAGCCATGGTTCCTCAGCTGCTGCCAAGCTTTATCGAGTTTCCACAGTATGCGGTGCTCTCTTCTCAGCATCAGGATCCTGGATTCCTGGATCAATGCTTTCAATTTTCATAGCATCCCCAGTGAGAAATTCTGCTTCTTTAGTCCATCACTCAAGGCTGTTTGCTTTCTCTTAAACAAGCCTCAAGCTATTTTACCTATTTTCCTGTGGGAATAGTTATTCAACTTTTGCTGAAACCATTGTATGATTTTTTTCTCTCTGTTAAAGACAAGCAATATAATAACAATTATTTGTTCAGGGTTAGTTGACCTCATGGCTAAGTGAAGCAACTTGATGCAGGCTAGAAGATTTAAGCATGTTTTTGGTGTGTGTGTGTGTGTGTGTGTGTGTGTGTGTGTGTGTGTGTGTCTGTGTTTTAGTTTCTCTAAGAACACTCTGTAATTGTCGACATGCTAGGCAAGTAGATATTGTTATTTATATGACTATTATTCATAACTCCTTCCACACATGGAGGAAGCTGCACTTAGTGAGATGTGAATTGAGTGTAACTCTTACTGGTCAGTTTTAACTGAATAACCTTGAAAGAAAATAAATACTCCTCTGTGTTCAAAGAGAGGAGAGGTATACTTAAAATGATAGATATCAGCACAGACTCCATGGCTTACAGGAGATGATTAAAGGTTAGAATGCCTGGTCTTATTACAGGATAGCATCAGTACTAAACCTGTTCAGGGGAGGCTTCCTTTTTTAATATATATGTATACATATGAGATTAAGGGACGAATATATATGTTGTTATAAAATCCTCATTGTCCCAACAGTGGCTGCCTCTATTTCTTTGAATTGCTGGCTAGGACACAAACAGAATTGAGACTAAAGTTTTGGCTTGGAGGAATGTTGGTAATGATTCTCTTCCTTAGATGGGATTCTTTATTTTTCTGGAAAATCTTTTGAGATAATTGATTGCATAATGATTTCTGATGATCCCAAGAGAAGGAAAGGTTGACTCAGTAAGAATTAATCTCTTCCACTTGCAAGTATTTATGCAAACATTTAAATGGTATTAAACATGACTGTAATAGTTCAAGCTAAACATGCCTGTCTCCTGGCATTGTGGCATCTGTGCCTAGTGTCTGCCTTGGAAGAGACAGCTGTGTTGCTAAAGGGAGCCTGGGCTTGAGATTCAGACAGGATGAGCATCTGGGCAGGCTTGTGCCATGACCCGCTCTCAGAATAACAGATCCATTTCTGAGGTAACCACATTCCTCCACTGACTCAAGCATCTTTTATTAGCTCTCTTCTCTTGAAAATGTGGCATATAAGATTAAGTTTCCCATGTATGTATTTTATGGGAACACATTCAAACCATTGAACTTGACCTCTCCAAAATGGTGTACCTATTGTTTGTGCCACTGTAAGTGCTGTTGTAGACCAATAATCAAATCAATGCTCTGCTTTATTAACCCTATTCCCCTACAGACCCCAATTAGAGTCTCCAAAAATCTAGGATGGTATTCACATCAGAGTGGGATAGAATTTTACCACGGGTTTGTATGCTTCTGAAAATCAAATAAGCTGAATGATAAACACTTTGGACTCTGTGGTCCATTTTCTGTAACAATTGCATGTATCACATAATAATGTATACACAAGTACCAAAGTGAGGGAACAATTAATAGGATACAATCTTGGGTCCTTCCCAATATAACAGGAAGGAAGGAGTTATTGTGGTTCATAGTTTGAGGGTGGGATCCAGTAAGGGAAGGAAGGCATGGTAGGGGGAGGTGGAAGCCGCTGGCCACTTTGCGTATACAGCCAGGAAGCAGAGAGATGAATGCTAGTAGTGAGTCATTTTCTCGTTTTTGTTCAACCTGGGGTCAGATCCTGAGATGGTTCCACCCACGTTTAGGGTTGATCTTCCCACCTCTGATCACACAATTTAAAAACTCTCTTACAGAGAGTGTCAAGCCAACAATAAGCATCAGCTTTCACAAGTGCACTCATCTCATCCTTAACATTACAGCCAGGGGTATGACTTCTACACCTCAACTTTCCACTTCTTATCCCCATGAGATAATGGCTGTCTATAATGAAAAATGTGCTCAACATAACTTTATGGTCTCCATAGACCTTAACCATTCCAACAAACTGATCAAAAGTCTAAGTGCAGGGTTTCTTCTGAGGCTTAGACAATCCCTAAATTTCGAGCTCCTGTGTAATAATAATAATAATAATAATAATAATAATAGTAATAATAATGATAATAATAATAATAAATGTTGCATACTCCCAACATATAATGACACCTAGTAAACATTCCCATTCCCAAAGGCAAGAAAGGAAGGTAGTAAGAAATGACCAGACTAAAGCAAGACCAAAACCCAGCAGAGATGATAGAAACCTTGAAGCGACATGAGGGGATCATCTGCTCTCCAAACAGAGGGGCCCCACTATTCTAGCTCTGCTGCTTAGAGCACATCTGGTCTCTCTCTTGAGTCAGCTCTACTTCATCTTTGCAGCTTTCTTCAAAGGTACCTCATGTCCCTATCATGTGCACCCTCTGAGCTCTCCAAGGGAATTTAGGCTTCACTTCCAACACTTCACGAATTATCTCTCCAGACCTCATTGCAGGAATTCTGATCCTGCCACACATTGCTTGTCCTCATTGGCTCTCTAGAATATTGATATAAGACTTCATGTCTCCCTTAATCTTGGATGTTTTATACTTAGGAAGCCAGTACCGTATGTACTATGCTACCAAGTTCTGCTGCCAGCTCCAAATTGAGTTTGGCCTCCTTGGACCACAGCTGCACTACCCAGGGTCTACTGACCCCACGGAAACGCTTTTCTGGGCAGTTTTCTTTTTAAGCAGGAAATACTGTTAGTACATTTCCTGTTCAGGCTTTTTCCTTTCAAGTGGATGTTCAGATTGATAAGCTTTCAACTATGTGGGGCCCTACCCTCAGGGAACCGTTCCTAATGCTTTATCTGTGTGCTCCTTTTCCACAGTTTTAAACTTGCTCGCATGCCTTTCTCTGCCAAAGCCTCATAGTTTTTCATCTCCTTCTCCATTGCTCACTGTACATTTGAATAAGATAAGAAGTAGTCACACCACAGCCTGAGTGCCAACCTGCCTTGAGATTACTCCATCAAACGAGTTAATCCATTTTTATTCGGCCTCATTCAAGTTCCCAGGATCTGAATAGCATGGATCCAGATTCTTAATCAGAATATAGCATGAATGGCCTTTAGCTAAGTCTCCAATAGATTCCTTGTTTCCCTCCAAAACCTCATGGGCTAAACCTCCACTATCTACACTTTCCACTGCATGGTGGTTTTCCAAACGCTCACCACAATGGCCCCCTAAGATATGCTTAAAGCATAGAATTCAAAGTCCACTTCCCCCTTGCTGCATTGGGACCTCACTTTTTTTGGATGCCCTGTGCATATTACCTCACTCTTTGTAAGTTCATATGCATATCAGTCCTAGTGTAGCTGGAAAACAAACTAATTTTTTGGTGTCTTACATTCCCTCTGGCTCTTACAATATTTTGCCTCCTTTTGATCACAGCTCCCTGAGTTCTGAGCAGAGGGATTTAATGACGGCATCTCACTTAGATCTGACTGTTCCTAGGTCTCTCACTCTCTGCAGGTTGTCCAGCAGTAGTTCTCATCTGCTGAAGGAGGAAGCATCACTTATGGCTGAGCAAGGCCCTGATCTACAGTTACAGCAGAATGTCATTAGAATGCTTCTGTTGCTCTATTTCTTTTATAGAACAATAATATTTTGTTTCACCCTAGGTCCATAGCCCATCTAGTCTCAGCTCCCTAGTCATCTGGGCAGTGTCAGATGTGGGTTTTCATCTCAAGGAATGGGCCATTAACACAATCAGATAGCCCTTGTTGATTACTGCAATATTTATACCACTATTGCACCTACATATCAGATAGATCACCATTACAGATTGAAGGGCTGAGTTGGTGGTTACTTTTTGTACAGAGTTACCTTCCAGTTCCAGGAATAGCAGTCAGTAGCAGTGAAGCCTCTAGTTAGGCACCAGCTCATCCTCTTTGTGTTCAATGAGATATGTAACTATCATTTTCAGTAGTAGGGCCTTGCCATCAGTTTACTCAGAACAATTCACACCTTTCACTATGTTAAGTTGTCTGGAGTTTTCCCTAGGGTTCCTTTGGCCAACAACTGAATTAGATGCAATGTATTACTGGAACTGGTGGTTTCACTTGGTGGCCAAATTTGTACTGTGTGGCCATGTTTCCTCCATTATTTGGTGACTTTACTCAGGTTTCTTTCATAAACATGAAGTTTCTGTGTCAGTAGGCTTCCATATGACTCCTCAAATGGCCCTTGGTCTTACTTGTTCCTCCCCATATTTTCTCCTTTACTTCTGTTTTCCTTCACCCTCTCCATTTAGACCTCCATTCAAATCTCTCTCTACCTCTCTACACTTATGTATTCTGTTTCCCCCTTCCTTGAGATACCCTCCCCTAATCTCTTACTCTAGACCTAACTTCTATGATTACAGGGATTGTAGCATGCCTATTAAAGGTTTAAAAGGTAACATCCACACATAAGAGAATATACACCATATTTGTCTTTTGGGGTTTGGGTTATCTCACTCAGGATAGTATCTTCTAGCTCATCTATTAGCCTGTGAATTTCATGATTTATTTTTTTAAAAGTTGGATAATATTGCACTGTAGAAATGTACCACATTTTCATTATCTATCCATCTATTGATGAACATCTTAGATTGTTTCCAACTTCTGGATATTATGAAGAGTGCAGCAGTGGACATAAATGAACAAGTATTTCTGTAGTAGAATGAACATCTTTTGAGTATATGTCCAAGATGATCTTGATTTTGACATTTATTCCTAGCTTCCGGAGTGTTTTAGTTTGGCTTTCTATTATGGTGAAGAGACAGCATGACCATGTCAATTCTTATAATTGGGGCTGGCTTACAGTTTTAGAGGTTTAGTCCATGATCATCATGGTGGGAAACATGATGGCATGTAAGCATTCAAGGTACTGGAGAAAGAGCTAATAATTCTACATTTTGATCTTCAGGCAGCAGAAGTGACTGAAACATACCTTTTCCAACAAGATCGCACCTTCTCCAACAAGGCCATACCTCCTAATATTGCCACACCCTATAGATCTATGGGACCAATTTATTCAAACCATTATACAAAGAAACCATAGCACTGGTATTCATGTGGCCCTAGAAATTTGCTGTTCTACCAGGAATGAGTCATTCTAAGGTCTTTAATGCTCATAGTTCTAAACTCTTCCCCATCCCTCCCATAAAACCTCACTGAGAACTGTGTGGCTGGATTTATAACAGCAATAGCTCAATTTTTCAGTATCAATTTTCTGTAGCAGTCATTTTCTTGTTGCAAAAACAGTACTCATAAAGGCAATCCAAGGAAGAAAAAGTTTATTTTGGTTCTCAGTGTAAGGGCCGTAATAGCAAGGAAACCATAAAGAAAGGAGAAGTTCATATTTCATCAGTAGTTAAGAAACAGAAAGAAATGAATTCTTGTGATCAGCTAAATTTCTGGGTGGTTTTGTTTGTTTTGGTTTGGTTTGTTTGTTTTTCAGTTTAGGACCTCATCCCTTAAAATGGTGCCATTCACACTTAAGGTGGATTATCCTACCTCAACATACCCCCTCTAGAAAGTCCCTCTTATGTATGCCCAAAGATCTGTCTCTTACATAGTTGTAGATTCTTGCTAGCTGACAGTTAGTATTAACCATGTAAACATCTGCCTTCTTTACATCACCAATTCAGAAGTTGTACAAGTACATTGTATTGATCTGTCTTTGGTTACATGCCCACAAATATTCTTTGAGAGAGAGTAAGATGCACAGTGGAGTTTGGGTATATGTGAAGACTAGGTTGGAGAGAGAAGTAGCAAAAATGGGTAAAGACAAAGAGAGACAAAGAACATGAAAGACAGAAAGTCAGACAGAGAAAGAGCAACACAGAGAGGCAGACACATTGCAAAAGAAGAAAAATCTACAATAATTTCTCACCTGCAAAACAAACAGGTTGGATTAAATGTACACAGAATTGCTTTGACTTTTCAAAATGTTATTTTCAAGCAGCAATACCTAGATTTCTATGAATAATTATAAGTCTTTTCTTGACATTTGAAAACGATGGGAGGAATCAACACATATACCATCTGCTTTCTGAGCTCCTAGGGCCTGGCAAGTTGTTTTATGTTGGCTGTCTTGATGGCAGATAGATTTCAGCATGCATACTAACTCCTATTGTTTGGTTTCATTCAAAATGCTTATGCAAAAATGTAACTCAAACAACAACCCTTACCTGTCAGGAAATGGAGTTGGGAATTCCTTTTGAAAGCTGGATAAAAATTCAAGACAAGTTCATTGACTATGTGTCACATGGCCACAGTGACACATATTAGAGAGCACTTAGTGACTCAACTAGAATCCCCTTCCACACAAGTATAGGAGAAGAGTGAGATGCGCTGTGTGGCTGATTACTGTGGTTTGAGAAAATGGCTCCTAAACACCTATAATTAAAGACTTGCTCCTTAGCTTGAGACGCCATCAGGATATAGTAGAACTTTTAAAAGATTGGGCCCAGTGAAGGGAAGTGAAGCTCTACCCTTCAATCCTTGCCTGAATGTTTCACTTTACTGAGGCTCCAAAGGAGAAATTCAACTGACCATAACTTAAACATTTAAAATTGTGAGCCCCCCAAATCCTTTCCTCTCAACTCATTATCATACATTTTGCTACAGTGGCAGAAATCTAATACATCTATCTACAAATTCTATACTAAATTCAGAAGTATTCATGGTCAAAGCCTCTTGTGAGGGCCTTCTTAAGCAAAGTGCTACAAGAAGGTGATTTTAGATTAAAAGTGGTTGGGAAAATCCCAGCTGAGATCCTGGGCCAGATGCTGAGCAACACTGGTTGTTCTGCATTACTCACCGGGACTCATATAATATCAGTCACCAGTGTAGAGACTAATGCATACTCCAGTCCCATGGCCATAAGAGGCTTATGTACATAAGAGGGACTGTGGTTTAACATTTAAAGATAACTGGCATGAGTCTAGATGGCCCTTTATATAGAGCATAGGACCCGAGTCCATGCCTCCTCCAGATTCATAGAGGGAGAGTGGAGGATTAGACCTAGGGTAATGATGAAATTTTTGGTCCATAAAAATCTGAAGGCTGTCTACAACAACAACAACAACAACAACAACAACAACAAAATCCTTTCCTATGGGTGAATTCTGTGTTCCCTTCCAATCCACGTGTCTAATTCATGTATGTGGTGGCCCTTCTAGACTAGTCAAATTTGGTTGACTGGAATTGTAAGCACACAGATTTTTATAGGATAGTCATTTTCCATATATATATATATATATATATATATATATATATATATATATATATATATATAATTGAACTTAACTTAAATACTCTCGAGATGTGTGAACTTCGCTTGGTGCATTTGCTTGAAAATGTGAAAGATCCTGCAAAGAAATTTTAATCACTTGCACTTTTTATTTGAGAAGCTACCTATTAATCAATTGTGAGCCATAAAATAACCTATATATTAAGATAGATTTTTTTAAAAAAATTAACATTAAGTACACTAGCTGTGACAAAATATTAGGGAAGACAGGGAAATAAAATTATGATGATCTAAAAGAAGTTGAAAAGAGGTAATTCTGCGGGAGGTTAGATTCCTAATATTGGTTCTGAATAAAGGATAAACTTCAAAGATATCTTTTACCATTAATTGTTTCAGACTCATACAAAGGACTGAGACCAAGATAATGCTGGGCAAGAAATAAGACTGGTTATAATGCATTCACAGCTAAGATATCCTATGGTAGACTTGAAGAAAATTTAATTTTATTTTACAATTTTAATTTTATAAATTCCTATTATCTAGAACTCATGAATTCAGATGCCAGTGCAAGTGTATGAGGCACATTAAATGCTGTTTTTCCCTGTTTAGTTTACTTCTGGTTTTTGGGAATGAATGATTTACTTATGAAAGTCTTACTAGCCCTGCAAAGATGCTAACTGATTTCCGTAGAGAGATACTGTGCATATACTACCCTCAGTGAAAGATCTCCAACTGATACAGTAGTAAAGAGAATTTGCCAATTGCAGTATCATTGGAATGGGTGTACGTGTGAGTTTTTAAGATGGTATCTTTGAGGACAAAATGGTGATTTAATTCACATCTTGTATTGGAAGAATCACGAATTACATAATTTTACCATTAGGATTTCCTCCACTCTTCATGGAAAGGTTTTTCCTGCAGTTTCTCTGCTAAGATTGGGAACTCTTGTTGCAAGAAACTAGTTTTCGTGTCAACCATATATGTCTATCCCTGTTACTCTGCTTGTCATAGTTTGTTCCCTACGTTGGATAATAGCTACTTTATGAACTTCAACTTGGAGGTGCTCATGAGGCAGACAGGATAGCTTATAAAGTAGATACTAACATTTCTGCTTCTCTCCATTTGCATGCAGTTACAGTAAGCCTATAAGCACAAGTGATTGCTGCAAATTGATAGCAACTGGTTTAGTGACATCAGATACTTCTTGCAAAGTCAGAGATTTGGGAGAGAGGAGAGCTCACATTCCTTCCCACTAGATTCAGAGACACTTAATTACTGCTGTCAGATCCTCACAAGATAGATCAGCTTCTCAGAAACAAGAGCTTATTTCCTTGCATAGAGAAATTAGCAGATTTCTCTGAAATACCGAGAAGGCACTTAGAATAAGTTACTCTGTCCTGACTTCCCTAGGTCTCTGAAGCCCAACAAGATGAGGTTCTCAGCACAGTGCTGCTCATAGGAGATGAATCACATGTCCACAGGGAATTGTCATTCCTAGCTTCATTTCCTTGGAAGTAGACAGTTTGGGCTCCTTTGCATTGGTTGCTAGGCGACTTGCTGTATCCAACAGCTAGAATTACAGATGTACAGAGGAATATAAGAAAAATGTTTAAAAAATAGTTCACCATTGAAAGTCAGACAGGACCCATCTTGCCACATCTCTGCGTCCCTGCGACACACTACCATAATAGTTTATGGCACCCTCATCCAAGAGAACAGAGAAAGTCATCATCTTTAAATTACAAAATCATAGTCATGAGCTCTGTATAAGCCCTCACTTTTCTTCCCTGCCAAAGTAGAGTCCCTTCCACTAGATGCAAATACAACATGCATTCCCAAATTGCTGAGAAATAAAATAAAAATAAACCTCAAACTGCAAACTGTAATCTATGGCTGAGTGAACATCAATCAATTTTGAATTCCAATTAGCAGAAATTTTGGGAGGCTAACTGTAACCCCTTCAACTACCTTATCATTCCTTTGTTTTTGGTAGAAACTTGAAAAAATTAACAATCTTAACCCCATAAAAAAATCTCATATCTTAGCTTCAGATTTACATTATGTTTTTCAAGGAATCCTTTGGAGACTATGTAAATTTGAAAACTGAGTAAAGCCTTGCCCATGGCCGTTTTATCTCAGAATAAGTTTTCTGTTAATCTTCCCAACTCCAATCTTTCTAATTAAATTTCTACTATGACAGGTGATGTTCTTCCCTTTTGCTCAAGTGGAGATGTTTGGAATACTGGAACAAACTTTTTACCGCTCTGTAGTGAAGAGATTGATCGTGGCAAATAGTGAGCAAACCCCCTCCCCATCCAGGATGTAGCTGAGCTTTGACTGTAATAACATATAACAAACTTCCACAAAGCTACAGATTTGAAACAATTTTAACTAATATCTCACAATTTCAGAGGATCTATACTTGGCCCTCTTCTTTGAGACCTAAAATGCTCAAATTTGTGCAGTTGAACTTGTATATGGATTCTAAGACTAAATCCGTTTCTGATGTCACTCAAAATGTTGGCTGAATTCAGCTCATTTTAATTTTAAACTGGAGATCTCCATCCCTGTAGCTTTTCACCTTTGGGCCAGTTTTGCTTAAGGTGCTACATTTCATCTCAACTTTTCACTCAGACACTTCCCAACATGGGGCATGTCTATGTGTGTGTGAATTCCATTAATGTTTTATGTGGTATTCTCTGGTGTTTTCTCTCTATATGAAATTGGGGTAACAAAGACTATACATGGACTGACCCTGGGCTCCAACCTCATAGGTAGCAATGCATAGCCTAGTAAGAGCACCAGTGGAAGGGGAAGCCCTTAGTCCTGCCAAGACTGAACCCCCAGTGAACGTGATTGTTGAGGGGAGGGTGGTAATGGGGGGAGGATGGGGAGGGGGAAGCCCATATGGAAGGGGAGGGGTAGGGGTTAGGGGGATATTGGCCTGGAAACCGGGAAGGGGAATAACAATCAAATGAAAATAAGAAATACTCAAGTTAATAAAGATAAAAAAAAAGAATTAAGAATTGAGATGGTAAAACAAAATTCAGATTCTGAAATAAAGTGACTGCATTACGCATTGGATCTTCAGAGAAGCCAAAATGGACTTGGAAATGCTTAGATGGAATGTGGGTTCTGGATGATGTGTGTGAACTATGAATCTAGTTGGTATTCTTGGAGATAAGGATATGTCCATATTTCTCTGGGAGGATTAGTGTTGACTTCATTTCACACTTATATTGGTGGACAATGATAGAATTTCAGGGGAGTTCCTTGGCCCTAGGTAATGAATGGTCAGGGAAGTTGCCATGGGATGGGAAAGAAAAGAGAAGGGAAAGAGAGAGAAAGATTGCACACACACACACACACACACACACACACACAGAGAGAGAGAGAGAGAGAGAGAGAGAGAGAGAGAGAGAGAGAGAGAGAGAGAGAGATTATATGGGGAAAACACTTGGGGGGAGGTTAGTCCAGCCATTGGGTTGGAAAGTTCAGAGGTTTCAGGGTATTCCAGGTAGGAAGTGAATGATACAGAGAAGGCCAGGAGGACATGCATGCTATGATATGTAAAATACACACCTAGTCCCTACTAGTTCCTAGTTCCATAGTCTGAATGCAAACACTTGGATAACTCTTAATTGTCCTCTTTCTGAAGATTACTCTTATGGTAGGTTTGCATGCAGGTAGTAAATGATTTGTATAAGAAATTTCCTGTCAAAGATGAGGATTTATGGTAAATTTTGGAAGAAATACAGAGTATTGTGTCTGGGAATAAGGATCTAGATTTGTCTACAATGTCTGAAAATTGTATTTATTCTACACATACTGAAGCTACACCATAACACACTCCAATAAACTTACTCAAGGGAAAAAAAGAAATTGGGGTAAACATTATGTGTTTATCATGCAAAAGATTAGAGAATGCTACTTAGATATCACTGTATAATCTACTTAGTGCAAGTTTCATGATATTCATTATATTACTAATAAGTCCAAATTCAGGGGACTAAAACTAAAAATTAAGCAAGAGAATGGATTCACTCATTAAGTAAATACCAAGTTACACAGACTGAACACTGTGCTAAAATGAAGCCATAAAAGATAAGTAAGACACATTATGGTAGGAAAATCCTTTTATAAATGTTTAGAGCAATTTATAAATGAAGATCACCCCTCCTCCCCCCCTTCTCCTCCTCCTCCTGCTCCCTGTTGGAAAGTTGCTTTTACATAGCTCCTGTCTTATTTTCTTCTAGCTTGTCAATCAAACATTGAATCATTATAAAAATTAACCTCTCTAGCATCCTACTTTCTCTTTACTTTTAATGTTTTTTTCCCAAATCCTTTTTCATGTCTGACTTGAAGATAGACTGACAGCTGAACCTGTTTCCATCCAACTGTATGAGGAATATTTTCTCTCATAATGTTCACCTGTGTGGAGAAGAAAGCAATTGACTTCAGGAAGACCCATATTCAGGAAGTGCCTCAGGCAAGTAGAGGGGCTTCTCAGTTGAGAGGAGTTATCTTTATTTAACTCCATTCAGAATCACATTTACTTTCCTCAATAATAAAAATTCACATTGATTTTGTATGTCAAAGGGCCAAATCTCACTAACATCAATGTGTTGCATGTGATTCCGAATAAAACACAATAGAAGGTGTCTGACAACATTTGTTGCCATACTCATAAAAAGCCATCAGGATGTCAGCATTCCCATAAATGCCATGGTCCCTAGTAGCAGCTGTCTTTTCTAGACATGGTCACTATTGACAGAAAGGTCCTTTGCACAGTGATGCCCTTCATGTTCATTGAGGCCACTAGGCTGCTCTTCTGACCATTTTTCTTTTGCTTCTTATTATTCTCCTGACCCAGGACACATTTTATTTTTGTTATTTTGTCCCACAAAGTAAAAACGAATGCTAGGTGTGTTGAATTTGACCTCTTTGGGAATGATTCACTGGGTTGCCGAAATGGACAGACTGACATCAAAACTTGTTTCAAAGATACACATCAAACCTGCCCAAGACCTTCTGAGGTGTGTTAAAGTTTTTCCTTCTAAAACCAACATAGTCATAGAGCCCTGTCTATGCTGTCTGGGAAAGGGTTACTGATCTAGAGATGGAAGTCACTCAGGGGCCACATAGACTCATTCAATTCAGGTCTCCTCAAATCTCTCTCACCTTGAAGATATTCCACACAGAATAACAATCCAAAAGAAACAGATACGACTCTCATGCTGCCAGACACTGTGGAACTTACAGCCATACTTTGATAGTGGACAAGACATTTCATGACCAGGGAGGATCCCATTGGGAAATATGGTCTGATTGTGTCTTTTCAGCTATCATATAAGAACATAACATGCAACACTTGCTCTAAAACTCTAGAAATGATATGACATATTCTGGGGATTGTTGTCTTCTGACTGGAGCATTCCAGAGCAGCATAATAATGGAAATTATCCCTGAACTGCACATGACACTGGGGAGTTAATGACACAGGTTAAGAGTCATCATATAGAGGACTAGGTAAGGAAAACAAAACACACAAAAGTGAGGTTCAGAGAAAGCATAGTGATATGAAGTAAGGATTGAGAAAGGGGTGTTTAGAGATCACCCTGGACGGCTATGATCTCATTTAAATTTTCTGAAGCTTGAAGGTCAGTCTCCTCACTAGTTCAAGAACTGCAGGCGTTAGTTGGCAAACTCTAGCTCTATTCCATACTGCCACTCTCTCATTTTTGCTGTTGTTTGTTTTATGGCTACTAGCTGGATTGTTTTGGAACAGGGTCCCACTCTGTGGATAATGGTGACCTGAAACTCACTATATAATCCATGCTGGACCCAAACTCATGGTAATCTTTCTGTCTCAGCCTCCCTGGTGGTGAGATTATTGGTAGATAGAAATCAGAACGTCAGAAAATTAAATTTCTTCATCTTCCTACAGATGTAAAACATCCAAGGCTTAGCATGTTTGTCAATATGTAGAGTATTAAGGTTAAAGATATTGAAATCCCTCCTGGACTGTGGTTTTGCCATGATGCTCATCTCTCTCAACTACTCGGGACAGTTTTCTTGTTAATGAGAAGCTGGAAGCAGAGGAGTCAAACCAGATAATCCAAAATCCCAAGAGTAGTCAGGTACTCTCTCTTCTTTAGGAGCATCTTGCCAGTCTGGAGTGGACATCACCTCTTTCTGTCTTTGTCTTCAATGGAACATATTAGGTCAGTGCTTCTCAACCTTCCTAATGCTGGGACCCATTAATACAGTTTCTCATGTTGTAAGGACCCCCCATTCATAAAATTATTTTGATGCTACTTCATAACTGTAATTTTGCTACTGTTGTCAATTGTAATGTAAATGTCCGATATGTAGGATATCTGACATATGACCCCTAGGTGGTATCAACCTACAGGTTGTGAACTACTGCATTAGATGCTTCAGAAATATTCTTGACATGCTTAAAAATGTGTCATTCATCCGCTACATTCAGATTCTCTTTAGCAGTGAAATCAAACCAGAGATATATGGTATAACAAGCTTCACTGCATGCTACCCTCTCCTAGAAAGGAAGTCTAACCTTTATTAGAAGGAAATTTAGTTATTATGTTAAAGATACTGCATGTGCTTGCGAAAAGCAAGTAAGAAACTAGACAGGAAGTAGGAAGTGTTTCTCCCTTGTATCAAGCATATGTTCTGAAAAATAATCACTAGAAAATTGCACTGATGACATTGGTTAATAGCAAGAAATACCGCTCAGCTGTCTAAGGGCCCGCCTAAGTGCAGAAGGGAGAGAGTGGACAGAAGGAAATGCCTTGACATAGATCGATCTCAACTTACGATCTAATGGCTCAGAGCCTCCCAAGGCTGAGAGGATATAGTATGAGCCGAGCAGGGCAATTTTAGTTTCCTAACTGAGAGACCTCTTTACATGGACCTTCCATTTCTGATTGTGACATAATCTAGTAATCAGGTGTCATATAGCACATCTATGGCCCCACACATGCAAATGAGAAGGAGGAGCCTATCTTGGCAGATAAAGTACAGTGCAGTGCTGTGTACATGATCTGTCAAGTGTGGTACAGATGTTCTGTTGTCCCTACCAACCTCTCTGGCAGCCAAACTTGCAGCAGGGCTCAACTTTGATACTTGAGATGGTTGGCTCAATCAAGGAGCTGAAGTTCCCTGAGAAGCCACAATGATGAAGAATGCTGAGGATAATTCCTTGTTACTATTATTTCTTATTTTCCCTATTCTCTTGAGCACAGAAGACAGTTTGGTGACAGACTTCCTTAGGACTTCTCCAAGTCTTGGAAAATGTAGGAAGCAGCATGAACATGTGACTACAGGAACTATTCTTACATTTTGATCAAACTCTCCAAGGATATTTAACTTCAAGAGCTTAATGTTATGGCTTAAGTATCTGTTGTCACTTGAGGGTTAAATCAATAAATGTAAGGGAGATGGAAAAGAGCATGAAAGGACTCATTCTTTATTTCCCTTTAGTTTCCATGGTCCAGTGGACACAGCATAACTGTAAACCACTTTGCAAACAGCTGCCCATTGAAAGAAACGTGCTGTTTACCTGCATCACATAGTGTGGACCACAACTCTGCTATACTCTAATAAACAAGATATCACACCAATAAATCTGGAAGTCTTTCAAGCATATGTTAAAACGCTTCTTTAATAATGGCCCTTGAAATTTTGCTAACAATCATGTACCCTGGTCAAGGAAAAGGAAGTTCCAGGTGGCAATTGGGACTCCTGTTCTGAGTCAGGTTTAATTCTTGTCCCCAGTGTTAAGAAACTGGGGTTGAAAGACTTACAGAACATAGTGAGTTTTTCATATGCAGAATGCAATGAAGAAATAAAAGCTTCTGTTTGTCAGGCTTTAAAGAAGTGAAATAATATATGCTAAGTCTTCCCTACAATCCTTAAATGACAGTAGAGAATCTGTACATATTAACTCTTCCGTATTTTTATTTTCAATATTGAAAAAAAGTGGGCTATTAGAACCAGATGTTGTGAGGACTTAACGCTTGCACAGACATTTTCTCTTTCCTTTTGTTCTTTTCCTGAGGAAGTTTTTGTTTGTTTGGTTTGTTTTATTTAAATGCCCATATTTTTTAGATTAAAGATACTTTCTTCCTTATTACACCTTTGAGATCCATCAAGGCAGATTTAGGTAATTTATCAGCAATGGGAGGGATTGAACAGAACAGACTGGCATGGTGGCTTATCAGTATATGGATGAGTCAACAGAACTGCATCTGGGTAGGGCAGTTAGAAGTAATTCCACTTCCTGTGAACCTGTGTGGGGGCTAATCTGGAACCCACTCAGTGCTGCGAACTCCTTTAATTTAGAGAGGAGGAGCCAATACACGGAAGACTAAATGTTCAAAGAGTACTAGAGCCAGCTGAGTCCTTAGACTCCCTTCTGTCATCTGGTGATTCCCTTGGTACATAGCTTACTTTCAGTATGCAATGGGACTCTGGGATCTGTTTTTATAACCTTTCTCTCACTTGTAGTTAGAAGACTATATCTGGGTCTTGCACATATTTATTTGAGAATATTTTTGGTTATAAGTCAGTTAAACTTGAAGAGGCAGGTCAGACTTTAAAATGACAGTCAAAGGAGACTAGACAATAACAACAGTATTCTTTTCTTTTTTTAACACCAAGTCTACAAAGATTGTTTATTAGTCTCAAATTACTAAGCTTCAAAAAAATGGAAGTTACAAAAGAAGAAGAGAGACGATTCATAATGGTAAAACTGTCAATTCATTAAAAAATAGTAAATGAATATTCAAGTCATCTGTGAAAGCTTCAAAGACAAAATCCATGAGAACAGAGGAGGAAAGTTTGGCAATGACTGGATTTCAACACCGTTTTCTCAGTAATTAGTGAAGTAAGAAAAAAATCAGTAAGAATGTAGGTCCAATTAGTTAGTGTGACTTAGCTGACTTTATGAGATACTATACAGCAAATGCTTGTTTAGATAAAAATCTTTGTAGCTCTACCTGAACTCATTTAGACCAAGTTGGCCTCCTACTTGAAGAAATTTTGTTTCAGCCTCCCAGTTACTGGGATTGCAGGAGTGGATTACTTTCTGTGGCAGGATATATATTAGCACTTCTTCTAGGCTCTGCCCAACAGTTACCTAGCAAGAGATAGGTAGGAGCCTGGCTTGCTATAAAAGGACTGCTCTCTCTCTCTCTCTCTCTCTCTCTCTCTCTCTCTCTCTCTCTTTCTCTTTCTCTTTTCTCCTCTTTCCTCTTTCCTCTTTCCTCTCTTCTCTCCCTGTTCCCCCTCTTTCCTTCTTTATTTTTCATTTCTTTTTTTCCATCTTTATTAAATTAGGTATTTCTTATTTACATTTCAAATGTTATTCCCTTTCCCGGTTTCCAGGCCAACATCCCCCTAATCCCTCCCTCTTCCCTTCTATATGGGTGTTCCCCTCCCAATCCTTCCCCTAATGCTGCTTCCCCAAGAATCGCGTTCAATGGGGGTGCAGCTTTGGCAAGACCAAGGGCTTCCCCTTCCATTGGTGCCCTTACTAGGCTATTCATTGCTACCTATGCAATTGGAGCCGGGTCAGTCCATGTATAGTCTTTGGGTAGTGGCTTAGTCCCTGGAAGCTCTGGTTGCTTGGCATTGTTGTTCATATGGGGTCTCAAGCCCCTTCAGCTCTTTCAGTCCTTTCTAACAACAGTATTCTTAATCTGGGCTGCACATCACAACCAATGGGCATATTTTCATTACTATTCAAATAAACACTCATGGACTAGATCCATGGCAGGTCTGTGAAGTAAGTCAGGGGTGAGAGCCAAAGCATTTCTAAATGGAAGAGAAAAAAGTTGTTGTATTAGAGTAATATTTCAAAAATAAACTTTTCTACATTTTGAAGAAAAACCAATAAACTTGAACTCACACAGCCAGAAGCAGAAGGCAGCAAGTCCTTGAGAAAACAAGGATGCTGTCACCTCTACTGTGCCTGGGAAGGACTCAAGACTGGAGTGTAGTAGGAGTAGATGGATAGTGCTGAAGTGAAACAGGAATAGAAGTCAAGCAGAAGGGCTGGGTTTCTTTTCTTTTCTTTTTTCTTTATTAACTTGAGTATTTCTTATTTACATGTCGATTGTTATTCCCCTTCCCGGTATGTGGGCCAATATCCCCCTAACTCCTCTCCCTCCCCTTCTATATGGGCTTAGGTGTTCAGTTTTGGCAGGACCAAGGAGGGCTGGGTTTCTCTGGCTGTCCAGTGTCAGTTCTGTGCCATAATCCTCAGATGTTTTGGGGAATTTATTTCTCCTTTGGGGTAATCTTCACATTGTGTGTTGCTGTGTCTCTGTATTTTCAATTGCAGAGAGCTAAGTGCTGGCAGGACTCTGGTTTTGTCATTTCTATGGCCCATCACTGAGTTTTCTATTTTGTAAATATTCATCCTTCCTTACATTCCTAAAGGCAATCTAGAGATCTATCAAAGGTCATCTTGCTGCTGATTGGTTGTAATGAAGATCTTTTGGCCAATAGCTCAACAGGAAGTACTAGGGCAAAACTTCCAGGCAGAAGAGGATGCAGAGAGCAAAAAAGCAGAAGTGGCAGAAGAACAGGACAGACATGGACCAGAGTGGAGCAGAGACAATCATAGAGCTAGCCACGTGGCAGATCCTGGGCTTGAATAATTGGGTTAAGGTTAAATAGTAGCTGGGAGACTGCCCCAGCAAAAGGCCTAAGCTTTAAACTTTATTAGTAGCCTCCATGTCTTTTTTAATATTTCTGGCAGGTCTGAGAAAGTCCAGCAATCCTGACTATATGTATGAACAGAATGGAAAATGTACTGTCATATCTCACTGCTCAAAGATAATGGTGTAAGGGTAGACACCCACCCCAGAACTGAGCAGTCCATATTTCATGTCAGGCAACAATGTCTTACTTAGAGCTGTGTGGTCCAGTATTTAGCTTCTGGAGTAGTTAGGACACATATGGCATAGTGCCAAAGGCCAGGGAGAGCTGTTTTTAGGGTTTGTTACAGGCAGAGTTGGAACACAGATATTAATGTCTTCCTAGATGTCAAAGATGGAAAGGGGAAACTGAAAAATTTGCTTCTTGGGAAGTAGATGCTCACACTTACTGTAAGTTAAGAGAGTTCTAGATGGCGCGAGAACCTCACTGATCCCAGCTGACAGCTCCCTGCTCCCAAACCCCGGGGGAGAGAGAGCTGATCACCCAGAAGTGTGGGCAATCCTGAGACTGCAGGGCAGGAGAGATTGCAGGGCAGGAGAGACTTCCATTTCTGCCCACCTTTGCACACATCCCTGGCCCAAGAGGAAACTGCATAGGGCCTCTGGACATGGGAAGATAGGAGCAGTCAAGCTGCAGGAAACCTGTGGTCCAGACTGTGCCCGGATCTGAACTGAATGGGTCAAACAGCTCCCTGTACCCAAATCCCATTGTGGGGAGAGCTAGACCCTCAGAAGGGCAGACACTCCTGGGAAACCAGAGGAGACTACACTGCCCACATTCCTGACTCTAGAGGAAAATGATTTGCCATCTGTGCCTTCCATGCACAGGGACCTAGGAATAGTGGGGGCAGGACCCTTTTGGTTCCAGCCCACAGGGACAGCTGAAAGCCAGTGGACAGGAATGAATACACGCCTGAGAGCAGAACACTCTGTTCCCATAACTGGCTGAAAGAAAACAGGAAAAAAGGTCTACAGCAGTCCTGACATGCAGGCCTACAGGATGGTCAGGCCACTGTCAGAAACAGCAAGACAAGGAAACACCAGAGACAACCTGATGGGAAGAGGCAAGCACAGGAACCCAAGCAACAGAAACCAAGAATACTTGGCATCATCAGAGTCCAAATCTCCCACCAAAGCAAGCACTGGATATCCAAACACACCAGAAAAGCAAGGTCTAGATTTAAAATCACAATTTGTCACGATGATGGAAGACTTTAAGAAGGTTATAAATAACTCCATTAAGGAAATACAGGACAACACAAGTAAACAACTAGAAGCCCTTAAAGAAGAAACACAAAAGTCCCTTAAAGAACTACTGGAAAAACCAACAAAACAGGAGAAGGAAATGAACAAAACCATCCAGGAGTTAAAAATGGAAATAGAAACAATAAAGCACAAAGGGTAACAACCCTGGAGATAGAAAACCTAGGGAGGAGATCAGGAGTGACAGATGTGTGTATCAACAACAGAATACAAGAGATAGAAGAAAGAACCTCAGAAGCAGAAGATTCCATAGAAAACATCAACACAACTGTCAAAGATAATGTAAAATGGAAAAAGATCCTAGCTAAAAACATACAGGAAATCCAGGACACAGTGAGAAGATCAAACCTAAGGATAATAGGTATAGAAGTGAGTGAAGACTCCCAAATTGAAGGGCCAGTAAATATCTTCAACAAAATCATAGAAGAAAACTTCCCTAACCTAAAGAAAGAGATGTCCATAATCATACAAGAAGCCTACAGAACTCCAAATAGATTAAACCAGAAAAGAAACTCCTCCCATCATATAATAGTCAAAACACCAAATGCACAAAACAAAGAAAGAATATTAAAAGCAGTAAGGGAAAAAGGTCAAGTAACATATAAAGGCAAAGCTATCAGAATTACACCCAGACTTCTCACCAGAGACTATGAAAGCCGGAAGATCTTAGGGTGATACAGACCCTAAGAGAACACAAATGACAGCCCAGGTTACTGTATCCAGCAAAACTCTCAATTAGCATAGGTGGAGAAACCAAGATATCCAATGACACAATATCTTTCTACAAATCCAGCCCTCCAAAGTATAATAAATGGTAAAGACCAACATAAGGAGGCAAGCTACACCCTAGAAAAAGCAAGAAAAGAATCTTTTTCAAAATAAACAAGGAGAAGAGGAACAAACAAACATGATCTCACCTCAAAGTATGAAGGTAGCAGGAAACAACAATTACAATTCCTTAATATCTCTCAACATCAATGGACTCAATTCCCCAATAAAAAGACACAGATTAACAAACTGGATATGTAATGAGGACCCAGCATTTTGCTGTCTGAAGGAAACACACCTGAGAGACAAAGACAGACACTACCTCAGAGTAAAAGACTGGAAAACAACTTTCCAATTCAATGGTCTGAAGAAGTAAGCTGGAATAGTCATTCTAATATCGAATAAAATCGACTTTCAACCAAAAGTCATCAAAAAAGATAAGGAAGGGCACTTCATATTCATCAAAGGAAAAATCCACCAAGATGAACACTCAATCCTAAATATTTATGCTCCAAATACATAAAAGAAACCTTACTAAAGTGCAAAGCACACATTGTACCTCACACAATAATAGTAGGAGATTTCAACATCCCACTTTCATCAATGGACAGATGATGGAAACAGAAAATAAACAGACATGGACAGACTAACAGAAGTTATGAACCAAAGGACTGAACAGATATTTATAGAACATCCTATCCTAAAACAAAAGGATATACCTTCTTCTCACCACCTCATGGTACTTTCTCCAAAATTGACCATATAATCAGTCACAAATCAGGTATCAACAGATACAGAAAGATAGAAATAATCCCATGTGTCCAGCAGATCACCAAAGGCTAAGGCTGGTCTTCAATAACAATAAGGAAAGAATGCCCACATATACATGGAGGTTGAACAATGCTCTACTCAATGATAATCTGGCCAAGGAAGAAATAAAGAAAGAAATTAAAGACTTCTTAGAATTTAATGAAAATGAAGGTACAACATACCCAAACTTATGGGACACAATGAAAGCTGTGCTAAGAGGAAAACTCATAGCGCTGAGTGCCTGCAGAAAGAAACAGGAAAGAGCATATGTCAGCAGCTTGACAGCACACCTAAAAGTTTTAGAACAAAAAGAAGCAAATACACCCAGGAGGAGTAGAAGGCAGGAAATAATCAAACTTAGAGCTGAAATCAACCAAGTAGAAACAAAAATGACCATAGAAAGAATCAACAGAACCAAAAACTGGTTCTTTGAGGAAATCAACAAGATAGATAAACTCTTAGCCAGACAAACCAGAAGAAACAGAGAATGTGTCCAAATTATCAAAATTAGAAATGAAAAGAGAGACATAACTAGAGAATCAGAGGAAATTTAAAAAAAATCATCATATCTTATTACAAAAGCTTATATTCAACAAAACTTGAAAATCTGGAGGAAATGGACAATTTTCTAGAGAAACACCAGGTACCAAAGTTAAATCAGGAACAGATAAACCATTTAAACAACCCCATAACTCCTAAAGAAATAGAAGCAGTCATTAAAAGTCTCCCAACCAAAAAGAGCCCAGGTCCAGACGGGTTTAGTGCAGAATTCTATCAGACCTTCATAGAAGACCTCACACCAATACTATCCAAACTATTCCACAAAATTGAAACAGATGGAGCACTACCGAACTCCTTCTATGAAGCCACAATTACTCTTGTACCGAAACCACACAAAGACCCAACAAAGAAGGAGAATGTCAGACCAATTTCCCTTATGAATATCGACGCAAAATTACTCAATAAAATTCTTGCAAACCGAATCCAAGAGCACATCAAAACAATCATCCATCATGATCAAATAGGGTTCATTCCAGGCATGCAGGGATGGTTTAATATATGGAAAACCATCAAGGTAATACACTATATAAACAAACTGACAGATAAAAACCACATGATCATTTCCTTAGATGCTGAGAAAGCATTTGACAAAATTCAAGACCCCTTCATGATAAAAGTCCTGGAAAGAATAGGAATTCAAGTCCCATACCTAAACATAGTAAAAGCCATATACAGCAAACCAGTCGCTAACATTAAACTAAATGGAGAGAAACTTGAAGCAATTCCACTAAAGTCAGGAACTAGACAAGGCTGCCCACTCTCTCCCTACTTATTCAATATAGTTCTCAGAGTCCTAGCCAAAGCAATCAGACAACAAAAGGAGGTCAAAGGGATATAGATTGGAAAGGAAGAAGTCAAAATATCACTATTTGCCGAAGATATGATAGTATATTTAAATGACCCCAAAAGTTCCACCAGAGAACTACTAAACCTGATAAACACCTTCAGCAAAGTGGCTGGGTATAAAATTAACTGAAATAAATCAGTAGCCTTCCTCTACACAAAAGAGAAAGAGGCTGAGAAAGAAATTAGGGAAATGACACCCTTCATAATAGTCCCAAATAATATAAAATACCTTGGTGTGACTTTAACTAAGCAAGTGAAAGATCTGTATGATAAGAACTTCAAGCTTCTGAACGAAGAAATTAAAGAAGCTCTCAGAAGATGGAAACATCTCCCATGCTCATGGATTGGCAGTATTAATATAGTAAAAATGGCCATTTTACCAAAAGCGATCTACCTACAGATTTAATGCAATCCCCATCAAAATTCCAACCCAATTCTTCATAGAGTTAGACAGAACAATTTGCAAACTCATCTGGAATAACAAAAAACCCAGGATCACTAAAACTATCCTCAACAATAAAAGAACTTTTGGGGGGAATCACCATCCCTGAACTCAAGCAGTATTATAGAGAAATAGTGATAAAAAACTGTATGGTATTGGCACAAGACAGATAGACCAGTGGAATAGAATTGAAGACCCAGAGATGAACCCACAAACTCATGATCACTTAATTTTTGACAAAGGAGCCAAAACCATCCAATGGAAAAAAGATAGCATTTTCAGCAAATGGTGCTGGTTCAACTGGAGGTCAGCATGTAGAAGAATGCAAATCGATCCATTCTTATCACCCTGTACAAATCTTAAGTCCAAGTGGATCAAGGACCTCCACATCAAACCAGATATAATCAAACTAATAGAAGAAAAAGTGGGGAAGAATCTCGAACACATGGTCACTGGAGAAAATTTCATGAACTAAACACCAATGGCTCATGCTCTAAGAATCAACAAATGGGATCTCATAAAGCTACAAAGCTTCTGTAAGGCAAAGGACACTGTTGTTAGGACAAAACGGCAACCAACAGATTGGGAAAAGATCTTTACCAATCCTACAACAGATAGAGGGCTTATATAAAAAAAATACAAAAAACTCTCGAAGTTAAACTGCAGGGAGACAAATAACCCTATTAAAAATGGGGTTCAGAGCTAAACAAAGAATTCACAGCTGAGGAATATCAACTTGCTGAAAAGCACCTAAAGAAATGTTCAACATCTTTAGTCATAAGGGAAATGCAAGTCAAAACAACCCTGTGATTCCACCTCACACCAGTGAGAATGGCTAAGATAAAAAACTCAGGTGATAGCAGATGCTGGAGAGGATGCGGAGAAAGAAGAACACTCCTCCATTGTTGGTGGGATTGCAGACTGGTACAATCACTCTGGAAATCAGTCTGGAGGTTCCTCAGAAAATTGGTCATTGCACTACCTGAGAGCTATACCACTCCTGGGCATATACCCAAAATATGCTTCAACAAATAACAAAGACACATGCTCCACTATGTTCATAGCAGCCTTATTTATAATAGCCAGAAGCTGGAAAGAACCAGATGCCCTTCAACAGAGGAATGGATACAGAAAATATGGTACATCTACACAATGGAATACTACTTAGCTATCAAAAACAATGACTTTATGAAATTCATAGGCAAATGGATGGAACTAGAAAATATCATCCTGAGTGAGGTAACCCAATCACAGTAAAACACACATGATATGCACTCATTGATAAGTTGTTATTATCCCAAGTGCTAGAATTACCCAAGATGCACGAACCACATGAAACACAAGGATGACCAAAATGTGGATGCTTCACTCCTTCTTTAAAAGGGGAGCAAGAATACCCATAGGAGGGGATACGGAAGCAAAGTTTAGAACAAAGACTTGAAGAACGGTCATTCAGAGCCTGCCCCTCATGTGGCCCATACATATACAGCCACCAAACTAGATAAGATGGAGAAGCTACGAAGTACAGGCTGACAGGAGCAGAATGTTGATCTTTCCTGAGAGACACAGCCAGAATACAGCCAATACAGAGGCGAATGCCAACAGCAAACCACTGAACTGAGAACAGGACCCCCGTTGTAGGAATCAGAGAAAGGACTGAAAGAGCTGAAGGGGCTTGAGATCCCACATGAACAACAATGCCAACCAACCAGAGCTTCCAGGGACTAAGCCACTACCCAAAGACTATACATGGACTGACCCTGGGCTCCAACCTCATAGGTAGCAATGAATAGCCTAGTAATGGAACCAGTGGTAGGGGAAGTCCTTGGTCCTGCCAAGGCTGGATCCCAGTAATCAGGGTCATTCATGGGAAGGCAGTAATAGGGGTGGATGGGGAGGGAAACACCCATATAGAAGGGGAGTGGAAGGGGTTAGGGGAATGTTGGCCTGGAAACCGGGAAAGGGAATAGCATTTGAAATGTAAGTAAGAAATACCCAATTTAATAAGGATGGAGAAAAAAAAAAGAAATATTCAACATCTGTAGTCATCAGTGAAATGCAAATTCAAACATCCCTGAGATTACACCTCACACCAGTTACATCTAGAACTTTGAAAAAAAGAAAAAGTAAAAGAGAAAACTGTTTGAGTCCTAAAGCAACCTGCAATAGACAAATGGGTATATTTACATCTCCATCAACCCTCTCCATAGTATCTACCAAAATGAAGCTTGACATGTATGTCTTAAGACTTCTCAATTAACACAAATAATCATCTTTTTCAGATAAGAACTCAAGTTACTAAATAAATATGTAGTTCTTCGAATAATTGTTGGATAATAATTATGTTATATATTTTATCAAAATAAGAATAATTAAATGGTTATTTGTTGTGATTTTGCAAGCTTTGCACATGAAAAAATAAATTTTTCTGCTAAATTCTTCAAATTTAATTATTGAATCAATTTTTAATCTTACATTTACCCCCTCCCAAAAAAAGTTATGAGAGTTCCTGAAAAATTGTCAATGAAAAGGGAATAACCCAGCACTGGGCAACTTGTGGGCACAGCTGCTCTTAATGTCTTAGTCCTGCAAGCTCTTTAAGTTGTGCTGAGTTTCTGTAGTGAATTCTGAGACATAAAAGTTTTGGAACTAAAACACATGCCTCTCCCACACCTATCTCTCCTGCACCTCACTGAACATGGAGAAGTTGAGCTGGTGTCTTCCTAGAGCTTTCACACTATAGATCATGGTCATGGAACTGTAAGGTACTCTGCATGCTACCAAAGAAGAAACGTAAGCAGCAACATGGCTACAAAGCCTTCCATCCACATTGCTGAGCAGCCTGCAAGATACACTCCTGCAATACTGCCACAAAGATGGTAGGAGTAACCAATCAGTCCTTGATTAGATTTGAAGCACAGTCCATGAGCCAGAAACCATACCTGACACTCCTTGGGTGGCCAAGAAGCTGAGACTACATAGAGCAGGCACCTAGGGCAAAACCAAATGCCACTGATCTGCTAAAAAATGTAGAGATGAAATGGCTCTTAATGATATTCTGCTATAGTCACAGATTAGTGTTATGCTCAGCCATCATCAGAAAAGCTTCCTCCTGCAGCAGATAGGAACTAATACAGAGACCCATAGCTAGAGAATATTTAAAACATGAGAGACCTTGAAACACATAGCTCTAAGTGGACTGCCTCCTTCCAATCCCTGCCCTCAGGGCCTGGGGAACCCCACAAAAGCAAAGTTGGAAAGACTGCAAGGGCCAGAGAGAGTAAAGAATGTCAAGGAAACAAAGCTTTCCAAACACAGCAGGTCCAATGCACATATGAACTCACAGAGACTTTGACAGAGGTACAGGGCCAGCACAGGTCTGTACCAGATACTGTCCAAGAGCTGAGAGAAAAAGTGGACACACATTCCTGTGCCTGAAACCGAAGCTATGTTGGCTAATGATAAACACTTGCAAATGTACAGCAGTAGATGGCCAGCACAAAACAAATTCCTGGCGTCTTTTGAGGTTCTTTGTTTCATAATGTTGTGTAAGGGCGTTTTTCTTCTTATCCATTCAGGTCATTGGTATATATATATATATATATATATATATATATATATATATATATATATATATATATATTATGGTTTCAAGTTTTGTATTTTTATGGGATTCCTGAGTGTGTGAATATGTGTGTCTCTGCATCAGTGTGTTTCTCATGCATTTGATTTTTTGTTTATATGTCTTCTGTGTGTTCGTGTTGTCCAATTCCAGTGTATTTATTTTTGTTTAATCTTATTTTATTATTCTTCCTCAGAATAATTCTTTATATTCCTAGTAAGAGACAGAACAGGTATAGGTCTGGGTGGGAGTGAAGATGTAATGGAACTGGGAAGAGAATTTGTTTAGTATATATTATGTAAAGAAATCTATTTTCAATCAAATAAACACAAGTCTCTCTAGATGCCCCAAAATGCCATCTTCAAAAGTTTCCTGAAGTCAGAAAAGAAACACTCACCTCAAGTTTATGATGACTCTTCACGGCAGTCACAGCTAGTCAATTGTCAATGTCACAATAAAGTCTTGTTCTCTTAGCCAGGCATTGACAAGAAATCCCAATTGACCTGCTTTATATGTGGATTCTCACACAGAATAAAACAGAACAAAAAACTATAAAACATAAAAGGATAAAGGAAACTCTTGGTTACTGGAGGTGGTAAGAAGGAGACGGAATGAAAAATGTAGGCCAAAGGGCATGGAGCCACAGATGTGGAAAATGTGTGAATCTAAATGGAGGTATATAACAAGAAGAATATAATTAATAATATATTTTACTCAGGATTGCTGGCTGAATGATCATTCCTTGACACACACACACAGACACACAAAAGTATATGAATATTTTAACTTGTTTGATGAAAGCAACATTTTACTGTGTGTGCACATGTCAGAAAACCATGTTATATGCTTTAAAACCTTGTAGAACACTTTTCTTTTTAAGATACAATGTCTCTCTCACCACCATGTGAGTCTACCATATGAAAGTATCCAAGGGGTTGGGGATTTAGCTCAGTGGTAGAGTGCTTGCCTGGCAAGCACAAGGCCCTGGGTTTGGTCCCCAGCTCCGAAAAAAAGAAAAGAAAAAAAAAAAAAAAGAAAGTATCCAAGAAAAAAGATTATACCAGGAAACAAATCTTGCTACAACTTTGATCTTGGATTTTCCATTCTTTAGAATTATGAGAAAATAAGTACTTGTTTACTCCATAATGTATACCTGAGACATTATGACCAGCCTTTTTTTCCAAGATGATTTTGCCGATTGCAAAAGAAATACACAGAAAGATTCCTCCTTCAGCTTCAAGTCTGGTGAGCAAAAAGAGTTTAAATGTAGTGGATACAGTTTTCAAAATCATTTAATGAAGTAGTTTGTAAAATTTTGCTAGCTTAAGGCTAGGGCTTGATGAACATAGCAGGTGTTTAAGTACAGGCTGGGAGAATTGGATGAAGAAAGGTCTTTATGTGGTTGATCAGTACTCAAAACTCAAATTCGGAGTACATACCCCAACCACACAAAGAGATGGAGAGAAGTCAGGACCATTTAAGAAGACTTCAGTGAGACTAAAACCCTGACAATGAAGTGCTTACTAAATGCTATAGGAGAGAATGATCATAGAGTGACTCATCATTTGAATACATATAGGATCATTATGTTGAAGAACAGTGGGATCACACCCTGCATAATTTTTTTTCCAGTTCTATTTGTATTTGAACTGAGATACCTCCCTCATTTGTAGATGGGGATTAAAATATAAGATGTATGGAGAAATAAAACTAACTTCTGGGGCTTTACTTTCTTGGCTTAGATCAAGGCCTTCCAAAGGACCAGCGGTAATAATAGCTATGATTTATGAGTTTCTTGCGAAGTTCCAGACGTTGCACTAAGTGCTTTGTGTGAGTTATTTCATGTAATCTTCACAGAGGTTCTTTGAGAGTAGATGCTCATTAATATCCTCATTTTACATATGATAAAAATTCAGGTTTAGAGGTCAAATGTCCTGTTCTGGGGGTGGGGGGGGAGGAAAACAAAGTTCAGATAAAACTAATGTTCCAGACTGTTTTGCAGAAAGTGTTTTAAATGAGAGTGATAAGTCATGTGCCATGATCTTTGGGAGGGGCTGAGAGGGAGCAGAGCAGTGCTGCCAAGGAGGGACTAGGATAGGTTCCTCTATCTGAAGGGTGCGCCCAGTGGGTGCCTCTTCTCTGCCTTCCTAATGGGACCTTTCTAATTTACTCCAAAGCACAGTGTGCTCTAAAGGTTTGAAAAGAAAAAATAATGGAGCAATGATAGAGTGAGTGAGTGAATGCCACAAGTTTAAGGAGGGGGGATATTAATACAGTTTTCAACAAGGCAGATAAGGTAGACTTTAAAAACCTGCAGCTAGCATGATTAGCTTCTGTCTTGGGCAAAATTCCTGCAAAAACTTAAATGGATGACTTGAGGTGCCATGTGTTCTACAGCCTTGCTTGTCTGCATGTTCATTTTAACTTAAAGTCAGAAGCCGGGATTTCATTAGGCCACACACCCATCCCAGAGAACGTAGTCTTATTTGAGGATTACCATCTAGGCTCAAAACACATATGTGTGTATCCATGTCTGCATGTATTACTTTGAGAACTTGGTGATATTTGTTGAATATCGAACACTTGAATGACTTAAAGATAAATTCAAATAGTTCATTTGTTTATAAACACAAAGCAGCTGCTTAAGTAAATTTTATTGAGTTAAAATGTGAATGAAAGAGGAAACATTGTTCCCTTTCACAGTATGATGAGAAGACAACTCAGGCACTACTGTCCTTCAGGAAGTCAGACTTTCACTGCCCATAGACAAATGTGTGTTGTGAAGAGATGAACCAACTCTTTAGAAGTTCTTTACATTTAAGTTAAATTAACAAATATATTTATTTAGAGACCTATTGAGAAAAGTGTTAAGATGAAAAAAAAAGTCACTGATGGTGACAACTGGCATGGTCCCTTCAGATACCTTATGTATTCTCTCTGAGGATGTGCAAATCCACACACACACACACACACACACACACACACACACACACACACACAGAGACATACATGCACTCACACACATACAAACACACACTCCCATATAAATTAACCAATGCATGTGTACCTGTGGCACATGCATGCACCCATGAGCACGCACACACACACACACACACACACACACACACACACACACACACATACACACACACATGCAAACACACACTCCCATATAAACTAACCAATGCATGTGTGCCTGTGGCACATGTATGCACCCATGAGCACACACACACACACACACACACACACACACTAACATGCACTCACACATATCCAATCTGACTTTGCAATAGTCTGTTGCCAAGGTTGACCATTTCAAGCACTAAAATGCTGAACAACTGTGGTAGCCACATTGTTTTGATAGTTAAATCTGTCAACGGTGTGTGCAGTAGGACAAGTCACTGCCTGGAAGGTTCTGGTCGGAGCTACTTTAACCTGGCTGCCTCGCATACTGCCCTTCAGCTTTTCTGACTCCAAAATTCTACTGGAAAACAAAATTACAAAACCTGTTATTTTCTAGAACTTCAGTCATCTGTTCATTTCTGGAAAAAAATGCTGACCAGATATTCCAGCCTCTGTTTTTAGTGCATGGGTTTTTTCCACTGAAGGAGCGGCGCCTTATAAACTCCTAACAAATGGGTTATGATTTAATAAACTCAACTCTTTCAAAGGGAACAAGAAAAATCTGAGCAATTGGTCCAAACTGCTTAACTGCTAACCTTGATTTATTGGTAACAAAAGCAATTACATATTCACGGTACTATAACCACTATCTAGACATGGTATTAATATTTATTAAAGCATTTTCCAGGAAGAAGTGAGCTATTTTTCTAGCAAATCAAAATCCTGCATCATTTTGATTAACAAATAGTATTGTTATAAGGCTATATATCTATAACCCAGTCTTTGAATCTTTATTAAACTCATCAATTTTTGATTGAATTCTAGTGACATGATCTGGTCAGTTGTCTTGGTACACTGGTGTTCACTGTGCTTTGGGAATAGAATGAATGTTTGACCATGCTGGATACTTTGACTTTAAAATGAATATAGTGTTTCTCAAGTCTATTCTACTCTATTCTATTCTACTTTATCCTATCCTACCCTATTTACATGTCTATTTTCCTTCATCATATTCTCCTATAGCCATCTTACCAAGTCCTACTTGGGAAGAGAAGAATCCAAATTTTCTCCAGATTATTGTGTTT
Source organism: Rattus rattus (assembly GCF_011064425.1). NCBI lineage: Eukaryota > Metazoa > Chordata > Mammalia > Rodentia > Muridae > Rattus > Rattus rattus. The sequence continues at coordinate 154,350,652 of NC_046156.1, read as the reverse complement.
ATACCTGTTGGACTGCATTCAGTCACATATCTCCTAGGTTTTGTAACATGGCTATATCAGTTCCACAGTACATAAAAGTGCTCTGGGTTCAGTGATGACTCTCCCTTGCACAAGGCTGGTTGGCAGTTCTTCCTCAGCTCATTTTTCCTTTCTAATTTCTTTTAAATCTTATTTCTTTCCCACAAATTATGAGGCAAACTGGCTGCACTGAAGCAATCTTCAGTACCAATAAATCAAGTGTTCCATAAAACCGTACAGTTTCTTGCTGATGGCACTTCAAGAAGAAAGTTATTAAATCATCACTCATTTAATATGAATGTTAGGATGCTCAATTACATCTTTCTACATACTTGTCTACTCTGGTCATAGTGTAGAAATTTAGATATTGTACAGAAGAGCTAAGCTGGAGTTTATTGACTTTTGGTGTATCATTGCTATTGTTCATTAACAGTATTATATTAAAATATTAAAATAGATGGGTAGATAACTTTCAGGAGTGCCTATTTCCCTTAACTGCACACTCGAAGGCTTGGGTGTTGTGACATGAAGGAAAAAAACTTCTCTGCACTCAGAGAAGACAGCTAAAGAAGCCTCATTGGAAATCTCACGGAGTAAAACATCTTGACTCATCTATGCAATCCCATAGCTCACATTTTAGAAACATAAACCTGCAACAAGCTATAGTTTAGTGTGCAAGACCAATGCTTGCTTATTATTGGAGAGGAGAAGAGACACACACTATGCAACCGAAAGGAGATTGACATTTCGACAGGCCAATGGTCATATCCTTTGCTTTCTTGTAGGTGGCATCTTTGGAGTAGAGTTCCCTGTAGTGGGATGTAACAGACTCTGAGACTAGAACACTGATTCTTTTTCCAAAGAGAACAACTTGGTCAATAAAAGTGCAGAAGTTGAGTAGAGTACTTAAGACTAAAGTTATGGTAATGCATACCTTTAACTCAAACACTCCGGAGGATTTCTGTGAGGTTGAGGCCAGCCTGATTTACATAGCAAGTTTCAGGACAGCCAGGGCTACATAGAGAGACTGAATCTAAAAGGAAACAAACAAATAAACGAACAACAACAAAACTTAAAAGACAGAAGAAGCTGGCTATGCTTTGTGAAACTTCAGTTCTGTCACCAACTGTGAGTATGCATTTCTCTTTTGATAGAAATTGGACCTCTTTGGAGCAAAACATTGACCTATCTTCTTGCATCATCCTATTCAGTGAACCACTGTTTGTACTGAGTGATGGCTTGCTGAATGTGTGTGCTGTGTGGCAAGTCTAAGACAGATAAAAATGTCCTCAGTATTGAGTCATGTGCTATCATAAATATCTCCATAGTTATGATGTCAATCATAATGGCTTAAACACTGCATCTTACAATCTACATAAATTTCCATGACAGTGGGTTCAGCTTATTGGAAGATGACAAGCAAAGCATATGGACCCCAAGTAGTGCTCTTGCTCAGCGACTAGTAACTAAAATTCTCCTATGAAAATTGATTTTGCTGTAATTATTTCCTCCTCTATTATTTGATTTTTACAAATAGAAACATGTTGTCTATATTCACAATATATACATATACATAATCATTAGCAAATGAAGATGAAAATTTCAAATATCAAAATAATAAAGGGAGATATGAATTTTAAAAAGTAGTGGGTAAGAATGAGAAGATTTAAATAAATCTTTCATCACAGCCTGCCATTAAGCATAAATTTTATCACTTCTTGTTTCCAAGCAGACTTCCCTACTTTATCATCTGCATGGAGAACTCTTGGAGACATTGCCTTGTAGGTGTTAGGTTGCATCACTGTCCCATGGGAGCCAGCGCACGCACTTCAGCTCTAGTTAAGGTTTCTCCAGACATTGCCCACAAATCTCTAGTGGATAGAGTCACTGCCTCATTGAGAATTCCTGGTGTAGTAGTGTTCATTGCAGATATGAGGGTAGAAAACTGTATAATCCATTTATCCCATAGATGGCACTCTTGTTCAAGAACACACTTCTCTGAAAGGGTAAAGGTGCACACATCTAACTGCAAGAAATTACAGTATTAGTTCTCAATCAACTGCAGATCACCCCTTGGTTCTGTTTCTTTCTGAATCATCAGGAGATGAACAGCACTGGGTAGCTCTGCTTGGTGATGCTGCCTTGATCTTCTCCTGGCTGGCTAGAAAGGCTAAATTCAAGTGTGGATGTTTCTGGATTCGAGGAGGGCTCTCATCCAGAGGGGCTACCAGGAGAGCCTGGTGAATGCCAAAATATGCAGAACACTGTCCACACGGCAGACTGCTCACATGCATTAAAGGTTGCAAAAGTTGTTGTCCTCTACATTTTGTTTTAAATTTGCATTCATTGTTTGATGTGGTCTGGGGTACACACCTCATTGCCTCCAGCCTTCATATTACCAGAACTTAGCTCATTCAACAGAAGTTCCTAGGTGTTTTTTGTTTGTTTGTTTGTTTGTTTGTTTGTTGTTTTTGCCAATGAGTCAATATTAAGTTAGGAAGTAGAATTGTTGGGCTTCAACACATAGGCATTGAATAAGAAGTATATAAATTTTTTCCAATAAAATGCCTTATTATCCAAAAGAAGGCATGTACCCTGAACACCTAAAAATATTGCTCAGAAAACCCCATGGCCAATTCTGGTTCTTATTTTTCAGCTTGCAGTCAAGTTTTTGTATTTCAAAGCCAAAGAGCTACTCCTGTAGCAGACTCCATTGCGGGTGTCATGTTTTATCTCTTCCACTTGTGAAATGAGTGACTGATCCGTGCTGGAGAGAGTGGGGCAGGCAACATTTTCTCATGTTGCCACTAGCAGCAGGAGTGAGATGAGATGCCTCAGCACTGGAAATTGTCAGCCCAGCCTGGTTATTATCCATAAACTTTCTCACAACTTCTAAAAAGACTTACGTTGTGCAAATAAACACCCCAGAGGCCAGAGGTTCACATCACCAGGGAATTCATTAGTTCAGTGCACACTCTTAAAGATCTACCATGAAAATATTGCTCCATTTTAGGCAAGGATGTTATTCCCAGGCAGGGGCACAAGGCACCCCCTAAAAGCACATGAGCCTATTTGCAGGAAACCATTTGTGGAAGCCTGCTTCTCAATGCTCCATAGTCTCCTCTCTGAACCTTCCTAGGGACCACTTCTTCCCTTTACATCATCATCAGCAGCAGGACCCTGCGATAGGATGCAGCTCCTCTAAAGAGATAAGAGGAACTCAATAAAGTAAATAAAGGACACCAATGACCAGCAGCAGACAGAAGTGTGGGCTCAGTGCACTGAAGATCCATACTTTTAACTCTTTGAGTGACCTTTTGCATGGACAGCTCATCTGGAACCACTGTCTTAGGATACAGGTTCCTGAACCAGGTCATGAGTTGTTATCACATGAGAGAGCTTGAAAACACTGCTGAAAGGAGCTGGAAGGACGACTCAGCATTTAAGAGTACTTGTTGCTCTTGCAGAAGGGATCTGAGCTTGGCTTCCAGCACCTACATGGGAGCTCACAACCACCTCTAAGTCCATCAGGGTCCTCAATGCATTCCTCTGACCTCTACAGGCACCAGACACACATATGGCGTGCTTTTATAAAATGCAAGTAACACATTCTGGAACAGTCAGAAATGTCTGCTGACAAAGGGGTGGATACAAAGAAAATATGTGGTATGTAAACACAAGCGGTATTTGTCAGTGTTCAAAAGAGCAAAGTTCTTATATTTGTAAGATAATTCACCCGGGGATAATTACCTTAAATGAATTAAGTCAGTTTCAGAAAGGCAGATGTCATATTTTCTCCACTTCATAGACCTCATATTTCATGTCATTACCTGGAGTAATGTAGGTATACATTGCATGAAACCAGAGGTAAAATGTCTAGGGAAGCAAAGGGGACTAACTGGGATGCTGAGGGGTGAGCGGATATAGGATGGTAGATTTATGAGTATATTCATACTCAAAGTACTTCATATAGTTATAGAAAAGGGTCCACATCAATTCCAGTGCTTCACACAATGAATATAGCCAGTTAAATATAAAAATGATTGAGAAGGAAAGACTGTTTAGGGTCTCTGCCCTAGACATGCTGATTTTATTACTTTGAGGTGGAATTGTCCCTGTGGAAATGTATTCAGTTCTTCACGTGTGTTTATCAATTCTTGCTTTATGCTGAAATAAACTGGGAACTCAGTATCTTAGTGCCTGATCCCAGTTAATGCCTGATACCTGAGAACCATCTCAGATGCACAATTACCAGTGGCCACTGGAGAGTCTGTGGGAACTCTCTGTGGTAACTCTCAACTACCCCCAAAGTGAGCATCTGCTTGCTCCACGTAAGATCACCTCAGCTTGTGGCTACCTTCCTGCTGCAGAGAAGGAACAGATCCTCCTTCTTTACTCTGGAAACTGTTAACATTGAAAAGGGTAAAGGTGTTAAAACTCCGAGATTTTGCTCCTTTGCAAACAGTAATTAATTTTTACAGAATTCTTTTTTTAATAGTTAAACAGACACCAAGATGTTCTGTGAAGGTAACACTATTTTTATAAACAAGTAGTGGTGTACGCCTTTCTACTAAACAAATAGAAAACTACCCAGAATGCTCATCTAACTCATACATAAGATGATGGATCATGTAGAGGCAGTGGGAGATAGCATGGAAATTTTCCACAACATTAAACCAGTACCTCCACATGACCCAGGTTCCCGCCTCTGAAAGCATGTGCTACAGAAATGAAATCAGAATATCAAAGAGATCCCTGCAGTTCCATATTTATTGGGATATTATTCCCTGTATCCAAGATATGTGAACAACCAAAGTCACCCTCCCTCTCTCTTTCCCGCTGCACTGAGGGGAGCATATTATTCAAAGATGGAAATCTTCCAGCGTGACCACACATACGAAAGGGGAAGAGCATGTGATACATGAAATAACCCAGATGCCAACAGACAAGTGCTGCAGAATCTCACTCATGTGTGGAATCTACAATAATCAAGCTCACAGAAGCAGGGAAGAGACATAGTTAGCTATATCTTGTGGGGGATAAAATTCAAAGAATATGAAGTGTGTATTACACATAGTAAGAAATATTCTGAATCCTGTGTAAAGCTACTAAGTAAATATAGTTAATATGTATACTTGAAATGTGTTAAGAAGACATAAATGCCTTCACACACACACACACACATACATACACACACACACACACACACACACACACACACACACACACACACACAACACACACACAAAAACTATTTTAACTGACTTTACCATGGTGACTGTTTTATAATGTATGCACATTTTAATGCACATTTTAATATGTTAATTTGTATATAACACACACACACACACACATACACACACACACACACACACACACACACAATGGTGCCGGAGATGTAGTGATTGATTTCTTCATATTAGGCAAGGATTCTAATACTGCAATATACTCTAATCCATAATGATAATGTGTTAATTATAACTTAATAAGAATGGACTGGAGCTGGTGATGGGAACAGCTGGATCTGAAACTGCAGTTACAAAGAGTGTAGTTTAGACAATGATGCCTGAGGTCACCACAGCATTTAGCTCTCACACCAGTTATAATTACACTACTGCTATGTGCTAAGACATTCTCTGTGGGATAGATTTTAACTTTTTTTTCTTTAGATAGATGAGTTTTAGCCTCATAAATATAAGTGCGATGATTAGTCATACTAGATTTATGATATTAGTGTTATTTTAGATGCTGAGATAACTAAGGAGAAATGGGATAAAAATTTCTCCCATCTTCCTCCCTTCCTTATTTTATATTTTGCCACCTATGAGGTTTTGTATCTAGGAGAAAGGTGTATGTACACATACACATATGTGGGTGCACACAGATGTGCACACAGAGGTCAGAGAAGAGCATTGTGTATCACTTTGTTCTTGATTCTTTTAAGACAGGTCTTTTCCTGAGCCTGTGGCCTGCCATTTTGGCTAGGATGGCCAACCTTCAACCTGTCTGTTCACTACCTTGAGACATCAGTACTAGAATTGCAGGCTTACCTATGCCTTGCCTCTTTTTAGAGATTATAATAAAATAACATTATTTGTCCTCTCCCTTTTCTCACCCTTTTTAATCTCATGGCTTCTTTTCCCCAATCCTTGGAATGTGATGCACACACACACACACACACACACACACACACACACACACACACAATTCAATCTGTATAAAGTTGTTTACATATAGGGTTGACCATTAGGTATTGATGGTGGGCTCTTCCTAGCTATTTGTATCATAGCTGGAGATTTGAACTCAGTTCCTCAAGTGTGCACAATGCTCTTATCCACTAAGCCATTTCTCCAGACACAAACTTGAGATTTTTAAGAAGTGATGAAAGAAAGCCAAAGCAAACCAAACATGAGAAAAAAGAAGCCCTCCAAAACCCAACCAACCAATCAACCAACCAACAAAAAATAAAACCAAACCAAAACTAAAACCCCTGGGAATATAGAGGGATCAGCTGCAGGAATAAATAATGATAAGTAAAGACATCTACAAAAGAACTGTCAGACATATTCATGTCCAAAAAAGAAGCCAGTATAGTGAGGGAATGAATTCAAGTTCACATGTCTAGGAATAACTTAAAAATTATAAAGCATTTCCTTAAACTCTTTGATTCTTTGGTCAGGAAGTTACACTCTATCAGTGTCCTCAGTTACTCATGACACAGCACAAAGCTAAAATGTCTTGTTTAAGAAAAAGACACTGACTAGGACTTTTTTCCATTTGCATGCTCATTTTTCATGACCATTTGTATTTATTTGGGAGGTGCAATGTTATGTTTCAGTTCATGTGTTTGTGGGGTCATGGTCAATTCATTATAAATATCCTCAAATTTTAATCATTGCTCTTTGGTGAGTATATTCACATTTTTTTCATTATTATGAAAATGTGCACTATAGCGATTTCAGTTATGAATCCTTTGCTGTTCATAAGACTCCAGATCTTATTCTTTCTATCAGTCAGTGGCACATGACAAGGGAACAGCCTCTTCCCACTGCAGCTCACATTCTCTCCACGCTCTGACAACCACCACAGCACTCTCCTCTATGAGATCCACCTGTTTAGATCTCACTCATGAGTGAGATTGTGCCACATTTGTCCTTAGACATTTGGCTTCACGTCACCTAATTTCAGATCTATACAGCTGGTTATAAATGGCAGCATTCTATGGTTTTTTATAGGTAAATAGAAAACACTGTACTTATATGTCACGTTTTATTTATCTATTTGTCTGTTGCTAGATATGGCCTGATAGTAAATGATGATATATTAAACATGAAAGTATAGAAGTTTTTTCTAATCAAATAATTTCATTTGGGTTGTATATCCAATAGTAAGATTTCTGGACTATTTAGAATTTCAGTTTTCAGTTCTTCAGAAAACTCCACAGTGTTCTCCATAGGAGATTATCTGATTTATATTCTTTGTTACGTCATCTTGATCAAAAGAAAAAAGTTAGAGTCGTTACCTACCTAAACATGTACGAGATATTAAGTCATCAAAACAACCATTTTAAAAACTGACACTGAACAGAGAAATAGAATAGAGAATGCAGAAGCAGCCCTGTATATCTCAAGTTCACTATTAGGTAAAAGGAATGAGAACAAACAGTGAAGAAGGAACAATCTTTTACGAATAGTCCTGGGAAAGTTTGTGTGCAGACATATGAGCTAGACTTCCATCTTTTACAACTATCAACTGAAAATTGATTGAGCTTCATATTACAAACTATGGGACTTCTAGAGGAAAACATAGCATTGGATACATAATGATACTTGAACCCTATATTGATTGAAAAAGAAAATAAAAATTGAATTCTTAGGACTATATTTAACCCAAAAGGTTCTGAGTCGAAGGAAGCAACTGATCAGAGAAGCCAGTTAATGACAGAAAATATTTGCAAATTATACCTATGGCAAGAGATTATTGTCTAGAAAACACAGGGATTCAAAATAATCAAATAACCAAATTTTAAATCACAAGAAAGTCTGACTAGACATTTCTCGAAAGAAAACACACACACACACACACACACACACACACACACACACAAACACACACGGCTTCTGACAAAAGAAAACAATAAACAATGATAAACAATAGGGACTAGAAATAAAAACCATGGTGTGATGCCACTGCACTCTAGTGCAAAGGGTTATTTTCGAAAGGACAAAATCTTAACAACTGCCATAAAGTATTTGTTGAAGAAGGAATGAAGTTCTCCTGATGATCAGCAAGACAGCCCAATCCCCAAGCCACCACATGTTCCATACATGACATCCTTGTCTGTGTCAAGTCTCTATCTAAGGGCAGAAAATTAACAACTGAGCCCAGGGCAGGCCAAATCATGCAAAGCAGTACAGAATACTGATGAGTGTACATTGCTGTAGCTCAATATAATTTACAATAAAAAGATGTTAGAGACATGCGGAAGGAAATTCTGAGATCCCCATTGGCCCTACAATTAAAAGATCATCAGTGCCCTAATTTTCCACAGTTACTATTTAGCAGTATTTTACAGTCTTATTGGAGGAGGTAATATATAAACATGGCAATATGTATGAATTTTATGTTTTTATCCATCTGCCTTTTGGCACCAACCTTAAGTTGTTCTTTGGCTCTGTCCACCCCAGAGAGTGATGGACTGAATGAGAGAGTGAGCGGCAGAAGAGAAACCAACTGCTGTGTTTCCTCCTTGCAAAAGCACTAGGCTGTCCCCTTCCTTGTGCCCAAAGTACGTTGGAACAAAATTTCAGAAATATGTGAAAGTTAAATTTGAATCTGGGCCAGTTCTTCAGCATTTGTCTCATCTGATGAATTCTCTCCCAGTAGGTGTTATAAAAGAGTTTCACTAATGTTCCCAAAGGTCACCATGATTTATTGTAGCTCAATGAGCATATCTAAGTGTGATGCTTCAATGATTGGGTGAATTAAAATTTGTTCAGCATTCTATATAAATTCAAACAGGCTGAGACTGCCTGTCCTCTAAGCCTGTGGCTGTATGATTGAATTTCCATGAGAAACTTATTAAATGAATATTATGACATTTTGAGAAGATTCATGTGTGCCCAAAATTCACTGATATCTCAGTCTGCTCATCATAGAGTGTAGAGGGGAATGTTTGAAGTGGGAAATTTTTTAATTTTGATATTTTAAGTCATGGAAATTCAAAGTTTTATACTCAAGTTTTTTAAAATGATGAACAACATGTAATTTCTTTTCCGATACATAAAAATTACATATAATTTTGAACTATTATGAACTATTATGTGATTTTTTCCCATGTAATGATTGTACAACACTCAAATATTGGGCTAAACATATTTATCTACTCAAATATTTATCACTTCCTTGTTATAAAGGTAAGAAGAGGACACTTCTCTGGATCCTTATCTACAGGCGCTTTACCTTGCCCTTCCTGTCTCCTGGATTGTGAGAATTGACAGTTTGCTATTTGTTATAGTCATCTAAGTTATCACTCATTTAAGAAAATGTACTTCAAAAGAACAGAGTCCCACAGCCAGACATTGCATTCACAGAGAGAAACTTGGAACACTAGGCTCTAATGGGATGTCCCCATCAAACACCTCAGAGTTCAGGGAACCCCAAAGAAGAGGAGGCAAGAGGAGTGTGGGAGACTGAGAGGATGGAGGACACCAGGAGAACAAAGTCCTCTAAATCACCTGAGCAAATTTCATATGAACAGAGAGAGACTGAAAGGGAAAGCAAAGAGCCTACATGGATCTGCACCAGGTCCTCTGTGCATATATTTACAGCCTTCAGTTTCGTGTTTTAATGGGACCCCAGATTGTGTGAACGAGTGGATCTCTGATTCTTGTGCCTTCTCTTTGGGCTCTTTTCCTTCTGTTTGTTTGTCTTGTCCAAACTTGATGTGATGATTTTTGTTTTATCTTATACTTTATGTTATTTTGCTGTGCTCTTTAAAAGAAGTTTCTGAAGTTAAAAAATAAACTCAGACTTGATGCCCCGGTGTAGGGTAATGCCAGGGCAGGGAAGGAGGAGTGGGTGGCTAGGGGAGCACCTTCATAGAAGCAGGGGGACGGGGGATGGGATCGGGAGGTTCTGGAGGGGAAACCAGGAAAAGTGATAACATAAATGTAAATAAATAAATAAATGAATAAATAAATAAAATATCCAATAAAATAAGGTTAAAAGTAGACTCTGTAATTTGTTAAAGTTCAAATAAAAAATAAAATATTGTCTTACAGAATTAAATTAAACAGTTTTGTGAATATTTCCCATTTTTATAAATCAATTTTTCAAATATTTTCAGATACATATTATAATATAGATTTATCCATTTATTCGAGCATTTTGTATTTTTTCATTGTTACTTTTTCCCTTACTATAAACAATGGTGTGATGAACTTTCTCAAATGGTGGTCATCCATTCTCAGAAAAGATTCTTAGATCAAATTCTATAAATATTTTAAAGCTTTCCTTAATGAATCTCCTCAAGGAGATTGTCTCCTGTTCTGTCTCCTATTCTTCTGCCTGCTGCTCATTATTGAAGCATTACTGTTCGATTAATCTGTTCCCACATGCACACTTACAGAGTCAAAATTTAAAAGATTTCATTCTTTTTGGTTTTAATAACAATTTGCTAATTAATTCTTAATTATCAATATTAGAAATCAGAATTTGCATTTTGGGCTGCGTTTAATATCATCAGATAGTAGTAGTGTAGGCCTAATACCTCAAGCAGTAGAAGAGGGGAGAATGACCTGTGTCTCATCTTTCACAATGCCCCAAATCATGCAGCATTGTTGTCTGTCTTATTTTTTGGTTCTTTTAGTTTTTTCATAATTTTTTTTCCTGCTATCCTGCCTACTATATCTGGATATAATTTAATAGTGCTCCTCCTACCACCACAACCAAAAAAAGGAAACTGAAATAAAAGCCTCATGTATTAGAGGTTAGAATAGCAATAAGAGCTAAGGGAACACTTAAGAACAATTTAATTAAGTAACTACAAAACCAGTCACCATCCTTGGCCATTAGGGAAGTGAAGATTAAACCTACTTTGAGATTCCGTCTTATCCCACTCAGTGAGGCGTTGATGAAGATGAAGTACAACAGATTTTGTAGGGGACACAGGAGAAGAGAAGACCTTACTTATTGCTGGTAGGCGAGTATGTAACACAGCCATTATGGAAATCACTACAGAAGTTTCTCAAAAAGCTAAAAACTAAAGGATAGCTCAACTTAACTCAAAGGGAACAAACATTCAAGCAATTCATGGCAACTGCTCAACCTAACACAAAGGGAACAAGACTAACAGAGGTTTGGGAACAAAACCCCAAGTTCCTGGCAAAATGAGTAAGTCCCTCTTTATCAGTGATTGCCTTATAGAAGAATAGTTTAAACTTTGTAATTAAAATACGGAGATCTGTAGAATGGACTTTTAAAATTAATCCAATTATGTTTTGTCTTAAAAAAAATCATTTCCAGTACAAAGATAAAATTTGAAAATGAAAGAAAAAGATAGAATCAAGAACAGATAAGCAAACAGGAGAGGGTAAATAGTCATAAAAATTGTAAATATACAGAACATTAAAAAGACGTTATAACAAATGCCAATCCAGCAAGAAGATATAAACACTAAAAACTTTTATATACATAAATATATTAATCATGTTATAAATTACAGAGAAAAATCAATAATCCTGTAATAACAGCTGGAGGTTCTAACGTCCAACCATTAGTTACAGAACAACCAGACAGGAAAGGACAGGGGAAGAAACAGCTCAAATGACAGCAGTCCAGCTAGCTCAAATGGACAGAGCACCAGTAACACGCACTGCTTATTCATAAATGCACTTGGACTATTTCTCAAGAAATTTGAACCTTGTACATTGTTGGCGGGAATGGTAAGTGGTAGAGCTGCTGCAGAAAACAGAATGATGGATATTTTTTAAAAAAAGGTAAAATGAAGTTACTGTAAGATCCAACAATTTCATTCCTGGAATAACCTTCACAGAACTGAAAGTAGAGAGTAAGCGAGATCTGTGCACACCCATGTTTATAGCCGTATTATCCATAATAGCTAAAACATGGAATCAACCCAAAGGTCCATCCACGAGTGCAGGAGCACCCAAAATGTAGCACACATCTACAATGGAACACTATTGAGCCTTATGATGAAACACAATGCCTAGCTGTGTATTATGAATGTGCAACTGAAAGAAATTTAAGGAACTTGGGATACGTGAAACAAGGCAGCTACGAAATGACAAATGCTATATAATTTCTTTTATATGAGGTACTTAGAGTAGTCAAAAATCATAAAACTAAAAAGTACAATGGTGGCTGCCAGAGTCTGGAAAGAGAGGAAAATGGAGAGTTATTGTTTAATGGGTATAGAGTTTCAGTTTTGTGAGATGAAATGAGTTCTGCAGATGGATAGCGGTATAGGTTTCCTAGGAATATGGATGCACTTAAGGCGACAGAACCATAGGCTTGAAGATGACCGGGATGGTAAACTTTACACTACGGGTATTTCAGCACATTTTTATTATAAAATAAAATCAACAGCAAATTATCCACTAGTGGCTTTTCTTCAAAGAGATAATCCTATCCTCTTTTTAATGTCTATACCAAGGTATCCATTAGCTGAAACCTCAGAGCATATTGGGTACCACATTGCAGCACAGTTTACTTAATCAGAAGAATGTCCACAAAGCCAGCAATGGGAATACACACAGCAGGAAGTGAAGTGTGTCATCTGAACCTCCTCTTGGGTTTTCTCTTCAGACTCTTCCGAGCCATCCTTGCCTTGCATAGCTAATTTCTAGGCTACAGCAGGGACCTAATTACATTCTCCCAACCGGGCAGCTTGTGTGGAATTGGATGAAGTTGAAAAAAGAATGTCAGCGAACACATTAATTCTTGAAAATCTTCAAAACTCAATGGTCTGTAAAAGACCACATGCATGTCTTCTTTTGGTTTCCAAACCACAATAGACGTACTGGGAATGATTATCCTAAGCTCCTGCAATAAATGAAATCTAAGGTATTTCCAACGAGTAACGAATTCATGGTGAAAAAATAATTCCGAGTATTTGCTATTTTATCCTAGGTGGGTACGCTTTTCTACCTCCCAAAACCAAAATGTCATGACATTCAGCATAAGAAAGGAAACCTACAGGAGATCTACTTACAATATTTACAAATAAGGATGGCACAGTTCAGATAGCACTGTGTATTTTAACAGTGTCTCAGTTTCGGCATAATGAATGACATTAAAGGCATTAAAATCAGACTGACATTCTCTTCTGATCTACTCTCGTACCATGTAGAGATTTTTTTTTCCATTTCCCCTTTTCTCTCAGTCTATCTACTGTTGATAAGGAAAAGACAAAAATCAAGTCAAAAAGGACTACTTGAAATGCTGTTTACCCAAAAGTAGGTTAGATATTTTACTTATTATGGGTAGGATGCTGAGTCCACAAAGCATGTGTGGAAGTCAGAGAATAATTTGAACTTGGTTTTCTTCTTCTCCCATGTGTCCAGGGACAATTGTGCTGTTAGGTATAGTGGTTTGCACCTTTACGCACCGAGCTATTGTTTGGACTTCATTATGATCCCACTTTTCAATCCTAAGAATCAGTTTCTGCAATCAGACTCCTTACGTGGGATTTTCGTACATTGCCTTCAACTTCTTACAACAAAGGAGCCTTTTTAGGAAACTAGGAGCGTGTTCTGTGTCGATGTGACAAATACTTACTTGCAATAAGTCAATTTAGGAAGAAGCAAGGTTCGTTTTGTCTGACAGCTTCAGTGACATCAACATACAGGTGTTTACCTCTAACCTGCTGGTGCCATGGCAGTGCAGAATGACACGGGAGAAGACAGGAGAGAACTGGTCTGTTTGTTCCATGGCACTCTGGGCAGCAAAAAAGAAATTGCACGCTAACCTTGGCTGCTTTATCCCTTAAAAAAGCACATTCCCAGTGACCTGGCTTCCTTCCACCAGGCCCATCTACCTAAGGGTTCTAGTACCTACATAGCTAATTGTTTCCCTACCAAGGCTGGTCCATAATTGCTTGAAACCTATAACTTTGAGGGACCTTTGAGAGCCAAGCAACAGTGAATGACCTGAGCAAAAGCCCACATAAAGAGAAAAAAAGGAAGTAGGAATCTAGAAGACTGGGAACATCGAGGTCAGTTTATGACAAAATAATCCACAACTTCACTCGCAAATTCTAGGAAATGTTCATCAGATCATTGTGTAGAGGACAACAGAAGGGCAAGCTGGTTGAGCATAATGTAAGAGACACAGACAACTTGAAGCAAGGAACAACTTCAGAATCTCATGCTATAGAATTTCAGGATAATATAAAGGCATGTTAATAAAGACATCAAGATACTGATGAAAATATGAACATCAGTGGGGTTTAGAATCAAGGACATCCCAGCAAATAAGAAAAGGGAAAGAAAACCCTAAAATCTACTTTTCGAATCTAACATGAGAGAAGTCAGCACCAGGGAAGAGCAGGTAGCCTGAGGTGAACCTGGAGGGAGCTAGCATAGGGCACCCTGTAGTGCAGCAGGCGGGCAAGTACTAAACAAAAGTGAGCACATTCAAACCTCGCAAGTCAAGGAGCTCCTAACTCCCAAGTCATGGGTCGGTTCATGATACTGTTTTGTGGATAATAACCAAGGGCATTAGCAATAAGATAGATGGGCCAATGGCATAAAATAATCAAATAGATAAACAACTAAGAGAGTTCAGCTCGTAAAATTCATGAATATTGCAAAGAAAAGCTTCCCCAATGAAGGGGAGAACTACAGTTATATATGATTATAAAGAAAAATACTTGGAATGTAGTTATGGATACCATCACAAAAAGCCATAACTGAAGAAGATACAGAGTTCTGGAGCCCAGTCCTAAGTGTACCTACAAAACAATGCCTGTGTCAAAACTTAGGGCTCATCAGGGAGGAGAGGGCAGAATGGTTATAATGTCAGAAGGCACACTCATGAAGTCTAGTCAGCACGAAAGGTAATACGTGACCTGATTAAAGATGTCACCAATAGACATGCATTGGGAAAGCCCAGGAAGCCTCACCCTGCATAATAATTACAGGCAACTGAGCAACCACAAGACAAGGAAAAGTAGCCTTCCCCAGGGATGAGCACATCAACTAACTACTCCTCAAAACAAATATCTGCAGGTAACATGAAGACTCAGAAGTTTATGTATATACATATATACATATAGATACATATATATACATATATATACATTTTTAAAAAAGGATGCCATAATTTTCAACAGTATACATGTATTTATAAATCAGCAATTACAATTTATTTTTTGTTTATTTATTTGTTTTATTAAGTTAATTTATTCCCTTTACAATCCAATTTCAGCCCAGTACCCCCTCACACAAGTCCTCCCCTCATTCCCACTTCCCCTTCTCTTTTGAGAAGGGGAAATCTCCCTCTGGGTGTCAAAACTCCATCCCAGCACATCAAGTCGCTTTGGGACTAGGCAAACTCTCTTTCTCAGAGGCCAAACAAGGCTGTACATTTAGGGGCACTAGATCCATAGGCAGGCAGGCAACAAGCTCAGGGATAGCTCTTGCTCCAGTTGTTTGTGGGACTCACATGGAGACCAAGCTGTTCATCTACTGCATAAGTGCAGGGGTCCCAGGTCCAGCCTGAGCTTGCTTCTTGGTTGCTGATTCAGTCTTTGGGAGCTCAAGGGTTCAGGTTACTTGATTGTTCGTGTTCTGTGGAGTCCCTGTCCTCTTCAAGTCCCTTAATCCTTCTCCTAACTCTTTCATAAGATTCCACAAGCTCAATCTAATGTTTAGTTGTGAATCTCTGCATCGCTTTCTGTTGGCTGCTGGGTGGAGGCTCTCAGAGGAACAGTTCGGCTATGTTCCTGTCTGCAAGCATAACAATAGTGTCAGGGATTGGTGCTTGCCGATGGGAAGGATCCCAATTTGGGACAGTCATTGGCTGGCCATTCCTTCCATCTCTGCCCTATCTTTGCTCCTGTATATCTTGAAGGTAAGACACACTTCAGGTCAAAGACTTTGTGGGTTGGTTGCCGTCCGTTTTTTCCACTGGTAGTCCTCCCTGGCTACAGAAAGTGGCCACTTCAGGATCCATATCCTCTAATGCAATGACTCTCACCTAGAGTTGCCTGCTCAGATCTTCTGGGGCCTGCTTCCCACCCCAGGTCTCTGGCACCTCTTAGAGATTGCCCCTCCCCCACGCACCAATCTTCCTTTCTCTCTCCTCTGTTCTCCCTACATATGATCCCCCCTCACCCACTGCCCTTCCTATCCACTCTTGCACCCACTTCCCTCCTTCAAACGAATTCCAATATCTATTCTGTTTCCCTTTCTGAGAAAGTTTTGAACATCCTTCCTTGTGCCCTCCTTGTTACTTGGCTTCTTTAGGTCTGTTGATTATAGCATGATTATCCTGGAGTTTATGACTAATAGCCACTTATTAGTGAGTATATACCATACATGCCCTTTCGTGTCTGGGTTACCTCATTCAGAATGATATTTTCTAGTTCCATCCATTTGCCTTCGAAGTTCATGATGTGTTTGTTTTTAATGACTGAGTAGTATTTCATTGTGTAAACGAACCACATTTTCTGTATCTGTTCTTCAGTTGAGAGACATCTAAGTTGTACCCAGTTACTGGCTATTTTAAAAAAAAGCTGTTAAAATATAGTTGATCAAAGTCCTTGTGGGATGGTAGAAGATGTTTTGGGTATATGCCCCGGAATGGTATAGTTGGGTTTTGAGGTAGAACTATTCCCAATGTTCTGAGAAACTGCCAAACTGATGTCCAGAATGACTGTATAAGTTTGCACTTTCACCAGCAGTGGAGTAGTGTTCTGCTTGCTCCACAACCTTGCCTGTCATTTGAGTTTTTGATCTTAGCCATTATGGGCAGACATGGTTGTAATCTTTGAGTCGTTCTGGTTTGCATTTCCCTGGTGACTAAGGATGTTGAACATTTCTTTAGGTGACTCTGCCATTTGCAATTCCTTTGTTGAGAATTCTGTGTATGACATTTTTAAATTGGATTATTTGAATTGTCAGTATCTAGCTTTTAAATTTATTTATATATTTTAGATATTAGCCCAGTGTTGGATGTAGAGTTAGTGAATAAATTTTCCCAATCTGTAGGCTGTCATTTTGTCCTAATGGCAGTGTCCTTTGACTTAAAGAATCCTTTCAGTTTCATAAGGTCCCATTTGTTAATTCTTGACCTTATATCTGAGTCATTGCTGTTCTGTTCAGAAAGTGTTCTCATGTACTGACAAGTTGAAGACTTTTCCCCACTTTCTGTTTTGTTAGATTAACTGTATTTGGTTTTATGTTGAAGTTGTTGTCCCATTTGTACTTGAACTTTGTGGAGGGTGATAGATTTTGCCCTATTTGTGTTCTACATGCAGACATCCATTTAGACCAGCAGCATTTATGGAAGATGCTCTTACTTTTCTGTTTTATGGTTTTGGCTTTTTTGTCAAAACTCAAGTATTCATAGGTGTGTGGAGTTTTTTCTGGGTCTTTGTTTCAATTCCATTGATCCTCCTGTCTGTTTCTATACCAATACCATGTGGTTTTTATTACTATTTCTCAGTAGTACAGTCAGGGGTAGTGATACTTCTAAAAGTTCTTTTATTGTTCAGGGTTATTTTAGCTATCCTCTGTTTTTTGTTTTCCCACATGAAAAACAAAATCGATAATTGATCTTTCAAGATTTGTGAAGAATTGAGTTGGAATTTTGATGGGAATTGCATTGAATTTGTAGATTGCTTTTGGTAAGATAGCCATTTTCACTATGTTAATCCCACTGATCCATGAGCAAGGGAGATCTTTCCACCTTCTGAGATCTTCTTCAATTTATCTCTTCAGAGGCATACAGTTCATGTCATACAGGTCTTTAACTTACTTTGTTAGAGTTACACCAAGGTAGTTTATGTAATTTGTGGCTATTATGAAGGACACTGTATTCCTAACTTCTTTCTCAGCCTGTTTATCACTTGCATTGAGAAGGGCTATTGATTTCTTTGAGTTAATTTTTTTATCCAGCTACTTTGCTGAAAGTGTTTTTCAGCTGTAGGAGACTCACCCATGTATCCTGTCCCATTATCTATGAATATCGATACTTTGACTTCTTCCTTTCCATGTTGTATCCCCTTGATCTCCTTTAGTTATCATACTGATCTATGACGATCTAGAATTTTAAGTACTATGTTGAAGAAATATGGGTAGAGTGAACAGCCTTGTCTTGTCCTCAATTTCAGCTTCTAAGTTTCTGTCCATTTCATTTGAGGTTAACTATTGGCTCACTGTGTATTGCTTTGATTATGTTTAGATATGGCTCTTGTATTCCTGCTCTCTCCAAGACTTTTAACATGAAGGGATGTTGGATTTTTGTCAAATATTTTTCTGCATCTAGTGAGATGATCATGTGGCTTTTTCCTTTCATTCTGTTTAAATTGTCGATTACATTGATGGATTTTTATACATTGAAACACCCCTGCATCTTGACATGAAGCCTACTTGGTCATGATGGATGATGTCTTTGATATGTTCTTGGATTTTGTTTTCAAGTATTTTCTTGAGTATCTTTACATTAATGTTTATGAGGGAAATTAGTCTGAAATTCTCATTCTTTATTGAGTCTTTGTATGTGTTTTTTTTTTTTGCCTGGGTTACTGTGGCTTCACAGAATGAGTTTGGCAGTGTTCCTACTCTTTCTATTTTGTGGAATAGTTTGAGGAGTGTTGCCATTAGCTGTTCTTTGAAAGTCTGGTAGAATTCTGTACCAAAACTATCTGTCCCAGGACTTTCTTTTTGGGTTGAGAGACTTTTCCTTGCAACTGCAAATGACTGCAACTATTTTCTTAGGGTTTATAGGACTATTCAGATAGTTTGCCTGATCTTGATTTAGCTTTGGTAATTGGTATCTGTCTAGAAAAATCATCCATTTCACTTAGATTTTCCAATTTTGTGGAGTACAAGCATTTGAAGTTAGACCTAATAATTCTTTGAATTTCCTCAGTGTCTGTTGTTATGTCTCCCTTTTCATTGCTGATTTTGTGTACTGCCTCTTTGCCTTTTAGTTAGTTTGGCTAAGGTATTATCTATCTTGTTGATTTTCTCAAAGTATCAGCTCTTGGCTTCATTGATTCTTTGTATTGTTTCCCTTGTTTCATATTGATTAATTTCAGCACTGTTTGATTATTTCCTGCCATCTACTCCTCCTGGATGTGTTTGCTTCTATTTTTTCCTAGACACTTCAGATGTGCTCTTAATTCATTGGTATGAGAATTCTCCAATTTCTTTATGAGGCCATTTAATGTTGTGAACTTTCCTCTTAGCACTGCTTTCCTAGTGTCCCATACATTTTGGCATGTTGTGCCCTCATTTTATTTAAATTGTAGAAAGTCTTTAATTTCTTTATTTCATCCCTGTCCCCGTGATCATTGAGAGTTGTTCATGTCCATGAGTATATAACCTTTCTGTTGTTTCTGTTATTGTTGTAGCCTAGCTGTTCTTGTTGAAATCCAGCTTTAATCCATGGTGAACTCATAAGATGCTTGGAGTTATTTCAATCTTCTTGTATCTGTTGAGGATTGCTTTGTTACTGATTATATAGTCAATTTTGGAGAAGGTTCTGTGAGGTGCTAAGAAGAAAGTGGGGTGTTCTATAGATATCTGTTAGGTCCACTTGAATCATTAGCTCTGTTAGTTTCCTTATTTCTCTGTTTAGTTTCCATCTTGATGACCTTTCCATTGGTGAGAGTAGAGTGTTGATGTCTCCTACTATTAATTGTGGGGTTTGAGGTGTGATTTAAGCTCTAGTAATGTTTTTTATATGAATGTGAGTACAGTTGCATTAGATGTTCAGAATTGAGTTGTCCTCTTGGTGGATTTTTCCTTTGGTGAGTATGAAGTGTTCTTCCCTGACTCTTTTGATTGCTTTCAGGTAAAGTCCACTGGGTATTGAATAAACAATTGGTATCATCATCTTTTGAAAATACTATTTCTCCCACTTTTAATATTCCTTGGTTGCCTATAGTTCTTTCTATAGGGTTGACACACTATGGTCTTTTTCTCCATCCATTTTAGCAGCATAAACTCTAACTACATTCTAAATAATTGTTCTAAACTCATAGATTAATGTAGTCCTCACCCACCATGTGAGATACCTCAGCACTATGGTCCAAATGAGTCACTGCCATGAGAAGGGCTTATTATGTCATTCACATGCCAAACATGCAGCTTTTAAGTCTACTGATGAAGAGGCATTAGGAAAATCCAAACTTCAGATTAGTTATCCAGTGCTCTTCTGATTTCTGGTAAATAAGGAGAGACAGACAGACAGACAGGCAGACCAGCAGTCAGACAGACACAGAGAGACAGAGAGAGAGAGAGAGAGAGAGAGAGAGAGAGAGAGAGAGAGAAGAAGGAGGAGGAGGAGGAGGAGAGAAGGAGGAAAGGAGGAAAGGAGGAGAGAGAGAGAGAGAGAGAGAGAGAGAGAGAGAGAGAGAGAGAGAGAGAAGAATATGGAGATTGAGATGCACCAGCTCCTGGATCTGGCAGATAAGGGCAGACTAATGAGATCTACTGAGTCTGAAGTTCAGGTACATAATAACAGTATACATTATGTTGGTGGTGACTTCTTTGATAAATCTTTTCTGTTTCCATAACACAGATGAAAGGAGATGTCTCATAGAAGCCTGCTGTGACTACTCACTGCTTTAAGGATGCATTAAGATGTGTGAGCAAGTTGCCAACAAATTAATACCCCAGAAACCACTATAAACTCACAACTCAGCCCAAGGAGAACACACCACATCTACCTTTCTGTACATCTGGATCTGTAGAAATCTGATCTGTTTAATATAGATCTGTCGTGTTCATTCTTCTCATTCATTTTTGGTCTTTCCTCTGACTCTTAGGTGTCTGCAGTATGTTTGTATATCATACAGAATGGAGGTATATTTTAAAAATAAATTTTGCTTCAAGTTTCATGTGTGTGTGTGTGTGTGTGTGTGTGTGTGTGTGTGTGTGTGTGTGTGTGTTGAATACCACAGTACATGTGGAGAAGCTAGAAAACTTCTTGCAGAAGTTGATCTTCTCCTTTCAGTGTATAGGTTTGGGGGATTGCATTCATGTTGACAGGCTTTGAGAGAAGCCCCTTTGCCTGCCGAGCCATCTTTCTGTCTTTTACAATAAAAAGCTAAGTCTGCACAGAGGCACCAGCTTTTCCTTTTAAGTCTTTAATTGATGAATCATGTGTGCAGCAACTGACTCTAGGTAGAAGGTGCTTTCCTCTCTCTGCAAAAGTCAGTTCACCCAGCATGATGTTGTCAAAATACATTTTCATTAAGATCCCTTAAAATAGAAAATTAAAAGCTCAACAGCACATAGAGCATCTAACCATTTAACATCACGCGCTGACCCAGGGTTCACCTTTATGCTTCATAATTTTCCAGCAGTGAAACTAACATAGGCGGCTCGCCAAAATGCAAGCAATTTCAAAATGTCACCGTTCTTTTTCATAGAACAACATAAGCTCTCTTTGAAACAGAGAGTCAAAGAGATCCTGTCACATTTTCTTCTGTTGTGCCCAGGTTTTCGATGTAATAGACGGTTGAGTCCTGAGATAGCTCAGGAGAGAAAGGGAAGAGGGATTTCCCTAGCTGGCTAGCTTGTATTCTTCACCACCATTCATGAAATCAGGCTGAAGTTGGCTTTCATCCTAAGGCTACCACGGGGCATGGAAATGGTTTGTTCTTTTCAATACCCCGCTACTCACTTCCAAAGCTGAATTTCCTGTAATGTAGCTCTGAGAGTCTGAGCAGAAAGGACCCCCAGAGATAAAGAATGGAGTCTACGTTCAATAAGTGAAATCAGATAAAGTTGTTCCCAGTTTAGCTCCTTTTAGTCCTTCTGTGCTTTGCTCTCCAGTCTGCCTACATCTGGCCCCTGGTGGGAGTAAATGCCAGACACAGGAAGAGTGAACAGACTCCAGGCCTATGTGACCGTGAGCAGTCTGAGAGCCATTGCTCCCCCTGAGCTGCAGAACCAGCATCCGGAGAAATGAGCAGTAACTGGGAGCTGTGTAGTAGAGGCCATGGCGAAAGAAATGCTGAGGATGGCGGCTATGTAATGTTATGGAGATATCGCTTATGATTTAAGAGAATGAAACTTTTCCTGAACCTCACAGCCAGAGTTAATAGTACATCTTGAAGTCACTTCAGACTGAGGGCCTATTGTATACTCACACTCTATTTAACCTGCCTTTATGAGGACAAAGTACCAAACGACCTTACTTGCCTTGGATTTCCCAGGTAATCAATTTTTACAACCCAAGCAAGTGTATAGCTGCAATCTTAATTATTCACACTTCCTCGCTCCTGATCCAGGAAATAGATGAGAATATTTTGCTGAAACTTGTAAACACAGGAGTTGAACGCAGTTTTCTAAAATCTGCCATAAAGGTGGAAGAAAGTAACTTTATGGACATTGTTTGATAAACAATGGTCTTTGTTCAATCTGGGCAAGTTGGGGTCAATTGGAGGCAGTGAATTCAGCCCTTGTAAAACTTCCCCATGTGATACTTTGTAAACTGTTTAATAAAGCGTGTATCTCTTTGCTAGAGATGACTAATACAAATTCAAATCACTCTCTCCTGATGGGCACCACTCACACACTTAGATACATAGAGCACACATAGAACTCAGACACACAGAGCACATACAACAGACAGACAGGGATAGACATATTCAGATACAGGGGGGTAACAAGTTCAAAAGAAAGTTCAGGTGGTCACAAATTTGGGCTCATGCAATAGACGACAGAGGAAGCATGCATAGGAAGCATGACGTAGATAATCCAAACCCAGATTCACTCTCAGTTAAACAGCTCTGAGGGAAAGTGCTTTTATTGTTTCCTTAATGTGACATTAATGCATTATTGGTAAGTCAGAATTAATCACTGATGCATTCTAATCTGTGCAGTAGACTCCATGGGACATTTTGCACACAGAAGATGTGGTGGAGAGGTAGCTATACCAGGAGGATACTCCATTCCTTGACCTACATTTCACTAAAACATTATGGCAATCATGAGATTAGTCTGCTTTGTGCTATTACAATGAAATCACTCAGGCAGGCAAACATTTAGAAACAACTTATAGCAATTCCTGGTGAGGAACGATGGTGGAGACTGTAGAACAAAGTCACTCATCTACAAATAGACAAGTTGGTGAAAGACCATGGGGCCAACTCAGGCGTTAGAGCATCTTGCTTTTCATGTTGACTCCCTGCAAGGGACAGATCCTCTCTGTGTTTCAAGGATAACTCTAGGCCCTCCCCTCCCTCTATCCCCATTTCTTTGAAAGAAAGAAAGAAAGAAAGAAAGAAAGAAAGAAAGAAAGAAAGAAAGAGAGAAAGAGAGAAAGAGAGAAAGAGAGAAAGAGAGAAAGAGAGAAAGAAAGACAAGCCTTGTCTGTTCATCTGTTGATGGGTATGTAAGCTGACATTTTTTCTTTGCTATTCTGAGTGCAGTAGCAATAATATACATGGAAGTATATATATATATATATATATATATATATATACATACATACATACATACATATAATGTAATATACATGGAAGTATCACTGTAGCAGTATAGGCAAACTTGGGGTATATAACTGGGAGTGGAGTTTCTAGGTTTAGCTTCCTGTTTTTTTTTCAAGGGGAGATTGTATTGGCATCCTAATTATAATTAAAATTACAACATTCTAATTTATATTATTTAACATATGAAAAGCTCCTTTGTGACTGTCCACACCCATTATTAATGTCACAAACTCTATACCTTTATAAAAATATACAAAAACATAACTGTACCCATTTTTAGTTACATAAAAGTGAAATGAGAAGTTACTAAGCAAATGTATAAAAGTACCACACTTGAAGTAAATAATTTAAAAACAGTATTATTTTATACAGTATACAAAACTTTCTACATGAATGTTGAAAATAGCCCCAACTTTGTGTGTGATCTCTTGGGTTTAACATCTGCACTTTAGGGTACTATGATTACAGTTTAAAAATAAACTATATAGTCTATATTCTGTGTTTTTGTACCATTCTCTCCCCATCAGTAGACATCTAGTGCATACTCTGTGCTTTGTTCTGTCTTGAGAAGATAATGTGGTTGATAAGTCCATGGTTTGTGATCCAAAGGGTAACATTCTAGCAGGACTGGTAGAAAGTACAGGAATGTGGGAGGCACCATAAATGTCATGCCTCAAGGAGAAATGAACATTGAGGAATGACCTCCAACATGGGCTAGAGAGTAAAGGTTTCTTAAGCAGGCACATGCATGCAAAGGTAACAGCACTGAGGCAGCTGTGCTACATGTTGACCTAGAGACAGGGAAATTGTCTCATGAAGTCTTCACCAGTCCATGCTAAGACGTGGAAAAGGAAAGGACCACAGTGTAATGTCATTGAATATGTGGGATTGGATTTATTCTGCAATATTCTTCTAATATTTTATGAAAGAATTTTCTTTCAATAATAAATATATGCACTCAGTTATTCATATATATATATATATACATATATATATATATATATCTGCAAAGAGAGAAACATGACACAATATTAAAAATTGGTGAAGCCAGATAAATTATATGTGGGAGTTTTAAAAATACCACACTTGCCAATTTTTAGAAACCTTATTTCAAAGCAAGCAGCTAAGGTGCTAGAGAGATAGCTAAGAGTATGTACTGCTCTTATAAAAGTGTAGTTCCTAGTACCCAATTTGTAGTAAGAGGGAACAGGGCCACGCGGTTGCTCATAGACGAGCAATCAGGGATAATGCCGGGCAAAAAGATGACTAAACTCTGCTGCTCTTTGGGGTCTCTAGGGTTTCTGTGAAAGGAGTCCAGGTGATTAAGTCATGCCTGCCCAAGGATAGACTGGTTTTTAACTACCATAAGTCAATTGATTAAGGTCGTTAATTGCACCTGAAAAGTCCCTTTCAACAGAACATGTTAGGCCAAACACTTGGGAGAAGTATGTGAAGCACCAGTTGCCTGCTTCCTTTATTCCTTTCTCTAACTCTCATAGAAGAATTTCTCGCCTAGACACATTATAGGGAGAGAATTCCAGACTCCATGTTAGCTAGCCAAGTAAGCTGACACATCATAAAGCTATAGCAGGAAGGGAGGAGTGAAGGAAATATGGGGTTAGAGACATTGGAATAAACTCTGGGGAGACAGGCAAGCGTGTAAGACAGAGTTACACAGTGGTAGGACCTCCCCTACTTTACACCCTTTGGTTGAAGGGGATGAGAACCACCCATTTTAAGATGTATCAGCCACCTCACAGACATCTCCTCTGTTTTAGTCTATGGTGATTAGATCACACGTCTTCAGGAAGCAGGATGAGGCAATGACTACATGGAACTGGCTGGTGACACCAAGGCTTATAGTTTTCCTGTTCAATTTTATTGCTTGGTAGTAACATTCGCACCTCTTGGTCTCTTGGATTCTCCATGAAAATGGCATCTGCTCATCTCTCTAGGGTATGCACGCAGGAAACTGAGCATATGTGGGATGGAAGGAAGTTGGGGCGATGCAGATGCAAAGCCACTGGCTCACTTTACTATGAGAGCTATTTATAGACCTTCCAAGGCAGCTGTGCCTCGTGCTGTTCAGTTTTATACATGTCATTGTTGGAAATTTAGAAACGTATCTGTCCCAAGCATTCATTGCTTACTGGAATGCATACAATTTAACATCTTGCATTTAGACATGATGAGTTTTAATGACTTCTCTCCAAGTTTTGTGGTTTTATGATTTATGTGTATGTATGTATTCATGGCATAAGCATTGCATGTGCCTGAGTGTGCAGGTGTGTATAAAGACCAGAGATTGACATGGGAATGTCTATTTCTACAGCTGTCCACACTATATTTTGAGATAAGGTATCTCTCACTGAGCCTAGGCTTGCCACGTCTGTTAGACTGGTTGGCCATTATATACCAATATCTGCCTATCTTTGTTTCCTAGCACTAGGGTTACAAGCTGGAATTTTTATATGGATGATGGGGGTCCAAACTCTGGTCCTTACGCTTGCCTAGGGAGTACTTAAACGCTGAGCTGTCTCTTCATCTGAGTTTTAATGATTGTTAAAATTAGTTTCTTTTTAAAAGAAACTTTTATTGACTATTTGTGAACTTAACATCATGTACCCCAGTCCTACTCCTCACCCAGTTCTGCTCTTAAGTTTAAGAAAACCAAAAAAAAAAAAAAAAAAAAAAAAACAAAAACAAAAAAAAAAACCTTCTGAAGTTGTAGGCAACAGTATGTCCCACAACATACCCTTTGGTACAAACTTTTTATTTGTAAATGTTCATTGCAATGAGTCGTTGGTCTGTTTTGAGACCTCCGGCTTCTGTTACACTATCTATACTGGATCTTCTCAGGGACTCCTCTCAGATATCCTGTTATTGGCCTATGTCATAGAAATCCTACAGCTTTGGATCTGCAAACTGGCCCCTTCACACTTTCCAGCACTTCCTAGATAAGGTAGATATTGAGTTGGGCCAAAAAAGCCTTGAATCTGGGCACGTGTGGTAGCTGAGTTGGTCAGTCTGTCAGCTTTCCCGCACCCACACCACCGGAGCAAGCTCTTCAGCACTAGCCCAGCTAGTTCACCCAATGCTGCATCCCACAAGGGGCAAGGCTACCTCTCTTGCCCCCAAGGCCAGCTCTTCTACCTGCCACAGGGTAAATGGGGTTCTGGTATCTCTCCTACACCCAGGTACCCACAAGGCAAATGAGGGGCAGGGCCAGCTCTCGCCACCTCATGCCCTCAGGGCCAGCCCACCCCTGCCCTGACACTAGAGCTAGCTCTACTGTATACCTAGTAGTGGTACAGGCTCTACTCTCCCTGGTGCTGCAGCGATCTATGGGTAGGGTCAGCTTTGAGCAGTCATCGAATTTCCACATTGTCCCAGGTGGAAGCCCAGACCAGGAATGTCTGCATGGTCTTTGGTGGTAATATCAGCTATGGACATCAATTCAGACCCTTGCTGCTGCATGGCCACAGGCCATCAATGATAGCACAGACAAGAACTTCACCATAGTCTCAGCTGGCAGGGCAGGCTACTCATTTCAGGCTATCCTCTCCACCTTCTCATCTCTCCAGTTCCTTCTCCCTTCACCATACTCAAAACATTCTGCTTCTCTGTTTCTTCCATCTCTCCGTACTTGCTCATGATCATGGCTCCTGTGGGCAGGCCACATGATAAGCAGGCTTTTGGGTGTCTTCAGCCAGTCAGCCATGCAGAGGAAAGAGGGCAGGCCTCTGGGTAAAATTTCTTGAATGTAAAATACAGTAAATAACCTAAAGCTACCTTGTATTGAAAATGAATCGCATCGTGCTTTTATATCCATTTCTTTTCTCTACAGACATTTCAAGAAATGAAAACAGGATTACAATCTAATCTTCGCAAATGAGAAATGTCTACATCTGGCTTCTAGAAAACGAATGGCAGAGTCAGGTTTTGAATCCATGTCTGTAGGAACCAAGGTGAATGTTTTATGAACCACTACACAAATAAGCCTTTGCTTGAAGCTTGATGGTTATATCACAGTCAGGCCATGTATATTCATATCAATGATGTTCTCTTACAAATTGATAGGAAAACTGCACTCTTCAGTACTCTGTTGCTGAAAACTGGTAGCAAGCAAAAGAAAAAACACAAACTCTTAGGGAAAACACAAATGGCTAGAACAGTACTGAAATTAAATATCCAGCAACAGAAAGGTCCTAACAACTGCTGTTTGATTTCTTTCAACAACTTGAGTTAGAGACATATGATGAAAAGATACATATGATATAAACTCTGAGTATAGATATGGCATAGACTATCATAATATATGACAGCTTGATCAAGAAAGAGCAGACAAAGCTTAGTAACTCAGCAAGTAGAGAGTCATAGAATTTGCAACCATTTTCTTCAGATAGACACAATTACATTCTATGTCCTACTTTTGAGAATTTCCATATTTGAAAGTTAAGCCATTCCAAATTTTAGCTAATTCACATCTGTTTGAGAGGTTACACAGTCACACTGATGACAAGGGATGCAGTAGAAAACAACAGAAGTATCATCAATTGCCTGACAAAGAAGGGGCTCCTCAAGTGGATGTTTTACATTTATTTTTAAGATGTCATTTTAAAATAACACATAATTGTGCATTATACCCATCATTCTTAACATTATCATTTCCTTGTGGTAAGATTGCTCGAATTATCTTTTCAGCTTATTTTGAAATAAATAAACCATTATCATTGACAGTAGTCACCCTGCTATGAACCAGGACACCATAATTTATGTTTTATATCTAAGTGTCTCCACTTACCTGGCTCTAGTCTATTTCCTTCCTGTTTCACAGCCCCTGGTAACCTCTATTCCACTACGTACTCTATGAAATCAACATTTGTAGGTGCTATTGTGAGTTCATGAAGTATTTATTTTCTGTGTCTGGCTAATGCCACTTAGAATTTGTTGCATACTTGTAGGTTTTGTTAATCTAATCCACCATACGGTTTGAATTTTTAAATTACATCTAGTTCTCCAATGTTAGCACCAGCACTTAAGTGATTCACCCCTCTGCACTTTTCTTTCCTAGAATAGAGATGGTGAGACACAAGCAAGCAGAGACAAAACACTGTATTGTCTACGGTATAGAGACCATGCATAGTAATATGCCCTGCAGACAGAAGAAGATATCAACAGGTAATAAATCAGGAAGAAATACTGTTTTGCCTTATGTAAGAAAGTTCAGACAGGGTATATCAATGCCTTTCTCCAGAACAACATAGTGCTACTTGAAAAGCCCATGTTATATTGATGGTGGGGGAAGACGAAGAGAAAAAAAAGTGTATATTCACAGGTCAAGGGTCAGAGAAAAAGCATGGTTCTCTGGGCTGTGTTGATGTGGTCAGGTAAAAGTCATTTAACAAAAACATGCGTTGATATGTGCATTGGAAGGCAGTGGTTGAATCCAAGCACAGGCTTTCAGGGTGTCATGATTCCACAAGCTTGCCATGTGTTTCCCCGTTATGATCTCCCTGTGAAACTAGTCACATGTGTCTTCATAGGTTGGTTGACTGTGATATGATAATTTTTTTAAAAAATAATCTTTAATATTTTCTTACAATCCGGTCATTATCCCTCTCCTGTTCTTTCCTCCAACAGTTCCTCATCTCATTCTTTCTCTCCCATCTCTAAGAGGATGTCTCCCCCCTCCCATATCCCCCAACACCACGCCAGGTCTCCCCACTCCCTGGGGCCTCAAGTCTCTCAAGGGTTAGGAGCATCTTCTCTCACTGAGGCCAGATCAGGCAGTCCTCTGCTGTACATGTGTCAGGGGCCTTGTATCAGGTGGTGCATGCTGCCTGGTTGGTGGCTCAGTGTCTGGGAGATCTCACAGGTCCAGGTTAGTTGAGATTACTGATCTTCCTATGGGGTTAACCTCCTCCATGGGATTAACCTCCTCCTCAGCTTCATCCTTAATCACCTGATTTTCACCTTTACCTTTACTTCTCAGCTTCTATTATTAATTCAGAATCCCATGATTAAAATGTTTAATCTCCTGGCTGAGTCCTGACACATACAGGATGTAACAAATGAATTACCTATTTCATTGCTCATCTCCTTCTTGAAAAATATTCATCTGGCACTATTTAGAGCTGGATATGGTTGTGCCCACCTATAATCTCAGCCTTTGGGGATAAGCATGAGAGGACTATGAGATTGGGTTTGCCTGGCCTATGTAATAAGAGCCTGACTTTAAAACCCAAACTAAAACTAATAATTAATAATAACAATAATTCTTGTTATGAAAAAGCTTTATATTTGCATTTGGGAAAATAAGAATTAAATCTTAAATTCCTAGGTTGTTGGCAGAGAATGATCATCATTCATTAATTGTTTTATTTAGTACTTATTGAGAAAGCTCTGAAAATGAACCAGTTGTCCTGAGCTGTGAAGACATAGTTAGGCTGAACTAGACTTACCATATAGTTCACTATTTGAAGCAGATCTGTCTGAGACTTCACAGGGAAATAGTAAGAAACATGTAGATTGTGAAGTCATGCTAGAGAAACCAGAATTCACCTAAACAAATTCTGGTTCTGGCTGGTCCTCCCCTCGTGTGGTGCTTACAGCCATTAGAAAGACAGATAATTAAAAACTAATGTCCTAAAGAAATGTGTTCTAGCCAGGAAAAGAAAGCTTGAGAAGATTGAGCAGATAGATCTCACATGACACATTGAAGGATAATTGATCCATTCAAAGTTGTGAACCACCAACCTCTTGCTTTCTCTCACCCTCTCCCTACCCTCCTTTTCTGTCTTTTCCAGCCCTTCCCTTTCCCCTCTTTCTCACTCTCTCCTTTTCTCTCCATCTCCACCTCTTTCTCTGAACGCCTTTGTCATTATTGTCATTGTCCTAGTTGTCATCGTCGTTGCCATCATCATGACCATCATCATCACCCCCACCCCCACCATCACCACAACCACCATCATGCCCTCCTCCTCCTCCTCTTCTTCCTCCTCCCACCTCACCTCTGTCTCTGTCTCTCTGTCTTTCTCTTCTCCATTCTATCTCCTTCCCTTTCTTGCTGTGTGTCTATACTCCATATGTTCTTTAGTGACTTTTACCCCAATGCTGATAGGGTAGGAGGAGCTGGCTAGAGTCACTTACATAGGGAGTGAGTGAGCAGGCACAATATCATTTTAAAGTGTCAAAAAATGACTTGGGTTTGTCTGTTTTACAGGATGAAACTTATCCTTCAGAGTAACTCTCTGGCAGAGACACAGGCTCTGAATTAGATATGAATAAGCATTTTCTGCTGCTGGTGCTGGTCATTTTTTTTTCTATTTCCACCTATTTCATTTTGGTTTGGAACCAGAAATGTCATCCTTAACATTGGCCTACCCTTTCACTAGCCGATGGACAAGTTTTTTATTCTCAAATATTTCCTTTTAATCCTGATTCTTGTTTGTAAGATGGTTATCATCATTGTAATACACCTTACCTCATGAGGTTGTTTTTCCAAAGTAAAATAAGAGTAAGAATATAAAACTTCAGACAGTCCTGAACACATAACACCCTTCACATAAAAATTACCTCTTGTAACTGTTGCTATTATGAGTTTGATTTTTATTATTATTAGGTCATAAAACTCCTCAGTGAAACATGTGGACTATTCTTTCATCTACTTCTCAGTGCAAAGCACAGGCACATCGTTGTTAAATTGCTTCCAAATTTTCTTCTTATATGGCCTTATAAATCTAAAACACGATTATTGTCAACATGTCTAAAATATTGCAGTAATGAAGACAATACCTATTTCCCCATCTAATAACTGCTATTAACCTGTTAATGCAGATTTTCAATGTTTTACTATGAGTTTTAGGTGGTTGGTTGACATTGTGAAACATACTCTATATATTTGTTTTTTAATTAGATTTTATTATGATCAGAAATGTACATGTGCAAATAAAATAAGGTAAATGAAACTGTGTTCATTATAGAATATTATAGTAAAAGTAGAAATATTTATAAAATATATCTCTGAGCATTAAAAATATGTAGCTCTTAATAATTCAAATGGTTTTTAAAACATTTCCATGATTTTAAAGAAAAAATAGTTCAAATGATACAAGATGGAATAAGTTTATCTTGAACAACAGAATATAGTTATGATTCAATGTGAAAAATTATAACTTACTGAGAGAAAATATCAACTTCTGAGAACATGTGTTAATTTTTCTATTTAATAAACACTATTATTTTCATATTAAATTTAACAGAAGAAAATTGTTATTCAAATAATGAGATAAAATGTAGCCTGACATTACACTGCGGATATATATCATTGCTTTTATAAATAAAAGAAACAAATTTCTAGTACTTTGTTGATTCAATCTCTTACATACCCGAGAGTAGACATACTTGTTATGTTAGTTATATTCTTTCTGTTGTGACCAAATACCTGAGGATAAGCTACTTGAGGGAAGAAACATTTATTTTTGCTCATGGTTTGAGGTGAATCATCAATTATGGCAGAGAGGGCAAGACAATGAGTGTATGAGTCAGCTGATCACATTGTATGTGATGGAAGGAGACAGAGAGTATGCACAAACTCACTTTGATGTATTTTCTTCTCCCTTTATATTTAGTTTATCATGCTAGCCTATGGAATACTACCATCCACACTGGTAGTATTTTTCTTCTTAATCTAAACTTCCATGGGAACATCTTCCCAAATATACACCAGAGATGAATCCAGACAATGAAGAGTAATTATCCCAAGCCCACTTCTTGCCAGCTCAATACTTGCCAACTTCATTCTTGCACTTGCCACCCGAACATATCACTTTTAAATCAGAACATTTCACTAGGGCCTATAAGCTTGACATTAATCTCATAATGTGAAATGATATAATCAATTTACCCAGTTCTCCAAAGTTGGAGAAGTTCTAACATTGTTCAGAAGTC
Source organism: Rattus rattus (assembly GCF_011064425.1). Classification (NCBI taxonomy): domain Eukaryota; kingdom Metazoa; phylum Chordata; class Mammalia; order Rodentia; family Muridae; genus Rattus; species Rattus rattus. Next base: position 154,317,987 of record NC_046156.1, on the reverse strand, counting down.
TACATTCAGAGCAATTATTGAACCTCAGACAATCTCTTAAGTATCACAGAAGGACATTTCCAAGGACATGTCCACTGGACAAGGACATGGACATTATTTAAGTTCCTTGTCACTGTGTTAAAATACATAACAAAACAACTTAGGGAAGAAAGGTTTAATTTGGCCCATAACTTGAGGTTAGTCTATCCTGATGGGGAAGACTTAACAGCAGGAGCATGAGGTTGATCTCTTATGCCCACTGTCAGGAAGCAGAAAAAATGAATGCTTTTGCACCCCTGTTTTGTCAATTTCTATGGAGTCTGGAACCTTAGCCCATGGTAATAATGCCATCAGCAATCAGAGTGGTTATTCCAACCTCCGTTAACGTATTCTAGGACATCCTTCAGAGATATGTCCAGAAAAATTGTTCCCTAGGGCATTCTAGATCATTTCCACTATGAAATCAATCCGGAGCAATAGTGAAACTCAACAGAGGAAATACCAAACCCTACAGCTCCCCATGTGAAACCTGGATCTTATTAAGAACTAGTCTAGGCCCTAATCACCTTAAGTAGATTCATCCCTCTAGCTCTGACACCTTTAGAACATAAAATCTCCTCCATGAGTAGATTCCAGATAGTGCTGATAGCTAGCCTTGGTGGATATACCATGGTCCTGGCATCTTGAAGTTCTTATGGTCTTAATTGTAACTGAAGCTACACATTCATGCATTCAACATGACCTTTCAGTATAACCTTAAAGGGTGTCTGACTGCGCCTCCCCTTGCATTCACTGAGTGACATTTTAGCCTGTTGCAGGCCTCCATAATTCATACTTTGCATGCCTGTAAACCAGCATATGAATGATGCTATCACATTCTCTGGACAGATGTATCCTGGTCTCTTAAAACAGCTGCAACAAACTTTGTGTGCCTTGGTAACTAAACTTGAGAAACTGCATCCCTAGCCTGTTGTTTTAGAGCAGCAATACTCAACCTGTAGGTTGCAACCCCTTTGGATCTTGCATATCAGATATTTACATTATGATCCACAGTAGTAGCAAAATTAAAGTTATGAAGTAGCAAAATGTTGCTTTTATCATTGGGCATCATTACAGTACAGGGAGTTATATTAAGCATTAGGAAGTTTGAGGGCACTGCTTTAGAGTTAGAGCATTTTTAGAGTAAGCAATGTCTCCACTAGGTTCAGACACTCTCTTTTGAAATGAATTTGGTGTTTCAGGAAAATCCTCCTACTGTCCCAGTGCAGAAGAAAAGGTTTATTCAAATTTGCTTGACTTTATAACAACTGCAACTCTTTCCTTTTTATGGACCTTATCTGCAACTTTGAACATTTCCACATTCCTTTCTTTGCCAAACTACCTATTAAAGTGTATTTCTGTTCTTCTCTCTCTCTCTCTCTCTCTCTCTCTCACACACACACACACACAATGAACTGATTATAGTAATAATAATAAGAACAACAACAACAACCAGCCTGAATGTCCTCTTATCCTGAATTTCCTTCACTGAGCACTTAGGTCAATTCTTTTTTTAGAATTCAAATTCAGAAAGGTTTTCAGAAAATGGGCTGATCTGTCTGTCTATATCTATCTATCTGTCTGTCTATCTATCTATCTATCTATCTATCTATCTATCTATCATATATCTATCATATATATCACCTATCTAATGTCTACCTAATATCTATCATCCATCTATCATCTATTATCTAATATATTTATATCTATCTATCTTGCTATCTATTTAGCATCTATCTTTCTATGGTATCTATGTATCTATCTACATTATTGAAAGCATTATATGTGAATTGTAATGTAGATGTAAAGTTTGACTAGCGTCTGATCCAATTCATGCTAATCCAAGTGAAAGTATAATTTTCTGAGCAAGTGGATTTTGCAGCCATATCCTTGAGAACTTGACCTTGTAAACTGCATGTTTCTAGATTTATGTGAAGCCAAGGTTTTCATGTACTTGAGGTTACAGAGGAAAAAATTATCTATCTATTATGTAAGTATGTATGTATGTATGTATGTATGTATCTATCTATCTATCTATCTATCTATCTATCTATCTATCTACCACATACTCAAATGTAACCAAAATCACCTTTATTCCAAGTTCTTGCTAGAGCACAGTGTCAATTTTTGAACCCTCATGAACATCTTTACTATGTTTATATTTGCATTCTTGTCTTCCACACTCTGCAAATCTATCATCTATCTATCTATCTATCTATCTATCTATCTATCTATCTATCTATCTATCTATCTAATATATCTATATTTATCTATTGTATTTTTGCACAAAACTATGCCTAGGAAGAAGACTTCCTAGGTCTTCTTCATTCCTCTGAGAAGCCAGTTCCAAAAGCCTATGAATGACATGGTCAGATTTTGACAATACTATTCCCACTCCGGGTACATTTATGCTAGTTAATTTTTCATCACAAAGCAGCATGAGACAGGAAGGTTTTGTTTTGGCTCACAGATGGAGAGTCATAGTCCATTATGGGAGGGAAGGCATGGTAACATGAGTTTGAGGTAGCAGATCACATTGACTTTACCTCCTTGACCAGTGGGCTGTAGAGAATGGGATCAAATAATGAGCCATATAGGTATGCTGGGGCACATTATTGACAGCAATATATGTGAATTGTAATGTACATGTAAAGTTTGACTAGCATCTGATCCAATTCATGCTAATCCAAGTGAAAGTATAATTTTCTGAGCAGGTGGATTTTGCAGCCATATCCTTGAGAACTTGACCTTGTAAACTGCATGTTTCTAGCTTTATGTGAAGCCAAGGTTTTCATGTACTTGGAGTTACAGAGGAGAAAATTATTAATAGTTGCCAAGGACAAATTTTACTCAACATATCTGAGAGGCTTATAAAATTTTCTTTATCTTTGAAATGCAAGGCTTCAGACAGAGAATGGGGGAGGGGTTGTCTTGATTTCCCATCCAGAACAGAGTAACCTTTTTAGATGTACTTCATATTTTAAAACTCAAGTTCATCAGAGTTATAAACACAGAAGTATATCAAAGCACAGCTTTGATTATTGCTTCTGTGAGAGTGTTCCTTCCAGGTTCTCTTCCATGCACTTTATACTTGCATTTGACCAATTCTGACATTTATTTCCTCCAGTAGGAATTGAGTTTTTTGCTGATTATACTGCTAACCTCTTCTGATTGATTACCAATTCCATTCATTTGTTGTTATTCACGCTATTGTGTTCTGTTTTTGTCTTCTCTGTCATCCCACCTAATTTGTATTTTCTATTAATATCACATTCTTTACAACTATAATAGTGAATGATTTTTAAACCAACTTTGCTGTTCCTCTGAGAGCTTAAGATGATGCTTAAATGTATTTAATCACAACTTACATACTTGTGCATCATAACCAAGCTGTTCGTGAAGGCCATGATGCTTGCTTCTGTTTCTACATGTGAAGTTCCCAGGGTTCCTACTTTATAATATTTATTTATTTTATATTGTTTTCATAAATGTATGTATATGGACCTCATGTGTGTGTGGTGCAGATGAAGTTCAGAAGAAGGAATCAGGGATGCTTGTGGATCTTCCCATGTAGGTGCTTGGATCCAAACTCAAGTAGTCTGCAAGAGCAAAAAGTAACCACTAAGCCATAACGCTAGTTACTAATGTTAGTTTTATTTTTAATTTGTGAAACAAAGTCTCACTGTGTAATCCTGGATAGTCTGGAACCCATTATTTAGATCACACTGGCCTCAAACTCACAAAGATCTGCCTGCTTCTGCCTCCTAAATGCTGAAGTTAAAGGCAGGTGCCACTGTGCCCAGTCTCTCGGGAATTCTCTTGCTTTTGGTTTTCCTTCAACTAGGATCACAGAAATCTCTGCTTAGAGAGTAGGGCTAGGACACTGTTTCCTCTGAATCCCTTCTCAGGGCTTCTGGTTTCCTGGTTCAAGGTCACCATCTGCCTTGACATATCAATCAACAATTGAGAAAATTTATTACAGCATTTCCCATTGGTGAATCTGGTGGGAACATTTTCTCAATTGAGAGGTATTTTTGTTTTTTTGTTGGCTTGTTTTGTTTGTTTGGGTGTTGTTATTGTTGTTTTTTTACCAAAATCACTCCAGCTTCTGTCAAACTGACAAAAACACCTAGCCAGGACAGGAATATACATGGCAAGGAAGAGGCTTTCATTATAAAACTTACTTTCATCTTATAGACGTCCTGAAACACAGGAGATACTTTCTACAAGTGGGAGAATTAGAAGAAGGGTGATGGCATTCAGTCTGTACTTGAAGTCACAAAAGCCAAGAAAACCAAGGGTAACAATCCAAGTTTAAGGTCAGGGGCCTGAGAAGCAGATACACAATACTGAAACCTTGGCATCCAAGCAACAGGAACTCTTTGTTCATTGGCAGAGATATCCCGGCTCAAGATGATGCCTATGTGTTTCTCTGTTCTCTCTCTCTCTCTCTCTCTCTCTCTCTCTCTCTCTCTCTCTCTCTCTCTCTCTCTCTCTCTCTCCTCTCTCTCTCTCTCTCTCTCTCTCTCTCTCTCCTCTCTCTCTGTTCCCTTCTTAGCTTTGCTTACTCTTCTAGCCAAATACTAAAGTCTTTATACAACACACCCAGAAATAATGCCTTACTAGCCACCTGAACATCTTATAAATCAGACGAGGCAACATAAAATTAACCATCACTTAATGCAAACTGTGTCCATTGACTTTATGTTAATACTGATCTCTTATTTGATTAGTACTTATAGTATATTCTTCAATACTCCCTCTCATTGTGCTCAAAATCTATGAAAATTTGAAAGATTTTCAGTGTGCATACGCTACCAGATCTCCAAATTACACTCAGTGGCTCGGTTGACATGTCCAGGCAAAAGAAAAACCCTTTGCCAATATTCTGATTGATCTTTCCTTCTCTCTCTTTCTTGGTTCTAAGCAGACACTATATCCATTTTTATAAATTTTATGCATTAGTTCATTTTCTCTCAAATTACAAAATAATATTTTATTCTAAGTAAATCTGATTTTCAGAGCTATTATGCATCCTTATTATTTGCTCACTTGGTCAATTCATCAATATTTAGCCAGAATTTTACCAAAAGAGAGGCAGAATTCAGGTGCCTTTAAGGGACGTTGTCTCAGTAACTGTTAGCCAGATGTCATTTGAAAACCAGAAGTCTGAGCCCATCATTGGTGATAAGGGGATGATTCAATTCCATTTGGGTAAGTTTTGTCTGTCTACTGAAGCAGACACTTGATTGAATCAAAGGAGGCTTTTCTTGGACGCTCTGGTAATTGCTTCAATTCTCCAGGGAGTTCAGATATTACAGAAATGGTGTCTGAAGGAGTGGGGGATGGTAGGCCTAATTGGAGCGTCTGGTTTTATAAGCAGTCTGCTTTCATCTTGCTCTTCTTTGGAAATAATGAGGTTTGTAAAAATCACGTAAATATATGTCTGAGCATGTAGCCCCCCCTCCCATGATTTCATAAGCAGCTGGTGTTACCATGGCAGTTAAACAGAGTAAACGTGCTCATTTTTGGACATCTGTATCCAATACAGGCTATCTGGCATGTCTGTGTCCCTCCTCTGTGTGTAACGTGATGGAAAGCAGGCTCCAAGTTTTGGGTGCCTGCCTCATGTACTTCTCCATATCATGAAGTGAACAGCCACTTCCTTTCCAAGTCTCATAAATGCTACAAGGATTTTTCATTTTCCATTAAGAGGACAAGATTTTCTTTCTGTGATCTCCGAAGTCCTTGCAGCTGATACTTTGAGGAAAGTGTAGAAAAGACCACTAGACTGAATCCATCCATGTGTTCCTCCAACCTCACAGTTCCCAAGATACTCTCAGCTTTTCGTCTTGGCTTTGTAAAGAAATGATAGCTATAAAACAATCCAAAATTGATACCCAAAGTTGAATAACAAGAGAGAGTGTTACCTACGTTTAAAGATTAAAATCAGGGCTGTGTCATATTGTTCCACATTTCAATTCCTCTTGAGTTTTTTACCACAGGAGATGATATGCTGCATCGATCTTAAAAAGTATACTTTGCTTTGTAAATTCTGATATGCTTTTGAAATATACCACAGAGACATCTATTTAGTTTAACCTGATCTTGTCCCATTTGCAACAATAAGTGTTTGCTTTAGCAAAAGAAAGTCTTTCTGTTGTTGCAAAGTGAATATCCTGTAACCAAGATTCTCAATGTGTGGTCCTCAAGCAATATCAGCATTCCTTTAAAATTATTGGTGATGGGAACTCTTTGGACACATGAAGACCAAAAAGGAGCTGGGCTCAGGCACATTTGTGTGCATTTTAACAAGGCTTCCAAGCGACTCTTCTAAAGTTCAAGAACATCTGTTCCTTCAAAGAAAACTAGTGGCTTAGAATCAGAAACAAAATCAATGTGTATACAGAGTACTTTCTCAGACTTTTCCACAGAGGCTTGGAAAGCGGCATGCTTTCTGTGTGTACTCTCTTGAGACATCTGGTTTACCTGCCTTCAAATGATGAGTTATTATTGCAACAACTTATGTGGTATGTGCAGCCATTCTTATTTTCAAAATGAAGTATCTAAGGCTGAGGACTTTGTTAAGGTCATACATTTTCATCAGCTGTGTGTAGTTCAATTCAGTCCAACATAACCAGGACTCCAAGTCTTGAGACCTGGGAATAAAACATTTTTCAAAAGGAATCCAGAGGTGCCCCAGAAGGAGGATGTGGGGCCAGGTCTGTTCCTAAAATATGAGATAAGAAAGTGTCTCAGGAGAACAGATAGGTTAAAATATAATGCATGTGGCTAAGAATTTGTGCTATATGTATATGTGTGTGAAATTTGAACAGGTATTTTTGACATTCTTATTTTTATAAAATGTCCAAGATGTTTAGAAAGTTCTAAATACTGCTGCCAATGGATTTTCTGGGGATATTTTCTTAATCCTATCCACAGGTATTCAAAGTTGTTTACTTATGGACTCTTTGTTTTATGTTCAAAATGAACAGATCCTGACCTGTGTTAGTTTTGACAAAACCCAGTTCAAACCTTCTAAAGCAAGAATTGGCCCTCCATAGTTCAGCAAAGTCCCTAAATGGACTCCATTTGTAACTGATGTGTGACAAACAGGAAATTTGTGCATAAAGGACAAAGACTTGGGGCATATGATTTGAGCAAGTTTATAATGCAAGCACTGGCTGACAATAAAGACTTTCTTTGAGGCTTTAAGAGTGGCCACATGGTGGACTCTGGTGGGCTTATCTTGCAACAAGAAAAAGTGATACACACCTGTATAAGATAACAAATTTTCATTAATCTTAAATGAAAGCAGATTGAAATTCAAATTTTCTCCTAAGATATCAGAAGAAGGCAACAGGACATTGTACATAGTGGAAAGCATAAGAGAATGAGTTATCATACTGTTTTCTATACCTGTGACTTAAGAATAATCTCAGGAGAACAGTGGAGCAAAGGGTAGAAATATAATGAATGCATGTGAGTTTGAGAGATTTTCCTGGTAATTAAATTGTTGAGTCTATATGTAAGAGGGCTATGTGGAGCCTGGCCTGTCTTTTTATTACACAATTTATTCTTTCTACAAGATAGCCACTTTTTTAGGCGCATATTCCTCAGCTTGCTGTGGTCTACACTCCTCATCTACTCACAGCTCTAGAGTTTGTTCAGATGCTCAGTACTGCTGAAGAAACACAGCTCACAGAAAGAGTGAAGTCACTTCTGCACTGAGCATTGAATATGATCAGAACCATGTGAAGTTATCAGATCCTCGGTGAGAGTTGGGGAGGTCCTCTCAGTTACAGCCAAGTCAGTGACTTCTCTCTAAACAGAGCAGCTTTTTTTTCTGTACATTTATTCAGAGCTAAGAATAAAATACTTCACACTGTCTTCATGGTCTCTACGAGCAGATTGTTGAACCTTCTCTCCTCTAGGTAGCATTATGGTTACACTGAGAAGTCAGGTGCTTTAGGTCAGAGCATCATATAGTACCAACAAGGAGAGACAGGGAGAACAAATCTAAAACAATTTGATACCATTTAAAACTAAATCTCAAAAGAGCTTGTTACTGGAATATTTTCTAAAATAAACTGATTACTCTGAATAAAGCAACAAGACTTATTTATAGAACCACAAGCATGCTACAATGATGCATAAGAGGTATTTTGAATTTCAGAGATACCAAATTTTCATTGTTTTAGAATACAAAAGACAATGGAAAGCAATTTTATGAGGTGTGAATTATACTTCTTTTCCCTGGAAGACTGTCACAGAAGCCAAAAACACGTTATGGTGTTATTTTCAAGAATGGTCTATATTGAGCTATAGAGCTGTATTTTGTGGATGAAAATCTTACATGCACCAAGAGCATTTTTGTAGTTGTGAAGTAGATATGATACACACCAACACTTTAATACTTTAACAGTTTTAAGTTAAAATTGGAATTTTTTTTACCATCTGTTGATATACACAATTATGACATAAGTCAGGATGCTATAGGAATTAAAAACAAATCATCAGTGTCTTTCTGGGAATAATGATAGATGTTAGATGAACAAGATTTGAAGTTGACAAAACTCTTTTTTAACCATGTCTCACATATCATTCTATCACCTAAGGAATCAGTCTGAATCAAGTTCTCACAAGTGAGGAATAAGGAAGCAAGTGCAAAACATTTTGCTTCTCCCCTAAGTTCACTGGCCAAGAGCATAGAAAATTAATAAGAAAAACTCAAACAGAGGTCTATCAAAATGTTCATGCTACATGCACATGGAAGCATTCAAAAAGGAACCAGAAGTGATTAAAATTTGAAATCTGCATGCTTTGTGAGAAAAGGAGGGAAGAGAAATCCCTATGGATTTTGGAGAAGATAAACTAGTCCTTCATAGAGTAGGTAGGAGACATGATTGCTTGTGACAGTTTCAGACTGGATGTGGTACCAACTTCTCTATGGGAAAGTTGAGTAACAGCCCAGCAAAGTAATTTGCAACAGCTGAGCCATTACTTTTAGGCAGCAGAGATTTATGAAACTTACCTGTCATGAGTATAGACTCATCCTTAGGTACATGGTGGCATATCTGGGGTCATCTTTTTTTTTTTTTTTGGTTCTTTTTTTCAGAGCTGGGGACCGAACCCAGGGCCTTGCACTTCCTAGGCAAGCGCTCTACCACTGAGCTAAATCCCCAACCCCATCTGGGGTCATCTTAAAGCCACTGAGAATAGAGAAAGATCAGGTAGCTAGGAAGATATAGAGCTGATGCATTTGTCTCCAAGCCTGTTGATGTCACCATGGTAGCTGCCATGTCAGGAGACAGCAGTGACTACCACATTGGTCACCAATTTCCAACCAACATTTCTTTATCCCAATAAATGAGAAAGAATGAGTTACTGAGAGCAGCAAGTCCTGGTATAAGTAACGGGGATGACAGGGAAAAGGCTCCTAACAGCTATCATGCACCTCCCTCATCCTTCAGCTAAAAATTAGCATCCAGGGATTCCATTGTTTAAGTTTTTCACTTATGACAACAGGCAAACAATTGTCTAGAGGCATCGAGGTCTCAGATATGTCTCTCTGACATCTGTATACTTGAGACAAACTTCCTTTCCTCGTTGAAAGGCTTGCATCCTTGCCTGGATGGATTCAGTCAATGAGATCAGAAGAGAACGTGTTTATCAGTATATACCAGCATGGAAATATTTGAAACATCTCTGTCTATCACACTACATGGAAGATAAAGGAATCTAAGTGTCAACAGCACTTCCACCTCTGAATGCATGAAAATTTACGTCCTTGTTAATAACAGGAAACAACTACTGTAGTTACATGGGGTTTTTCAACAATAATAGAGTAAAAGGAAATGCTGTGCATCTTTACCTTATCTATAGGCAACAACTTTTTCCTGGTTGTAAACCTTTTCCCATCACTTCCTGCTGCTGCCCAGGCTCAGCCATCTTTGCTTTGTAACAATTTTCTTTTATTTACAGAATCAGGACATTGCTGGTAAGGTAACTCAGACATAATTTTAGCAGACATGCACTACATTGAAATTTCCTGGGTCAGAATTACTCTTGTCTGCTTTGGGAAGCAGGAAGGACATGCCAAACATTTTTAATGTCAACATTGACGGGTGATGCCCACATTTCATTATGTCCTTCTACTCACAATTCCAGGTCTCTACCAAGCTATAAGCTTAGGAAAGTGGTTTTTTATATACAGAGATTTAAAATAAATTTCAAAGAAGACTAGAATATGGCCATTGATTTTTTTCCTTTTTGGTGAACCATGATTCCTTTGGTGAACCATGATTCTTTTGGTGAACCATGATCTTAAGACATGATACTTTACAACCATGTGGAGGAATAAGACACTTCTGTGTCATAGGCACCTGTCCCTTTCCCTCATTCCTATTACCTAAACCAATGAGGTTTAAGGGGAGCAGGTTGTTAATAAGCTGACCATAACATTGACACTGTCATGGTTTGAATATGGTTTATTGCCACAAAAATTCATCCTTGCTCTCAGTTCCCCATGTAAGAGTGCAGAGTTATTAAAAAATCAATTAGATTTTTAAGAAAAGAAATCATCATTTTGTTCAAAACCCTCAGTTTGTCAGCATGGGTTATTTACTGCAATTGCAGACTGAATTTATAAAATACATCACGCTTCCATGGCTCCGTGTTTCCTCTTTCCTGGCGCACTACTTGTCCGCTTTCTGCCAGAGGCCCTCACCAAGAACCAAGGAGATGCCAATACCTTGCTCCTGGACATTAAAGCCAGGAACCAAATCATCTTTATTCATTCATAAATAACCTAGCCTCACCTCTTCTATTGCAGTTATGACATTTCTAGAACTGAAGTTGGGATAAAACTGATCCCTGGCTACAGGGTTTGAGTGTAGCCACTGTTGCCATACTCTGTTCTTGAACTTCACATGTTGAAATATAGTCTCCGTTGTGATGTGTTAAGAGTGTGGAATGCTAATCAAACTCTGCTGTTCAGAGGGAAGGATATAGGGAATCAAATAATGTCTAGAACTGAGGAGATGGCTTATGGATAAAGAACTTGACACCTAGGCCTAAGCACTGGAGTTTGGATCTCTAGCACAACAATAACGTTATATGAATCTGGTGGGCTATCTGTACATCTAGAATTCAGGAGGTAGAGACGGGTCCCCCAGAGCAAGCAGACTCAGGAAAACAACCTGACCTCAGTAAATGAAGTGAAGAGAGATAGTTGAAGGCAGCTGACATCAACCTTTGGCTTCCACATTCATATGTATATGTGAGCATGAACCCAGACTTACAGGATGGAAACACACATACACTGGCATGTATAAAACACCACGAAGAGAAACAAAGACACACCTGCAAGCACATGGACACACACACACACACACACACACACACACACACACAGAGAGAGAGAGAGAGAGAGAGAGAGAGAGAGAGAGAGAGTGAAAAAAAATGGTATCAGTGTAAAACTCTCATGACGGAATCCTGATGCCTTTTTCTGCATCTATGGTTCAAGGAACAATAACAAAAGAGAGGGAAGAAAGATTGTATGAGACAATACCAGGAGGCCTGCTGTCAAACTGCCTCTTCTAAAAATGCTGCATAATCAAGGCTAGAACAATGGCAAGATCAATGGGCATGCTACTGTGGAAAGCAGAAAAATTTTGCACAGCCCCATTCCTAGACACAGAACTACAGGTAACTAGTAACCATCTGGAGAGAAGAAGAATTGGCCTCTGCAAGGGCTAACTCTCTCTCATTGGTTGTCCAATTTAGTGTGGTCAGCCCTGAAACTATATCCACACAAACCACAAAAATGGACACAGCAGGTGTTCATTCTCACTCTGACTCCCTCTCCTTCACTCTCTATTTGTCTCTGTCTGTCTGTCTGTCTGTTCCTTTCTCCTCTCTGTCTCTGTTTCTCTCTATATAAATGTACAATAATGCAGTAATGATGGGGACACTTTTTAATTAATAAACAGCATCCAGGTTCAGTACATTTTCTGAGGATGTATGATTTTTTTAGTAGCTTTTTCAGCTAATAAAAGGAGCTGGTTTTCAGAAAGAACACCGATAAAAACAGCAATCTTGAGGTAATAGAGGGTTCAGCTAAATATTCTTAATCTTCAGCAGTTCACCGATTATGGTGGTGGGGATTATGATGAAGAAGATGATGATAAGGAATAATAATTATAACAACCACAATAATAATAATAAAACAATATAATGAAATCTAAAGCAGAAATTGTCCTAGTACCTCAGCATGTTAAGATACCTTTTTGCAACAGACTTTAGCATTCAAGTCAGAAATGGGAATCATTTTCTTTTGGCTAAAGCTCTCATAATACACCATTTATTAGAATATAAATCTTGCCTACAAAAGGATTCAAGACAGTATATAACTTTCAGCAATGAAAAACAAAAGACAAGTAATCACATGAAAATCTTTGGAAGGAATAGATATTACCTGGAAAAGGCTAAAACGATGCCTTAGCCTATAATTTTTTTTTTATTTCCTCAAAACAAAGGAAGACAAAGAAACTCACTGAGATATGCCATTTTCCCTTGCTAGCGAAAGCAGGCAAGCTTGTCTGCAGAGTAAATCTTTTTCCTGGAACCAAAGCCAAGGATAAATTTATTGTGTGAGGCATTTTGCAGAAACTTAAGTGAATTAAGAATGTCAGATGTTGAACAAGAGATAGCAGATCATAAAATATCCGATGTCCTCAAATAGATTTAATGAAAGCAATTATTTATAATGAAAACTGTCTTATAGCTAGCTTTAGTCTTATAAAAGAAAATTTTGGTGTAATTCTTACCCTTGGGGAAATAAAATCTTTTCAAAATTCCCTCCTTGCAATAATTGTGGTGACAGTGAGCGGAAGAAATGAACCTGGAGACACTGAGGACATTGCATCAGAGCCCATTAATGACTTTTTGCACTTAAATCTGCCTACGACCTCTGCTTAGGAACATGTAACTAACCAGCTTTCCACTTCTCTATTCATTTTCATCTTCTGGCTTTCCTCCCTGGTGTCTTACTTTTCCCTTGATTTCTCTATTTCCTCCTCTTTCGTTTGTTCTCTGGCCTGTGAGAGGGGATGGGGACAGCATCAACTTAGTGGCAGGATGGCATAGCAAACAGCTGAGTGGTTTGTAAGCATGGCATGGTGTGTGTTAAATGCACTCAGCCTCCGCTGCAGCTGCCAATACTCATTCCTTCCTGGACTTCTCACCTTCCTCGGATCCCTCATGCATGCTCTGTGACCAGTAGGATATAGCTTAAGTAGCAGAACGTTAGTTTTAAGAGGTTAAATAAGATGCAGAGTATTTTGCTTGCTTCCTCTGCCCTCTTTCTTGAATTACTCACCTCATGGAAAACCAGATGCTGTTTCCTACCTTGCCATGTGGAAGGTCCAAGTAGCCAGGAACCAAATCCTCAAGCCAGCAGCCACGAAATGAGGGTAGAATTGGGATTTTTCAGCCTACAAAAGTGTCCAACAACAACAGTGTGGACTTCTGTCCTCACTAAAATACCTTGAATCAGAACATTCAGCTAAAACTGGGCACAATTTCCTGACCATGAAAACTGTGTGAGAATTCATGTTGTTTCAATTAACTTCATTTGGAGGTAATGAGGAAATGGTGCTGAGCTTTGAGTTGCCACAAAGCAAATGTAGTCTCTCTCTCTCTCTCTCTCTCTCTCTCTCTCTCTCTCTCTCTCTCTCTCTCTCTCTCCTCCCTCCTCCTCTCCCCTCCCCTCCCCCTCCCCTCCTCCCCTCCCCCTTCCCTTCCCTCCCTTCCCTCCCTCCCTCCCCCTCCCTTTCCCTCCCTCCCCCTCCCCTCCCCCCCCCTACCATGTATCCTCTTAGTGAAAACTTTCCAAGCATTCCTTTACAACATAGTGGATGTAGCCTTCCCTTAAACTACTCTGTCCTCTTCGAAACATTTATCACTACCCCATTTTGTTTATTTGTTCACTGACTGTTTCTTTCAGCAAATAAAATTTCACCAAGGTAAGGTGCTGTCTCCTTTGTTCAGATTTCAAAATCACGGAGTGGTTGGACTGTAGTTGGTCTCAATAAACTTTAGTTAGAAAGGTCGAAGGGTTAATTAAGTCCTTAGTGAGGGCTGGGTAAGGACAAATGAATCCTAGGGCAAAGAGAACAACAAACATGCAATGAGGAGAAGTCCCAGGGTGGGGGGTTTCTAAGGAATGCAGAATCAACAAGGATCCAAGAGGAAGATAGTCTATTGGGTTGGTTTCCAGAAACGTCCTTGCAAGGAGAATTGCTGTAACCCTTCATTCTGTTTAAAATCCAAGCTACAGTCTCCCTCTACTTTGCCTGACATGGTCCTCTGTCCTCTCCCTCTTCTCCCTCCCTTTCTCTTTCGTCCTCTCCCTCCCTCCCTCCTTGTGCTATTCTGTGAAGTTCATCTCTGAGTCTCTGGGATTCTCAAGGAAGGCCTTTGTTCTGTGTTCAGTTCTTGAACTCAGACTTGTCTTCCTAAGGCAACCAACTGGCATCCTCGCTCACACTTCCACATCTTTTCTTATGCCTGATTCTCAGAAGATACTTTCTAAACTATCATTAAAACAACACAAACCGCAACCTCTCTACTCTATGCAGCCTTCCTCCTGTCGTGTGTTTTACAGAATTCACTCTCCCTTGCATACATGTATACATACATACATATATATTCCCAACCATATATACATTCTTATGTACAGGTATTGCTTTATATATTCTGCCTTTTATAAAAGTTGTTTCTCAAACTTAAATCTGAGAATTCTGTTAAATTCAGGGTATGACTCTCTTCCCTGTCTCTTCAGGCTGTGGCTGCTGATAGAAAACTGGGGATTTATATCCACTTGCAAGCTGTCTTCTACTGAGCAACAGCCACAGGTCAGAGTCTGAGGTTTTGACATTCTCAGCGTTGCTTATGCATTTGCTCAAGAGGGAGAAATCTAAAACACAGCAGTCACCTGTCATGGGTGTTTTTGAAACTTAATGAAAATGAAACCGACTCAGTTAGTAATCCTGTAGCCACAGTTTAGTTACTCACTAACCTGCTTAGTCTGTCAACCATATTATGACACAGGGCAAACTGAATCTACCTGAGGCTCCTCAACATTTAAATTGATGTTTGATATGTATATATGCCTGTATGTATGCAACTATGTATGTATATGGCAGTATATGCCTTTGTTCTTCCAGCCTGCAGGAGGCGGTGGTAAGTAGATTTCTGTGAAATTGAGGCCAGCCTGGTCTACATAGCAAAGCCAAGACTACATAGTGAGGCCTTGCCTCGATATAGATAGATAGCTAGATGGATAGATGGATAGACAGACAGACAGACAGACAAATAGATTTGGCAAGTTTTAATCTCAACACACAGTAGGTATATGTAGGTGAATTTCTATGAGTGCAAGGAACAGAGTTCTAGGCCAGCCAGGGCTACAAAGTGATGACCTAACATCATTGTGTATGTGTGTGTGTGTGTGTGTGTGTGTGTGTGTGTGTATGTATGTATGTATGTATGTATATATTTGCAAATATATGTAGTCTGACAGGTTGTGATGGCTTTAGAATGTAAGTTCCGTTAGGGCATGGCATCTGTCTTTGTTTCTACCTCTATCTCTGTTGACTCAAAAAATGGCATTCTTTAGTTGGCACCCAATAACTCATCCTTCTTTTAAAATTTTTATTTTATTTATTTAATTTTATTAATAATTTATATGGAAGTACATTCTTTTTTCACATATTTAGACTCTGTTCAACCTCCATTTCCCTCCAATATTCTCTTTCCTCTTACCCTTGCATTTATCATTTCTTTATAACACACTAAGTCTTATTAGTTCTACCCACACATGCATGGGTGTAGAGTAGCATCCAGTGGAACATGTGCAACCTATCATGAACAACATCTCCAAAGACAGCTGCTCTTTCTTCCCTGGCTGCCCTGTACCAACAATGGCAGCTTCTTAGCTATGGGTGGGGACCACATGAGCTGTCTGTGATGATTTGTTGACTAGGTTGATCTTGTACACATCTACTGATGGCAAAAGACTCCTGTTAGTTTATGAGCTCAGTTTCCATTTATGTCCAGAAGACATCTTCCCTGACAGCCTTTCTTATTCCTTAATTATCTGAGGTTTGAGGTGGGTGCTGATATAGATGTCCCATAGAAAACTGAGAAACACTTCACAATTTCAGTCAAACTACCTCTCAGTGCCATCTTTCATCAATAGCTGATGGACATCTTGAAGGCAAGAGCTATGTGTGCTTTTAGTTCTCTATCACAGAAGCAAAGGGAAGACGACCAATGAAGGCAGACTGAATTCAATGCCCAGATCGCTGTCAACTTTATAGGCTCTTAAAGGAATTTTGTGTGTTAGTTGAAATTCTAGAAAGTGCATTGGACTTTTTTTTCTCTGAGTTGTGGTTCAGTTTTCCTTTTTGTGGACACCGTAGGCTTAGGGGTTGCTGTGCCTTAGATGCAAAGCATGTGTGTGTGTGTGTGTGTGTGTGTGTGTGTGTGTGTGTGTGTTTCCAGGCATAAGTGGTTGAAACCAAGTTTTATATTACTTCTCTTCCTGCAGTCTTTACTCTGTACAAACTACTCAGTAACAGTCTCTTTCAGTTTGAACACTACTTCACAGTTCCAGATAGACCGTGACTGAAAGTATTTGCTAAGGAATGGAAACAATATAAGATGAAGTGGTACCTTCATATCTTCAGAGTATTTTTGTGTTTATACCCCTTTTATCATCTCTCTCCATAGTCAGATCTAACTACTCCATCAAATACAGAATACTAAGAGGCTGCACATAAAAGTTGGGTTGTGAACTTTGGAAATTAGTTCTCTGGGATGATGATTACTTCTGATTATCAACAGTGTGCATTCTGCTGTATTTTTTGGCTAGCAGATTTGAAAAGTCAGTACAAAGGACGCATTTCAATACTACCACACTGGCAAAAAGTACGAAACAAACATTGTATTTTGTAAAAGGGGAACTTTCAAATGTTGTTGATAAATACACTCATCTCCACTCACAGTAACTAAAACTGAGAAAAATATCTGGGCCATGAAGCCCTGTCTGCATCCTTTTCAGGTGATTATTTATTCTTTTGGCTCTCTCTTACCACAGTTCAATTTTATTGGCTGAGTCAAACATCTTTTTTGTCTTTCTTCCAGCATCAGTAGTGTATCTTATACTTTTTTATTCTTTCTTGAAGAATAGAGTGACAAGAATGAGAACTAAAATGATGCTGATAAAGACAGAATGGCAGACGCAATGCTCAACATACTTTTATAAATGTGGCTCGACTTTTGTATTGTTTTGAGTCTTGAAATGATTATGTTTCTTAAGGCTAACTTAAATACTACAGAAGCAAAATTCTGAACAACATAAGCTTTTTTGTGATGGGTATCAATGCTGAGTGCTTTTCAGCTAAGTGTGTGTGTGTGTGTGTGTGTGTGTGTGTGTGTGTGTATGCATGTGTGTGCCGTGTGCACACATGTTCATGCACACTCATGTCTTGCTTTTATATGAAGGCCCATCTATCATGAAAATATGAACAATGGAAATGCTTCTAAACTGTTTGCCTCCTTAAGCCACCATTGTTCTTTCATCCAGTAATTTAGAAAAATTTCCATTGACACAAAATCAATGGCCGAACCTAAAAGCAACTTCCGAACTGTTCTGTTCTGATTTTATGATTAATGAACATGACCAGCTTTGATTGTGTTATGATAAGTCAAAGCAAGACTTTCTTTATAGACCCGTAAAGTGTTCCAGGAGAGAAGTTGGACCTTACTTCCATGACAGTCAGTCATCTTAGTCACTGACTCCTAATGTGAGGAGAAATGCTGACAAGAGTGATTAAGCTATTACTTTAGAAATCACCATGGAGACATACCAAGTGTGGACCATGATTAGTTTAGAAGCTGACTTCAGACTTTGGCCAACCATCTCCTCAGTCTTTTGAGAATTGCAGTTACAGGTGAGTGCTATCACATCTGATTTTTCTTTACATTTTCTCCTTTGATTAATTGACTCACTTTATATCCCAATATCTGCAACCCCTCTCCTCCCAGTCTCCCCTCTCCATATCCTCCTTCTATTCTCACTTCCCCTTCTCAAAAGTGATGGCTTTCCAAGTGAGTTTGCATTTGTACAACATACGGTCTTCCTTTAGCATACCTTAAATTTTTAGGACATTGATAAAAGCCATAGGGTCTTCCTTCAACATACCTTAAACTTTCAGGGCATTGATAAAAGATAGCCAGGTTCCTTGCCAAATTTTCAAAAGAATGGCCTCTAGTCCAAGTCTGAAGAGAGCTCTGTTCTGATATGAAAATTCATGACCCCAGTCTTCACTGGCCCCATTTTATCAGAAGGTTGAACTCCTAAATTCTCTGCAAAATTACATCTGAGTTCTGCTTTCTAGAATTTTATGGTTTCTCTGCACACATCTCCAAATTGTTCCAAATTCCTTCAGAAAACCAGTTATAAATGACTTAAGAATTATACACTCAATATTATCATAGCAATGACCCCATTTCTAGGACAAGTTTTCTATATTACTTAAACTTGTATTGTTGTGACAAATATAGCTGGCAGAGAGAAATTCAGAGAGGAAAGGTTTATTTGGGACTGTGGGTTTAGAGAGATTCTAGTCTGTCCTGGTGGAGAAAGCATAGCAACAGAAGCAGCTTGGTCTATAGCAATGATGTCAAGAATTTAGGTACCAGCAAACAGGAGGGGGTTTATCTTTTAAGGGCTTAGCCTGGAAATAGATCAGTCATGGCAGCTCAAGGGTTGCTATATCTCAGACTCTAAGTAATAATAATAATAATAATAGTTAAATTCATTAATGGAAACCAAATTTTATGCCAGGTTACTTTGTGTAATCTATAATCTGAACAAACAACTCATGAACAGTCTCTTTCCTATTTGAACATTACTTCACAGTTCCAGAAAGATCATGACTTTTTGACAGCATTTTCTATGAAATAATAACAACATAAGACAAAGTGGTACCCTCATATCTTTAGATATGCATCCATACCCCATTTATTATGTCTTTTCACAGTCAGATCTAACTACTCCATCAAATGAAGAACACTGAGAGGCTGCACATTAGTTCATTTGTGTAATCCAAAGATTCAAAGTATGAACCTTCATGGAATATTAATGCAACCCCATAGGAAGAACAACCAGACACCCCAGAACTCCCAGGGACTAACCCACCAACCAAAGAGTACACATGGAGCAACCCATAGCTCCAGCCACAAATATAGCTTAGGAGGGCCATCAATAGGAGGAGAGGCCCTTGGTCCTGTGAAGGCTCAATGCTCCAGTGTAAAGGGATGCTAGGGTGGTGAGGTTGGAGTGGGTGGGTAGGTGGGGTAGCATCCTCAAAGAAGCAGGGGGAGGGTGGATAGGATAGGGGGTTTCCAGAGGGGAAACCAGGAAAGGGGATAACATTTGAAATGTAAACAAAGAAAATATCCAATTAAAAAAAAAAAAAGAAGTTCACAACACAACATGAATTTCTTCTGAAAATGGTATACAACACACTTGTAAGTGACCAACTTCAGCAAAATGAAAGGCCAGAATGAATAAGATCATCCTCACCAAAACTATAAGATCTGGAAACTTAGGACACAACTCTAAATTTGTATTTCCTTTTAACAGCAGTGGCAATAAACTTGATTGTTAGAGAAATGGAAAGAGGTTCATAGAATCCTCACCAAAACTAAGAAACATGATCTTTAAAAATTAAGCCCTTGGTCCTGGCAAAGTTGGACCCCCAGTGTAGAGGATTGTAAGGGGGGTGGTAAGAGTGGTGGAAGGGGAGGGGAACACCCTTATAGAAGGTGAGGGGGAGGGGGTAGGGGGCTGATGGACAGGAAACTTCGAAAGGGAATAACATTTAAAGTGTAAATAAGAAATACCCAATTTAAAAAAATGGAAAAATATTTAAAAAACAAACATTTAACTTTTTTTTATGATTCCTATGACAATGACTGTCTCTCAATTCCAGCTAAGAGACACTCTTAGCCCTACTTTCTGTATACCCTGCTTGTGACTCCAATACTTCTACAGCTTGACATCAGCCTCCAGGCCATGTGGAGGAAGAGGCACATAGGAAACTGCTGATATGGCACTTTTGCACCATTCAGAACATCTGGCAAAAAAGGAGCCAATGTTCTCCCTGTTCAGAACAAGCTATTGGCTGTGAAGGAATTTCCATAGAGACAGAAGCTCTATACATTCAGGCCGAGTGAAGTTAAAGAAACAAAACATTTTAGCACCTACAAAGGTGCAGCCATGATGTCTGATGGTCACCTGTGTGATCAGCTTGCAACTTGCACAGATCATTAAAAGGGCCACCACGGCCATATTTGTCTTTCCTGGAAGTGCAGTTTCAAAGAGGAACACCACACACATGCGCACAGGAGCCTCAAGGCAATGGTACTAGTAAGACAGTGCCAACTTGGAAATCTGGAAGGAGACTGGTTTTAATTATATGAGTGAGTGGCTATTACTTGAATCTCTTCCCATTTCTTGAAATCCACAGTCTCTTGATCTCTAGGTTTGCAGTATGTCTGTGGCCATTCATTATTCTTTGGGTATTCCAAAGTTATAAACACAGAGGAGAGTCCCACAGACTCTACAAGCTAATGGAAATATTTTGCTGCACAGCTGCCATTCATATAGATCAATCATAAATCACACATTTAGCCACATGCTGGCAAAGAGTAGAAGAGGAAAGATCTGAACTAACTCTCCCCCCACCCCCAGCTGAGGAATTGTTGGGTGAACAATCTCTTCGACCACTTAACTAAGCGGTAGTAGAACATGGAAACTCAACGTACCTTGATTATCTCGGTATGAACTTGCAAGCTATGAAGCTGTAGAGTTCAAATTCAGAACCTTTGCTAGTTATTATCAACTAGTGAAAAATATAAGATTGTAAAGAGGAATCATTTCACATAGGCGAATGGCAGCAGCAAACCACTGAACTGAGAAAGGGACCACTGTTGAAGGAATCAGAGAAAGGACTGAAGAGCTGAAGGGGCTTGAGACCCCATATGAAGAACAATGTCTACCAACCAGAGTTTCCCGGGACAAGCCACTACCCAAAGAGTATACATGGGCTGACCCTGGGCTCCAACTGCATAGGTAGTAATGAATAGCCTAGTAAGAGCACCAGTGGTAGGGGAAGCCCTTGGTCCTGCCAAGGCTGGACTCCCAGTGAACTGGATTCTTGGGGTGAGGGTGGTAATGGGGAGAGGATGGGGAGGGGAACATCCATATAGAAGGGGAGAAGAAAGAGTTGGGGGCTGTTGGCCTGGAAACTGGGAAAGGGGATAACATTTGAAATGTAAATAAGAAATACCCAATTTGAGCTGCTGCCCAAACCTCGCTGATCCCAGCCCACAGCTCCCTGCTCCCAAACCCCGTGGGAGAGAGAGCACATCGCCCAGATGTGTGGGCAATTCTGAGACTGCAGGAGAGGAGAGACCACCACTTCTGCCCACGTATGCCCACATCCCTAGCCCAAGAGGAAACTGTATAGGGCCTCTGGGCACAGAAAGATAGGGGCAGTCAAGCTGCAGGAGCCCTGCAGTCCAGACTGTGCCTGGATCTTAACGGACCTGGTCAAAGAGTTTCCTGCACCCAAATTCCATGGGAGGGAGAGCTAGACCTTCAGAGGGGCAGACATGCCTGGTAAACAAGAGGAGACTACTCTCTGCCCATATTTCTGACTCTAGAGGAAAACACCTAGCGCCATCAGGCCCCCTGCGCACAGGGACCCAGAAGTAGGGGCAGGCCCTTCTGGTTGCTGCCCTGTGGAGAGCTGAAACCTAGCCCCAAGGAGCAACTTCAGGCTTAAGACCAGAGGTAAGACCAACATTTCTGCTCCAAGTGGCTTGCCTGGTGAACTCAGTACATACACCTATAGGAACAGCTGGAAGCCAGTGGACAGGAACGACTATACACCTGAAAACAGAACACTCTGTTCCCATAATTGGCTGAAAGAAAACAGGAAAACAGGTCTACAGCATTCCTGAAACACAGGCCTATAGGACAGTCAAGCCACTGTCAGAAATAGCAGAACATGGTAACACCAGAGATAACCTGATGACGAGAGGCAAGCTCAGGAACCCAAGCAACGGAAACCAAGATGACATGGCATCATCAGAGCCCAATTCTCCCACCAAAGCAAACATTGAATATCCAAACATACCAGAAAAGCAAGATCTAGATTTAAAATCACATTTCATCATGATGATGGAGGAGTTTAAGAGAGACATGAAGAACTCCCTTAGAGAAATGCAGGAAAGCACAAATAAACAAGTAGAAGCCCTTAGAGAGGAAACACAAAAATCCCTGAAAGAATTACAGGAAAACACAATCAAACAGGTGAAGGAATTGAAAATAGAAATAGAAACAATAAAAGAAAGCACAAAGGGAGACAACCCTGGATATAGAAAATGAGAAGAAGAGACACAGAGCCGTAGATACAAGCATCACCAAGAGAATCCAAGAAACAGAAGAGAGAATCTAAGGAGCAGAGGATTCCATAGAAACCATCGACACAACTGTCAAAGATAATGTAAAACATAAAAAGCTACTGGCCCAAAACATATAGGAATTCCAGGACACAATAAGAAGATCAAACCTAAGGATAATAGGTATAGAAGAGAGTGAAAACTCCCAACTCAAAGAACCAGTAAATATCTTGAACAAAATCATAGAAGAAAACTTCCCTATCCTAAAGAAAGAGATGCACATAAACATACAAGAAGCCTACAAAACTCCAAATACATTGTACCAGAAAAGAAATTCCTCCCATCACATAATACTCAAAACACCAAATGCACAAAACAGAGAAAGAATATTAAAAGCAGTAAGGCAAAAAGGTCAAGTAACATATACAGGCAGACCTATCAGAATTACACCAGACTTCTCACCAGAGATTATGAAAGACAGAAGACAGATGTCATACAGACACTAAGAGAACACAAATGCCAGTCTAGGTTACAGTATCCAGCAAAACTCTCAATTAACATAGATGGAGAAACCAAGATATTCTATGACAAAACCCTATTTACACAATATCTTTCTCCAAATCCAGGCCTACAAAGGATAATAAATGGTAAAACCCAACACAAGGAGGCAAGCTACACCGGAGAAAAAGCAAGAAAGTAATCGTTTTGCAAGGAAACAAAGAGAAGACAAGCACACAAACATAATCTCACCTCCAAATATGAATATAACAGTAAGCAACAATCACTATTCCTTAATATCTCTCAACATCGATGGACTTAATTCCCCAGTAAAAAGACACAGATTAACAAACTGGATACGTAATGAAGACCCAACATTTTGCTGCCTACAGGAAACCCACTTCAGAAACAAAGACAGATACTACATCAGAGTAAAAGACTGGAAAACAACTTTCCAAGAAAATGGTTTGAAGAAGGAAGCTGGAGTTGCCATTCTAATATCAAATAAAATAGATTTTCAACCAAAAGTCATCAAAAAAGATGAGGAAGGACACTTCATATTCATCAAAGGAAAAATCCACCAAGATGAATAAATATCTATGCTCCAAATACAAGGGCACCTACATACATAAATGAAACCTTATTAAAGGTCAAAGCAAACATTGCACCTCACACAATAATAGTAGGAGATTTCAACACCCCACTCTCATCAATGGACAGATCATGGAAACAGAAATTAAACAGAGACATAGACAGACTGAGAGAAGTCATGAACCAAATGGATTTAACAGATATTTATAAAACATTCTATGCTAAAACAAAAGGATATACGTTCTCACCACGTCATGGTACTTTCTCCATATAATTGGTCCTAAAACAGGCCTCAATAGATACAGATAGTAATAATGCCATGCGTGCTATCAGACCACCATAGGCTAAAGTTGTTCTTCAACAACAATAAGGGAAGAACGCCCACATATACATGGAAATTGAACAATGCTCTACTCAATGATCACCTGTTCAAGGAAGAAATGAAGAAATTAAAGACTTCTTAGAATTTAATGAAAATGAAGGTACAACATACCCAAACTTATGGGACACAATGAAAGCTGTGCTAAGAGGAAAAGCTCTGAGTGCCTTCAGAAAGAAACAGGAGAGAGCATATAATCAGCAGCTTGAGAGCACACCTAAAAGCTCTAGACCAAAAAGAATTAAATACACCCAGGAGGAGTAGAAGGCAGGAAATAAACAAACTCAGAGCTGAAATCAACCAAGTAGAAACAAAAAGGACTATACAAAGAATCAACAGAACCAAAAGTTGGTTCTTTGAGAAAATCAACAAGATAGATAAACCCTTAGCCAGACCAATGAGAGGACACAGAGAGTGTGTCCAAATTAACAAAATCAGAAATGAAAAGGGAGACATAACTAGAGAATCAGAGGAAATTAAAAAAATCATCAGATCCTACTACAAAAGCCTATATTCAACAAAACTTGAAAATCTGGAGGAAATGGACAATTTCCTAGACAGATACCAGGTAACAGAGTTAAATCAGGAACAGATAAACCATTTAAACAACCCCATTAACTCCTAAAGAAATAGAAGTCATTAAAATCTCGCAACCAAAAAGAGCCCAGGTCCAGATGGGTTTAGTGCAGAATTCTATCAGACCTTCATAGAAGACCTCATACCAGTTCTATCCAAACTATTCCACAAAATTGAAACAGATGGAGCACTACCGAATTCCTTCCATGAAGCCACAATTACTCTTATACCTAAACCACACAAAGACCCAACAAAGAAAGAGAACTTCAGACCCTTTCCCTTTCCCTTGTGAATATCGACTCAAAAATACTCAATAAGTTCTTGCAAACCAAATCCAAGAGCATATCAAAACAATCATCCATCATGATCAAGTAGGCCTCATCCCAGGTATGCAGGGATGGTTTATTATATGGAAAACCATCAACGTAATCCACTATAAAAACAAACCGAAAGACAAAAACCACATGATCATTTCATTAGATGCTGAGAAAGCATTTGACAAAACACCCCTTCATGATAAAATCCTGAAAAGAACAGGAATTCAAAGGCCATAGCTAAAAATAGTAAAAGTCATATAAAGCAAACCAATAGCTAACATTAAACTAAATGGAGATTAAACATGCAGCAATCCCACTAAAATCGGGGACTAGACAAGGCTGCCCACTCTCTCCCTACTTATTCAATATAGTTCTTGAAGTTCCAGCCAGAGCAATCAGACAACAAAAGAAGGTCAAAGGGATGTAGATTGGAAAGGAAGAAGTCAAAATATCACTATTTGCAGAAGATATGATAGTATATTTAAGTGACCCCAAAAGTTCCACCAGAGAACTACAAAACCTGATAAACACCTTCAGCAAAGGGGCTGGGTACAGAATTAACTCAAATAAATCAGTAGCCTTCCTCTACACAAAAGGAAAACAAGGTGACAAAGAAATTAGGGAAACTAAACCATTCATAATAGTTCCAGATAACATAAAATACTTCAGTGTGACTTTAACCAAGCAAGTGAAAGATCTGTATGATAAGAAGTTTAAGTCTCTGAAGAAAGAAATTGAAGAAGATCTCAAAAAATAGATAGATCTCCCATGCTCATAGATTGGTAGGATTAATATAGTAAAAATGGCCATTTTACCAAAAGCGATTTACAGATTCAATGCAATCCCCATCAAAGTTTCAATCCAATTCTTCAGAGAGTTAGACAGAACAATTTGCAAATTCATCTGGAATAACAAAAAACCAGCATAGGTAAAACTAACCTTAACTATAAAAGAACTTCCGGAGGAATCACTATCCCTGAACTCAAGCAGTGTTACAGAGCAATAGTGAAAAAAACTATATGGTATTATTACAGAGACAGGCAGATAGACCAGTGAGATAGAATTGAAGACCCAGAAATGAACCCACACACCTATAGGCACTTGATTTTTGACAAAGGAGCCAAAACCATCCAGTGGAAAAAAAGATAGCATTTTCAGCAAATGATGCTGGTTCAACTGGAGGTCAACATGTTGAAGAATGCAGATGGATCCATTCTTATCACCCTGTACAAAGCTTAAGTCCAAGTGGATCAAGGACCTCCACATCAATCCAGATACACTGAAACTAATAGAAGAATAAGTGGGTAAGCATCTCAAACACCTGGGCACTGGAGAAAATTTCTTGAACAAAACACCAATGGCTTATGCTCTAAGATCAAGAATCGACAAATGGGATCTCATAAAACTGCAAAGCTTCTGTAAGGCAAAGGACACTGTGGTTAGGACAAAACGGCAACTAACAGATTGGGAAAAGATTTTTACCAATCTTACAACTGATAGAGGCCTTATATCCAAAACACACAAAGAATTCCCAAAGTTAGTTTGCAGGGAGACAAATAACCCTATTAAAAAATGGGGTCCAGAGCTAAACAAAGAATTCACAACTGAGGAATGCCAAATGGCTGAGAAGCACCTAAAGAAATGCTCAACACCTTTAGTCATAAGGGAAATGCAAATCAAAACAACCCTGAGATCCCCACTCACACCAGGCAGAATGGCTATGATAAAAACTCAGGGGACAGCAGATGCTGGCAAGGATGTGGAGAAAGAGGAACACTCCTCCATTGTTGGTGGGATTGCAGACTGCTACAACCATTCTGGATATCAGGCTGGCAGTTCCTCAGAAAATTGGACATTGCACTGAGGACCTAGCTATACTTCTCTTGGGCATATACTCATAAGATGCTCCAACATATAACAAGGACACATGCTCCACTATGTTCATAGCAGCCTTATTTATAATAGCCAGCAGCTGGAAAGAACCCAGATGCCCTTCAACAGAGGAATAGATACAGAAAATGTGGTACCTCTACACAATGGAATATTACTCAGCTATCAAAAGCAATGACTTCATTAAATTCATAGGTAAATGGATGTAAATGGAAAATATCATCCTGAGTGAAGTAACCCAAACTCAGAAAAACACATATGGTATGCACTCATTGATAAGTGGATATTAGCCCAAATGCTCGAATAACCCTAAATGCACAGAACACATGAAACTCAAGAAGGATGACCAAAATGTGAATGTTTCATTCTTTCTTTAAAAGGGGAACAAGAATACCCTTAGGAGGGGATAGGGAGGCAAAGTTTAGAACAGAGGCTGAAGGAATGCCCATTCAGAGTGTGCCCCACATGTGGCCCATACATATACAGCCACCAAACTAGATAAGATGGATGAAGCAAAGAAGTCCCGCGGTGGAGCATATACGCAAA
This sequence comes from Rattus rattus, assembly GCF_011064425.1. Lineage (NCBI taxonomy): Eukaryota > Metazoa > Chordata > Mammalia > Rodentia > Muridae > Rattus > Rattus rattus. The sequence goes on along the minus strand of NC_046156.1, from coordinate 154,290,630 downwards.
AGATGCCCCAACATATAACAAAGACACAAGCTCCACTATGTTCATAGCAGCCTTATTTATAATAGCCAGAAACTGGAAAGAACCCAGATGCCCTTCAGTAGAAGAATGGATACAGAAAATGTGGTACATCTACATAATGGAATATTACTCAGCTATAAAAAACAATGACTTTATGAAATTCGTAGGCAAATGGATGGAACTGGAAAATATCCTGAGTGATATTTTCCACACATCCAATCACAGAAAAACACACATGGTATGCACTCATTGATAAGTGGATTTTAGCCCAAATGCTTGAATTACCCTAGATCCACAGAACACATGAAACTCAAGAAGGATGACCAAAATACAAATGCTTCACTCCTTCTTTAAAAGGGGAACCAGAATATTCTTGGGAGGAAATAGGGGGACAAAGTTAGAACAGAGGCTGAAGGAACACCCATTCAGGGCCTGCCCCACATGTGGCCCCTACATATACAGCCACCAAACTAGATAAGATGGATGAAGCAAAAGAGTGCAGACAGGCAGGAACCGGATGTAGATTGCTCCTGAGAGACACATCCAGAATACAGCAAATACATAGGTGAATGCCATCATTAAACCACTGAACTGAGAACGGGATCCCTGTTCAAGGAATCAGAGAAAGGACTGAAAGAGCTTGAAGGGGCTTGAGACCCCATATGAACAACAATGCCAATCAACCAGAGCTTCCAGGGACTAAGCCACTACCCAAAGACTATGCATGGACTGACCCTGGGCTCCAATTGCATAGCTAGCAATGAATAGCCTAGTAAGGGCACCAGTAGAAGGGGAAGCCCTTGGTCCTGCCAAGACTGAACCCCCAGTGAATGGGATTGATTGGGGGAGCATGGGGAGGGGAACACCCATATAGTAGGGGAGATGGAGGGGTTAAGGGGATATTGGCCTGGAAACTGGGAGAGGGAATTACAATTGTAATGTTAATAAGAAATACCCAATTTAATAAAGATGAAGAACAAAAAGGAGGAAAAAACCATGGCATTTACGGGTACAGAAACTCAGCTGCCTCCATAAGAAAATAGATAGATGGACGCTGCACAGATACTTTGGTAGCAAAATGCTGTTTCTGCCTCAGTTTCTGTCTGTCTGTCTGATATCCCTTTCTTTTTAATATCCATTACTAAGCACATTTTTGTCTAGACAGGCAATGCCATAACTACCTTCAGGAATAGGAAAAAAGAAAAAGAAAAAACGAAATGCCCAATTTAATAAAGATGAAAAAAAAAGAAATACCCAATTTAATAAAGATAGGAAAAAGAGAAAAAAAGAGGAATTATTTCTACTTTGGCCTTCATTTCTTAAAACATAAGAAGACAAAACCCACCACTGGCTCTTAGATAAAAGGGGAGCAACCTGGTGGTCAGTTCTGTCAGTTCTATCCCTGTATCTTCCTACTCGTAAATGAAAAGGGCCATGATAAGTTTGTTTAAATTGTAAATGTAAATATCATGAAAAACACATGGTGTGGAATTCTAACGCTCTTTGGCTGTTTTCATTTTATTGATAGAGCCTGTCTTGGTGTGCTTCAGTGTTTGAGAGAGTAATGGAAGTAAATGGAGTAGCAATTACTGGCTAATCTTTGTAACTAGAAATCCTCTCTCCTGTATCTTTTGCATGACTATCTGGAAATGAGCTTAATCAGGGCCTGCAGATTCTGGGAGACACTCAAAACTGTGAAACCATGACAACCATCGCTCTGCCTAGAGACAGAATTCAAAAGCCCCCTTGTTGCTCTTGCCCTTGTCCTGGCTTTCCCTATTTAATTCATTATTGCTCTGAACAAGTAAGTTCACATTTGCCACCATAATGACACATGTAATTTCCAAGAACTCATCCTTAATGACATTAGAATCCGTGTTAAAGGGTGTTTCATCAGCCTTTCTTAGGCCACCCACTGTTTAAGATTGCTAACAATCCACTTTCCAGTGAGGGAATGGTGAACTGAGAAACCTCAGTTATTTGAATCATCCTCATTACAGGCATATGCAACTAGAGTAACACCAAACATTACCCTGTCTCTGAATACTTCAGTGATAATTGAGAGAGGGAATAGCTAGCTTATTAGAAATCCTGATTGCAGGCTTTTAGGCATATGGGCCACCCATGTAATACATATGCTGTTTAAAAGGACAGTTCTTTGTGTCTTAGCTTCTCAAAGACATTATGTTTTTGGGATTTTTTCTCACATTGATTTGATCTACCCCAACACACACACACACACACACACACACACACACACACACACACACACACACACACACACACACACACACACGAGAGAGAGGGGGGGGGTGGAGGGGAGGAAGAAAGGGGAGAGGAGAGGAAGAGGAAGAGAGGGAGTGGGAGAAAGGGAAAGAGAGAGAGGGAGAGGAAAAGAAAGAGGGAGGGGGAGGGAGAGGGAGAGAGAAAAGGGTACAAGATGGGAGGGGTAACATTGTTTAACAGGGGTCTAAAATGGTCACAATATATCCTATATGTCAGAAAGCCTGGCAAAATTTTTAAAACATTTAAAAATGTAGAGTCACACAGTTGAATGGAAAATCATGACAATATGCATTTATTAATCCAAAAAATGCTTATTGAGAGATGCTTATGCTCTGCCACTGAGCGTCTGGCCTTTATAGAATTTGCTAAAATAATGCTATAAGAGACATACAATTATTAGGGGCCTCTTATAGAAATAGACACTTGGGGTGTGTTCGCCATTCTAATAAATTGGGTATTACACAGTAGCAAAATAGGAAAATATTGAAAGTCTAAAATAGCATTCATGGAGCTGATTGAGAGGGGAAATATTTGAAAGCATTAATTTATCTTTGTGACATAATAAAATCTCTCAGACACACATGTGCATGCACCTGTATATGCATGTGTTCATTGAGCATTTGTGTGCGAGTGAGTGCATGTGCATATCAGTATGTGTGTGCACATGCACAGGTCTTGTGCGGGTAGCCACATCTCCTGTGTGTTCATGATTGTGGTGGCTATGCCATATGCAGTGGACAGTGTTCCTACTGCTAGTATCTGTCTGCTTGGTTTTCACATCTTTCTGTTCACTTTTTTGTGCTGTTCCCCTGGTCTTAGAAGGGCTAATGCAGATAGCTTATTTGGAGCTTGCCACTTAGCTGTCACTTATTCTTAGCACTTTAATAAGTTGTCTTTACAGTAATACTTCTCCTTCACAAAAAGAAGTCTTTCTGACCCCAGCTGGGAGTCATGCTAGTCTATGAATATAAACATAAACATATAGGAGACAGTCTGGCTACAATAGTGTGTTTTCTCTTGGAGCTTTTAATTCATTCCCCTCTTTCCCACTTTTAGATTTTTGACCAAGCTTACAGTACTAGCTATTTCCTTCTGTGAAGCAGGCATCACATTTGGATAGAGTTTGTTACCTCCCACACTGCACCATTGCAGCCTTGGGCATACACTGCCTGGCAGGTCAGCATGGGAGTCTATATTGTTATCATTATGTTGCATTGTTGTTACTTGATCTGCTAACTTTAGAATGTCTGTGTTGTACTCATTCTCCCACAGATTGTAATAGTATTGATTGTAATAGTAGATGATCAATAAATGGTTAATTATTTTTTTATCATGAGCACTTTTGGCTCCTGAGGGAAAAAATGATTGAAATCTCCAGTGTCCATTGACACATATTCATTACCATGTAGTCTAGTATAGAATTTGCATGTACCTATTTCACCAGTATAAATTTCAGGAGCTGAGCAGCTGCAAAGACAAATATTTCACAGCACAAAAATTACTTGTTTAAAATATTTGGGTCAGAAACTTGGGACAATATTACCATTCACAGCCATCCTCAGATACCGAATGGTATTCAGTCATCAACCCTTGAACACTATCTAAAACAGAAAGCTATGTTTTCTGAGTCGTTAATGATATTGGCATCTAAAAGATGGCTATTTCCTGGACTTTCAAGGCAGAGTCACTTCTGTTTTACCTTGTATCCCGCATAACTTCTGAGTTATTTCATCTCTTGTAGCTAGAATGCAATCTGGTCCATTAACTGGAGATGAGAAAGGGGGCCCAACAAGATGAACCCGTGACCCAAGGAAATGCTGTTTCCTGATAGAGAAAAAAGGAGCAGGCATACTGCACTGGGCTAGCCTGGTGTTATCTTAGTGGAGCAGCCCAAGTGGCTCTTTAGGTAACAAGACTTAGTGATGACATCAGCATTCATTGGGAAAAAGCGACTCATGTTCCCTGCTTAGGACATTTCTCACCACTGAAGAAAAATTTTCTACATATATATTAAACCGCAAAATATAATGGACTAAGAGTACATAAGAGGAAAACAGATTTTTAGTGTATTTTCATTGTAATGTTTACCTAATTTTTCAATATTTCTTCTCAATCTAGGATTTATTTATTTTTTACATTTACCTGGAGTGATCATGATGGCCAGGTATTGAATTCATTTGGTAACTTCTCTTTGACAATGTTGAGATGATAAGAGTTTTGTTAAAATACTTTTCCTCTTAATCTACTCAGTCTCTTGATTTGACTTCTCTGGCACTTGCCAATTGTCTTAGTTGGGATTTTTATTACTGCAGCAAAGCACCATGACCAAAAAGCAAGTTGGGGAGGAATTTATTCAGCCTATACTTCCTCATTGCTGTTCATCACTGAAGGAAATCAGGGCAGCAACTCAAACAAGTCAGGAACTCGGAGGCAGGAGCTGATGCAGAGGCCAAGGAGGGATGCTGCTTACTGGCTTGCTTCCCATGGCTTGCTCAGACTGCTTTCTTATAGAGCCCAGGACCACCAGCCCAGGGATGGCACCACCTGCCAGCAGCTAGCCCCCCCCCCACTGATCCCTAATTAGGACAGTGCCTTCCAGCTGGATCTCAGGAGGCATTTCCTAAACTGAGGCTCCTTCCTCCCTGAAGACTCTAACTTGTGTCGTGTTTATACACAAAGCCAGCTAGTACAACTGACTTGGTTTCAACACACAAACATCACTATTAATCCACCACCCTTCCTTTCTAATTCATCCCCAAGATTTCACATTAAAAACACAAATAACTTAAAAAATTCCACAGTCTTTACAAATTCAAATACATTATAATTTCAGTCCCTTTAAAATATCTGATCTCTTTTAAAATCCAAAGTATTTAAAATTTGCCTTTCCACTGTGGGGTCCAATAAAGGGAAATTTTTCAAGAGGGAAAAGTCAGGGCACAGCCACAATCAAATCAAAATTAAACTCCAACTGTCCAATGTCTGGGAATCATTCACAAGCTTACGGGCTCCTCCAAAGAGCTTGGGTCACTTCTCTGGCTCTGTCCTCTGTAGCACACACAAGTGTTGTCTAGGATCCAGAAGGATCCACTCCATTGTTGCTGTCTTTGGTGATCATCCTGTGACTCTGCACATCTACCTCCAGTGGTACAGCATCTCCAAAACTTCTCAGGTCCTTTGCTGGGTCTGGGCTGCACTTTCACCAATAGCCTCTCATAGGCTCTCCTCATGGTACCAAGTCCCAAGTTCTTTGCTTGATCCCTTCAGTCCTGGGCCTTCAACTGCCACTGAGGTTACATCTTCACCAATGGCCTCTCCTTACAACTCAAATACTCTCAGTGACACCTTCATGCCTTCAAAACCAGTATCACCTGAGTAACCCTTATACTTTACCAAGTCTGGCTACCATCATGAGGTACAACCTTGGCTATCTCTGGAACAGAGCTCCTCTGTCCTATCTGAAAACACTTCCCAGAAGATTTCACCTCCGTGATGCCAGTCTCTTCTTAATTGCCACTAAATTTTTAGATCCAGCTGACCAGCACCAATTGGCCCAGGAATACAAAGGTTTCACTTCAGTAGTTCTGGTATCTTGTTAATCACAGCTGATTCTTTAGTCACAGCTAACAGGAACTACAGACCCTTAAATCAAACCAGCAAACAGTCCTGATAGAGTCTTTAATCTTCCCTGTGAAATGTCATAAGCCAGGTTTCCATCTTCTGCACTGCTCTCGACACTCTTATCCTCCAAGCTCCTACAGAACATCCTACTGGGTTCTCAATACTCCAAGTTCTAAAGTCCTTCCACAATCCTCTCCAAAACACATGGTCTGGTCTGTCAGATCAATACTCCACTGCACTGGTACCAACATATCTTAGGGTTTCTATGGCTCTCAGAGACTCTTGGCTCATAGGGAGTGTCACTATTAGGAGGTGTGGCCTTGGAGTGGGCCTGGCTTTGATGGAGGAAGTGTGTCACTGTTGCATGCTTCCTGCCATGATGATAATGGACTGAACCTCTACAATTATAAGCCATTCCCAATTAAATGTTTTCTTTTCTAAGAGTTGCCTTGGTTATGATGTCTCTTCACAGCAATGAAACACAGACTAAGACACCAAGTTATCTGAAAGGCATTGTGTCATTGTGAACAAATGCCGAAAGTAAGAAGTCAAGGAGTCTCAGAGTGAATAGATTTTACTCAGTAATAGCCTTACTCTAAAATCTTGACAAGAATTTCACTGAGTCACCGAAATTAATGCTCCAAGGCAATTAACAGTTCTATTAGTTTAAGTGACAGCTGTCAAAACAACACAGGTTAAAAAGTTGTCTGAGGACAAATACACTTAGAATAGATAGGTTGATGCCCCTAAAATCTTTCTAGATGCTTATGGTGAAGTCCTCCAATTGCTTCCTTTCAGCCATATTAATTTAATGCTAAGGGTTCAGACAAGGAAGAAAGTGATTTGACATTTTATTTCTAGTATTTTCTTCTGCATCTGATAACCATTTCTCCTCCTATACCTTAGTACTCCAAGACATTAATATATGGCAAACATGTTGACAATTCCTCGACAATTTGTAGCTAGAGTCAGGATGTATGCAAATCCACATTTATTCATTCATAATTCTGAAATACATAAATTTCTGGGAAAAGGGGCTATTTTTTATTATTCATTGTAGAACTTGACATGCGAATACCGACATGGATTAATACAAGGGTATCTATCATCTTTAATAATCTTAATTGTACTGAGCTGTACCCACTGATACAGAATGCTAATATAATTAATTAGGGTACTGTCCTAGATTCTCCATGGTATTACAATGTCCATACAATATGACTTCTTTTAAAATGCAAAGCTACGAATTCCGCAATCTCCGGGGAAGAGTTTGGATGAGGACCTGATGTCCTAGGTCAACCCATAATGTTTTATTCACTTACCTGACAATTTAAAGGCAATATTCTAAGGTCCATGGAGAAAATAGAACCGTGGCTTCAACTTTAAAGGGACAATAGCAGCAGTGAGCTGTGTGTCCTGTCACCAACAAGAAGTATTTATTTATAGCTTGCTTGTTTGCTTGCTTTTCAGTGCCCCAATCTGAACAGCACCCTCCTCAGGTAATATTATTAAAAAACTGGAACCGAGTCTGATTACCAACATATTGCTTTATTTCTTGATGGAAGTAAATTAAGGCTTTCTAGAGTCATACAGCACAACGTGATTTGAACATTAGAACTAAAGAGAAACAGACAAACAACAGTAAGAAGTGAGCATTCCATTTAGCAGAGCCAGGAGGGAAGCCATGTCTCCAAACAGATAACGTTCTTACCGAGGCCATTTGCTTGGTCTCAAAAGCCTGCTGAGCTGTTCCCAAGAAGCTCTGTTACAGATCCGTACCTCCACCCTGGTGGAGAGCAGAGGGCATGAAGAAGATGGGGAAGGGAGAAACTGGGAAAGACATATGTGCTGGGCAGGCAGCAAGTGTGAAACATCCCTTGGGTCTCACATGACAGACAGTTCAGGTGATGCACTCGGTCAGTGGTGATAAAATTATTACAAATGGCTCAGGGATCCACTTTGGACCCCCTGCTCGTTCTGAGAGTATTGAAGCAGATCACTGGCATGTCCCAGTGTCGAGGGTAACAGACAACCCATTGTGACTCTCCAAATCACAAGGTTTAGGTAAAGACACAGAGAGCAGAGGGGTGCTACCTTCAATTTCTTTCAAGATTCTAAACTCACTGGCTGTCCCACTCGGTGGCTGTCCCTAGATCCTGTCCCCAGCCAAAGCTTTTTACTTTCTTTCCTGACACCCATGATCAGCCATCTGTCCTGATGACAGTGTGAACTGAACAGGAAGCTGGCATTCACGGGATCAGTGACAGAAACCTCCTGAAGAATTGCCAGCTTATCCCATAACTCCTCCTTCCCAACACAAGACAAGAGTACACACCAGAGCCTACAGTGGGAGTGCAGTTGTCGAGCAGTGTAACAAGCTTGGTCTGTAACAAATGTAGCACGCTTGGCTTGGAGAAGCAACGGGGCTGGGGCTAACACATTGAGAAGAAGATGGGTGAACTGTCCACAGGGATGGAGAAGGGATATGACCAGAGAATACTTTGGGGGAAGCCCTGGGTTTACTTAAAAAAAAAACAAAACTGGAGTTTATGAAAATAAACAATAGGATTTTTTCTTGCTATCTGACTCCTTAAGAAATTAAACTAGCAAATTAGTTTCTATTCAGAAGGGACCATTTAAAAGCACATCAACTTAAAATTCAAATTTTGAAATGATTTCAATGTTCTGTTCCAAGACCATGGTGGGTGGACCAGCATCTGTCTCTCACCAGTGCCTCTTCTCTGTGCCTGGCACCTTGAATGAACAATATTGAAACACCTGGATGTCTGATTTACATCCATTAATAAAAAACACACAGACAGCGGGCGAGGTGGTGTTCGTACAATTAAACACTTATAAACTTAACCCCAGGAGGCTTTGTGTGGAGAAATAAATAGAAGACAGAAGTCAAAATGAAACGTGAATGACAGGACCAAGGCACCTGTCCCTGCTGGTGGCAGGACAGATGTGCCTGAAGCATAGCATATGTGCACTGAGAAGGTTTAGAAAAACCTTTAAGGACATGGGATCCCTTGGGACTCACTTGTTAATTAAAAATTATAAGGGTTCTTACTTGGGTTTGAAAATGCTCAGAGGACGCAAGCTGACAGAGATAGGAGCTGCCCGTGATGAGACACCCTCCTGTCTGAGTGGGATGTGGTTGGGTGAGGGAATGCTAAAGCAAGTGTGAATGTAAGTCTACACATCCAGCCTTGCAAAGGAAGAATAGAGGCCTAGTCCACTGTACAGATGCGGTGGTTCTCGGATGAGAGCACCAGGAGACCTCAGTAGAACCCAGTGAGGACTTACAGTGAGCCCATGGAACCTCCTGGAAACATAACTCGTTTACATATCCAGTTCTCTCACAAGTGCCACCCGTGTGTGCTTTCTACAGAGCTCTCTGCTCAATGGCATCTCTGAGCAGAGCATCTCTCAGTTTGAAAATGGGCATGCTGCTAATCCCCCAAATCTGGCCTCTAGTGGTGGAAATCTCAGAAAGGTGAAGTCTTTTGACCAGGGTCACAAGGCTAGTTACTTGGGTGAAAAAACGTGTTTCCTCTCACTCCATAAGGTTTGCCATAATGAACATAGGACAGCTCTTTGCACACATGAAGTGTTAATATCACTTTAACCATCATTTGCTTGTTGTGGGATTTAAGAGTGGGGCTTATTGACCATCGAGTAGTTTAAGGAGCAGCTTGAGAGAGCCTTCTTCAATGGTTAATGCTGCAGCTGCTGCAGGGTTGGAAGATGTGAGTGTGGAACTTTGGGGTGTGGCTTGTGTACAGGAGGGGGAAGGGAGAAGGGGAAAAGGAGTAAGGTGCATTTCTGAGACACAGTGAGCAGCCAGGTTGCCGAGCTGCATCCTTAGTGACATTTATCTAAAAATTAACTGACCAGAACTAGAAATTTGGGGTTCATCTTCATTGTTTGACCGCTTTTGCTCATGAGAAATAAAAAGTAAAAATAAAAATAAAATAAAATCCAGACTCCTAAGAACCTTACTGAAAGAAAAATAGCTGCTGTGAACGGGTATGGGTGCTTACATGGGACACTTTTACAAAGCACTGTTTGGTTCTCATTGCACAGTGGGAGCTGTCCCTTCAGAAGAAAGCAGGGTTGGTATGCTCAATGACACAGCGCTTGCAATGGCGCTTCACAAACCGCAGGGCCTCTACCGAAACTTCACAGTCCTGGACATTTAACATTTGCAGGTCAAAGCAGTTGGCAGCCACGATCTGCAGGCCCTGGCCAGTGATGCTCTCACAGGACTTGAGGCTTAGCCTCTTGAGATTGAAGCAGTTCAATGCCAGGGATTCCAGGCCTGTGTCAGAGACCAGGGGACATTTGCCAATGTCCAGAGACTTAAGTTTTGTGCAGTTCTTGGCAAGGTACTCCACACCATGGTCCGTGATGCCCTCGCAGCCCCTCGCGTTGAGGTAGCGCAATTTGCTGCAGTATTTAGCCACATAACGAATGCCCACATCCGTGATGCGGCCGCAATGGGCGATGCTGAGGTACCTCAAGCGGGACTCCAGTTTAGCAATCTCCCGCAGGCCAAAGTCACTGACAAAGCGGCAGTCGCTTACACTTAGCTCCTTGATGGATGTGCAGTAGATCACCAGGTAGCGGAGACCCTCATCCGTGAGACGGACACAGCGGCGCAGATAGAGGTGTGTGAGCTGCGTGCAGTGAGCTGCGATGGTGTGCAAGCCTTCGTCCTCCAGCACGAAGCAGTCCGTCATATCAAGGTATCGGATGGAAATCTGTTTGCCATGCAAGGGGGACAGTTTAATGGAGGCCTCCCGGGTCAAGCTGATGCACGTAACTTTGGAGCATCCTGCATAAAGACACAGAAGACATGCTCAGATAGACTTGCCAGAGTGGGAACTTAGTTCCGGGGAGCCATAACTGATTCCTATACTTTGTCTCTAGCCAAACCCAGGGGTTAACACTTTTGGTCTTGATCTCTATAGAGGAATATTTTAAGAATGGTCACAGCCCCTTGTCTGCAAGGTAGCTGTAATAAAGTGTGACCGTGTGCCTAAATATCTTGCTGTGACCCTATAATGTTTAGGAAGTCCCTAAGGGTGCAGCCATGATCTAGTAGCTTCTTGATTCAAGGAAACGAAAGGAAGAGAGAGGTTGGGAGAGAGAAGGCTGGAACTTGGTTGGGGAGACTTTTCTGGGTTCCCTAGGCTGAGAGTTAGTTTAGGACCACTTTCTACTGCTGGATCACAAAGTCAAACTTGCTGCGTCTCTGTGAGATGGTGTAAGTGGCTGGCAACCCTATGCTCCAGGAATAGAATGACGTGCAGTGAAGTAACAGGCAAGAAAAGGCTTTCAAAGTCATGGGATATTTGTGTGTCACTATTAGTGTACTGAAAGCAATGTCTGGGATTTGACACAACAGGCATTGATAAAAGAGAGCAGTCTCATCTAAATCGTTGTCCTAACCTAACCTGTCTACCCGTCCCTGTGCTCTGCTCTACCCAGAACTTCTATACAGTTGTAATTAAAAGCATAGAAATCCCAAACACCTTTGCTCAAAGCCTTTGGATGTTTTGTATGTGATGGTTTGTGTAGCTCGGCCCAGGGAGTGGTACTATTAAGAGGTGTGGCCTTGTTGGAATGGGTGTGTCCGTAGTCTTTAAGACCCTCACCCTAGTTGCCTGGAAGTCAGTATTCTGCTAGCAGCCTTCAGATGAGGAAGTAGAACCCTCAGCTCTGCCTGTATCATGCCTGCCTGGATGCTGCCATATTCCTGCCTTGATGATAATGATTGAATTGAACCTCTGTACCTGTAAGCCAGCCCCAGTTAGATGTTGTCCTTATGAAAGTCACCTTGGTCATGGTATCTGTTCACAGAAGTAAAACCCAAACTAAGACAGTACCCATTCTGCATTAAGTGTGAATTCTGGTGTAAAGGTTCTCCATGGGCTTCCCTGTGCTCTTACTACTAACCCTACTGTGTCCTTGCCTTTTCCTCATCCCCACTCCTGCCTCTGTCCCTCCCCTGCAGCCTCTGGGCCTGCACTATGGAGGATTCTTCCTCAGATAGCTCCAGTAGCCAACTTCAACTTTCTTAGGTCTTCAAGATAAGGTTTACTGAATGAGTTTTCCTGGACAGCTCTGTATAAACTGGCACCCCCGACTCTCCTCTTTATTTTAATCTCTCAGTTGGTAGCATCGAGTGTTTATCCATCCAGTTATACCTTACTTTATAAACATATAAGGCCAATTTCTATTATGTTAATAGTCAATATCCATTAACATAAACTATGGAAATATATATTTAGAGCCCATCCTATTCTATTACATATATTTTCTTCGTTCTTATCAGATCCTTGTTGCAGGTGCAGGACCAGGGACCTCACTTCAGACCACCCCCCCCAAACACACGAATTTTGGCAACTTAACTCAATATCTAATGCTTTTGAGTGAGTGGCAGAATAGTGATTTACTGTGGACTTTTTGACTTTTCTCTCACTCTCTGGCAGGATTTCCAGGAAACTCTGATAAAGCATAGGTCCTAGGAATAACAGGGTTCAAATGTCATGTGCTCCAAGGCAAGAAGTATAAGTTTTGAAGCATAACCAACTACAGAAAACAGATGCGCAGTGTGTGTGCACGCACGTGTGTGTGTGTGTGTGTGTTTGTGTGTGCGCACACGAGTGTGTGTACACACCTGCACATGCACGTGCAACACGGCTTCTCGGATGTGGTCAGCTTTGAAATCTGACCTTTACTTTTGTTTCTTTCTTCTACAATTTGGAATATCTTGAATTTTTCCTGTTGTGTTGCCTGTGAAGGTATTTTTCTATTATTCTATTACATAATACAGTTTATTCCTCTGTTTCGGTTCTAGTTTCCTTTCTACATTCTGAATATCTAGAAAAATCTGTAGTGTGCCAAGAAAGACAAAATATTAATGAAAATATGTCTTTAAAAGTTTCAAATATAAGAAAATATTAGTTTGGTACACTTGCAGTAAATGATTTTGATATGCCTGTAATTCTTTCTATCAATAAATTTTAATGTTATGGCCATGTCTAATTCTTATGGGTTGTTGATTTTGTATTGGAAAGAACATAAATATTTTCATAGTTCAGTAACACTAATGGATAGTTCTTGCATTCCTATTCTACAGACATAAATGGAGTCTTAGAAATCATTCATTTAAATCAGTTTCACAGAATGAAGCACAGGCCTCCTCTTTTTTCCACTCAGCCTCGAGCAAGATTCATGACTGCACAGCTTCAATGACAAGGGAGGTAAGATGACGACGATGTGTCAAGGAACAGTGGGTTACACAGAGATTTGCTGTGGCTGTGCCATCGAGAGGCAAACATGAAGACACTAGGTGAGTGTGCTCTTCGAAGCAGCTACATTGAAGGAGCTCATTGCAGAGAAATAAATAGCTTGGATGCACAGATATGAAGTCCAGATGTTGAAAGAAAGGAAGACAAACTTGAGAGAAGAGACGTTAGTGAGTGTCTGGAGGAGAGAGGAATGTTCATGGAGCAGAACTTAGGGTTTGGGGAAGGATTTATGGAAAATAAGGAATGGCTGGCTGGAGCCAGGATATGGGGGGTTGCCTTAAAGACCAGGATAGAGGGGTCCTGGGTGAGCATTATTGCACCAGGATGCACAACAACAGTTAAGTAAGTCTCGACGGCAGCTTTGACCAGTCTTCTTCACATCGTGATTTGCTCTCATTTATGCATGTATGTGTGTGAGTTCACCTTCACTTTTTCTAGAATGCTCGATCTGACCCACAAAGACCGATGGCTAACTTCTAAGCCTGTTGAAAACGATACAGTAATAAAATGGCGATACCTGCTGTTTATTGAGTGTAACGTGTTTCTCAGTAAAGCAGATGCAATGACAACACGATGAACTCATTGAAGTGCAAGGGATCCCTCTCCACTTAACCGTTCCGAGTGATGTACTGATCCAGGAGCCTTGCACTCTTTCCAGATAAGCATTTCAGGCTCTCGCACTTCCATTTTCACTTAACTACAAAACCCTAAAGCACAACATAAAATCCCTCCTCTCCGTCCATAGAGAAAGCTCATGACTTAAAAGGAAGGACCTCAAACCACGAAAGTAGCAGAGTGTAAATCCAATGACGTTCTAGTTGCCTATGTTGAAAATGCAGACTCCAAGAGCAAATCCTCTGCTCCCTAGACATAAGGTGTGGAAGGCTATGCCCAGGGGAGATTCCACCTGAGAAATGGCCAAGTCTATTAAGAGAGTGGTTGAGAAGGTCTGGGGGGCAGGGAGCTGAGCAGAAAAGGGGCTAGCATGGAACCCACATAGGTCGGTGCTCATTATTGTATGAACAGGCACTTTGTGTTTGGGGATCCGCAGATATTTTTGTAGAATGATGTGGATTTGAATCTTGAGAAGGTGACTCTTTGTGTCCTTACATGAGTTATGGAGAAACGTGAATTGCAGTAAAGTCTTAGATGGAGAGCAATTGAAGGTTTTATGTATGAAAATATAAGGCTCACGACTTGAGAAAAAAAATGTTGTCCAGAGTTGGATATGTGGAGCATGGATCCAGATGTTGAAAATAGCAGTTGATTTAGTTAATGTTCCTGCAGGTAGGCAGGTAGAGGAGAGGGCATGGACAAGGTACTGGATATTAGGGTGGCCTGGATAGGATTCTGCTGGTTAGAAAGAAAAGAATAGGGAGAGAAAGTGTGTTGGTCTCAGTTGTCCTGTTGGAGACAACTTTGAAGGAACTTTACTTGCAACAACTGCATTTTACATTTTGAAAATCAGTTGATTTTAATACATCCTAGTTATTTTTAAAATACCAATAACAGGTAATTTGTGATAATGACAGGATACCATATCTGACTATAGTAATTACCAGGGATTTGAAAATGTGGTAATAAACACAAGGCTTTTTTCGCCTGGCTAAATTTTGGCCAGGTAACTTCATGTCATCTGGAGGATTTGGAATCCAGATCAGAAAGTGAGACTTTCAAACCCAAGTTTACTGTTACTGGAGAGTTAGCCACTATCTGAAGCCAGCAGCAAACCAAGACAGGGTGGTAGTGAATAGTGAGAGCAGCTTTGGCTCCTCTTTAGCCTCTGTTTTGGCACAATCAGACAGCCATACTGGGAGAAACTTTCAGCAAGTGCTGAGGAAAAAAAAAAACCTTAAATCCAATTTGCTAAACCTTTCAGGTCCATCTCCACCCATCCATACATGAAACTCCCTCATAAGTTGGTGAGTCACAGACCCTTTTGTTCTTCTGCATAGATATATAGTTCTAATACAGTGTTAATGGCAACCTGTCAGGAAGCTCTACAAATATGTATAACCCAGAAAATGACGTCGAGGTGGAGGACAACTAGCAAGACTTAGTAATGCCATTAGCCAAGTGGTACAGCCAGCTCACTTAGGCCAGAAATGTCAACAATCTCATTCTGAAACAGCCAAAGTGCATTCAGCCATTTCAGGATTTCAAAAGGGCCTCAAAAGAGAGACCACAATTACTTGCATCCTCTATGAAGGACACCTGGGAACAGGCTGCAATAAAGCTGGGGATCCAAACAAGTCATGTTCTACTTGGAGAAAAACACAACGAAATGTTCCAATGACAAGAAGAGTAAAGAGTTTGTCGCTTTTACGTTTTAGCTAAAGAAAAAACATATCACGGTATCGCTCTGAGGGCTGAGTGAATTGTCCCAAATCTTGGTTTAGAAACTAGTCATCATCTACCACATCACAATGCTCCGTGTTTCCCAGAGTTCCTTGGAGGGAGAATTTAAGAAAGCCTCCTTGTTTCCCACTCCTGTGTGCCAATGGCTGCTCATGACTAATCGAACACTCAGTAATGATAGCTTTGTCCTGAAGCCAGTTCTCGTGCAAGAGCAGTAAGCAGCTTTCTAGCCAGGGAGAGAATTTGCAAAAATAATGGGCTGTCAGCTGGAATATTTTCAGATGTCGGCTTCTGACAGACAGAACAGGCTGGAAGCTGTTTTGCCTCCAATTTTTTTTTGAAGGGCATCATTTACCCCAGATTCTTGTAAATCCCAAATTCTATTTATTTGCCTGACATAGAGGATTTTGCTTCTTGACCCTTCCCCAACCATTCCTGAGGTCACAGCTCTTACTTCTGTTTTTTTAAAACTCTCTGACACATCTTTTACATTTCAACCTCTTGAATGTTCATCATTTGACTGTACAGCAGATGAGATGAAATAAAAGGTGTGTGTGTGTGTGTGTGCGTGCGTGCGCGTGCGTGCTATACTGCCGATCAGGCTGGGTCCCCGTCTGGCGCCAAAGTTTGACTCTGGGCTTTAATTCTTCCTGCCTAAGAGAGACTTTTAAGTAAAGCAATTATACTGGGATTTCCTTCCATTTTCAAAAGAATGATAAGTCAGATTCAATGGACCCTGTCCTTGTACTATGTAACTGAGAACATGCTTTAAAAGAGCTGTAAAATTAACCCAAAAGGAAGGCAAATGAGGCCATCATTTGCCCATGACAGGCTTCCCCAGTGATTAGGGAAAGTCAAGCCATTGTGAGCACAGTTCCTGGGCCTGGGTTTTACTCCCCGAGGCTGACTAGTCAGTTCAGGATTTGCATTCGGGGCATCTAGGTGGCTTTTACCGTGGATCACAGGCCCCACTGACTTAATGAATACGGAGGCTAGTTTCTGAACTACCTGTTTAACGACCTATTTCCTTCTATTTGCCTTAACTGACAATTTGTTTTCCATTATGCATGGTTGTTCTGGAGTGCAAGGATACATTTCAGGTATACTGACCAGATACATCAGGACCAAGGTGCCCCCAGTTTTCTCAAGATGTTAAAATGCAAGGGCTACTTCCACAACTTTCTAACCAGTTAGCCTATTTACCATTCACTGTATATCCCTGGTAAGGAAACCCTGGGGGCTGGAGAGAAGGCTCCGTGGTTAAGAGTGTATACACTGCTCTTCCAGAGGACCTGAGGTTAGATCTCAGCATCCATGTTGGGCCACCTTCAAATACCTTAACTCCAGCTTCAGGGGACATAGTACCTCCCTGTGGACTCTGTGCACTTGCACTCACATGCACACACCTACACACAGATAAACATACATATAGTTTTAAAAAACATTAGAATAAATATTAATAAAAGAAGGGGATCCTATATGGGGTAGTAATATCTGTACTACTCCGAGATGGTGCATTAGGAATGCCCAGATTTTGAGGTCACTTTCCATTTACCTGACACATCCAGATGCTCCAGATTGGGGCAGAGGGACACCACATCAAAGACCGCCTCATTGGAGATATTGTAACATCCTGAGACTTCCAGGCGTCTCAGTTCCGGACAGCACTGTGCAATGGTATAAAGCCCTCGGTCTGTGAGCCGCCGGCAGCCACTGACAATGACAGTCTCCAACATCAGACACACATTGGGAGTGTCCTGGCAAAGCCTGCGGGTCAGTACTTTCAGGGCACGGTCCACATTGATGGTCTCGCCAGTGAGACGGATAGTCCTCCAGAGGCGCGGGTCCCAGGCCAGGTTGTACCAGCGGCGGCACACACGTGCACAGCGACATAGCTGGTTGGTGGGCAGGAAGGAGAAGATCTGCACCATGGAGTGGTCCGGGAGTCGGTCTATGCTGGCTTGCTCTTTCTGGGGTCTGGAAGCGAGCCGAATGAGTGGATGAGTGAGACGGGTCGGGGGTGGGGAATGAACCATAGCCACTGTCTCCCCGGTGATGGAGGATGAAGATGTGGACGAGCCCCTTCCATTCTGAAATCCTGGCAAAGCTGGTGGACATATCAAGGCTGGGCTGGGCGTGCTCAGTGTGCGCATGCTCAAGTCAGAATCTGGCAAAGGAAAGAGAACAAACCGTTAAGAATGAGGGGGTTTATAGAACCTTGAGCTAGAAGGAAAAGACACACAGGGGCAACGGTCACACTCCCTGATGGCCTTCACTCCTGGCCTCCTTCAGAACACAAGTAGCATGGCCACCCTTCTGTGAAGATTCTAACAGTCACGCTCCACACAAGGGTTATAGCAAACTGCAACATTCTCTGGTGAGGCCTGGCCTTTCTTTACATTTCAGTGGCTCAGCCCTGACAAGGTCATGCACAAGCAGTCATAAACAACAGGGATAAAACAGGCATGACCGCCACAATCTTGTCTCACAAAAATAGACCAGTTGGAGAAGCCCTTGTGCAGAGGAAACCTTACCAGGACCCGATTTTTCCTAACATGTATTGAAGAGGCAGTTGATTGTACTGCATTTTACTAGTGAGGGGGATGTGTTTCTGAATACATCCTAGGGCGTAAGTGTAGAACCCATCTGCTTTGTGATTTCACTTGCTCTGCCACGCTGACCCTTGGATTCTGAGGACAGTTTCCCAGAGTAGGGGAGCCACCAGGCTTTTGGTGTCAGGCCAGGCTAAAGTCCTCAGAAGTTCATTCTTCCTTCTAACTAATTTTATTTACTTTGCATTTGAACATTGAAAGCCCTATTCTGTTCCTTGAAACCAGAGAGTTCTCTTGATGAGGACACAAGTAAACTCAAAGTTTTCGAGGGGATTAAGAATCCTTCAGAGGACTAGAGATAGCGCATGAGTTAAGAGCATGTGATGTTCTTTCAGAGGACCTGAGCTCAGCTCCCAACACTGATTTTTTTAGGTGGCTCACGATGGTCTGTAACTCTAACTGCATATGTTATTCTGTGGCCACCAGCGCTCACATGAACAAGCCCATACACAGACACATATGCACAATTAAAAATAAATCTAAAAGAAAGAATTCTTCATATTACCCAGAGAATGATCCAGTTCATTTCCCTTTTACTATGTACAAAAACTTAGTCTCTCTCTACAAACAAACAGTATATATTTTATATAAAGATTATTTAGGAAATAATGAGCTCAATATATTTTTATAAATATGCACTTATAAACTCATATGCCCATATGTATTTATGTGTGTAGAGACAGAGACAGAAAATTCATTTTTAAAATATATTCTTCTAACTGGAAAATAAAATATTTGGCTAAATTGTGACTCAATCATTTTCACCTGTCATTATAATTCTAAAGATTTAATTCTTTTGTGAATTCAGGGACAAGGAACAGTAAGTCTTTAAGGAAAGAAAATCTTGAGCATACAAGTAAATTATGGATCTCAAAGCGGCCTCCGACCTACCATACCACCAATCCACACCATCACATGTCCCCGAGGAATTAGCTGTGATGCCGGTCAGTATTTTTCCTACAAGGGTGAACAACTAACTTACTTTGGGCAGGAGGAGGGACAATCTGATGCTCTTAATCCTGATGCTGAAGGGGCTACGAAGGCTCTGAAATACCTCTCTTGCTGGCCTAGGCTTCATTCACCTTGGAGGGATGTTTAAGAGTGACTGTAGAACACTGCGTAGTAAGCACTGAATTGTAAGGTAGACTCACACTAAGCTTAGTGGAGGGAACAGATGGCTTTTTACAACAGGAGTCTTTCCTTGCTACACTTTCCTTTACCCTTACACCTCGGCCCTGAGGGGGATAGTAGGATCCATGCTGATTGCTCAGAAGAGCTGTGCCTCAGATGACTATTTTCGTCATTTCCTTGCTTCCTCTCTCTGTAAACATATCTGGGTGTTATAAGACTCCATACCCAGAATGAGAAGGCAGCTTCACAACTTTGAGGAATACTCTGGGTGGGAAAAATCAGGAAGCTCTTTCTTGCCAGCCCACCTAGAATTTATTCACAGGAACTCCAGAAGGAAGTCAACAGGTCTTCATTGTTTGCATGGTGTGTGTGTGTGTGTGTGTGTGTGTGTGTGTGTGTGTGTGTGTGTGTGCTGTGTAGGGCAGAGGATTTGTTCCAAGAAAGCTGATACGTATTTTACCAGGAGCACATAGCCAGATTTGTTGGGTTCCTCAGGCTGACTTTGCCATTGGTAGAGAATGCTTTGAGAGTTGTTGGGAGGATATAATCACAATGGAATAAATAGCACCTGATATTTACAAAACAATAAAATGACGGCCTAAGCTTGAGATATGCACACCTAGAAGTTGCCATAAAATACCTTCCTTGATATTGTCTCAAACATAGAAATCCACATATTAAATTTAAAAGGTGAATCATATGTGTATGTGCATTTGCATTTAAACATGCATTTGATTATATTGGATTACATATAAATGCCTGCTAGAAAATAAGTCAAAGAGTTATTTGCTGACACTACATATGGCTTACAGAAACAGATGGCTCACAGAGCTGTCAAGATACCATGCCATGTTGGTACACTGGAAAAACAGAATATGGGATCCACTTCAAACAGGAACCACCAATGTCTCCGGTAGCAGTTATGATCTGCACCGGCGAACATAGAAACACCAACTCCATTCTTTATACATAATTTTTCTTTCCCTTGATCCTTTGTGGCTTAGCAGCTAAGCAGCATTGGTATTAGCTGCTGAGTTTTTCAAGTCAGCTTAGAAACCAGCCCCTTGTGCCAAGACAGCAAACGCACTTGGAAGGGGAGCTCAGGGATGCTGCGACATGGAGACAACCTCCTCCTATCTCCAACATCGGGATACTACAAGTAGAAAGTTGGCCAGTTACATGTGAACTGAGACTGTACACACATTAACTTGTTTTTAGTCTGAAATATCTATTCTTAGTGAAAGTCTACCTACTTGCCACCTTGAATCACAAGCTCATGATTTATTTTAGCAGGAAAGTGCTATATACTGAACTAAATGCAATTTAACCCCAACTCAGAGAGGGCATTAGTGGTCATCTTAATACGGAACAGGCTTTGTGTTTGTTTATGTAAAAAGTCAGCTGTCAAATCTTATCTTTTTTTTTTTTTTTTTTTTTTTTTTGCCTTCTCATTGAGACGAGGACATTATGTATGCACTGTCAAGGGTGTGTTTTGAAAAGGGAGAATAAGATTGGCTTCTATTAAGTGTCACTTAATTCAGCACCAGTTGTTATTAAATTCCACTTTATGGGAGTTGAAGGAGTTGCTCAGTGGTTAAGCACTTGCTGCTCTTCCTAAGGACCTGGGTTCAATACCTGGCACCCACACAGTGACTCCAGTCTCAGAAGATCCAATGCCTTCTTCTGGTCTTGGCAGTCACCCAACATGCACATGGACATACATGCGGACAAAATCCCTCCATACACAAAGTAATAAAATTTTTAGACTTCTATTAAAAGCAAATGACTCTTGATCATTATTTGAAGAAAAATGTCAGTAAAGGAAACACAGAAAATCCTAAATGACAGGGCATTTTCACAACATATTAAAGTATACTCTGAAACTTATATAAAGGCTGGTGACATTTTAAACTCCATCCAGGCCACTGATCTACCAGCAGACACTCTTCGAACATATTTTGTTTATATATAAACAAGTGCATAAAATGGTAATAGAATCTGTTAAGGGCAAATTAAATGTACCACATAATCACATTTGGGCCAAATATGGATGGCATGTCTAACAGTGGCCACATTACATCATGTCAGCTTATTAATCGTAGCCTTCATAGTCTGCATGACTTCTGTCTGCTGTTCTCACAACAGTAAAACTGTCTAATGATGTGCTCTGCAGCATGCGGATCTGCTGGGGGTGTGTGAGGGAGGGTGAGCTTTGCAGTAGGGTGGGTAGACAGAGAAATCTAAGACTAAAGCAGATCAAGACTGCAAAAGGACACACCTGGTTAGGATCAAATATCAGAACTGGAATAACAGCCTGAGAGAAAGCACAGCGGATACAATAATAGGCAATAAACGAATGGTGGCCTGAGTTTGGAAATGCAAAAACCAGGAAGAGCCGAGCTTGATAGCACACTTTGATGGCTGCAGCACTCCATGGTGGGATACAAGGCAGAGACAGGAGAATCCTTGGAAGCTTCCCAGCCAGACGATCACAGGTACACACCCGTGATAGCAAGAGACCCTACCGCAAACATGGTGAAATGCTATCAAACAACACCCAAGCTTTTCCTCTGACTTCTCCATATGAGCCATGGTATAGACACGTCTGCAGTCACACATACACACAGGCACACATGCATATACACTCACATATCGTATACACACACATTAAAACAAAATCACAGAGTATATTGTCAATTATAAATATGTAAGAGCAGAGAAAAGCTAGAAATGAGAAGAGGTGAAGTGTCATGAACGTTGAACAGGAGATGAAAACACGAAATGGCATAGTCTTACAATAAAATGTGGATTTTGTGGCTGTCTCCTAAGGACTCTGGGAAGGTGGATGTGGCTGAAGGATGGGGGAAAATACATTAGTATCATCAGGATACAGTATGGATTATAAGAAATATTCTGGCTAGGGAAGGCAGGGCAGAGGGAGGGGTAGGCATTTCAGTTTTATATAATTCAATGTAATAAACCGTGCTGTTGTAGATTCTTTGATCACATGGCTATGGACAGAAAGGTGTTCATTCTCACTCGGTGAATGACTTACCATACACTCTTTCTCATGCCTCGTTGAGGTCCAGCAAGTGAGTGACTGTATCTGACTGGATTATGGACCACCCATCCTGAGCACACCTCCTGCCTTTCCCTCGGCCCCATTAGAGTGTCTCCACGGCACATACTTGGTTGCCTGCAATTTCTTGTTGTACTTTGGGAAGACAGACAGACAAATGACTATGTGAAGATGTCCCCAAATCATACAACAGACAATATGGTATAGGACAGATAAGTTTGTCTAAGTGTTGAAAAAAATGGAGCATTCATACAACATAAAAACAACGAATATAGAATCTACTAATAATGAAAATATTACATTAAACAGTATCTTAGTAAGCTTTTCTGTATTTTTGTAAACATTTTTGACCCAATGGTTATGCTTAACCAAAATAAACATGACTGCACTTTATGAATGCAGATAGTCATCTGTGTACTTAAATAAGAGATTGTAATTCTTTTCAAAAATCCCTGGCTTTATTGATTACTTAAATTACTTTCAAGTACTTGACAGGTATAGGAAAATGTCTTTTAAAGAAATTCTTCAGTTACTCTGAATATATAAATATGAAAAAGAACTTCATCTTGCTGGGGAGGATCTTATGCTTTACACAGTTTCAAAAGTCAATTTTACACCCTGAGTAATCAGGACAGCATTGAAATGTTCAAGGCGTCTCTTATACACATGCTTCTTATTTGCATGTTCTTATAACTTGCTAACTGCCTCGTCTTGTAGTTTTTATTTTCAAGCCATTGTTGTATATAGTCTAGGAATTTTATCTACATGACGCTGGGTTTTGAAAGTCAAAGTTCACAAACCTACCCTTGTTTTACGTTCACCCACCCCCACTCCAACACCCAAAATTCACAAACATACCCTTGTCCCACCTTCACCCCCAAAGCATGGTTGCAATATGCTTCCATTATAATTCAGCTTTCTTCTTACCAACTACCACAATAAAAAGCAAGGATTCCTTTCTTATCTTAAACTCGAGCTTTAAGAAAATAGATCTATAAAACCTAGCTAGTGAAAATAAAAAACACTCCAAGCGATCATTTATCTCCTTGTTTTATTTAAAAATATTATCTCATAATATAGTTCAGATCATATAAACAACCTAGAACCCACTTCAGGCGCTGACTGCTATCAAGTGGAAATTTATATACATGGAAGGTTAAACTTGCATTTTATGTGGAGGGAATCATTTTGGGATGTAAGAGTTCTTGTTGGGACTGCTATCAGAAGGCGATGTCTCCAGAATCAAATAAATGCTGGTTTAAAATCTTGTCAAGAAGGAAGCATTGCCAGCCTCATGGACCACCCCCACATGGGTATCTCTCTGGTAACTGGTTTGTGAAATCTCAATGAAAAAATGTGACTTTCTTTATGCTAGTGTGCGAGGTCTATTCTGATATACAACTCTTCTTTTATGTTTGAACTCTGTTTCCCCAAAGCTATGTACATGTGACTTTGATTCATTCTGATTTGCCTTCTGCTCTTTCAGGAGAAAATATTCACATTGCAAGTGGCAAGTCTCACTGCTCTGTAACCCATAAATAAAATCAGTGAAATATACGGATTCTCATCTTTGGACTTTGCCTGCAACATGAGTATCCAAAATAGACCATTTAGGAATGTCATGCCCAAAGGAAGATAAGATGGCCTAACAAACCAAGTCTGATCATAATTCACAGATTTGCTTGACCTGATTTTTTTTGTTTGTTTGTTTCAATGATGACTTCTAGCATCTGGGTCCTTTTCTTGTATGCAAAATGTCACAGTAGTATGACTTTAAATTATTCCTTAATGGGAAGAATGCCACCATCATTCCTGAGACAGTTCATCTGCTGTTAGAAGCTTCCCTTCTCACAGGATTTGTGACTTATTTGCACTCTTGCTGTGATCAATGAGCTGACAGGAAGCAACCTAAGTGAGAATGAAGAAAGGAAGCATTTGCTTTGGCTCACATTTGAGGGGAAACAGTCTGTCATAGCCCGTCTATGCCTAGGCTCCGTGGTGGCAGGTTTGTGTAGTTCAGATCCTTCACATCTTGGAAGACAAAGCAGTGTGAACATGGAATTGGACTGAACAACCCCAAGGTGCATCCCCAGTGACTGACTTCTTTTAGAGGTTCCACCTCCGTATGCTTCTACTTTTCAAAACAGTGCTATCATCTAGAACTCAAGTATTCAAACACAGGGAAGAGGCATTCCATTCAAACCCCAATAATCTATCAAAGCACATATAATCTATGATGATTATACAATCTCATTAGACTGCTGACTTCCCCTGTTCACTAAAAGAAATCAGGCCTCAGTTTCAAAGTCTTTAATATGAAGAAATATTTAGGTAGATTTTATTAACATTTTATTCAATACCTTTTAATTGCAATGGAACTCTGTCTTCCAGGGAAGATGTGGATGTTGTCACCTTGAAATGAGAATAGTTGTGATCATGTATATGAGTCCCTTACAAGATTGGGCCCTAAGTGTCATCAACTGAAGAAGTACATGAGGCCACATGGATTTCTGAGGGCACAAATTCAGTTAACAGTTACTGGCACACGTGTGGGCTTTTCCTTTTGTGTACCTGTCCATATGTTTTCCACGGTCCTATAAATAACCACTCAGCCATCCTCCTGTAGGGAGTCCAATTAAACTCATTGGTTGACTAAGGTAGACTTGCACAGAATCATTTCTCTGGTCTGTCACTAGTAACATACTTTGTGAATAGGTGCTTGTTCCTATTTCCCCAGGAGAAAGACTGTAACACTTGGTGTCCAAATGGGAACATGACAAAACCAACAACGAGTATATTAGAAGTACCACTGCTACTTCTGCAACTAAACAAATAAGCCCGACGTGTCCTCCAAAGAGAAAGTCATGGTGAAAAATCTGTAGGGGAAATCCTGCTAGGTCAGGTTCCTCTATTTAGCATGGATGAGGCACCTCACTGAGATAGATGAGGTTTGACACGTGAGTATGGAGATGTACCACACATGACTGAGAAACGACAGACTGTATCCCAATCCCCAAATGCAAGCATATATGTAATATGGCAGCTGTTGTGTTGTCCCTAGTATTTATGAAAAATCACAAGGCTGAGCAGTCTGTCTGGAAGAAAGTTTCTCATGTAAAGTAGAATGTTATGTAGGTATGTTATAGCATCTTCAATCATGTCTCCCCAGGAAAACTTACACAACAGCTATTGGCCTGGGAAGCTTGCTTTTGCAGTGGATGGAAGTTTCCATATGGATATATAAGTGGCCAATCTGTTGGCAATAAGTTGCTGCTGTGACATGCTGGTTCATTCTTTCCCTAATGAGACAATATATCTATAACACACACACACACACACACACACACACACACACACACACACACGCCTCGGGGAACAATGGACGACAAGGGGCATAATCATGTAAGAGCTGGAAGAAGGGGTGAAGGATTGGCGAACTCAGTATTTTAGGCATTGCATGACTGTTGCTGTCATCACGCTATTAGAGCAGTTGTGATTACCTGTGTGAGACCCTCAGAAAGGAGCTCACTACCACTCCCTCGTGGAAGAGGAGAGAGAGTGTGAGACACATGAAGCTCCCCTCATCCCTAATGGTGCAGAAGATTCGTTAACTATTTCTCAGGAGGGTGAGGGCGTCTGGTTCAATGGCACAGCTGCCTCTACATTGCTCAAACTCTTGTAAGTAATCCTTCATAATACATGAATATAAGTTACCACTGTTTAAATTAAGAGCTCCACAAGCTCAGTTTGGGGTTGGAGAGACGGCTCAGTGGTTAAGAGCACTGATTATTCTTCTAGAGGTCCTGAGTTCAATTCCCAGCAACTACAAGATGGCTTACAACCATCTATGATGGGATCCGATGCCCTCCTCTGGTGTGTCTGACAACAGCTTCAATGTACTCATATATAAAGTAAATAAATCTTTATAAAAACAAAACCAGAACCCCACAAGTCAGGCTTCAATGGAATCCTTTCTTTGTTCTGTCCATTCTGTCCCTTCTAAGATGTTTGTTCATATCTCTTGGATAAAAGTAAGACAGTACTTATAAGTCATTAGAATTCACTTTTATTTTTAAAAATCCATCCCTTATTTATGGAAAATTACTTAGTTTTCCATATACGATAATGCAATTCCACATTACTTTAATAATCTAATTTTGTCAGAAACCATTAATTGAATAATGCTTGAAGTAGTAGCCAGATACAAAAACAATTATTACTGCAGAATGTAAATGTCTTCACTTTAGGGGAAATTTTTGTTGTGAAAAGATAGTTAATTGAATTCCCACATGTTTTTTGCTACAGGAAGTTTGTCTGATCAGGGAAAATCACCGAAACTTCATGTTCCATAAATTACTCTTTTGAAAGCTGGAAGCAATTTCACCCATTTCTCTGCACAGTTAGGCAACTTTTCTGAAAGTAGTGTCATTTGTTAGTAGAGACATTAAAAGTCATGAAACCTCTACTGGTGATGTCATGGGAAATAAGTTCAGGGCCCTTCTGGTATGGGTCTGTTTTTAGGGACACAGTGTGGATTCCAGGGAGATTTTACTTCTTTGGAAATTCCCTACTCTAGCCTCCATAAACTTTTGCAATGTCTTTCATGTGTGGAGGTGAAAGGAGTGAAAACCACTGCCTTTGGCAAGAGCACAATGGCCTTTCTCTTATTTAAGAAATCTGAATTTGTGTAAGCTCTTTCCCATGGTTTATTTAGTAAGATTTGTTTGTCTATGATATGGTGGGCTCTTTTTCGAGAATTATCCCATGTTGGCGCAACATTATCTCAGCTTTTACTTCTCCTTTCTTCTCAGCTACCCTTTCCAGACCCTCTTCTGGTGTGGATCATTTAAATATTGATGCCCCTAAAAGCTACAGCCTTATTGTCAGTAGCAGCCCTATCCTTGAGTACTTTCCATAGTTTCTCCTGATGCCCATAAGCTCTCCAAATCAGTGTCTAGTTGGTACTTCTCCTGTCTGTAAAATATGAAGCACACTTGCCCTCCTTGAGCAGTACTATCTAATATGCCAACCACCAGGCCCTTGTAGCTATTAAACATTGAATGTATCATCTTGAACTGAAAACTCCTTGGGCACATTTTATGAGTTCAGTAGTCCTGTAGCTACTTTGCACAAATTTGAAAAATTCTCCTTGAGAGACTTACATGACCAATGCAGTACTAGTCCTCTGGCCTCCTGTCCAAAGGGTATTTGATCTACTTACAGTTCAACATGTACAGGGGTGAACTCAACAATACCATTGGAAAAGCATCTTCCTATGTCTACATTCTGTATTGTTAGGTATTCTGTATTCTGTATTATGACTCATCTGCTTCCCAAACTAAGACCTGGGTGTCCATTTGAATTCTCTCTCAGAATTGGATCCAATGCCAAGTCTTTAAGCATCTATTAATTCTGTCTCTACAATTCTATATTGGTTCAGCATCTCCTTTCTCATAATTTCAATAACTTGTTATGTGACACTCCTGATTTTAGTCTCTCCCCCAGCATTTCTCCAAGAGATCATCTGAGTTAAGATTCTAAAACACTGGCATATTTTCTAATGCCCAAATCGTAAGTAGCTCCTTCTTTCTGTTATAGGTTAAACTATGTTTCTTTGGAGGAAACTGTGGTCCCTTAATAGAGTCAGGACAGGTTGAAGTCTTAACTCTGGTGTTGGTGAATTAGATCCCATTTAGAAGTAAGATCTGTATAGACATGGGCCAATTAAGATGGCTGCATGCCCTATGAGCATGAGTTCTAACCCAATAAAACTTCCCTGTGAGAATACAAGATAGAAACATGTCTTACAAGAATGCAAGCTAGAGTAATACGGAATGACACGGATGGAATAAATATGGTAGTATGCATAATGATGCAGGATTACAGTGTGCCTTGAAGACAAATGAAGAACAGGTGAAAGAAAGGCAGAACCTTTCCAATACATGTGAGCCACAGGAAACACATACAACCCTATAATAGGCATTAATACTACACACTACTCAAGGAAAGCAGTCACGTTTCTATAGCATGTATAGGGTCCTTCTATGATGTTCCCATCTCTAGGCACATGCTGATGCTCTCCAAGCAGAGGCCTAGTCTCCAAAATTAACTAGTATGTTCTCAGCTGAAAACTCATATCTCTAACAGTACACCACTGTAATGTTATTATGTAATGTCATTAGATACTCCGTTGAACTTGTGATATTCTTATGTAATACTGTCAGAGAGTTTGTTGAACTTTCAAGTTAAATACTTTAGCTACATTTAATGCTTTCTTGGAGCTCACACATATCTATCCTCCATCTTGTCCCTCTACAGACAGTGCCTCTCCTGTGAGGCACAGTGAGTACCTCAAAGCCAGTAACTGTCTTTATCACCTCTAAGCCATCCAGTCTTACCTGGATTCAATCCTTCAAACGTTGATCAATTAGCACATTAAAGAAAATCTGTTGTGTCTCTTGCTCTGAAACAAATTCCTTTTAAGCTCCCTGCTGGCTGCAGTTGGAAATATTGACAGGGACTAAGGGCAGGAACTAAATGCTGCAGGCCTGAGAAGCTGACACATCTCTGGGATTCATTAACATTTCATCTGTGGACCTTTTCTCTTTGCTTCTCCACTTAACTTCAGTTGATGTGGTGTTCACACCTAGTTCAGTATTATGGGTCTGCTTAGAATCTGTTTTAAAAGCAACAAACACACATGACAATGATCTCCAGCAGGAATCACCACAGGAACTATCAGAGCCAAAATGCTTAGTGATTTTTTTCTTCCTGGTGTCAGTTATCAACCACACTAACACTTCTCATAAAAACAATGCACAAAAACTCACAATGAAATGTGACACTTTTGCATTGGCTTAGAGCTTTAAGGTCTATTCTCTAGTTGCTCAGTTACCTAATTTGGGATGAGAACTTCTTTCTTCCTCCAACTGATTCATATAGCAAGAGCAATGATCCAAGTTGACTTTTCCTTGATGGTAGGAGAGACAGTGTTTGTCTATCCCCCTGTGCTAGACTTACAGAGCTTACAGGAAGCTTTGAAAAGCTTGCTAAAGGAGCCCCCATTTGTCTTGATAAGGGACTAGACACAAAGACTCTCATGCAAAAGCTTAGAATTCTAATTTTCAACCTTTAAGTTGCACTTGACAGGCCAGCCTTGTTTACCATCTTGGATTGTCAGGCAAGCCTTTGTCTCACTTCCCCTAGGAGGATTGCAGACACTTCAGGATCACATTCTTTAAAGGGCAAAGATGGGCCGCTTTGAATTGACAGAGTAGAGAAGAGAGGCTTAGAACTTTTCAGTTCACAGCAGAAAATGTACGCACCTGGGGGAGCAAGGGCAACATACACATTTAACTTTGGAGAGAGCAAAAGATAAATTTCCACTCAACTTATGACCACGTAAAAGATCAATAATTAACGGGAACTTGTCCAAATATCAGAAAAGTCCTTTAGTTCCTTAGACATCTGGAAATGTGCTCTCTGTTGCTGGAGTTCTGTACGATTTCTCTTAACTGAATTTTAATAGGAAAGCATTGATTACACAAAAATCATTCCTCTGTGTGTCACAGACATGTAAACACATATGCTAAATATTCATATTAATATTTTTGAATGCTTAGGAAAACCAACGATCCAATAAGATAGAAAAAAGTTTATTTCTTCTATATTATCAAACAAAGAAAGGAACAAATAAAGAGACTTAGTACATTATGTACTTTTTTTTCCCCAAATCTGCATCTCTCTCTCTGGCTTTTTGGATTCTGGCTATGGTGAGGAAGGGCTTTCTCTTATACTGACACTACCTGGGGAGTTAAGTAGGATGAATGCAGCTTTTGACAGATCCCAGAGCACCAGCGAAGTCTGATACTTTCCTAAGAATGGACTCAGTGCTAACCAAAAGCAGGACTAACTGCAATGCATCTTTGTCTTCGGTGTGTGTGTGGAGGGGTGGGGGGAGTGGGTGTCAGAACTTTATGCTTCCTGAACTTGGGTCCACTTTCTGATTGACCATACTAGTTGCCTAGTTCTCAAATTTATATTTTCTTTTTCTTTTTAAAAAGGGATGTGTTCAGATTAGGGTGATAATAACAAGTTTAGAAAACTCATGTGCACACTAACAGGGTAAAAATCGAGCAAACAGAAATATTCCAGGGATTTTTTTTGTTTTTCTGTAGCAACTGCAGCCTATGCATAAGTGTGTGACAGGGACATTTTATCAGCCACTGAAAGAGTCCATTTCTCAGTGGTCTATGGTTTGTGCATAATGTTTCTCCATAGGAAGAGATATTTATTATTATTCATATAGCAACAGTACTTGTATCAAACTTACAAAAATGTAAGTTCTAATTATACAAGTGGTAATAATCCGTGATTAAATCTTATAACTTAGTCACAATATAACTTTAAAATGCTTTAGGTATAGGCTGTGAAGGATGAAATGTTTTACATTTGATATGGTAGACACAGGTTCTATCTACATTCACATTTCTGGAAAATTTCTCTTCATTTTTTTTATCGTTTAAACATGTTAAGACTTATACGTAGTTATAAAATAAATAGAATTGGTAAATTCTGGCCCATCATTTGCATAGACATTTTATGACCTTAGATGTTTTCCTTTAGTTGGCTATATTTATAGTTTCTTCTAAGAGGTTGTGGTTTGGTATTATGCCATGCCATTCTGTGAGTAGGAGTCTGGGAATGTAAATGAATTTGTAGGTGATTTCTGATCTATCCATGCCTTTTATGCATACTGCCTTAAAGGCATCCTCTACCCACAGGATAGCACTCAGAATTCAGTGGACATTTTGTCTTTATCAACAGGTTTAGAGATGAACCAAATCCATTCTATTCTCACTACTTTTTATGATTATATATTAATTACACAGAATAATGAGTCCCACTCTGACATTTTATTTTTGCTCAGATCTTAATAATTTATTTAACCAAAGCAGCTCAGTACCTCTTTGCATAGAAATCAGTTGCCTTCTATCAGTACGGTGGCAATCAGTTTAAAGTTGTGCTGGTTCACAGCATTAGCTTATTTAGGTAATAACTATGTGGACACAGATGTGGTATTGGGTACTTTGTCTCAGGGGGGTGTTCAGTGCTCCTGGGTTTCATATGTTGGGGTGCTGGTGTCTGGCAAGGAAGATGAAATGAGAACACCATAGCTTTAGACAACATATACTGTCCCAAACACTAAACCTCTCCTACAAAGACAGGAGAGCATAGCGCAGGGAAGCTGTACAGCCCAGATAAAATCGTTACAGTGTGCCTTGAAGATATAGGAAAATGGATACGAACAAGTTGAAAGGTAACCATAAAGAGCCTTTCTTCTTCAAAAAATTCCATAGGACGTTGTCTTGGTTAGGGCTTCTATTGCTTCAAAGAGACACCATGGCCACAGCAACTCTTATAAAGAAAAACATTTAATTTCGGGCTGGCTTCCAGCTTCAGAGGTTTAGTCTATTATTGTCATTGTGGTAAACATGGCAGCGTGCAGGTAGACACGGTGCTGTAGAAGGACCTGAGGGTCCTATATCTTTATCTTCAAGCGGCAGAGTCTGTGTACTAAACCAGGCACAGCTTGAGGATCTAAGACCTCAAAGCCTGCCACCATAGTGACACATTTACCCCAACAAGGCCCCACTTCCAAACAGTGCCACTTTTTATGAGCTAAGTATTCAAACACATGTGTCTATGTGGGCCCATTCCTACTCAAACCACCACAGATGTGGAGCGGTGAATTATTAAGGTTTATGTATTCTAGTCAAACACAGCTTCTGTCCCTACTTTTGCCACATCACCTTAGCCCGGACAGAGCAAGTTAATTACTGAAGGATACAGTTAAATTACTTGGGCAATTGCATTCTAAATGCATATTTACTTGATAAAATAGACTTGTACAATTTTCAACCAGACAGAAAATCACAGACAGATTAAAATTAGTTAAAAACTTAAAATCCAACTTTTATACATCTACATGTGAATACTAAGTGTCTTGTACTACGTATACTTCAAAGTCCCTTTGATGTAGGAATTTAGAGGCTCAAATCCCAAGCAGAAGGTTGGAAAGTCTCATGAAATTTAGAGATATAGATCTATACCTTTATGTCATTTTTATTTATTCTAATGTGTTGTGTTTCACAGGCAACATAACAGTAATTAGATACATTACAGCTTATTAATTTTAAAATACTAACAAGAAGAGATTATTTGACTCCTTCAGAATTATTAAGCTCAATGGATTGAATGTTCAAACCTAACGCCCAAATGATATGCTTAGATATGGCATCTTTGTCAGAGTAGAGCCATCATATATGAAGGTATTGATCTTCTAAAGGAGGTGCCAGAGGACACTTTTGCACCCCCTCACCATGTAAAGATTTGTGAGATGACAGATACCCCTGAGTCAGACAGGATATCTTCACTAGACACTAAATCTCTTTGATATAAGACTCCTTATCTCCTAGGACTCCAAGCGCTAATGTGTGTAATACATAGACT
The DNA here is from genome assembly GCF_011064425.1 of Rattus rattus. Taxonomy (NCBI): domain Eukaryota; kingdom Metazoa; phylum Chordata; class Mammalia; order Rodentia; family Muridae; genus Rattus; species Rattus rattus. The sequence continues at coordinate 154,257,691 of NC_046156.1, read as the reverse complement.
TCCCATCCATGGTATCTGGGGTACAGCAGCATGAATAGACTGATACCTTCGGCAATTATAAAACTGAAGTAGACAATGAAGAATCTGACCCCAGAGTGGTCAGTAAAAAGAACTCTAAGTTAAATTCTTTTAACTCTATAGTGCCAGGTCGTTGGCTAGGTTTTCAGTACTAGGCATCAGTTTCCTTTTGGTGAATCGGTCTTAAATCCAATTGGAGAACTTTCATTTACATCAAAGTATGCGTGCCACCAAGGAAACCATGGATCTTGGCGCAGAGGATACAACTACCACTTGACTAAACCACTCTAGTCCCTAATGTTATATTCTAAATATCCGTCCTTATACCCACAGATAAGTGTAGTCCGCACCCCTCATCAAGGGAGCTTCGTTTGCAGAATCTGGGGTTCATTACAGAGAACCACACTTAACTAAGATGCTGAGTGGTTAAGCCCAGACCCAACGGGTACATCTACAACACAGCTCCTGAGCCCAAGGCTCGGGGAACATTGAGCAAGAGGAAGAAGAATCTAAGGTCTTGAAAAACAGGAAGTTGGCTGGGAAATTGTGTCATCTAGAGATGTTAGAAGCTACATCTATGAAGTCTCATGGATGGGGGAAAGCTCACAAAGTCTTAAGTCTAGTAAAAGACCACAGGCAGCTAAGGAAAAGTGAGAGCAAGAGAAATAGACTTCCTTAGAGAAGAGTACACTAATGGATTATCCAAAATGAAATGGTCAGCCTGAAAAAAAGTAACATCTGGATTGAGCAGCATGTATTTGTGTATTTAGGAATATACATGTATATGTATATGTATATATATATATATATATGAACATACATTTATCTCACATTATATATCTATCTGGAATACACACACACACACACACACACACACACCACCACCACCAACAACAACAACAACAACAACGACAACAACAACCATTATAGAGACCATTTCAATGAAGATATGATAGAAAGAGTACAGGAGGGAATTTGAAAGAAGTAAAGGGAAAGAAGAAATGATGACATTATAATCTCAAAAAGGAAAGTAAAAATTCTCTATATGAGTTATGGAAGCCAAATAGGTTTCTAGTTAGAAGTTTTCAAAAGAATTTGTGTTTCAGTAAGAATCCAAAATTTTATGTCTCTAAAGATTCTTTTTTCCAGTTTGATTGTTGTCAAAAGTTATTCATCAAATGTATCTTTAGCATATTAAGTAAAATTGGCTTTCAGAAAATTAGAGGTCTATAAATCAGGTGCCTGTGTTTATAAATATCACCAGCAGTTATAGTAAATTTTCTTTATCCTCAAATCAAACCCTTCCCATTTCAGCCAATCAATACTACCTGAGTCTTTAGTGTTGTTCTTTCATATATTTTATTGGAAATAAGCATGGGGTACTTCAGTGTGCTCTCTGAGAATGGAGGATTCTTTTCCAGGTGGTTTGCTTTTATGTGTTGTTTTGGTTTTTATAACAAATATACAGTGACACAGTTCTTAGAAATTGAAAGTACTTAATTCAAAAGGTTTAAAAATCAGTCCTTGACCAAACAAAGTGATTCTCTTTTAATGTCTCTGTTTATCAACCTGGCTGTCTTGTTTGCCATCAGTAGAATAATGCCCACTGATCCAAGAACCATGAAAAAAATGATGTTTTTCTTTCTTTCAATGTATTAGGTACACATTGCTATTCCTAGGTGGTGGGGGTTCAGTGTGTGAGAAAGAACCACATAAAGTATTCAGGAATGGGATGGGGTTGGGGGGTTATGAGGTGACTTCACTGTTGAAAGCCTTTATCTGTAGACATCCTTCTGGGTTTCTTATACATTGTTGCTCCCTGTGGCTTAAGAACCGAGGAAGAAAAAAGAATCTTGATTTCTTTTGGGTGGGTGGGTGGGGAGGTTTTTATTTTAATGGTTCTTAAATTGTTTTTCTTTTTCTCAAGTATTCAGACCAGAAGTAAAGCCTATGAAAAATTCTTTGAAATTCATTCATTTCAGTGGCAAGCGCTCTTTGATGTCAATGATCTCAGGGCTATGATTCTATCTGTAGAACCCATGAAGCAGAACAATGTCTCAGAAAACTGAAAGGTCAAAAACAATGTGATTACTGTTACCATGGGCATGCAGGTGTGTTATATGTGGTCAACTCTCTAGTTAGCGCTTGATTCAGAAACACTGATGACTGAGATTACTGAAGGAAAGATGTAATGAATACGTACATATAGTTTCTTGCCATTGTTCCCTGATTTATACTGAATAACAACCACTTACATAGAAGTTGCATTTTACTGTGTATTATAAGTTATGTAAATATGACTGAAAGAGTAGAGGAACACATGTGTTTTCTCTGGGTAAATATGTATGCAGCAGTTGAGAATCCACGAAGGATTCTAGACTCGCATACTATGGACAACTACATATAGAAATATAGTATAAAATTCCTATTATACTGTGTATTTTTATATGCATAGACATGACACATACATTCTTAGTTTTTTATGTACAAATTGTGTGACTGCACATGCCCGTGCATGTATGAGTGCACGCGCATGTATATCAGGGATTTTTTTCATATAAAGAAAAAGAAAATATCCCTATGAGAGACATAGATTTCTGGGAAAAGTATGAATACTTTGCAAGAGATAAGCAGGTTCAACAAAGGGACTTCCTAGTCTAAATAGATTAGGGAATGGCATTGAGAATGCGTGTGATCTGAAATGGTGCAGATTTCAGCTCCGAGGCCCAGCTTTTCCCAGATTACAGAGCCACAATCGCATTCAGTTTTATTCACATGCCTACGGAGACTATTTTAGATACAGAGTTGTATCCTCTGATACACATTCTTGGTTTGAGGCTATAATTGTACCGTGTGAATACTTTTTATATGGCTATGCCTAAGGACTGTTTTGTTGGAATCAATGCCCAGATGTCATTGAAAATGAATGTTCACGTCAAACTTCATTTCTCTCTCTCTCTCTCTCTCTCTCTCTCTCTCTCTCTCCTCTCTCTCTCTCTCTCTCATTTGTGTGTGTGTGTGTGTGTGTGTGTGTGTGTGTGTGTGTGTGTGTGTGTGTGTGTGTAATGGGATTCTGAATAAATCAAGCTTCTGACTGGCACTGCACGTCCACTAGTTATCACTGTCAAACCCATACATTTTTTCATGCAAATTAATAGACTTTTTCATGCTCCGGGGAAGGACCAGGCAGAGTCATTCTTGCTCCACCTAGAACGAGGCATACATGAGTAGCTAGCTTCAACCTAAATAAATGTTCTGCCTTATGAAATTTCTAGCTGGTACTAAGCTCATGTGACTGAAGGGTTATGCAGTTCATATAAATAAAGTTGTCTATGAAGAGAACATTGTAGTGAGGACTTCATATTTTCATTTTCTATTTGTAGGCCAAGTGTAGTACATTTCCATGTGGACTCTGCAATGTGTCCTGTTACTATATATGAAAGGTATTCTGAATACCTTTTATAATTGGCCAGATATTAGGCTGAGGTTGGTAGTTGAGAGGTAAAGTGCTTGCATAGAATGTTCAAGGGTCAGGGTTCTGTTCTCCATATGACAGAAAGACACTGATGGGCTGTGATGGCTTCTCAATGAGTTTTGCACCTTTTGCTCTGACTTCCAACCACAACCCACTCTTCTCGAATCAATCTTTTCAAAACATGCTTGCCATCCATCCACCCCTTTCTCTTCCATGATCACCTGAGCAAATGTCTATTGTTTACCAAACTTATTTAAATTTCTTGCTCATGTAGAGCAGACTGGCCTTGGCTAAGGCTTTGGTGCACATTTTCACCCTCTTTTGTCAGCGGCCTAACCTTGCAGGACAACTGTAGCCAGCTTCAGCTCTCCCGCCCCTGTGATGCTCACATGAACTCCTCTTTTGATTCTCAGTTGTTTTGTGTGTGTGTGTGTGTGTGTGTGTGTGTGTGTGTGTGTGTGTGTGTGTGTGTGAACTATTATTGCTATGAAAACTTTTTACATCTAACTGAGATGCTATATTCTCTGTCATTCTTCTCTGATTCTTTCAACTTGGATGTGTGCCTCATTGAAATCTTCATAGTATTTTGTATTATAATGAAGGCAGTCACTCATCATCCTACTTTTTACACTTTGAATCCATGACAATGTGTACTCTGATTATGTGATCTAAAGCTATTTTCTAGCACCTATAAAGCAACACACACCTCAGAGGCAAATATGTGAGTAAGAATAAAGAAACAGTTTTATAAAATGCAGATTTACCTTTGTGAACTTTCTCTTTTTAGGGCTGGTAAGATGTCTCTGCAGATAAAGGTGTTTGCTGTCAAGTCAGATGACCAGAGTTTCATCACTAATACATGGTGGAAGGAGGGGACCGAGTCTCTCAAGTTCTCAACTTCCATAAACACTCTAGCATGTGTGTATATGTATATGTACATGTGTACGTCTATATGTATACAGACACAAAGAAACAAATAAATGTAAATTTTAAAAGTATTTTTTGTCTCCTATGGTATAAAGCTGAATGACTACATAGATCAGATAAATATTCACTAAATTTAGAGGACCCTACAAAACATTATTAATTCAGGAATATTTATACTTGTCACTATAATTCATAGGCAACCATTAGAAACATTATCTCTCCTCACACTTTCTGTTTAAGTTTGGCTATACAATTATTTTTGCTTTCAGATGGAGTGATGATTAGAGAGAAAGGGTAGCAACTTTGGATGTGCCTCAGTGGGCTGCCTGGTATTGCATTTTAAAGGGTAGAGAAAGAAGGAACTGGCCAAGTTATTTTCTTTTGCCGGTGATAGGGACACAGCAGGTGAAGAACCATGCAGCATACTGTGCTTAATCCTCTAGAGTACAGCTTGGCTTAAATATGGCCATCTCCATAGGAAGTGTGAATGTTCCAACCTAAGGCAGGAACTGAGACAGGTAGAGCGTAGCTTAACTACTTGCAGTAGGTTTCAGAAGTGGGGAATAGGTTCCTGACCAACAACATTACTATCATGTCTTGTACCTAGTACCCTTCCCTTTCTTTTCCCTTCAAATCCTAAACTTAGGCTTGAAATATATATATTTCAAGAATCCTATATTAGCAGAATCCTCTAACTCCAGTACTGGAGTTTCCAGTACTGGAAACTGAGGCAGGAGGATTATGAGTTTGATTCTGGAGTATAGCACCAAATCCTGTCTCAGAATACAAGAAAGAAATGATGAGAAACCAAAAACAAAAAAGGAAGAAAAATCCCTTCTATCATACCTGGGTGATAACTCCATAGCTCTGTGAACTGTAAATCACAGCTTCATGTGGATCATAAGAGAGTGCAAGTGTAAACAAGGTAGCAATGGTGCATAACAGCCAAACCATGATCCAAATTCAACCGAGTAGTATATCTGAGGAGTTTCTGGACTTGCCTATGTTCTGCCAACACAACTTTATTGCAGCTGTGCTTCTGAACATAGACCATGCATTCTGCACTTCACAGCAGCCATGCCACCCAGAAGAAACACTTGCTGCCCTAAAGACCTGTGCTTGGACCTGCCGATTGATGCCATGGTGGACAGTGAATACAGTGTCTTCACCTACACGTAGTGTCTGCTTTTATAGAAATATCAGTGTGCTTGAGGCTGTTTCCCACTTTCTCTTTTAATAGATTCAGTGTATCTGGTTTTATGCTGAGGTTCTTGATCTACTTGGATCTGAGCTTTGTACAAGCAGATAAATATGGATCAATTTGCATTCTTCTACAAGCAGAGCGCCAGTCAGGCCAACACTATATGTTGAAGATGCTTTCTTTTTGCCATTGTATGTTTTTGGCTCCTTTGTCAAAGATTAAGTGTTCATAAGAGTGTGGGTTTTTTTCTGGGTCTTTGATTCTATTCCATTGATCAACCAGTCTGTCTCTGTACCAATACCATGTGGATTTTATCACTATAGCTCTGAGTACAGCTGGAGGTCAGGGATGGTGATTCCCCCAGAAGTTCTTTTAACTATCCTGGTTTGTTTGATTGTTTGTTTTTTCATATGAAGTTGAGAATTGCTCCATGTCTGTGAAAATTGTGTTTTATTGCATTGAATCTGTAGATTGCTTTGGTAAGATGGCCATTTTCACTATATTAATCCTACTGATCAGTGAGCATGGGAGATCTTTCCATCTTCTAAGACCTTCTTTCTTCTTTAATTTCATTCTCCAGGGTCTTGAAATTCACACAGATTTTTCACTTGCTTGGTTAGAGTTCCAACAAAATATTTTATATTATTTGTAGCTATTGATTTGTTTGAGTTAATTTTATATCCAGCCACTTTGCTGAAGTTCTTTATCAGCTGTAGAAGTTCTCTGGTAGAATTTTGGGGGTTGCTTATATATACTATCACATCTTCCACAAATAGTGATACCTTGACTTCTTCTTTGCTAATTTGTACCCTTTTGATTTCCTTTTGTTGTCTTATTGCTCTATCTAGAATTTCAAGTATTATATTGGATAGACAAGGAGAGAATGGGCAACCTTGTCTTGTCCCTGATTTTAGTGGGATTGCTTCAAGTTTCTCTCCATTTAATTTGATGTTGGCTGTTGGTTTGCTGTATATTGCTGTTATTATGTTTAGGTATGTGCCTTGAATTCCTGATCTCTCCAAGACTTTTAACATGAAGGGGTGGATTTTGTCTAAGGCTTCTTCAGCATGTAATGATTGTCATGATTTTGTCTTTGAGTTTGTTTGTATAGTGGATTATATTGATGGATTTTCATATATTGAACCATCCCTGCATACTTGGAAGGAAGCCTACCAGGACTCAATGGGGATGATTTTAGCTAAAATACCCAACAGTGGCATGATGGAACCTGAGGAGACCCCCTCTAGTAGATATACAGAACCCCTCCCTGGAGGAATAGGGTCACCAACCTACATTCCAAGTTTTTGATCCAGAAAGTTTGTTCTTCACTAAAAGAAATACAGGGTCAAAAATGGAACGGAGATTGAAGAAAAGGCTATCCACTGACTGGCCCAACTTGGAATCTATCCCATGGGTGGGCACCAAACCCTGACCCTATTACTGATGCCATGTTGTACTTGCAGACAGGAGCCTAGCATGGCTGTCCTCTAAGAAACTCTACCAGCAGTTGATGCAAATGCTTACAGTCAACTATTGGCCTGAGTTGGAAATCCCTATGGAAGAGTTAGGGGAAGGACAGAAGGAGCTGAAGGGGATTGCAAACTCATAGAAAGACCAACAGTATCAAATAACCCAGACCCCTGAGACCTCCAGAGGCTAAGCCATCAACTAAAGAGCATACATCAGCTGGTCCATGGACCCAAGCACATATATAGCAGAGGACTGCCTTGTCTGGCCTCAGTGGGAGAGGATTACCTAATCATGCAGAGATTTTATGCCCCAGGGAAAGGGTTATGGGGAAATGAATGGGCTAGTGAGGAGGTGGGAGGTGAGGGGATGGGGAGTACTCTCTCAGAGGCAAAGGGGAGGGGAGATGGTGTGAAGAACTTTTGGAGTGGAGACTGGGAAGGACAACACTTGGAATGTAAATCAATGAAACAATAAAAAAAATCACAGTTTAATTATAGAAAGCAAATCCTTTTAATCTTGCCTAACTTTCTTTGTCAGTTATTGTCACTTAAACTTGAGTCAGAATGCTTGACTTTAAAAATTGTTGAGTGTCACTAAAATATGTAAACATATACACATACATTTACATATACATGTTATATATATTAGATGGATTTAGGCCATCATTCACAACAGTTTCAGAAGTAGTTCAAAGGTATTTGGGCCATTTACTATTATATATTTATGTGAAGCAGCATTCTTATCATTATTACATAATCAACATGTCAATCAACTCTGAACAAGTCATTGCTTTGTGCCCTATTATGTCAAATGTAAGCCAGGATATGGTATTTATGTAAAATAAACAAACACCACTATCTCACGAGTGTGCAAAATTGTTCATATTTTAGTTGTAGATAAAAATAATTATTTTTAAAAACTTTATGATTTTCTCTAAATAAATATTTGATTTCTGTATCTGTACACCAATTGTCACTTCTGAACTTTTTAGGCAAAGGCAGCTGTGAGTGGGAAAGTTCCAAACGTCCTTTCTAGGCACAGTGATAGGAAAGTTCAGACAGGTGCAAGTTGCACATTTTCAAGCAGAACATTCACTCTATGCAATGGTTCCACCATACAGCAACATCTTTCTTCACTGTGTTTTAATTTCACATATGTTCCAGGATAGATTTTCAGTTATGTTTAAGGCTCCCTGCAGAACTTCAGTTATACCTCATCCCATGTGGTTTAGGATATATATGATACTTGCTTTCCTTGTCATTGAAATTAGCTAGATTTAAAAGTTCTGAAATTGCTTATGGGATTCCAAGTAAATAAATAATGTATGTCTAGTACAAACATTAAAATGTTGATTATCATGATGATAAGGGTAATTATATATAATGTCCTCAATCACCTTAACATTCTGTGGGCATCTTTATAATCGTGGCTAACAGAACACACAGGACAAGATGACATTGGCGTGTGGATAGCCCTGAACTATTCCAGAAATATAGATGTTTTGACTTTCAATTTGATAATTTATTTTATAAAAGGGAATATGTCATTGTCTCAGAAACTTTTGTATTGTTTTGATTGACCCTTTCATTGCTTTGAAGGCTTATTTTCTCTTATTTTGTGAGGCAGCTTGCATCAGCCTTTTAAAGATTATATTCGCCCTAGCAAATCTAATAACAAAAAGTCCTTAAGAAACATCTCATTACCCTGACGGCATTAGTGTACAGTTAGTGCATAGTTGTTGAACAGAATTCATATTTCCTTCTTGAATCTACCTTTTCATAAGAGTTAACATCAAAAAAGTCTCTATTCATCAGTACTTCAAAACTATGACATACTCTTTGCATGTCTACTGGGCACATGACAGAATCTTTTCCTTGAAATAAATCATGGCATTAATTCCCCAGGTGAGACTTTACCTACTTTGTAAACAATAACTACTATAGAAATGTTTGTATGTATGAATAAATATTTCTTCATTACCGCTCAACAAACTCCCCTCAGTTCTGATAGCCTTCATGCCTTCTGAGACTGATGTATGCTGTCTGACAGTAGCTAGACAGAGAAGTCTTGTATTTTAACATGGCCTAGAATAAAAATGTTATCTTGTTATTAGACCATTCTTTTTGACCTATTTGTGTGACACCCCAAAAAAATCTCCCTGAGTTCTTTTGACACATCATATGAGCCCCATTCACTTGCTTCTTTACATGTTGGTGGCTTTTCCCAGTTAAACACGCTGAGAAATTGATCATGGTTCAATGGGGCTCTTGTTTGGGTGCTTTAGTTGAGCCTGACTTTTCCTCCTTACTCCTTATTACATGGCATAACAAAGAAGCCCAATTCAATTCATTCTAAACTGCTATGTGCTCAAATGTAATGTGTGCTATGAGGCACTTGACTTACGTCGATCTAAACAACCTGGCCAAATTTGGCTTCATGTTGAATTAGAAATGTACAAAGAAAATGTTATATCATTATGTTTCGATTGGGTCTGGCAGACAATAGCTCTTTCAGACTTAAACTGGAAACCATTTATAATCAGGCCAGCCAATAGGTTCCCTCAAATTGAATAGGTATTTAAGTTACTACAGCCACCTTTCTGACTTATGCTGATTCTGCAATTAAAACGAATTGTTGCGGTGGTGAGTTTGTAGGTCCCACGGCGCTCATTTTATGCTTATAAACTCAATACTGATTTGGAACACATAATGCTCATTTCTTGCTATTGAAATAGATATAAATTAACATTGATCTTTTTTTCATAATTTCCTTCCACCTTTTGAAAGAAACAGTGGTACAGCGATTATCAGATGTTACAAGATAATCAACCTTTTCCTAGACTTTCCTACTGGGGTCACTGTGGTTAGCGTAAGAGCATAGATTTGGAGTTAAATTGATTTCTATCCCATCTACCCCCAACAGAGTGACCACTCCTGAATCACTTTAAAACCTCTAAGCCTTGATGTATGAATCTTCAAAACAAGGATCTACTTGAAATAACACTGCAGAAAAGTGGAAAATTTCAGTTAAATACTGAAGGAGAATTTGTCACATATTAATTAGTAAATATCCTTATCTTTTTTGCTTATAACTGCTTATTAGCTGTCTGAACTCAACAGTAACACTATGATAGGTTTTCAGATGTAATATAATCACACAGAGAATAGTGGGCTCTGTTTCAACAATTTTCCTAATTCTTGGGCTCACTTTTTAAAAGCACTCTAACCTCAAATCTGAAATTTTGTTATCGTATCTGGGCTACTGGAGCCACCCATCTCCCTTCTGGTTCCCCCAAGATATGCCTTCCACATGGCCATCACATTCCTCCTCTGCTTCTGGCTTCCTTCATCTTTGTTCTTCCAGTTTCTAGATTCTAGAAAATATGTGGTTAGCAAATGGTTGTTAAGTAGCTATAATCTTAGAGACAAAAAATATATTTTCTACTTTTCTCTCCACCCCTTTGCTTGGAAAAGTTTGTAACTTAACATGAGCAGAAACTGTGCAGATGGGAAGTGAAGGAGGATGGGAATGAAATTAATGTGATATCAGATCACTGACTTCTGTTGAGCTCTGATTAGTCCCATTGTTACGTAACCTAGGTTATGCTTACTGTACAGTTGTGAGCACTGGAGGAGCACAAACATTCATTGCTGTCTGCTTTCTGATTGTGGATGAGACATGCATCAGTGGCTTCACTCCTGGGAGCCTTAAATCGATGGACAGTATCCTTAAACTCTGTGACAAAATAAACGCTTTATGGAATTTTTTTTGTGGTATTTCCTTACAATAATGCCATATTTCAGTGTATATGGTAGAATTAGAAACTGATGTTTTTTTTTTAAGTTTTTCAAAAAATCCTAAGCCAGTATGTCTTGCCTTGGGTATGCAAATGCTAATATCTATCTCAGCAGCATTATTAAAAGTCAAACTAAGCAAAGAAAATATTAACAGTAACACGAGGAACAGCATAATGAATTGGAGTTTTTTCTGCCTATACGACAGATTTCAGCAAGCATTACTTAGTCTTGATTTTCAAGGTTTGTCAATTAATTTTTAAAATATAGCATTACTTGAATAATTTTATCTTCAAATATTATTTTCAAATTTATTACTATGAACTAGTTTGTGAACACTTTCCCTCAATCAGAATCTGTTTTTTTATAATGTGCAAAATGTACAGAGTCAAAGGCAGGGTTGGTACGTGGCCATTCTTTTGGGCTGGCTCGTAGATTCCCATTCCCTCTTTGGAGAGCAGCAAAGGCAAGGGCCTCCAATGTTACTCCTTTTGCTTGAAAAGACAGAATGAAACTTGATATTCCCCAGAATATTTTACTCATTCTAAAGTCAGCTCTAAGAGAACTCTCTATTTCTGGTTATAGACTGTGGCTGCCTCCCACAGTACTTCCTAGGTAAGCCTGGGTTACGGCACCTCGTTCAGTTTGGAGTTGGTTGTTTGCTGATTGATTTTATGTCTTAGTGCTATTTTTCAGCTGGGAATAGCTGCTAAATAATCATGCTTGTGGAAGGAAAGAATCAATGGACCCTGGAGACAGATACTTCCAAAGCGCTGTGCTGTGCACCTGAAGACACTTACAAACGCACCATTTCCAGACTTGGCTGCATGCTGAAATTAACAGGAAGGTTTACAACAACACTGAAGCCTTGATTCTGCCCCCGAGACTTTAATTTGATGGTATATAAAGTACACAGGTACCGCAGTGTTCTGTTTTGTTCTTCACATTTCCTGGGAGTTCTTACACGGAGAAGAGCTAGAGAACAGCTGGCTCCTGGGAGCTGAGCGTCCGGGAAAGCCTGAACTGAAGCTCTCAGCTGCTCTAGGAAGCAGTGGCATCTGCTGCCTTAATTCTAAGAACACTTTTGTAGTTCTCTGCTTTGGCTCACATCTCTCTACAGCTCAGTGTTTGTCTAAGAAATGGGAGCTTATGCTTTTCCTATGAGGAAGGCATTCTGAAATCTCATGTAAGCCCCACCATGGTAAATTACATAAGAGGAAACCTTATCTTAGTCTCAGGTAAGTCTTCTTGGGGGGAAGGGTGCCAATGAAGAATAAACTCAGGTTGTGACAGGCCCTTGAATCAGAGGGCCTACATGCTGGGCAGTCCTTTACCACTGAGTCATATCCTCACCCCTACTAATTTCATTCTCTCTCTCTCTCTCTCTCTCTCTCTCTCTCTCTCTCTCTCTCTCTCTCTCTCTCTGTGTGTGTGTGTGTGTGTGTGTGTCTTTGTCCAGTTGGACTAACACTTGCTACTAGTAATGTGGAGAAACCAAAGTTTAAATACTTCCAAAGCCATGAAGAAAGAAAGTATACATAGGATTTGGTACTGACAGATGCACTGTCAGTTCAGGAAAAGACCAATATTACCATTTTTCATAAAGGAGAGAAACGTTTAGCTTTGGGAGGCAGAGGATGCTTCAGGGATGGAGTAGTTTGCATGCCTTGGGCTTGGTTTTCTTACCAGATATTTTTCCAAGTCTTTGAGGACTTTACATGGTAATATCATATATTACTGTGTAATATATATCTGTATTTATTATATAATATATTATGCTTATATTATACTATAAAACTTCATAATATTATATATATATTATATATGTATGTATGTATGCATATTTTCCATTGTGAACTTTCACTATCAGCTTTTATCGGTTTGGTTAGCAGGATTATATTAGATTAGTAATTTACTAAGCACTTGTTGTCTTGAAGACCTTATTTTCTGAAAAGATTCAGTAATGAGAGATGGTTTACCCTAATGTGGGTAGCAACATCGCACAGCTTGGGGCCCAGGAGGAATAGGAGGGGACAATTAGGCAATCCATACAAAGGACAGACCTTCTTTCTTGAACAGAGCCGCAGATAACCATGAATGGAACTCCTGAAACTCCTTGTCAAACACATCTTACTTCCTTAGGTTGCTATCCAGTACTTGGTTGCAGCGAGGAGAAAGCTGACTAATGCTTTGAACGAAGACTAAATAAAGGAGTATAAAGTTAAGTGGCTGTTGTGGAACAAAGTACCCAGTTCAGCAGAACTGGATAATTTATGAATACTATCACTGAACCTTTCCTAAATGATGAAGAACAAGTAAAATACATTGGCTGTTGTTTCTGCGAAGCAGTTTAGGAATGTCCCACAGCAGTTATTCTCAACTTGTAAGTCAAGACTGCTGGAGGTTAAGCAACACTTTCCATCTAAGACCATTGGAAAACACAAATACTTATACTACTATTCATAACAGTAGCAGAATTACAGTTGTGAAGTAACAATGAAAATCATTTTATGGTTGGGGGTCACCACAATAGGGGGGACTGTATTAAGGGGTTACAACATTAGGAAGGTTGAGAAGCACTGCCATACAATTTCATATAATTTCTCAGATTTCTTGACTGAGGAAGAAATGTTGAGGAAAAACTACAAGGAGTTCATGACACTATGTGATGTCACGTACTGGAGACTCAGCATAGTCTGGGATCTGGGTCTCAGAGCGAGAGTGAGAACGTGCATACACAGGCAGAAATGGAGGAGCAAAGAATCCCAGAGAAGTCTAATGATTTCTAAATATGTATTTTTTTCATACACATAGACTTATTAAAACATCACAATTTCTTCCTTTCTCTTGGTAACAGTTATATATTTAAAATGATTTCACGGGTATTCACACACTGCAAACCTTGAGTTTACCAAAATAGCCACGTGGGATACTTGTGAGATTCCCCACTAGTGTTGTTCATCTGTGACTACTCAAAGATTACAGACAGACAGCCATCATGGGTGGTGGAGCAAGTACTAGAAGTGTGTTTACTAAGGTACTTATTGACTTGCGGTCACTAGGGACATCCTTTAACAAAGTCTGGAAATGTACACCGTCAATATTTATGCTTACGAGACACATTGAGATGGTGTGGAGCCATGTCTAACGACAGCTGTGCAAACGGTTCATGTTGTGGTACTCTCCAGACTTAAATATCCATTTGGCAATTCCTAGTTATGTGCAAACACTGAAAATATGTTCACTTTTGATATGTGGCAGAATCCAATTTGGGATTTAGAAGTTAACCCAAGAGAGATCATGTATTATCCGTGCGCTTTCTCTCTCTCCCCAGGCTCTCTTCCCCGCTCGCCTTTTTAGTGACAGTCCACACAGCCACAGTTCTCCCTAGAGAAGTTCCCAGAGCTCTTTTTTGTTATCATAAACACAGGAGTGAAACATTGGCTGGAAATGTAAACTTGGATCAGGCTTCCAAAACACAACAGAACAATTGGTGGTCTTGTCAAGTCCAGCCCTTTCATTGGACAAAACCACAGCCTTGTCTACGATGCATTGTTTATAAGGCTCGTCCCCATATATAAACTATTTTTTAAAAAGAATTATGGGAGCCCCACGTTAAAAAGTGTAACAAGTCTTTGTTTAGAAAAGGCAATTTATCCGTCTGTTGAATTGGTAAAGCTTTTGCTCTGTCCTCTTACAGCCCAAAGCAAAGCAAAGTGACGTTCAGCCATTTAAGTGCGTCTGAGTCACAATGAAATTGCTGAATACAAAGAAGTCTTCGCAGCGCTTTAAATCATCTTTTAGGGTCCTGTAGTTGTGAGATCAGCGGTGTTGTTTGGTGAGCTGCTATGCGCAGAAAATGTGTGCTCTGGAGGTTAGGCAGACACACATGCAAACACATATGCAATTCCCAAGGTTTTGTCAGATTTTATTAGAAAAGGATTTTCCTGCCTGGCTCTGTATCCACTGTCCGTAACCATGCTAATTAAACAAAGTGGAATAGCCTTGGTTTACGGGGTGAAAAGCTCCTGTTGGCAGGATGGTCAACTATAAACCAGAGTAATGAAGGGGCAACGTAGGGATCACTAAAATGACTCCCTAATTGAAGATAAAATATAACTTTGAAGATGTACCAAACATGTACTGGGGCTGCTGCTTATACAAAGGGAAATAATGTACTTGTGAGAAAGGAAATGCCTTTTGGAGACAGGACTAACTTAGGCCTCTCCAGCTTTAAAAGTCCCCGTGCCCTGTTTTATGGTCACAGTGAGAAAGAAGCAAGGTAAATACACAAGGCCACCCACTAGGGCAAAGATCCATTGCCCTGTGTGTGTTCTCACTGTAAAAATACACATGGCCACACACACACACACACACACACACACACACACACACACACACAAACTTACACACAAGTGTGCGTGTACAAATAGTTATGCCTTGGGAGTTATTTCAGCAGAATTATAGAATCTGAAACCAGTACACAACATATCCAGGCTACATTTAGCACAGAGTATTCCGACAGTTCAAGCTGATATCCTTCCTCCTTCTTGTGCTTCTTTGGTAATTTACTCTCATACAAACATCAGATGAGAGCACGATGTTTTGAAAAATAGGATGACACTGGAAGTTTTAGCATGTGTGGTTTAGTATGTGTGGCTTCATATATTATGTATTAGCACAGAAGTGGGTCCAGGTGTCAGAACAACGATGTTATACAGAGGCATATACTTGTATGTGCCTATATTATATCAATATCATTTTGTAGAATCAGAGGCTGGTGACTTGAACATTAGCTTGGCTTCCATTTCACCTCCCATTTTGTGGGTATTGAGTGGGTAAGTCAGTCATCACTTGTCATTCCTTCCTGGTGTTTAGTGATTTGTACGATCACAGTCCTTGATTGCGAACTGGGTTTAGTGACATCCTGAAACTCGAAATTTAGAAAAGGATGGCAAGGAACTCTGTCACTTGGGCATTAAGATGTCATGCAGGGAGCTGTCTCATAGAGATGCCCACAGCATAAGAAACCAAAGGAGTCCTCTCAGCAAGCAGCTAAGGAGGAAATGAAAGCACTCAAGCAGCTAGTGAGGCGCTACACCCTATGTCCACCAAGTAAGGCTAGACTGGCGCCTTGGTAGATGAGCCTTCAGACGACTATCTCCTATGTCTCAGCCACGGCCTCAGGCCACACTCAGGGCGTTAGAGTGCTCTAAAGAGGTTTGCCAATTACTGACTCTAAGAAACAATGTGCTAGTAAACACTGTCATGTGTGTGTCTAGACACACACTTTATGCACATGTGTATGTGCATATGAGTGTACATGCCTACCTGTGTGCTCATGGAGATCAGAGGCGGGCATCCTGTGTGCTGTTCTACTACACAGTCCTCCATTATCACTCTCTACCTTATACCCGAGACAAGTTCTCTCATTGATCTTGGAGCTAGGCTAGTACTTAGTAATGCTCAGCGACTCTACATCCATCTTCCAGCACTGGGACTATGGGACCTGAGCAGCCACACCAGCTTTGTATATGGATGTGAGGGATTCAAACCGCAGTCTTCATTCCTGGCTAGCAAGAGCTCTTCCCCATGACAAAGCCTTCTCTCTAATGCCAGTGGTATTATTCTAAGCTACAGATTTGGGTGTAATTTGTTATAGAGCAATAAATAGTCAATACACGAGAACTAGAAAACTATCATTAACTGGAAAATTTTAAATCATGAATAGACAAACTGTATATATATATATATATATGCAATTTAAATTTAGTACGTTTTATTCCCACTTTCTTTTCTCTTTTAAATAAATGTTTTATTTTGAGTCCAGTAATTCTTTCCTATTTGAAATAGTCTGTTGGTATAACTGATCTTGGTGGTAAAAGTCTGTCACATACTGACTGAATTCATTATTCAGGAAACTGGATGATATCCACTCAGATTATAGATTTGCTACATTGTAACTTTTAAATTTGTTTGGATTGTGTGAGATTTCCCTGCATGCATATAAAATGATTTGATCAGATTCACTTTGTTACCCTACCTTCAATCCCCTCCCTATGGTCATCAGCACTTTTCTCTCCCAACATCACGTTCTCCTTTGAAAGCGTAGCGAGTCTACTTGCTGACAGAAGGTGTGTAGGACCTTCTGTCAGAGCACCGGTAACCTCTCAGAATGTGCACCCCTGAGGAAAACTGACTGTTCCTCCTTCAGGTGCCATCCATTGCCAACAGCTCCTCAGGGAGGGGTGGAACTTCATGAGCTCCTTGCTATTCCATGACAGGATTTTGGCTGGCTTGATCTGGTTCAGGCTTTGTGCGGGAAGCCATAGCTGTTGAGAGTTGATATGTATAATGGCCCTGTAATATCTGGCAAATACAGTTTGGCTACAGATGTCCACCATCTCTAGCTCTCAAAGTCTTTCTTCTCTTCCTCTGAGCCATGGGAGGATGTTGTGAAACAGATGTATCTCGTGCTAAGCACTCCATGAGTCTCTTAGTCTCTGTACTTTGACCAGCTGTGGGTCCTCTCTATTAACCACTGTCTGTTGCAACAAGAAACTTATCTAAAGTAGGTTATGAGATGCTTTAATCTATAGGTATAAACTAAGACTTTATACTTATGTATATGTGTTACTATGTCCATTTTATGGAAAAATAATGAGTTCTGTCTATGGAGCAAGATTTAAAGACAATCGTAAAGTGGATGTTTACTCCTATAACATCCTTGTCATCAGTGCACCCATGGGCATGTCTTGCCAGTCAGGTTGTTCTTGTTGCTTCCAAGGTTTATTGCTGGGTAAGACTATGATGACTCTTCTCACTAGTGGCATTCATAGAACCTTTCACCTGCATGAAAATTAGCCAGTGGGAAGGAAGCATGCAAATTGGTACCAGCGTGATTTTCCTGTGTCCTATGATTCAAGTTTGTGATGTCTTCAGCAAGAGTGTGTTAGCATCAAGTTCTAGAAAACATAATGATAATTACAATTTCAGAAAGAACAATGATACTCTTCTGTGATGTTCTGAGGGGAGGCTATGGGAATCCACTGACCAACAACTTGAAAAAGAGGTAAGCTTGAAAAAGAGGCAAGATGGCACTCAGATTTTTATGTGATAGGTTTTGGTGTCTGGGAGAGACGTTGTCCTCCTATTATGAGCTAACTACATTTAAAATCCTTTTATATGCCTATATGACAATACTTTAGAATGTTTCTACAGTAAGAGGCTTTCATTTTAAAACATTCTTGACTGAAGTGCTATCAATTCACAGTCTGTGGAAGTGAGTAATTGTCACAGCTTTGGCACCAGCACTCTTGTCCTGGGTTGTGGAAAGGACATGATGGAGGTGATATCTGTAGCTACATTATATATAATATATTTATATATATTATATATATATATCCTGCATTTTTATCTACTATTTACCAAATTTCTTTGTGTGTATCTGCAAAATTTTATAAACTCTAGTAAAACTACACTTGCAGATTATGTATTAAGGACAAAATTAAGGTTGAATTAGGTAATAGGACAGAGTTATGATTTAACTGGATTAGTGCCCTTAATGGAAGAGGCATCAGAGAACTCTCCATATCCCTGAGGGTACGTAGTTAAGCAATGCCCGTGCACAGAGACCTCACTCCCTGAAAGCCAAGAGATGAGGCTGTGAACAAAGACTACCTCGGTTGAGACCTGATTCTGAACTTCTCAGCGTCAGCAACTATGACCAATATATTTCATTCAAACTACCCAATCAGTATTTTATTATGACAGCCAAAGATGACTAATATTTACTCATATTATGGTATTTTTAATTTTTTTAATTAATTTTTTTAGTCACTTGAAATCCCAATACCAGTCCCCTTATCTGTATCAAACAGATTCTCTCTCATTCCCCTCCCATTCTCCTCTGAGATTGGGAGACCCCCTGGGTCCCCTGTCATGCTGCACATCAAGTCTTCTGCAAGACTAGGTGAATCCTCTCCCACTGAGGCCAGATGAAGCAGCGCAACCAGGGGAATGAGATACACAGGCAGGCCAGAGATTCAGGGACAGCCCCTGGCTCACTTGTTGAGGGACCTGCATGAAGATAAAGTTGCACTTCTGGTACATAATATTTTTACATCCTTTTCTTTCAATAACAGAAGACAGATTATTAAGAATAAATGTATGTAGTTGAAGAAAGGAGTCCTTTATTACATAAAGGGAAATAGTTTATTATAAAAATTAATTCATAATTTATTAAGCAGTTAACCATATTGGAGCTTATATTATCCGATTTGAGGAGTAAACTTGATATTTACAGTTTGTTTCTTCTTGGAATATCCTTTAAGACATAAACAAGATTTAGGAATTATTTGGTTTAAAGGCCTGCACATTATGCTCTTATCCTAGTTCATTCACTGAAAACATTTTTTTTTTCGGAGTTTAAACAAAGCCAATCAACAAAGAGAAGTGGCAATTTGGCCAGCAGTATGACCACATTATGGACCTGCTTCATAAATTTTTCCAACCAAAAATCCGTGTCTCACCTACCTGCAGAGCTTATTCCTGGCTAGCTTACAAATACATGAGACTCAGACTATGGTTATTTAATTTGGCCTTGACAGTTACTGGGGCGGTCGCCCCTATCTACTTTTCTGACTGCTGGTCAGGCTACCTTCCCAGAGCTGTACCCCAAGTACTTGCCGTTTCTCTGACCATGTGCTCCTCATTCATCTCCCCTCATGGCAGCTTCCTCCTGTCTTCTTGTTCTTCCTCCTTCTCCACCAGGAAGAGGAAGAATGGGAAGAGAGGAAGCCATCATGAGGGGAGATGGACCAATAGCAGAGTATCAAAGGACTTCACACTTAATGAAGTGTAACCACAATCAATTATGATAAATTGAAATAAAAGACACACACATGTGAACACACAAACACACACACACACACACACACACATATCTTGAGGCTACACTCGTGGCAACTGTCTTCAGACTGTGGTACGTCTATGGCTTTTCCTACAAAGGAAACTTCCTGCTTTCTGAAATGGAGCCTATCTCTGAGTATGGGTGCTGAGTATGCTGGCTCTGAGTATGCTTATATCCGCAGCTACTTGTACAGGTAGCCCAGCCCATAGACTCCTTGCACCACTCAGACATATACAGATTTGTAAGACTTTGCAAGCAGGAGAAGAACTGGTGACAGCCAAAGCAGTGCTTTCTATGCTCGTAGGCAAGAATTGAGGGGTCCCTAGAAGTACCCTGAGGTGTACGTTCCTGTCAACTTAAGGTCTGCTGTTGCAGAGACAGAGTCTCTCTGGCTTCATATTTTTCTCTAAGGAATTAAAATTAGACATCTTTCATGACAGACATCATTTATAAAATCAGTCTTGATTAGGTCATCCACTAGTTTGTATTTCTTGAAACTAAGAGGCATTAGTGATACATGGACTTAGAAATCACAGAGACAGCCTAAATTGCCACGAGGCATTTCTTCAACCTTGGCCATTTTCTGGATGCTTACAGCACTTTATACACCTGTACACACCCTTATTTAATAGCTCTAGATCTAGACTGCTTTCTGGTCTCCTTTTCTATGACATGCCCAAAGACATGATTCACCTTAGATCAAAAATCAAGCTGTGAATCACTGGGGCTGTTTTATTTTTGCCTAAAAAGCTTAAGTGACACGGGCTAATAGGGAAGCCATCTGTCACAATGATGAAGGAAATTGGCTTCCCAGGTTGTTCTTTTTGTACTAGGTAGAACGATCAGGGAAAGTCGTCCTTTTGTGATGTAAAGATTCCATTTTCCACAGCTGATTACCTATGTAGGAGACTGCTCAAGCTGAAGTCTCCTGTCATTTAATGGGTGACAGTGGTAATTTTCTGCTCAATTGCTAATGGCATCTCTAACCTCTACAGAGGATAAGGGTGGTATTAGCGGGGCTGAGATACAGATTCTAATGCTGGCCAACTACAATCAGGAGTGTAGGGCCATCTTTTAAGGCTGCTTCAGATCTAGCAAGGGACGGTTAAGACTAAGGATTCCTTTCCTCTCCAAGTTTTCTAGAAACAAGTTACTGTCTTGAAAACCTCTTCTGGCCATTATGAGCTGTGAGCATCCTGTTTGATGTGCTGACACATTTGCATAAACTCTGCAGAGAGGAACAGATAGGAATGTAATAAACTACTAGAAATAACAAGTACTGAGTCAGGTATGACGGATGTATAGTTTTCAGCATGGATGAAGACAATCATGGCAAGAGAGAGCAAGAGAAACTGTCAGCCAAGTATATCAAAGTGACTTATGCATGGGGTTGGGGATTTAGCTCAGTGGTAGAGCGCTTGCCTAGGAAGCGCAAGGCCCTGGGTTCGGTCCCCAGCTCCGAAAAAAAAGGAAAAAAATAAAAAAGGTTCTACTTCCAAAGAAGGTGAAAGAACTCCTGTAGGTGAAGTCAGGACGTCGACATTTCAAAAGGCTACCCAGGTGATCTGAATGTGAGCAAAGAGCCCACACCCACTTTCTTCATTCAAGTGGTTCTCCTGTACTATGTATTCTTGGGGCAGATGTACTCCAGTGCGGAGTAGCTGGTGGAAGTTTGAAAAAAATAATAGTGGGTTCTTTTTTATCAATGTATCTTTGTGTCTGTGTAACTATCTACATATCATCTATCTCTACCATGTATTTATCTATCATGTATATACCACCTGTTTATTATGTGTGTATGTATATATGTATGCATGTATGTATCTTTTATCTATCTATCCATCTATCATCTATTTACATATGCACCTAGCATCTACACTCTAGCATCTACGTAGCTTCAACTACAAGTGTTATATGATCATTTCAGTCTTCCTTTAAAAATAATACAAATGCCACGGACCTTCTGTACTACTCTATATCCAAACATACATAGTTGATCTTAAGGGTGGAGAATTCTGTGAATGGTCTGCTAGGCAACTGAAGAGTTTCCTTTCACACTACTGACATATTCTAGGTCAGGTAACTTTGGGAGAATGTTAGGCTGTAAGCTGGTCTGCAGCTGCTTAGTTTGGCTATGGACCCATTATATCCTTCAAAGGTTCATTTGATGGGAGATTTGGTCCCTGGTGGGGAGAAATTGAAGAGTTCTGTAGAATCTTATAGAAAGTCCTAGAATCAAGGATAGTATGAGGGGAGTTCTGTGATTACCTGGAAGTTTTCTGGAAACAGGTACGAAGCATGAGATTGGCCTCACCCAATTCTATCTACTTCATGGCTTAAGATATTGCCACTACATGCATTGCTACCACCACCATCCACACTGTACATCTATTTAACAAGGAATTAAGCTGATGTAAGTGCCTTGGCTCTAAGTCCCCTGAGTTGTGAACTAATGTGCTACTTTTTAACTGAGGTCAGATGTTCCTTTATGGCGATGAATCTCTTATTGACACAGTAGCTATGGACTCAAGCAATGTGCTCATGGGGCCTACACCCATGAGCTCTTAAGAAAAGATCAGAAAGTCAAGGAGGGCTGGAGATCACCCAGAAACTGGATCTTTTCCCAGAGAAAACCCAGTCATATCCTTTGTGGAAATAAGAACAAACATTAGCAAACCCTTTAGCAACTCAATGGTCATAGCGGTAGATAATTAGAAAGCATGGCAAATCCTTTTAAAGGGAATCAGCACCAGAGACAGGCTCATTTGTGAAGACTTAAGAGAGGATGGGAGAAATTAGTGTTATTACTAATTTCCTTTGTTTGGGTTGTTAATTTCCTGCTTTATAGAATCGGTCTTTTCTACATACCGAGAGATGGTTCCAAATATTAGTTTTAAATTCTCTCATTATTCAGTGTTATTTACTTTGCTATTGCATAGCTCTGAGCAGCAAAGCATTGCTATGACATGGATGGATTGCTTGTGTTTTCCTAATTGCATCTCTTTTATCTCCATAGAGTAGAAATATGATTAAATGGAACTTCCACGTAAATTAACAGGCAACATAAACGGAATTACTATCTCTGTCACTGTTTATATTAATCTAACTTTTGTTCAGGTACTGCATTGCAAATCAGCAGGGACTATGCAAAATGATTGAGTAAAAGTCTTCCACTCAAATTATCAGCCAGGCTTTTCAATTTCATCCTATAACCAAAAGCTATAATCATAAATAAGTAGAAAATTTTTAAATACTTATGAAAATGTCTATATATTCCTCGAAAGAAACCTGTCATGAACCTCACAGTGGCAGGCATACTAATTTAAATATAATATAGTATTAATGTAGTCTAAAATATCTGATGGCAGAATTGTGGGCCTAGTCCCAATCCATGCATCTACAAAGCCAGCATCGAGAGCTCACAGGACATTGAGGAAGAGGAAACAGGATGATTTCAAGAGCCAGAGAATCAGGGTTTTATTGTGAGAAAGTGCTAACAAGACTAGAATGATGTGTATATAATTACACACACACACACACACACACACACACACATGTGCATGCACACACACACACACACACACACACGCACACACACACACCTGTGCGTACATGTGCACCCGTGTACGCCAAGGTAAAGAGAAAGATTAACTGACAATTACACTAGGGCAGAGTCTTTAAACTAATAATTCCCTCACAGTCTGAGCTGTGGTCTTTAGTAGATACCTTCCTTCTCAGAGATCATCCAGGATGCTCGCTACTGTTACGTACATGCTTGCACATCACTATACTAAAAAGAATTCAGGGAGAGTGATGAGGTAATACTTTTAACCCTGGACTGCAAAAGCCTGTGGCTCTTGTCTGGTTAGCACTTTCTCATATTTATGGGCTTGTCAACATTGATGAAATGCCCACGTGGTCTGTAACTGAGTTCAGCTGACAGCTAACATTGAGTGGAAACCTGTAGGTCCAACAGCACACAGTGAACTCTGAATGAAAGTCACTCGTGTATAGTTGGAAGCTTACAATTTACTGATCTTTGAGACGTGTGACCAGCTAGCTAACCTGGGCTCGGACTCCTGACCACAAAAGCAGGGAGAAGATGAATGAGTTTCATTTGAATTGCTAAGCTTTGGAATAAGTTTTAATCCAGCAGTAGATAACTAATGTATATGATCATTCTAGTGGGACAAGCTACAGTAGGGGAACAGAAAGCAGGGAAGAGAACCAAAGTGTTGGAGATGCAAGTAAGGAAGATACTTCTAAAGAGAATCCTTCTAGGCTAACAGCAGAGATTTGTTACACCCCCAAATTAACAATTCTCCTGTAACTAATACTCTCTGGATGATTACCTATATTTTCTCAGGATACAAACCCACATGCCTAAGACCGCATCCACTCAATGGCCAAGGCAATCAAGTTCAGTTCTTCCAACTCACATCATCAGGCTAGAATGTTGAACGTTTTTCTACTCACCACAGGGAGGTAATGTAGCCTGCATATAGAGCAACCATAAGATGAACAGGTAATGGAGTGGTGGTTCAAAGGCACAATAGAATTTTAATTAGCCACAGAAAAGGGTAATATTTGCAAGGGAAAAAACATTTTTAAAGGAATGTAATTCCTTCTGAGGTTCTGGGTAAAATTATACATTAAAAGATTTTTTGCATATGTAGGTTTCAATTGACAGGGCATAAATTCCTGTTACCCCATTGAATGCTACACTCACATTCTATCGCCTCTTGTCTCCTTTCTCTATGCTTAACATCCTCTATAACTGACTATGACAATTGTTTGATTCCTGTTTCTTTTACATCTTCTTTGATCATGTCATTTGGTTTCCCTCTTCTATTTTATGGACTCCAGGCTAACCTCTTTAATTAAGTTATATAATCATAATTTCACCCAAAAGCACACTTGTGCCACCATACAACACCTAGGTCTACATCTTAGGAACTTTAAGGACTATTATTAAAATTCCACAGAATAGCACTTTGAGGAAACAGCTTCAGAAATACTGGATAGAGGTGATTCTCTGATCAACTAAAAGGTGAGCTAATGATTGCCATGATTGATCCATGTACTAGATGCTTCTCTTGGGATCAAATATCCTCTAAGAATTGTCAACTCTCAATCAAGATTTCTATAGAAAGTGGGCTTGAAGTGAGTCATGGCTAAGCAGGAGACATTCAGAGTTTATGAACAATTTTTTCAAAAGAGAAGACTCTGGGCAAAATCACCGAGTTGAGTAACATCATGCTTGGTTTAAAGAACTATTCTGTTAACTCAGGCATACCACGTGCTTTAGGGAAACAGAGGATGTGAATAACTGCAAGCCAGTTAGCTTAGGGATGGGATTTTATCCATATGGCCTTACATTCACAAGCTCTTGTACCTAATACATCTTAAATATCATGATTTACTTACACATGGGAAATATGTGCTTCTTTATGGATTAACAGAAGCAAAATTTATTGCCTACTAGAATGTGGCTCTCTAACTTTTCTATATATTATGTTGGGAATGGGAAAAATCTGATGATTTTAACCCCATTCTGTGTTATGGATACAGGCAC
Source organism: Rattus rattus (assembly GCF_011064425.1). Taxonomy (NCBI): domain Eukaryota; kingdom Metazoa; phylum Chordata; class Mammalia; order Rodentia; family Muridae; genus Rattus; species Rattus rattus. The sequence continues at coordinate 154,232,320 of NC_046156.1, read as the reverse complement.
AGATAAAATCAAAGCATAATCTATAGAAACTGTCTTAGTCAGGGTTACTATTGCCGTGATGAAACACCATGATCAAAAGCATACTGGGGAGGAAAGGGTTTATTTCACACACACAATTGTATGTAACAATAAAATAAAGGAGTGTAGGCAGAAAATCAAGTAGGCCAGGAATCTGAAGCCAGAAGCTGAAGCCAAGGAGGAGGGCTGCTTACTGACTTGCTCCCCTGGCTTCCTCAGTCTGCTCTCCTATAGAACCCAAAGCCACCAGCCCAGTGATGGCATCACCCACAATGGATGGGCCGTCCCATATCAATAGCTAATTAATAAAATATGTTTCAGTGTGTGCACACCCTGATCTTATGGAGACATTTTCTCAATTAAGGATCCCTCCTCTCTGACGACCTTAACTTGTGTCAAGTTGATATAAAACCAGACAGCACAGGAACAATTCCTCAGAAGTAATATCCAGATTCTTTTGATTACATATGACTACATGCATGGTATACATACACCTGTTTACTCGTCTACTTGTAACCAGGGGCTTTAGGTGTTTCTCATTCGTAGGGTTTACCTAGGGACTTCACCCACTTAGTAACTGCTCATTTCACAGCTCAATGTTGTACCAACCTATGCAACAGGCCTTACAGCCACACCATGTTCAGCTTAATTAAAAGCCAAATGTACATCTGTCGAGTTTGTATACAGTTTGTGGGGACGGTGATATTTCCTCCAGTGTCTGATTCAGTCATGTAGGTTTTGTCCTACGAAGGGAAATTCACACCATTGTTTGTAAGAATTGTTTGGCCATGGTAGGCCTCCTGGGCTGGGCAGTCCCACTGTTTGCATCTTTGAAGATAATAAGAAAGGATAGGAGACTTATTCTTTGGGAAAAACTTGACAATTGAGTATTCTGTGTCCGGAAGGGAGCAGTTACTTTATGTGGGTATTTTCCCTGCAGCTAGACTTTAGGGGATTGTTTTCTATGACCTTTGAAACAATTTTAATTTCCTCAACACAGAAAGGCTATTTCTTAATCTCAGCAGCAATTATGGTGAAATAGTTCTGGGTATGCTTAAATAGAAAGTAACTGTCCTCACCAAGCGGTTCTAATGAATACTGTTTTCAAAGAGCTAGTTTAAAGGGAGAGAAATGAATAAGGAAAACAGGAAGGAAGAGATGAAGGAGGGAAAAGAGAGACAGAGAGGGGATGAGGAGAAGAAGGAACAGAGAGAGGACTTGAAGAACGTTGTATAAGAAAAAGAGGCAGAGAAATAGAGAAGAGAGAAGGGGGAGCCAAATACAGGATGAGGGCATGGAGGCATGAGGGGAGGAGCTTAGAAGGAAGCAGAGGCTGACATAGATACATAGCTTCCTCGATGATTCTGCTGATGGATTAGTTTGTGCTGCACTGGTAAAGTCCAAGTCACAGAAGCTCCTCTACTTTGGATATTCTAAATTCATATTTTAATTCTCAAACATATTATCAATTCAGATTTTACCTTTTGGTTCATGAAGCAGCATACACTCCAACAAATGCTGTCTTCCTACATCTAGCTTAGCTTTCATTTGCACAAGAAGCTGCCACCCCTTCTTCATGGAACCAGGTTCTCATGACATCCTGGGATTTCTCTCTGTAGTTTCCATTTGCCTCATTTGGAGGCTTTCCTTTGGGACCTGCTGTGTGTCTTTAAGGATGTGGATGCAAGTGAACACCGATGCTTCCCTGCCACCGTGTAAACTGTACAAATGATCTCCCACAGCATGCCTACTAAGAGCTGGTGTGAATTCTTGAAGCAGAGATGTTTTTGAAATACTTTGAATTTTAAGTTTAAAATACTTCCAATAACTCAAAGAGCATTCTTCACTTAATGATACTGGCAGAATGCAGAGGTAAGTCCTAGAGGAAGAATCTGTTCTCAGACTGTATATAGAATAGCTCATCCTAGATAGCCTGAAGCAGAAAACATTATAACATTTTCATACATTTACATTTAATACATTTACAATAGGTCTTGGTTTTATCTTGAGGCTAATTTAAGCTTGCTTTCTACTCCTTGTATTTTTAAATACCACAGAGTATTTATTTAATATTTTCTTATGCTGACAGCAATCAGAATGTATGGAAACCTAAACCATGAGTTTTGGCTGTGTTTCAGCATTAACAAATCTGCACTGCTTTTCTGGCTTCTTCTACTAAGATTTTCCATCCTTCTCTATGACACTTGCATTGAATTATTCCTGCCAAGGTCTATTCTTTTCTCTGGGAGAACAGAAGACAAATCCTATTTCATCTATTTTCCACCCCTCATTCCTCAACAACCATCTAGCAGAACATCAGCGTGAAGGAACTTATCACTCTGTTTCTTGTTCTGATAATGAAATATCTGAGGCAGGCTACTTTGTAAGGAATAAAAAAAGTTTTGTCTTGACTCTGGTGAAGCAAAGTCTAGGGGCCTCATCTGGCAATACCCATATTGCTGGAAGATCATCATAGGACAAGAGACAGTGACTTGAGAAGACAAGAGACTGGTTTCTATGTCTCGATGAAGGTATTAGGATTCAATCATGGAGGCTTTATCTCATTGAACTAACCCAAAGGCCTATTTCTAGACGCCATAGTCAAATGATATTCCAAGTTCTCTAAAGAAAAAAGTCTATTTTTTTATTCTGTGTTTGTGCATGTCTGTCAGTCTGATTGTGTGTGTGCATATGTCTGTATCTGTCTATGTACATGTATGTGCTGTGCACATTTGTGAGGTAGCAGTGGATGGCATACGTTTTTCTGGAACTAGAGTTACATGTAGTCATAAGCTCCCCAGAATGGGTTCCAGGAAATCTGAACAAAGAGCAAGTGCTTTGAACCACTGAGCTAATCCAGCCTTGATTTCCATCTTTTGATCACTTCACAATGGGTAATATGTGCACATAGGAAGCTACAGGGAACAAGTAAATCACATCCAAGATATAGCAGGGTATCTCACATAGCTCCCACCTCGAAGTGTCAATGACAGAGTTGGCAGATGTTTCAACAACAGCACAGAATCAGAAAGAGCACGACAAAATTTTTGGTCATCAAAATGCAGCCGCACCCACCATTTTTCAGTGAGACCGTGCAGATATTTTAAAAATCTAGTTCACACAGCTCAAACTAGCTGTGCAACTTGCAAAACTTCTACCTTAATTATGTGAACAAGACTTTATATTCTGCGAGAAGAAAAAACATCAAAATTCCTTATTTAAGAAAACTGAACTCATGAGATTATCAGAAAGTAGATGTGGGTGAAAACTCTGGAAAGTTCTAATTATTAGGGACTTTCTTAGACCTTTTATAACTTTGTATTGTGTTTTTTCATCCCGGGTTCTCATTACTTATTAGAATTCATGCTATACAACAAATGAAACAGCTATAATTTAGAGGGGACAGTCTGCCACCTGGCAATGTCTTAATAGGTCATTGTTGAAAGATTTTATGTATATTAATATCATCTGTATGGGCATTAAATAACAATGCCACGGCTATGAAGAATTCATGTGCCAAGACACAAGAGCACAGGCAATACAATGCCAGCACTCTGCAGACATTTTTTTAATGAGGGCAAGCACTGGATCCGTGTTATGTCTCAGATGGCCCAGTACAGAGATTGCTGCATTCATTTCCTTTCCTTTGGGCAACAGGGGAAATGGTTCACCTCAGCTGCAGAGCCTTCCTATAGTATAACAATCTTTCCTCGTCCTGTTCCAAACCATTGATGCCTATTTGCCACATCATCCTGCCGATTCGGAGGCACATCATAGCTCTTCAGTACTGGAGAGAACTATTTCTGTGTTCCCCTACACTGAAGCCACTGAGTAGAGAAAAACCTCATACTAGGTCCACCTTAATCTCCTGTCTGTAAGACTTGGGCTGTTCTGCTTCTTTGGATCCATTTCTCAATTTGAAATCTGACATAATGACCTAATAGTTATTCTATAAGTACTCAATGCAGAACTACATACAGACTGCTGCTTAGGGGTGTTTAATAAATATTATCTCTACATTTTCACTTTTTTTGTTACTATATGTAGAGGAATTTTAATCCAGCAACATGGATTCTCTCGCAAGAGATCACACCCAAAGATCTTCCAGGTCTTTGTGATCTGACTAGAATGCAGAGACATGCTCTAGATTACAGTAGGATCTGGCTGGAATACTGAAATGCCCTTAGTATACACCTTTAATCCCTAACAATAAAAGTAAGGTTAGCTTGTAGAAGCTATGTTTGAAAATGATGTCTAATTGATAGACAGACAAATTGACAAGTTAGAGAAAGATTTGAAAGAATGAGTCAGAGAAAGGATATGTCTCAGAAGAACAGACAGGAAGGAGAGGCTACTTTAGAGCAGCACAGGGAAAACAGGGAAAGAGATGTATGTGGCACTTTTTGCAGGTGAGTTTTACAAAGCCAAGGAGGAGCGAGAAAAAGCAAGAAATAGGTGAAGACAGAATGAGCCAGAGACTAAGAAGCCTGAAGATTAGAACAGATTGCCAAAGTTAGTATAAGACCAAACAACAATTAAGGGAGAAGCAGAGAGACGCAGATTGAATTAGTAAGCTTGGAAAATTATACTGTAAGGAGGCTAGAAGCTTCCAGGCCTAGGTCTAGAGATAGTTAGAACAAAGAAAGAAGTGTTCTGGGCTCAGTATGAGTCATGTATTTACACAGCTTGGGTATGACTCTCATCTCTTCTCTACATCTGCGAAAATATAAGTGAAATTTACATTGGTTTTTGATACTGTATTCAACTACAACATTTCTGTCTTCTCTCCCCCTACTTGAAACCGCCCATGTACTCCATTCTTTTACAAATTCATGGATCCCTTTTCATTAATTATAATGTCCTTCATATACATGTTTCCTTTTTCATTAATTGTAATGTCCTTCATATATATGTATATATATATGTGTGTGTGTGTGTGTATACATACAAGCATATATATACACACACATATATATTTCTAAATATAACCTGTTGATACATATATATGTATAAACTGTTGCTTGTATGTATTAAAGACAGTCAATATTAACTCAATCTATAAGTTCATATTTTCCATACTAGGTCAATACCTATTCCCATAATGTGTGCTCCATGGACCATGTTTAATGAATAACTAGATTAAGTCCTGGTGACTGTTTGCTATCAGTTTGTGTTAGTATACGATGAATGTGACCTAGATGTTCACACACAGAGCACTAGAATAAAATATTACAACAAGGAGAGCATGTGTCTCATTTCTCAGAAGAGTGTTTTAATCACATGCTACAGACAGAAGCATGTACTTTTGTAAATTCAGCAATTGTCCCCTGGGGGTTAATAGCATGGCTGTTTATAGACCTGTGACTGTGTGTTATCAAAAGCTATCTCTATATATGATAGGTTTTGGAACAAGACGTTGAAAGGCATGGTGGATGAGGCTTCTTCCTACTCCATCTTCCTTACTTTATGGCTCTCAGAATCATAGCTCCTTAAATGTTTTTCTAGTGAGTCAAAGGTACTTTGTCAAGATGTCCTTATAAATGTCTTTCCTTTCAGACATTCTTCAAAGAAACCTCTAACCCCCATCCTGCAGGTGATGGAATAAAAGGAGTCATTGGTTCCTCAAGAAATGTCAAGGATTTGCATATTACTCTAGCTTGAGTGGTCAGTATTGCTCTTTTAAAGGTGAAGTGTAAGAGGATCAATGGAAATATCAGTCACTCAGACATGATTAGTGCACATACAATATGAGGCAGCATCTTTGGGGGCATGCCTAGTGTCTGGATTATAAGAAGTTTCTAACAGCACTGCTAGCTCAAGCATATAAGCAGACCCTATGGACCACAGCACCATGCTACCTAGGCCTAAAAAAACATGACCTTCCTTAGGAAGGTTTCAAAGATACGCAATGCAACAGAATATTCTGGGGACAGATACACCAATCTGGAACTGACAATAATATGTGAAATAGAATTCATTACAACTTATAAAATATTTTTCTCCCCTTCATTATTGGAAAACACATTCCATTTTCTTTCTTTTCCATTTTTTTCCTCCTCCTCCTCCTCCTCCTCCTCCTCCTCCTCCCTCCTCCTCCTCTTCCACCTTCTTCTTTTTGTTAAAAAAATAAGCAGAACAGAGATATCCAGTAACAAACTCTGCAGATTAGAATGGAATCGTGGGCTTAGCATGACCACTAGCTGGCTTATGAAACCTTTCCTTTATCCGGAGAATAACAAAAGCATTTTGTTCCAGAATAAAATGCTGGCAGAATGGTTTAATATAGAACAATCCTTTATCACAGCTATAGATGATGACATGTCCTTTATGGTTATTTGTCATAAAGATGAATTATTTGAATGTCTGACACATCTGAAATGCTTTATATGTACATGATTTATATATGTATATTTCCCTTTTCCATTTTTCCTGTTCTTAATAGCTGTAAAGAATGGAATGCAATCTAGTTCTCTTAGAGTGTTGCAGAATTTTAATATGAAAAAAGAAATGGAATCAGACTGGAGTACTGCACAACAAACTTGGAAAGAAACCCAAATTGCCTTATTGACGAGAACTACATTATCTTGAGTCAGTGTGCCAGCTTGCAACAATTGTTGGACTTGTCTGTTTCTATTTCCTCTATTTATAGTTAGTCCTTGAACCAGAAGCATTTCAAACAGGCATGCCGAATAATTTTGCACACACATACACACATATATCAGAAGCTATATGGTGAACAATGAAAATCGTTCTTTGCAAAACATGCTTGCACATGTCTGGTAACAGTTATAAGATTTATAACCTTGCTGTAATAGTAAGAAAACCATCTATTTCTCATTAAGCTAAGTTTAAATATGTTCCTGATCTCAATCCAATAGATTTCACTTCTCACTTTGCCCTGGAACACAAGAAATAAATTGCTCCCTTTACCAAGGCATTCACAAATAACCTTAAGTATCTCTCTGTATAAGAACCACTGGGTAGTTTCTGACTGTTTTCTTAAAATCGCTAAAGTTCTGCAAGACCTATATGAGAAGCAGTCTAGAACACCTAAGATTGTCCTGTGGAAGGGGGTAAGGTCTAACACTCAAGGGTATATGAGTGTGTGGCCTCCATGTATGGTGGTACACAACCATGTGTATGCAGTGTCCACAAAGGCCAGAAGACTGCATTGGATATCCTGGGACTCAAGTTATAAGCAACTGGGAGCTGCCAGGTGGGTGCTTGGAACTGAACTTGGGTCCTCTGGATGAGCAGACAATGCTCTTAATCTTTGGGCCACCTCTCTAGCCCTCAGCAGAGTTCATCCTTTAATTAAGATCTTCAGTTTGGGGCCATTCTTAGCCTGCTTTGAGCAGAGGGACAGCAAAAGTAGAGGAAAGAAAGGACTTCTTCACAGGGTTCTGTACCTGTCCCAAAATGGGTAAATAGAGGCTGGTGGTGAACCCATGAATGAACTTTTCAGAGCATTAGGACAGGAGAGTTGACAGGGCATGGGGTATTCAAGACTAATGGTCCCTATGAAACAATGGAGACAGCTGGCACAATCTTCAGTGTTGCAAAGCGACAGGGTGAGCAACAGCAATGGTACAGACTCCATGAAGTAGATGATGGCAGACAGAGTTGGGGTCGAGAGAGGAACACTTTCTGATGACAGTAACAGGAAAGAAAGATGCTTGAAGCAGATATCGTGGGTCAAAATTCCCAAAGGCCTATTGTATCCAAGAAAATCTGAAAGAATGAGATCCCATATACAGATGTGTTCTTCTATGGAGCAAAAATTAAGACAGCAACCCATTGGAGTGGAAAGTCTGAACTCACAGAGGTGTAAACAAACAAGTTTTTCCAATAACTGTAATTGACTTTACTCTTTTAATGAATCACTTATATCTCACATTTCAGTAACTTCCATTGAGAAATTTCTTCAGTTCAATTGTGTCCCTATCTCATAGTAATGTTAAAGCTTCTCTGTTCTCCTAGATTTATCATTTGCAGAAAACAGTGGCTTACGGTCTACAGACTTCCAAGAAACTTCAACTCGATTTAATTGGTCAGAAATGGCACATGATCAATCTGATTTTCAAAGAAGGCTAGGAAAGTGATTTCCTTGTCTGAGTATGTGCCAATTCAAGGACAGTTCATGGTGGGTTAATGAACAGGATGGGTGTGTCCTGTCTGACACAACAAGTGGTAGTTGATGTTTTAGTCTCCTTTGCTTGCTTCCAAATCTACAAAGTCTTCAAAATTTTCTCTCTCCCTTTACTCCCCCCAACCTCCACTGAATGCTCTGCATGTTTCCCAGTGAAGATCCCTGGTCCAGTTCTCTCATCACCTTTGATGGTGTATATGGATTTTTTAAAATCATAATATTTCTGTGAATGCTGTTTGGAAATGTGCTGGTGAACCTCCTGGAAATAGCTTGTGTTTTAGAACATAAGAGTAATTGGGAAGGTAAAGTGGAAGGAGGTAGTACTCTAGGTCCATATTCTAATGGATACATGGTTTCTTACTACATGGATAGAGTCATCTGACCTCCTTCGAAGCCTCAGTTCTCATTTGGACTTACAATAAAATTGTTATGTAAACCACAGACTTAGGAGTAAATAAGTTTATAATTGCATAGATCAGTAGCTGGAGTTTTGAAGTATTAATAATATTTATGTTGTTATAATTATATTAATGATAATTATATTGTTTACATATTTAATAATAATATAATTGAGCTAAGCAAAGCATTATAGGTTTAATCTTTGTGTTGTATATGGCAAATCAGGCTAAAAGATCTGTTACGCTTCTGTTAAATTTAGGGTTTTATTAGTTATATCTGAATGGAGAGGGTGAAGGCATTTCCAAGCAGTGTACAAGTTGGCCAGACTTTTCCAAAAGGCAGCCTTAAAATATCATTTGAGTGAACTGTGTTAATGTTTTCAGTTTCAGATGTTTATAGCTTTGCAACATGCTAATGTATATGCATGAAGATAAATATAGTAGACACTACAATAACTGCATTAAAATATTTCTGTGATGACATGAATCACATACATTTTAGGATTAAGATCGTATAAACTCTATGTTAACTTCTACCAATTTGCAAGGATCTTGGAACATACTGAAGTAAACAGGCTATAGGGATGAATATGGTATAACTTAAAGACAGTGTTTGTGTCTGGATCCATTAAAGATGCAAAAGAAGAAGGAATGGAAACCTAACATGTGGATCTTTGTACATGTGTGTTCACACACATACAACATGCCCTGCACACAGGTATATGTGCATATATACATATAGCCATGTATATATTTAATACATATAATACATCATATTTAAAATAGCCAGATACTTAACAGTTATTTTACAGATAGAATTTTTATACCTAACATTCTTTTCAGTCTATAAGAACATTAACATGAATAAATATTTACTATGAATAAATAGTCAGGAAAACTATTTATTTTAAAAATTTCTTTAAAGCAACAATCAAAGACCAGCAGAAAGTCAAATTCTCTTTGCAGCTTTTCTCAGTGTGACAGTAGAGAAAATGTTGGATCTCTGATCTTAGCCTTCTTGATTCTGCAATGGGTAGTCCTGAACTCTCTCCCAGTAAGGCTTGACCTATAAAGCTAATCACAATTTCCTGTTACAAAGTCTCACATACTGCAGATTTCCTGGAACCATAGTTGTCTTCCCTGATTTCTCCTTTATTATAAAGCATTTGCATAGCAAGCCTAGTTTTTCAAAGAATAAAAGTAAATTTCTTGACGAATATTTTTAATTTTGCTCCATGGGTGAGATGTTTTGCAAATTTATCTGTACTCTTTCTTTAGATATCAACTTTCCTGCAATCACTATTTTTAGAGCATACAGGAAAGCATCACACAAGGAAGGGATGAGTGGTTATGGTAGGAATGAGTACTAGGTTACAGTGATTCCAGAATGCAAGCTCTACTAGCTGGTTTCATGGGCCAACTTGACACATGCTAGAGTCGTCACAGAGATAGGCGCCTCCCTTAAGGAAATGCCTCCATGAGATCCAGCTGTAAGGCATTTTCTCAATTAGAGATCAAGGTTTGCAGGGCCCATTGTTGGTGGTGCCATCCCTGGGCTGGTGGTCGTGGGTTCTATAAGAAAGCAAACTGAGGGGTTGGGGATTTAGCTCAGTGGTAGAGCGCTTGCCTAGGAAGCGCAAGGCCCTGGGTTTGGTCCCCAGCTCCAAAAAACCAAAAAAAAAAAAAAAAAAAAAAAGAAAAAGAAAAGAAAAAAAGCCTCTAGGTTCCTACCCTCTGTGAGTTCCAGTCCTGACTTCCTTCGGTGATGAACAGCAATGTGGAAGTGTAAGCTGAATAAACCCTTTCCTCCCCAACTTGCTTCTTGGTCATGATGTTTGTGCAGGAATACAAACCCTGACTAAGACACATGCATATGCACATGGCCCTTGGGTCCCCTACCCATCTACAGCCAGCAAAGCTTCATATAATTGAGTGGGAGAGTTGCTTCTTCATAAACACGTGCAATTGTGGAAAAGCAGCAGGAAGGGCATGCTCCCCTTAGCACCAATAATGACTGTCTTTAATATACAAAATTACACATAGGTGTATTTATTTTATGAGCTGGTCACATTTTGTACATTAAAAATAGAATTTATTTTGAAATAAGGTGCATAATAGATGTTGTGATTTTTTATTTATGTTGGAAATATATAGAGTTAAATGATGAAAGACACATTTTATTTTTCAAAATTACCAGCGTGAGCCTTGTGTTTTCCTTAATTTGGATGGAGTCACATGAACTCTGCAAAGGCAGTGAGAACAATGGATATGGTTTTATTTCTAGCAGGAGGAAGTACATTGGTCTTATCATCACATCAATGGACCTCAATACCCTTGCCCCATTGTAAACAATTCAATGAGACATTAGTCAAACCGTTGATGGGTATTATTTTGAGAATAGCATGTGCTGTCTGCAAATGGTCTAAGTTTGTCATGATGGAGTCATTTAGTTTTATTAGTCATTTGTGAGCAGGGAAAGCCCTTTACAATGCCCCACTCCAATAGGACTTAATTTGAAAATTTAAAAATGTGGTTAAGTTAATATAATGAGAAGTTAATGTTAGATGTAGGGGCTGCTTGTGGCTTCTTTCAAACAGAATGATCTACTCCAAGGTGAAGCACAAATTTGTAACAGGTGGGAAACATGGGGGAAACACATGGAGTCTAACATTCTTCACATGTTCAGATTTGAAGAGGATTAAGAAATCTTAGCATCTAAGTTTTCTTTTGTAGAAAAGCATTTGATTTAAACTCAAGTCACTTCTAGAATCGAGAGGATCTGCCTCCTCTAATGTCTGCCATCTTTCCTGTCCACCAAGGCATGCTAACGTAATCAATCGTCAAGTAAGACCATGGGCACACATGCCAAGATTTGGTCAGGCATCAAAACTTTAAAATAATATGGTTTTTGGGATTTGATTTGTTTCACCTTTATGCAGCCTACTAACAGCAAGCCACTATTATATTCATAATTTTGTGGTTAAAAAAAAAACACTTGTTAGTGTTGCATGTCCAGATGAACCCACAAGCCTAGGCCTTGGATAAATATTTGCTGCATGAATTATTAACAGATGCTTATTTATGGTATGGATATCACAGCTCTTTTGCCTCTTATATCTGCTGCATATTCTGGTGCCAGAACTATCTCTCTAGAGACAGAGATGAAATGAGAGTAAAGAAACTCCCAAGTGGTCCACTTTATTTTATTGAATATTTGGTCCAATATCTTGGCAGAGAGAAACTTTCTAAATGTTGATGAGAGCAGTCTGCTCTGTCTCCGTGTCTGTTCAGTGGGAGACTTGCAGAGATAGAACATCCACATGTCATTCAAGAAAACAGCCGAAAAGATACATGGGAAATTAAGACTTCTGTGCCTAACGAATGCCAGCTCCATGGTGCTGCTGCATTTGTTGTCTGGAGCCAGTCTCTACAGTATATTGACTTTAAAGAATGAGACCCTTTTGACCCATCACCCTGACTTCACATCCTCCTCCACATCCTTCACTTAAGAACCCTACCCTATGAATGGCTGAGTTCTACTCGAAGGCCTGAGGTATGGAATGGTAGTGTGACCCAATCCTCACAAGGCCACTATGTCCAAGTTATCCCACATTAACTAGGTCCACTGTCATGGCCATTAGCCAGGGTTGTCCCCTCATTCTGATTCCAGGGACAGATGCTTCCCATAATCTTCTCCAAACGTTTGCAGGCACCATTGCACCATTTCTCAACTAGAGGCCCTGACTGAGCTGCATCCTCTCTCTTCATGTCCTTTTCCAACTCTCTCCTTTAAGATGTCACCTCCTTGACAGCTCAGAAGCATAGCTAGAGTGCGCTTATGAGTCCCGAATGTCTGTGCTTCATCCCAGCACACAGTGTAGACAGGTGTGAACACAGGCTTCAGGATCATTAGGCAAAGGTACCTCCTGCCCAAGCAAGTCAGATGACCTGAGTTCCACCCCATGAACCTGAATGATGGAATCAGAAAATCAGTTTCTGCAAATTATCATTAAACAAATACCTGTGGCGCACATACACACATGCAGGCATGTATAATCCCATGCACAAAAGTATACTTAAAAAGTGGAAAAAAATCCCAAAACAGTAATATCCACCTTTATATAATACTCAGTGTTATATCATACACTACTGGTTCTGAACAAGCTAACCCAGCATCATTGTCCCTAAGACCAAACCATAGGACTTTACTTTTAAGCAGGCTTACGTTAGGTAAGTAATTTGCTCCTTTGTTTCTTCCCCTGTAAAGCAAATATAGAGACAGACCTATCCCTCAGAGAGTAAGATCAAATAAACTAATTCTCCCGAGTCAGTTTTGATGGAGCTGAGCTAGTAACTACTTATATTAATTTTTAATTTTTCCGGTCTAGAAAAGACACCTTAGATAGCTGCAGGCCCTTCATTCCTGACACTGGGGCTTGAGCTGCACCGAGCTTCACTTACATTGTGGCCAAGTGAAATTGTAAAGTAAGAATAACTTCAGAGCCATTAAAAAAATGCCTAGAACTGGAAGCATCTAAATACCATTGCTAGCACCAAGCTCATGGAACTTGTAAGGAAGCATTTGTGTGGTCAGGGAGTGCCACTTTTTTCCAGGGAAGAAGTGATTGACCATGCAGATGACTCTACCCCACGGCAAACACAGGCCCTTCCGAAGGCACAGCCGCAGCAGTGGGCCCAACTAATACCCAGATGCTGCGTGTCTGTGTAGGGTGCTCTCTTATTGTTCCCAACAGGAAGTGTAAGTTACAGGATGCCTGATAAATCCATCCAGAAGTGCTAAGAAAAGCAGAAGCCGATTTCCAAACTTTATCAAACGACTCCTTCTCTCTTCACTCACGTGGGTAGATCGGAGTCAAAGAGGATGGAAAAGTAATTTGCCGGTGCTGATCGCTTATGTACCCTGTGGGGACGGGCTGGGAGCAAGTCAGAAATATTAATTTCCCACACTCCACACTTTTTCTCTTGATGACTAACATAAAATAAAGTATTTGATTTCCCCCAATCGTTGTAGTGATGAAAGATGACAGATCCAATAGGAAAAGCTCAGGGATGGAAATCTTTATTTCCTGTGCACAGAAGTTTGCTATTTCCACTGCAACCAATTCTGTACCAGAGAGAGATTCCAAAGTCTACAAAAACAGTGCCAAGTGAGCTCCCATCTCGCATGGACTGGTTGGCTCCTCCCTATCATTTATCTCCCTGCATGGGCACAGGTCTAGCCAGCTTTGACCCTGTCAAAGTTGGCAGGGCTTGTGAAGGTGAGTTCTTCCTGCTTGTTGGATTCAATCCTACACTTATTACCTTATTAAAATTCTAGAATTCTTCCCTAAATAAAAATGGCAACTAGTTAAGTCCATTTATAGGGATAAAGAACTTTGAAGAAACACCACTGGGTTCTTTCACAAAGCTTCTTAAGTTTATTTAAAATCGATTGCAGTTTGGCATTTTGTGATATGTACAGGTTAAGATTGATCCTTAGATATCTGTGGTCTTAACACCTGCATTAACTGAATACCAGAAAGAATTATAAGGAAATTTGGAAGCTATAAGGCAAGATGCACAGAAAACTATTCAGGCCAGATGGACTTTGAGAATTAATGCATACTAGAGACTCATGACAGCTCTCACTTAGGCAAAAGAGGTTGAAAAGCTTCATATGCAGCAGACCATATTTTAAATGTGAAGAGTAGTTCATTAGTTCACTAATTCAAGCAGCACACTTATTGAGCACATGAGTTCTAGACCGCTCTGGGACAGGAAAAGAAAGTCAAAGCATCAAATGGGCAACATCCGTGATCTGTGCTGTGCTGTTCGGAAGTACAAGCTACTGGGTGAGTGATTTTGACTGAAGCATGCAGGCTATCAGCTTGGACTCCATTTTGCAAACAGGCCAAAGCTTGAAGAGAGACCATTTACACATCAAATGGAAAGATCTTGATGTACAAAGATTTCTCTGAACTGTGGTGAGACTCTCCAAATGGACACATGGAGGCCAAACAAAAGGAATGGCTGTGAACTGCTCTGGCAGCATTTCTCCAGGAAATGGCTGGGGATGTGTATCCTCGCTGATTACACACATAATAGCTCCACAAGAAGTGTTCTGTGTCAAGAAAAGCTGTTTCAGGGCCGTGTTTCCAACAGGAAAAGCAAATGCGGCCTAACAGAGCGCGTCTGCAAAGAGGCTAAGTGACATCAGAAGAGGAAGATTTAGGCTTAGGAGAGTCCTGAGAGGGGAGAGAAACAGGAACAGAGAACACAGGACATGGCACAAAGGGACGTTCGAGTGACTCTTAAGTTGTAGAGTTCTTACAAGAAAATATGAGAAAAATCAAACAACCAAAGCACAGACCATTGTGTGGACAAGGCAACTTTTTGTCTTAATCAATGATGATGTGCTTCCTTGAAGGGGTGGTGTACGGTGCAAATGTTCTTGGAAAGAAATGTAGCTTGCAATGTCCGTCCTGTAAGGATCCTGAATGGAGAATAACCAGTGATTGTGGAGAAACTGGGATGTTGTGGGTTCAAAGCCTAATTCCAATATGTCTCAGGCTATCTTTAGCCCTTTTATATCCATCCCTTCTACATCTTTAAGTCTGATTTTACACCGTTTGTGACTAACAGGTAAAACTTTTTAGATTGTACTAGCAGACCACTAGCTTCTATCCACCAGCAGTTTAAGAGTCCCTAGATAGTGTCTGAGGTCTATAGCAGAGATTCCTCTACTTTGCTTTAACCCACAAAACTAATGCCTGCACCAGTATATTTGAAAAGTAGCTGAATTTATCACCTTGCCTTAATGACCCCCGTTCTGTTATTATAACATTTCATCAAAAGCCTATCACATTGGAGTATGCAATTCGGGGTAAGCTAAACCTCTATTTCTAGGACATGGTCACTCATACTTAGATTAAACTATCTCTTATCCCATTTGTGGTGAGACTTGTGTTTCTGTTGCAACAGTGAACAGAAAGGTGGGTCTTGGAACCAGCCTGCCTCGTTCAAATCCTAGTTCCTCCCAACTAAGAAGTCAGCAAGTTTATTGATGATGATGCTGCATCCCAGTTATCTCATAGGAGCCAATTATGGACTGTGGGAAAAATGAATGTGTTTTAATATACACAAGTTTCCAAGAGCAAGTGAGGCAGGCACAGGAAATCTGTAATGTTCTTCGAGCTTAACTATGTAAATTGGATTCAGATAAACTGTTGTCATAGTGTTCTGCTTTCATTTCGTGAGATTAAAACGGAAAGTAATATATGGAAGTTTGCATTTCGAAATAATAGTGATTCGTTTCTAATTCATTGCTTCTTGTAATAATTCATTTACTGAGCATTTATTAGCTTTCAGTCTAAGGGTTCCCTCAGGTACAACGAAAGAGCTTATTTAAAATTACTGTAGACAGATCAACAGAGCATTGTGTAGCTAGCTACACAGTAATTCTCTTTATCCTTAATTTCTCTTTCTGCAGATTGAGCTACCTGGAGGTTAATAAAGCCCCCAAATAGGAAACTTTCCACAAAACAATTATGACTTAAATAGTACACAATTCTGAGAGCTGCAATCAAGTCTTAGCCAGAGAGCTCCATCCTGCCCAGATGGAGACCACACCCTTGCATGCTGTGCCACACATTGTGTGCTACCTACTGTAACAACGTCTCTGAAGCTTCCTCAGTTACCAGCTTGTCGTAGCATCACAGTCCTTGTACAAGAGTTTGGTTATGCTCTTTGGTTTCATGTGTCCACTGAGATCCCGGGAGGTATCATGTGTGGCACATACAGTTAAAATTGACTTTACATTTGCAAGATATTCAAATCACAAATTAAAGGATGAAATGTAAAAGCAGATGAAGGATATCAAGGGTTTTTCTAGAGCATGAGAGATTGGCTTGCACAAACCCAAATGAGTAGTGTTCATTAATTGAACACTGTGTGAGCAGTAGTTTATACATTCAGCCATAAGGAACCTCAAAAAGCATATTCCACCTCAGAAACTGCCATCTTGAATTTAGTTTTCCAGAGAGAGAATAATTTCAAGGGACCCACATTTGAAAACATGAGTCCTTGGCTTTTTTCCCTTTTGAACAGTCAAGGGTTCACTGCTCCTGTAAAAAAAGTCTTTGTGAAATAATGGGGAAAACCCTAGAGTTCTTGCAGAAGAACTGGGCTTTTTTCATTCATGAAACAAACATTAGGCTCTCAGCCACAGAAGAGCATTTGAAAATGTTGTGTCTGTTTTCCCTTTACTTTAATAGATCCATCCAAGCATGAGTTCTGACAAACATGGGGCCATTTTACATTCAATGTTATGCACACAAACTGAATTTCCTTTAAGGAAGGAAGAATGAGGTCTTCATGGAAACACTGTTAAGATACAAAGACAGACAAGTCGTCCATATTTTCAATTGAATTTTCAGATTGGGGCCAGTGGGATAGCTCAGGAGTCTACTGCCAAGCCAAGCATTCGGAGTTTGATCTCTGGAAACTACAGGGTTTAGAGAACCATCCACATGCTGTCCCCTTTCTCTCTGTGAAATTTAAAGAATTACTTTGAAAAATTAATGAAGGTAATATCAGACCATTATAAACAGACTTTAAGAGACGATTGTGTCTGTGACACATGACATCTGTCATGTGGTTTCTGGCTAATATATGTCTCCAGCACATTTGCTGGGTGGACTAGTCACTACGTAGGATGTGGCTCATGATAACGAACAATGACTCAAACACCACCATTGATTACCTCACAGTCTGTTTTATTCTCCTCTCAGAACAGGGAGTCACAAAGTCTCAATGGAAATATTAAGGAGAGAGTTTTTTCTTTCTGGAAATAGAGTCCTCCTTTAAGCATATGTGATTGACAGGAGAATTTTGACTTTTTGTCAGTAGAAGATTCCTATTTCCTTACAGGCACCACCAGTGACTCAGCTCCCAGGGGTTCCCAGGCTACTTTCTCCATGGTCCCATCCTTTTATGAACTTTCCCACAATGCACAGTTCAATTTCTCTGAGTATACCATCTTTACAAGTTCTTTGTCTTCATTCTTAGAGATTTCCTCTGGTTAAGTAGGACAATTCACTTTCTAAACAACTAGGTGGGTCTTATGTGCAAACACAAACTCCATGCATCCTTGCTATGAAATGCCTAATCAAGGGAGTGGAATATGGGGCTGGTGAGATGGCTCAGTTCGTAAGATGCTCACCATGCAAGTTCAGAAGCACCCGGCTAAAATGGTATGCATGATGGCATGCACTAGTTCTCCCAGTGCAGAAAAGGGAAAGATGCAGGGATGATTCTTGGGCATCATTGGCGAGACAATTTGAAATAACTGGTGACTCTCAGAGCCCAAAGAAACAAGAGGACAGCTCCAGATCTTCAACTCTTGTCTGTCTGTCTCTGTCTCTGTCTCTGTATGTCTATATCTCTCTTTCCTCAAACATATACACATACATAAAACAGAGATAGAGATAGAGAAGGAAGGGAGGGACGGAAAGAGGGAGGGAGGGAGAGAGAAAGGAAGGAAGGTCCAAAGAATTGACTCTATTACACACAGAGGTAATAGAACAAGTTACTCTTACAGAAGGTAATAATGCTAGATACTATATCAGAATTCTGCCTAGCACATTCACTGGATAAAGGCATTTATAATGTGAATATTGGCCAACTAGTACTTTAAGTTTAGCACAGTATATGTAAAAGCTATTTCTTCAATTTTTTAATCAAACTTTGCCACTGCCTGTCCTTTATTTTCCTACCAGATAGGGTGCTGTATTGGTATGGTGGTAGCCACAGCTACCTTCTAATCTACTAGGGCAAACATTTTATAGTAGTTTATACCTATTCTGGGATATGGAAATGGAACCTCATCTCATGTTTTCATGATTCTCTCTATATGATTTTTTATATCCTTTTTCTAAATTCCTTTCTCATTAGAATTAAATTGCTTATTTTCATATTTACTTGTGTAGATTTTTGTAGAATTGTTGATTAAACATTTTCTGTTTTTCTCTTCTTTCTTTCTTCCTTCTTCCCTTCTTCTCCCTCCCTTTCTCTCTCCCCTTTTCTCTCTCTCTCTCTCTCTCTCTCTCTCTCTCTCTCTTTCTTTCTTTCTTCCTTTCTTTCTTTCTTTCCTTTCTGTGTGTATGTTTGTGTGTGTGTATGTTTGTGTGTGTGTGTGTGTGTGTGTGTGTGTGTGTGTGTGTATCAAAGTCAGGCTACATGACTTTGATATTACTTGATTTGGAAATAAGAACAAAACTTGAGCTCTTTTTGAAAATGCTTATTTAAAAACATAACTTATGGTCAACAAATTAGAAGGAGCCAATAAGTTAATAATCACATAATTGGGACTTCACAAGAGGAAAGAACAAATAAGCCCCCTCCGTCATTGCAATCCATCAAACATCTTTGCTTTGTTTCTGTTTTTCTCCATGGAGCTCTTGAGCACTTAAGTGTGCACCAACCTATCTCATGAGTGTTCATTTCCTGAAGCAAACTTTAAAATTTCACTCTCTCTCAGTTTTGTTTTCTAATAGATTCTATTGATTTGTCTTTGTTTATCTTCTGGAGTAGGGAGATATTTTAAAACCAAATATGTAATGGATGTTTCACTTGCTTAACTGAATAAGTTAAAATACATTTACATGAACTAGAAAATACATATATATATATATATGAAGAGAATATGCATGCTTAAATGATTGTACATGCTTATTTAAGTGTATATTCATAGAAGAAGGCTGAAATGATAGAACAAAGATAATCCCACAAACTGTATCTTATATACATAAGGAACTGGATCCCAGAGCCTAAGTGGTGAACCAATGATTAAGAGCACTGGCTACCCTTCCAAGGGCCTACATTTCATTCCCAGCACCAGCATGGCAGCTCACAAATATCTATAATTCCAGATACGTGTCATCTGACACCCTCTTCTGGCTTTTGTGGGCACTAGGAATGTATGTGATGCACAGACATATGTGCAGACAAAACACCCATACCCGTAAAGTAAAATAAAAAAAAATTAAAAAATCTTTAGAAAAGAATGGGGTAGACGGGCTTCGGTTTTGACTTTAATCTCCATGTACTTTCACTCAATTTGGCAAGACGTAACTTTTTATTTTATAGTTTAAAGGAAGATTAGTCATGACATAATAATGCTCAGTCCAATTTCAACAGGAATCCCTGTAATTTACTGTGTCTCAGTTAACTGAATATAATTGTCATGTCCTATACTGGAGGGACATTCCTTTGGCAATATGAGCTCCTTCTGCTTCTTCATGCTGTTCCCACTTCTCCCCTATTTGGCTTGCAGTCAAGAGGTTGATTAGAAGGGAAAGGGCACCGTCACCTACAGGGTCAAAATCTCAGTAGAATAATTATACTAGACCCACAAGTGGTAACCTATTGTCGGTCTCTGTTGATTTGGGCTGGTATATGCAGATACCTGCATCTGAAAAGGCCACAGAGAGGTTGCTAATGGCCAAAGGGAAATCATTGAAATATGTTTCTCCTTATGTTGACAGAAACCATTTCTCAGAAGGTATAATTTTCACACACTAGTAAATCAGAGGGATCAGCACAATGAGGTACCGAATTGTGCAGAGCAGAAGACAAAGCGGGAGCAGTCTCCACCTGCAGGATGGCTGTGCATCTGGGAATGTGGCAGAAGGCAAATGGCTAAGCCGAAAGCTCCGGTGTATCCTGGGTAACGTAGATTCTAATGTTGAAGTGGATTCAAGTACAGTGCCTTCCTACAGGGGCTTTTCATATCATGATCCAGTTATTTCTGGTCTTTTGAAAAGAGGGTGAATTCTGAGATTTATCTACACAGGAACATTTCCGTTTGCCACATTTGCTAAGACTTCTTTCCCCAGAGGGAGTGATTCCTGTGTCCTAATGAAACGCCCCTTTCATAGCACTGGGTTTTTTCTTACCCCAACCTGCTTTCTCCCTTGAATTCTATAGAGTGCTGTTTTGAGGGATACACACATTGGGCTGGGGAGTAGCACTTCCCTTCCTGGATTCTGATCATTTCTTCCTCAGCTCTGCTTTACCAAGGAACAAGGGAAACCTGGACCACCCCGTGGGTTTTCTCCTTGTTCTGTGGATGTGGAAGAAACTTTGGAGGCTGCCCTCACAGTACCAAGCACTGCCACACAGGACAGCACAGGGCATACATCAGAATGTTACTGCTATCCATTTCGAGCCATTTAATGCCACGTCATCTCCTAGTGGTTCTGTAGGGTGACGACTCTGGAGAGAGGGCAGGATGCCCTGGAAGTTAAGCTGAAACAGACCGAAGAGTGAATAATAACAGTAATACTGCATTTTTTCCTAGCACTTGAATGGGAAGTACCGAGGCAAAACAAAAGGCCAATCTGCATGTAATTAAAAGCTTCTCGAATAATTGCCTTTTCTCCCTCTGTTAAAACAGCAGAAATCCAAGCTTCTGGATCATTTACCCACTTACTAAGCTTGTCCCACTTCCTGTGTTAAACTGCCACCATTAGAACAGTGTCTCAGGCAGTTACTGGCAAAAGTAGTTCTATTAAAGGAACACATCGTTTCATTTTAGTTTTTAATTTTTAAACTATACATGGTCTTTCTCTGTGGCAATATTTACTAATGCTTTGATCCTAACATTTGGGAATTATTTATATTTTTGCTTGTCCTGTGTATAAATCTCTATTAAAGCTTATTTGTGTGATATCTTCTGGAGAATTTTCGAAATTTTTAATTTTAAAAATCATTTTATTGATGGTAAGATTTTTGAGACTCAGCTGAAAATAAAAAATAATGTCAATCATTCAAAAATGTATAATGTTCTAGAATTCTTAAAACTATGGAATTTGACAATTCAATTTATATTTTCTTCACTATATGCAGTGGTTTGAAACAAAGGCATTATAGACATTGATTTTCATCCCGAAGACTACTTTCTTCTCATTCGTTGTTGTTGTTGTTGAGTAGAATTTTGAAAAGATTTATTTTTCATGTATATAGTGTTCTGTCTGCATGTTTGCCTGCATGCCAAGAGAGAGCATCATGTCTCATTATAGATTGTTGGGAGTTGCCCTGTGGTTGAGGGAAATTGAACTCAGGGCACCTGGACGAGCAACCAGTGCTCTTAACTTCTGAGCCATCCCTCCAGTCCCTTCTTTTCATATTCTTAAATATATAACAATAAGCCACATTGTAGGCTATATTCATCCCATTTTTATTCATTCAAGAATTTGCTGAATTCATATTATGTAGAGACAGCAATACAGAGGATAATGTGGGAGCATATTTTATGCTATAGAGTTAAAAGGAAATTATATATATATATATATATCACAGAGGAGATAATCAAGACAGATCATACTAAATGAAGCTCATATAAGATATTTCTTTATTTGAAACATTTCACTATTGTGTATGTCTTTGTATTTGTAGGAAAAATAGAAGTTTTATTATTGCTTTCCAGTAGTAAAACAAGGCACAATCAAATAAGCAAATAGTCCCAATGAAAAGGACTGGCGCATGAAATTAACTTTCACTTCATTTCATTTATTTATTTGGCAAATGCATTCATATGTATATGTGATGGGTATATGTGTGCTCACAGGTGTAGTTGCACACAAGTATATTTGTGTGTGAAGACTGAGGTTGACTGCTGGTATCTTATCTGACTGTTTTTAACATTGTGTATTGAGTCAAGGTCTCTCATTGAGCCCAGAGCTTGACATCTAGCTTAGCTATCAAGTTTCCTCAAAGGACTTCCTGACAATACCTTTCATGCAATGGGTAACAGGAGGGCCACCATGTTGACACAACTTTTATGTGCATCTGGGGATCCTAACTCTTGTTATCATGCTTGCATAGCAAGGGCTATCTCCCCAGTCTAATAAGATTCATTTAAAAATCTCCCAATTAGACAGAAACACATAGTGAGTATATAACATATTCTGGAACACTACTCTGAGGTCACTTCTCTACTAAGAAAGGAGTAGGCTAGATGCTTTGTCTTTCCAAGGTAAATTTATTTTTGAAATTATTTTTCCACATTAATTTCTTTTTATTTATTTATTTATTTATTTATTTATTTATTTATTTATTTATTTATTTATTTTTCTGAAACATATGGTTCAAGAGAACAGGAACTTCTATTTTCTCTATTAATATAGCTGAAAGTTTGAAAATAATTCCTGGAGCAGAGTCATTGTGCAACAAGTATTTGATGCATGAACGAATGACCTTTGCAGAATCCTACGTAATCATAAGAAACAAAGCCCACAAATGTAATAGACCATCTGGATTTTTTTCTACCATGATATTTTCAGAATCTAAGCCATGCTCTCAGAGCTAATTTGTGGGATACATAAAAAAGTGACTGAACATAACTGGAAAAGAGTACTCATACTGTACATACATACATTCTTCTCCCACTGCCTATGGCTTTATCTTCTGTTGCCTGTTGTCAACCACTGTCTAAAATTTTTAAATAGAAAATTAAATAAATAAACAATGCATAAATTCAAAACCACATGTTACAGTTTGAATATAGTATATTGCTGAAGAGTGTTCTTTTTCTATTAGTTATTTTGGATTGTATGTAATTATAATTAAACTTTGCTATAGTGGTGCATAAATTGACGGAACACAGAATGTTGAGGCTTTAGTTAAATCTGTGTGTTTAGACATACATTGCGTAACCTGGGATGATGTCCCCAAAGGGTAAGAAGAACTACTATATCTGTAAGCAGGAAGTCATTTTGACCAGGACTGGTAAGTCAATGTCCCTGATCCTCTCAGGTCTTCAGCTGCTTTTAGATGATGACATCACCTCTGGTGTTCCAAGAAAGATCTTTCTTTTTAGTGAATGGAGATCTCCAAAATTCTACAACATAAAAAAATCCTAACAAAGGTGTCAATATATTTTAACACAGAGAAAATAGTATATAAAAATGATTTATCTAATGATGGAAACATACAGAATTCCAATGCGTTATGGCACATCTGTGTTCATTTCTATTTTCCCAGGTCCTAAGTGGAGGAGACACCCATAAACCATAACATAGGCTTTGTGACTCCTGAAAAAACCCTTCTTAGGCCCTAGGTCCCATTACACACCCTTCCAGGTTTCTGTGAAGCTGAAAACAATGTGTCCAGTAAAATGGTTAGCAGACAGAACATAAAATATCACTAAGCCCTTTTCTACTCTGATTACATTTTCTAATACACTCTGATACCAATTCTATTACTTCTACTGCATATTAAAACTAAATAAAATACATAATTGAATATCATAATTTTAAATGATTCTTGTTTTTTGATCTAAGGTCTATTAAACTATTTCCTAGCTTTAGTTTCTGTTTATATATTACATTGGTACAGTGTATAGAAAATGCTACAAAACTGATATAAATACTGGCCATTTAACTTTCTCTTTAATGCTAATGTAGCTGTTGATAGTCATAAGTGGTTACTAATGCTGATTTACTGAAAAGTTATAACTTGCATGAGATTATTTACTAAAGGGGGTAAAGAACAGATTCATAAATCACTCACAATTTACATTTGGTACATACTAATACTGTATATTTCTCCCTAGTAAGCCATGACTTGATTATCAAACAGCAGATGTGACCATTAAAATATGAAATCTGCTGTTTACAGTGAGGAGCCAAGCTCTCTTATATGGAACTATTTCTTACTGAATTGGGAGTAAAATTTAGTTTCCAGAAATAAAGAACAAGCAAATAGTCTGCACTCTCAGAACTTGTTTCAGCCTATAAAACCTGAACATTGATAAGAGGGGAGATACACTGAGAAGGGTCAAGAGCATCCTTCGAGTATCCTCTGGTCCACAGCACTTCTCTGTGGCCTAACTGTCATTTGAACTCCCACAAAGGAGTGGGTTAAGAGCAGTTATTTATTTATCAATTTGTGCTTCTTCGTGGTTTCTTTCATTTTAAATTATGCTTATGTAAGCATCTAGAGGGCTGTCACATGTGTGCAGGGGAGATACTGGAAGGGGTCAATAGAAAGTATGGCATCCCCTAAAGCTGGAGTCACAGGCATTTTGAGCTGTTCTCAATGAGTAGTGGGAACAAAATTCAGGTCCTTTAAAAGAGTTGAAAATGCTCTTAACCACTGAGCCATCTGTCCAGCTTTAAGGATATATTTTAGATTGCATGGAGTGCTTTCACCATCCTTTTCAGGGTATCCGCACTTTCATTTGCTATATTCCTATTCATTTTTCATGAATGATGATGATACAATTTTAAAAGGCTAAAAAGTCTACTCAAACCAAAGTATAATTTTCAAAACCTCACAAGTCATAAACATAGAAGGGCCAAGTGGAAAGATCAGCTGCATTGAGTGGAATGGTGATACAGATGGACGAGTTCAAGAGCAAGGGATGACTTTGGACAGAGTGAAGAAAGAATTTTGGAACAAGGTTTCTGGATCAGCTACAAAAACTCCAGTACATGTCCCACTACGAAGACAATCCTTTTAGACTAAAGTCTACACATTAGCATGTACTATCACAGAACTAGGCTTTGAGTTAATGGTACTAGATGAGTTCAAGTTAAATTTCCAGCCTAAGTATACACTTCTTAGGTGGTCCTGTTAGACAGTGACATGGAATGATGTTTTCTCTTGGTTTGTTTCATTTCCAAATTTTGGTTAACTTGACTCCTAGTAAGTATATTACTGGAAACTGAAAATAGGCTACTTGGTATAGTGGAAATTCTTTGGGTATACTTATGAAAATTATTCAGAACTCTTTTATTTTTGAATATATAGCTTCCTCTGGGGGCATGGCAAACTGGTATTTATTAAGAAACAAGTAACTTCCTTGCTTGGTTTATTCCCTAGTAAGAATGATTTCTAGGTTTGTACAGGCGAGCTTTAAACAGATCTAACATGACAATATTTCATGATATTACAAGGCTGTTATTCTCAGTGGTTACTACTTTTTATTATGTTTTTCTCCACTGTTGAAGTAGCATAGACAACTTCCTCTATGTACTGCCCTCAGGGAAAGAGTGATACAAGGAGAGTTTCAAAATGGGCTTTTGAAATTCATAGCAGAGACAACCGTCTTCAAAGACTGACTCATGTAAATTCATAAGAAACGCCTGAGCTTTCCCAGGAAGAAAAAAGATATGTCCATTCTATTAACCAGGTCCTGGAGTATTTAAGATTTGCACAATAAATCTTAGAGTAGGAAGGCACTTTCAGAATTGCAGCTGCCTTTTCCCTCTGAAGGTCTAAGGCTCAGGTAAAAGGGAGAGTGGTCAGTGCTAAAGGATTGTCTATCCTATCAGGGACCCATAAGATGGCAGAAGAAGGCTGCAGGTCTCAGGATACTGATAACATTGGGTTCCTATTCATGCAGATGTCAACTGTTGACTTCTTTCCTAATTTAAAGATGTTGTGTTGTTCATGTCTTTCTGCCCACTCCATGTCATGCCTCCTCACTATGCACACTGCTCCATTTCTAAAAAGGGAATTCTTCTATCCTTCATGTGTGTGGCTGAAAATGGTGTCAAAATAATATTTCTCAGAATAAATGCCATGGTCTATGAAATTAGACTTCTGGTCTACCTGAACATTCCCTGTAAAACCATTTTTGTCTTTCCATATAATTTATTTTGATTACATTTTTCTCCTTCTACAGTTCCCAGATTCTCCCCACCTTCCTATCAACCTAATGCCATGTTTATCTCTGTTTCAAATAAGCAAGAAAACAACAACACAGTAAAAATTAAAATAGACAAAAAATAAGGAAAATCATTATGACAAAAAGATACCCTAATAAAATTAACACTACATGAAAAATGCATGGAGTCTGTTTTGTTTCAAAACTATGCCTGGGCATGGGAACTACCCTGAAGTATGGCTGATGCACCTGGTGATGCTCTATTGGAGAAAACTTATTTTCCCGTTGACAGCAGCTATTGATTACAGGTATTTTGTTTAGGAGAGGGGGCAGGGTGCCTACTTCTTCCTGTTCATTCTGTGATTTTTGTCAGGTTTGAACTTGTGCTTGTTGACATAGTCCCTATGAGTTCATATGTGTATCAGTCGTCTTGTACATGGAAAAGACTGTTTCCTTCTAGTCGCCCAGCACTTGAAGCTCTTACAATCTTTCCAAGCCCTTCCATATAAATCCCTGAGACTTGAGAATTGGAATCCCATTTAAGAATGAGTGCTCCAAAGTTCCCCTCTCTCCATACTGCCTATTTGTTGGTTTCTGTGTTAATTCCTATAGCAAGAAGCTTCTCTGATGAGAGTTGAACAAGGCTCTGACCTACATGTGTAGTACCATGCCATCTAGAGTGATTTGATTGCTAAAAGTTTCATGTTCGACTAGGAAGATCCTGGACTTAGATCTTTTCCCAGGGAACTTAACTGTGAGGCTAGGTGCTCCTTGAATATCATATCAAGAACCATTACATCATGGGTGTGTGCCTTATTGTAGTTCTTCGAAAGATAAAACTCCAAGAAAGTGCAAGGGAAACTGTCCTTTAATGTGCAGGAGGCAGGGGAGGTGGCTGTATGCTTTTCCCACCTACTTTTGTTGATTCAGCAATATCATTCCATCTGTCACTTTGTCAGACAAACAGGGAGGTTACTGACTCAAGGAATGAGTGAACAAAGGCATTATATTTGTGAGGTACAGCAACAGTAGTACAATGGACTGATTGCAGTTCACTCCATACTTGCAATATTTTTCATAAAGTATATAGGATAGAGAAGGTGTTGTTGGGCTTAACATTTTGTTCTCAGATTGTGAGAAGGAATCAGATTCCTGGACAGAGTCCACACTGCTTGTGTTTCTAAAAATGTGGCAGTTTAGATGAAGGAGACTTCAAGAGTAAGGATGGTAAGGATGGAGAGATGAATTCATAGACAAGAGTACACGCTGCTCCTTCAAAGGACCATGGTTGCCAGAGCCCATATGATGGCTCAGAGTCATCTCTTCTCAGCAGACACCAGGTACTCATGAGGCACAGAGATATACCTGCAGGAAAACACTCTCACACATAAAAATAGTTTTAAAGAATAAAAGATGAATGGAGAGAGGATAGATGGAATTTGCTCCTTGGGATTATAAAGGGTTGAGGGTTGATCCTTGGGTTCTTGTTATCACTTCATACTTCTATGTCCTAAATTCTTTAGGGACCAAGACTCACTCTAAGCCAAACATTGGACTAATCCACATAATACAAAAAAAGTTCAACCTCAGTGGTAATATAGGATATGGGAGCAAGTCAGTAACTAGCCTTTGAAATAGAACTTGACCTCAATTGGCGGCACCTGACATGTGGGTATTTTCTCTACAGTTAAGAGTAGGAAAGGATTATGGTCTGATATGCTTATGGTAAATATTTTAGCTTGGAACACTTGAAAACTTGCAAAAACCTTGGTAGTCCAGTTTTAGATTTCTCCCTAGATGTGGGAGGACCTGGGCTAGTGAGATCCTCCCTCTACACTAGTGTAGTGTAGTGCACTACACTAACTGGCTTCAAGATAAATTTAGCTGCAGTGAAAGAGTGGCTAACAGGAGGATATGTGGCTACCAACATGCTAAATATATCTGTGCTTACTTATTCTCATACTATGCAATTTCATGTCCATGTTCTAAAGTGATAGGAAAAACAAACAAAAAACCAAACCTGATAGCAATTACTTTCAGGAGTTTCATAAGAATAACACCCAGGTGGTGCATGTTATTATTTTGCTAATGACATGGTAATATTTTTTAAAATATGAGGACATTATGGTCTTGTTCAGAATAAAACTCAATCTTCTCTCAGAAGTCTTTCTAATTAAGTGAAGATGGATCAACTTCTGCTAATTGGGGGGTGTTAAGTGCAGCAAACACTACTAAAGCCCACTACTTAAATTGCTGCCATATACCTGGGCGACACATCACATTAGAAAGAAAATGGGAATGGAAAATATCATGATCCACTTGCAATCCTTTATTTCCTGAAATGGTGTTGAAATACTGCTTTAAATGCAAGCAAACAGTAGGTGCAGTGTTCTATATTGTATAACACATTTCTTTAAAATAACTCATTCTATAAAACTCAGTAATATGAACATATATGTGTCCAGGGAATGGTAATTTAAAAAAGAAACAAAAAACAAGGGAAAACCCAGCTATCAACAGAAGACTGCACTTACACCCCCAATGTCATCTACAGATGACAAGAGAAATATAAGTTTTAAGATGGTGCTGCTGATAGAAGGGTGAGCATAGATCACTGTTAATATAGCTATGGATGTCAACTTGTGGTAGGGCACCTTGAAAAAGCTAGCTGTGCCTCAGCCGGGGGAACAGGTAAGGGTTTATTACTAATAATGATATCTTTTTCATACTCTACTTCCAATATTTAATTTAAAATGTCCGTCACTCCAAGAGAGGAATACTCTTCAAAATTACAAATGCCATAAGCTATGTAAAATTCCCAGGCACAAAATAAACGTGCTTTAGCTCTTCCAGTGAATTTAGAAGTTATTATTCTTTCATTTGGATATTAAATTAGAAGTATAGAGGAATTAATGCAAATTTTTTGAAGACATTGTCTTAGGAAGTTGCATCTTAATTCTGGGTGTTCACATGTAGATGGACACCTCTTTTTTAGAGGAGGACAGGTTCAAAAATTTTCACTCCATGGAAAAGAGTCTGAGCTCTTATGTCATTAAAATAAGCGTTTGATCAAGGTCCTTAACCATTTTGGCTTTGGTGTGTTGTCTTAAAATTTTAGGATGGAAAATAATTACTACAGGTGTTACCAACTGCAGGCAACGAATATTGAATTTTGTGTAATGAAATTCTGAGGGATCCTTCCCAGACAAATTGGCTAGAGTTCATGCCATAGAGTAGGTGCTGTGGATTGGTCGTTTGATCCCTACAGAACGCATGCTAAATTTTGATTGGTACTGAAATAGTATTAGAAGGATGGGGGTTAGAAGAAGTAATGTGGGCTGTGTGAGCTCAAGCCTCATGAAAACATTAATAGAGTTCGTACAGGAATGGGTGGCTATGAAATCATGAGCTCATACCCTTGCTCTATGCACTTTTTTATGTCTGTCACCCTCGTGTGTGCCACCATGTAATGGCACCACCAGAAGGACCTCACCAGATGCTGACATATTGGCTGTGAACTTCCTAGCCTCTAGCACTTTTCCTTATACTTTATTCTGTCTCAAGTATTCTGTCATAGAAGTGTAAAAACAAATCTAAGGCAATGGCCATCAGCTATTTGAATGATTCCATTCAATTACCATCAATTACCAGAATAAAAATTTATATTTGACTACAGTATCAAATAATGTGTGTCAGATATGTATATATATATACATATATATATATACACATATATATATATATGCAATATGAAGGTATATAAGACATAAATAGGAAAGTAATTCAAATGCAACACATTGATTATTGAGATGGAAATTGGCAAGGTAATTTAAAAATGCAGAGTAGAATTGGGCTCTCTACCTTAGGACTAGGGAGCCCTGAGGAAGTATTTTTCTTTTTGAAGAGATCACAGCTGAAGTAGATCATAAAGAAGGCAAACATATTCATCAATCAGGACCTGTTCTTATGGGAGAAACAGATAGACAATAATGGAGAGGACCCAGCCTCTAGTCCTTATGAGGCAGTTGGATCTGACATCATACATATACCTAATGCAAGAAAAAGAACCTGTGGGCACAGCTCTGAGGATGGGTGGAACATGTTATTTCAGGAGTCACCTGAAGTAATAATAATAATATATATGATATATTATTATTATTATTATTATTATTATTACTCATGTAGCATGGGAACATGTTAAGGTCTCAGGGTTTGTGATGAATGAAGCAAAGGGAAGGTAGCAGATGAAGGTCCTCCACCCCAAAGACTTTCAGATAGTCACAATTTCAAAAACTATGTTTTTTTCTCTAAGACAATATTAGCCTTAGACATTTAGTATTAGATAAGAAGAAATTAAAATGATTCAAAATAAAAGCTGTCTTTAAACTATTTTTTAAAATATGCTAAGGCAAGTGCTAAGGACAGAAAGGATAAAGAGACTTTACCAAGTTTGGGTGCTGATGCTGGTCAAATGTTCCTTCAGAGATTGCAAGAACACTGATTACAAATCACTCTGTATTGTCCTCCAGAGAAGACTCCTTCTAGGCCCCGTGCCTCTGAATGTAGCTCATGTCTTCCAGATCATGACTTGTGTTATAATTTCAAGTAACCAAATGCTCCACAGGGAGGTTTAGATGATGAACTCTAGAGGGCACCCAGTCCTCATGCTCAGATAGCACGAGAAAAACTAGGAAGCATAAATGGTTGGGATTTTCTCTTCAACAGAAGGGATTTATACCTGTTTTTACCTGAAAATTTGGGAATGGATGTAGTTAATAACCTGGTGATCTTTGCTGTCTGGAGGGCCAGGCCTCACTCCAAACCCCAATACTATTATCTTTATTCGAGGCTCTTGCTAGACTCCTGAGTATTGTTTTTTAGTCAACAGAACCCATTCTTAGGAAAAAGACTCCATGCATTTTGCCAAAGGGTTTCCTATTATGCATATCCCAAACCTGTCCACTTCCCCAGGCCTTTACATTGCGCTTTGTTTCTGAGTAGAATCAATTCTTATGGAGGACGTTACAGGTACCTTGAAAAAGAAATGTACTTTGTACAGGAAACATGTACTTTGCATGTAGTCATGCCTTGACTTCTATTATAATAATTGTCACAAGGAAACCTTTTTCCAAAGTTGTGTGTGTTTAAATATGTCTAAAATACACTGCCTGGGGGTCAGAATCTAGACGTGTGATCGATACCAGCCAATTGTGTCATGTTGAACTGGATTTCCTTCTGCCCTCATGCAGACTGTTACCCTGCCAGCCATGGCTTTTGCAGGAAACCCCACAATGAACATCAGACACAATGCGGCCAGCACCGGCTCAGGAGTCTGCAGGAGCCGAGCATATATTTGGCTTCACTTCCAACTTGACAGGCAGTCACTAGCTGCTGAGCCTTTCCCCCGGGGTCTTCTTCGAGAAGCAATGATGGATAAGAGGCAAAGGCACCTCCCATTCATTCTAATCCTGCATCGTAAGTTGTTAGGTAGAACGGCTTTCCTGTGTTTGCGTTTCTCATCTCTAACAGTTTGAGGATTTGAGAGACCTGAGTAGAAAATAAGAGTACGGATGAAAGCATCCCCCGTGAAGCTGGCTGCATGAGGATTCAGAAATTGCGACATGCACGATAAAATTTCGTAGCTCCGGGTTCTACAGCAGGGATTGAAAACCTTTGCATTTCGACAGGAACTGGCCAGTCTTCCTCACAGAGAGGCACATGGCCTCCGTCTGTTGGCGAGAAGCCTGTGGCAGCCTCAGACAGCCCTAAATAAATAAACTGCAAAGCTGCTCATGT
The DNA here is from genome assembly GCF_011064425.1 of Rattus rattus. Classification (NCBI taxonomy): domain Eukaryota; kingdom Metazoa; phylum Chordata; class Mammalia; order Rodentia; family Muridae; genus Rattus; species Rattus rattus. The sequence continues at coordinate 154,200,288 of NC_046156.1, read as the reverse complement.
GATGAGTTGTAGATCTGTTTGGTATTTTAAAACAAAATAGGTGGCGGTTTTTATGGATTGAGACTTTATGTCTTCTATAAAGTCTTTTTTTAAACTAATAAACATGACTTTGCTGGGCTAAATTCAAGAAATATATTTATGGATGAATTCCAAACTCTTTTGGTTTCTAGTAATCACACAGAAATAAGAGTGACTACAATAGCTCTATGAATATAATTACTTGTTCAGAAGCCGCATTAACAAGTATAACAAGAAAATAAACTTTGAAAGCTGGACTTTTAAGTCACCCAACATAGCTTACGGGTTTTCTTAAATAAATACCAAGATAATTAAATTACTCTAAAAATTTAACAAAATGTTTATTATTTATTTTGGCTTAAAATAAAAAAAACAGAAAGTTTATGCTATCTCATATTCCCCCAATTAATGCATTTGATTTACTAACATAAAAACATTTAATAATGAATTAGGTTCAAATCTGAACTTCACCGACTGGATTGGAAACTCTTTTAGCTTCTCAAAATTTTGCTGTCAAGTTTGTGAAAAGACTGTTCTGGCAATTTTTAAACTGTCTTTATGTTTATGGAAGTTTACGACTCAGGGAAGAATTCTCCACAAAATACTGAGGAATAATTATTCGATTATACCCTGTGGGGGAAAAAAAAATCTTTTTTTTCTCATCAGTCAGTGGGTGAGGCTAGGTGACTGAGGCCACAGGGCACTGCTTATGAAACCTGAGGATTCCATAGAATGTTCTCCTTTGAGGTTTACTTAGCTTTTAAATTACTGATCTCAGTCACAGAAACTATTCTACCTTCTTACAAAAGACCTTATGTTTTCCATCATGAAATTCCCATGGAAACACACATGCTGTACAGATGCTAAGAACAGCAGAGGGCACCAGAATCCCAAGCAAACAAACAAAGGCAAACTTTGGCATCCAACACAGGGCCAGGCAGTCCCTGGGAAGCCTTCTGGAGAAGGAGCCACAGCTGAGTAAGAACATCTTTTCAAAACGCACGTGGGGAACACCCAATGACTGGCTTATGCTTATCCTCAGTGCCTGCTTTCACATTAAGGCAATGGATCCTCATCTTTTGGCATCTATTGGACCATTTCATTCACTTGCAGAGTGGAGGAGTTGGGGAGAATGCTGGCCTGGACCATACGCAGAATGGGTGCTTCGGGAGAAGGAAGATGCTTTCTGATATCATAGGAAACATTGATGGTAAACTGTAGGGCATCAGATTCCAGGGTGTTGAGACTTTGATAATTTGCAATGCTCTCCAAGGAGACATGGGACAGACCTCTATGTTACCTGGGAGTGTTGGGCTCTGACAGAGAGAAGGAAAGTTTGGGCCAACTGTGGGAAATGACAGTAGAGCCATCCTCAAATGAGGTAACTGGAGAAGTCTCCCAGCAATGGCACCTGCGCTTCCTGAGTCTTAGGCTTATGAATTCAGTGAGAGGCTGGAGATGATGACGAAGAAACTCCGATTCTAGTGCATTAATTCCACCTGTCATTATGTCAAATTGCAGCACGTACTCTGCTCCTACCAGGAAATAAGTATGAGCTTACATATGCTCTTGAAACACAGACCCATTACTTTCAAATGAAAGGCTGCAGAGACCATGATGGGCTCAGAGATCTGTTATTGAGAGAAACTAATGATCATAATTGTACAAATAAGTACAAGAGTGATGAAAGAATTCACTAATGACTCTTTCCTGTTGACACATATTGGACTCAGTGGAGTGAGGAGTTATAACCTACACGAGTCCATTCATCTGCACACAGACAAAGACACCCACTGGCATACTCTAAGAGTAGAAAATGGTTTATATGCAAACCAGCATTTTTTCAAAGACACATAGACTTGTCTAGTTATTACAGGAAGCAAGGGATTGCCCTGAGGCTGAATACCCTGTTTGATTAGAGCCTCTCATTTATCAGCTTTGCAGCCCTGGGCCACTTTTTCATCAGACACCCTATGTGATCCCTGGAGCAATAACATCAGCAGGAAACTTGAAAAATTTTCCTGTACTAGAAACAGATGATGGGACCTAGAGTTGATGTTGACAATCTACTGCATTAATTAAGCATTTATGTACATTTGGGAAGAAGCCCTGTTCTATCTCTGAGTTTGCTTCCCTCATCTATAAAATTAGAACAATTAGGGTTGTTGTGAGAGACATGTGAGTTCACACACATCAACAATGATCAGAACATGGTGCCTGGCATGCACTGTGTATGCGTTATTCTGATATTTCTACGTATATAGCACAGTGTATGAGGAGCACTACTAACCAGAATATGGATGTTATTGAGTAATAGAAAAAAATGAAATGCCTATTTTGCTATGTGCAATCATTAAACTACCAGAGCCCATAGAGAGTGGAATGGAAAGCTATCTGGAATTCTAAAGCCAGGACGTCCAGGAGTTCCTAAGTGAGCAAAACCCAGTCAAGCTGCCTTCACAAAGCAAACAGCATCCTCATTGCCTGGCCAATGCTCCACCTTCTACGATGCACTGCCTGATTAAAGGCTGGCGATGAGGCAGTTGACACAATGGCAGCCCCCTCTTCAGCCTCCAGAGTGGAAGTAGCTAGGTCTCTGCAGGACTTTGAAAGTGAGAAATCAGAAAGGAGTGACTTCAGACACTGAGGTAAGGAGAAGGGGAGTGCTCCCAAACAAAGCGATCAACCTCTCTCCTGACAGCTTGGACAGTCAGTCCTGCCTTCTCCTCTGAGAGGATACAGAACACATGGCTGTGGAAGGAGTTTGCTCCACTCGCAGAGACAGAACGCCTTCCCTACTAATCTTCTAAATGTGTGAAGTAGGCACAGAAAAGGTGGTGATGATGAGGCTGCGTCATATACAGATGTGAGGTTCGGAGAAAGACATGGTCACCGCTTAGCAAATGGCCAGTTGCTGTTGGCTTTTGAAACGTTTTTATATGTATGTCTGTTTTGCCTGCAGGTAGTCCTGTTCACCATATATATGTATGCAGTGCTCATGAGGGCCAGAAGATGGTGTGTGATGGTTTGAATATGCTTGGCCCTGTGTCCTTGTTATAGGAAGTCTGTCTCTGTGGGCATAGGCTTTAAGACCCTCATCCTAGCCTAGACTGGAAGTCAGTTTTCTCCTGTTTGCCTGCAGAACACGATGTTCTCAGCTCCCCCTCCACCATGCCTGCAGGGACACTGCCCTGCTCCTGCCTTGATGGTGGACTGAGCCTCTGAACCTGTAAGTCAGCCCTGATTAAATAGTGTCCTTATAAGAGTTGCCTTGTTCATGGAGTGTGTTCACAGCAGTGAAAGCCTGACTAAGACACAGTGTCAGATCCAGTGAGGCTGGAGTTACAAATAGTTGTGTACCATCATGTGGGTGCTGGGAATTGAGCCCAGGTCCTCTGGAAGAATAGCATATTCTCTTAAACAATAATCTATTTCTCCAGCTTCTGCTGCTGTATGATAGTTAAGTAAAATGCTGTCACAATGGGTCAAGTAAATTACATGTACAACAGCAAGGAATGATAGGGTAGGATATACCTCAAAAGGCCTGACTTCAATAGATTCTCTCTAGCCTGCATCATGCTTTCTATGCATGTGTGAATGAGTGTGTGTGTGTGTGTGTGTGTGTGTGTGTGTGTGTGTGTGTGTGTGTGTGTGTGTAGGGGGATGTGCAATGCATGTATGTACATGCATTTGGAGGTCAGAGGACAATGTTGTCATTATCAGCTGCTGTAAACATTTTAAAAGTCACAGCATGAGGTCAGTGAGTAGGCTAGGCTGGCCAGTGAACCCCAGAGACCCACTTCTTTCTGCCTCCTCAGCATGGGATTTTAAGAACATCCCATCACTCCTTACACTTTTCTTCCTATGGCCTCTAAGGATCCAACTCACATCCTCTGGCTTACAAGGCAAGCACTTTAGAGACTATGCCAGCTCCCAGCCTGCCACCACACTTCCTTAAGAGCTGTCATGTTAAACCAATTTGGAATTAGTGTTTCTTAGGAATTACATGAGTTGTAATTCACACATAATTAGGAAGTTAAGAAGAAATCTTCACAACAGGAAGATGAATGCCAATAGTCACCAAAGTATTTTAGGGAAAGCTGTTTCTAGTCGGTGACGTCAGTAAAATTATTAACCTCATTAATGAAGTTGTAAATGATTTCTTCCCTTGGAAATTTATTCACAATAATGCTATTCAATCATGAAAGCATTTATTGAGGACCTACCATGTGTCAGGCCATATTCTGAGGATGGGGAAGTTAAAGATGAGGAGCCCCTCTCATTGGGAGATGATATTCCAATAGGACAACTGCTCACTTACCCAATCACAGTTATTAGATTAGGCTATCAGCAGGGTGATGGGTGAAAACACTAGTATTTTCTTAAGTCTTCTTATGTGGGGCCTTGATAAAGAAAGAAACCTGACTTTCCCCGTTTGAACCCTAGGTTCATCCCCCTTTTACTGGCCCATGTGGTGATTTTAAGAGGCTGTGTGATATTAAGAAACACAAAGTGTAGCAGAAAGGCTGTTCCCTCTATCAGATTTGTTTTACAATACTGGATTCAAAGAGAGAAGGGGGGAAATGTACTATTTTGCTTTTGTTTCCAGCCTTTTAAACATGTTGAGATCACTCTTGGAATGGAGAACACGAATGTTTAGCAGTAATCATAATGATAACGTAATAGGTGTTTTTCACTTGTTAGCTTAGATTTCCAAGCATCCAGATGTTTGGCCTTTGCTGAGAGTCCAGATGAGCGATTGCATTTGTGCAGTTTTCATACAGATACGGGACCCTCTGGAGCCTCAGCCTTCTATTTGCAGCAGTATAATTAGAAATCAAAATTAGTCTCCTATCACAGACGCCCCTGGGACCACACTGAGGCTTGCAGGCCCTTTCCAGCCCTAGCTAGTTCCTGGCTGCTTTTATACCTCCAGGCAGACATGAGTAACTGTGACCAAGCCCCATGACCTACACTGCTGAAAATGTGGTCATTTGCCCCTGAGCCCAAAAATCTAGTTGTTAGTCTCCTCCCTGATCAGCTTCCCTGAGGTTATCTTTCAGGGTCGTATATAGGAATTAATGATAAACAGTTTCCTAGACTGGACCAAGGACTGTGGCTATGCTTAGAGGAGAGTTTCATGCTTTGGAGACCATTGTTACCTGTCCAGTCCCTTGTAATCTTGTAAGTAATTTCAGATGAATTCATAAATTGCCTATTTATCTATTCTTTGGATTTTTCATTTCTATATTAATGTCCCAGAAACTTTTAAATGGTACAAGCACACGTAACTATAAGAAATGGTAACAATCAAATTTACTCCATAGTAAAGACCTAAGTCCTGTTACATTTTATTATGAAATAATTATTACTAACAGGCTTACATAAAATTTTATACTTTTTATATTCACTCATATGTGTGTGTCTCCTATAGCATGTAGTTGGAAGCCAGGGAATGCATTTCAGGAGCCAGTTCTCTCCCTCCAACATGGAAGTCTCCAGGATTGAAGCCTTGTCATCAGGAATGGTGGCAGGCACTGCCACTCACTGAGCCACCTACCAAGACCTAATATGCTTGCTTGATGAACACTTTTAAGTGATCACTTAGATAGATTAGCTAAAGAGAAAGTAACATATTTTACAAATTATTACTTTACTTTATCATTAAAATGTTCAGGTTTTAATAAATTTACTTTAAAAAATCCATACCATTGGGTTTTTTTTCCTTCTATATATACATCTGTGTGGCATGCATGCATATGGAGGCCTAAGGTTGACCTTGGGGGCATTTTTCTCTCCTCTCTACCTTTTATATTGAGGCAGCATTTCTCACTTGAGCCCAGAGCCCACCATAAGAAATGATTAATTTAGCTAATGTTGTCCCAGCAAATTTGAATCATTTTTGCCCATAAGCGAAGAAATGGCCTTCACACTTGTGAGATAACTTACTGCTTACCTCAATATTTAGCTGTGAAAAGGAGTTAAAAAGGATTCTTACTTTTTTACAGAGTTGAAAATCAAGAGTCAAAAGGCTATGCTTGTCCCTACTGCCTACATATCCATAATGTGCACCCACAATTTTTCATTGTTTCCCGGATTAGTATGATGTCAGCCATTTATAGCGAGACAGAGATACATCTTGCATTGAACAAACATGAAGAGTGGTAGAGAGCAAAGCTGCAGGGGCCCAGCTCTCTTCAAATGTTCATATCTAGCCTCCCCGCCCACTGCCCTCACAGAGTGCCAGCAGCCTCTGTCCTATAGGACACAGGGATCCGAAGGACTGCTGGCAATTGAGAGACACAAACACATACTTTCTTTAGCATTTATTTATTGGGTTAATTGGGCTACTATCCTGTCTTGAAAATGTTAACTACATACATCCAGGACCTAAAACATGAAAAGAGTCTGTGACAAGATGGTCTGTCTTACAGCTTCAGGGACTTCTCTTCATGTTCACTTGGACTCTTTGCTTTGGCCTGACCTGAGGTGACACAATGTGGTGAAGGCTAGGATGTCTATACCATGAGTAGGAAAAAAAAAAAAAAGGAATGGCTAAGGCCTATGGGTGACAATCAAGGCCAGGCTCCCAGTGCCTCTGCTCTCCCCATTGTGTTCTATGCTCTGGCCAGGCCTTTAGCACATAATTCTTTGGAGAGTATTTTAGATCTAAAATGTAAATTTACATTTTCTAATCTTGTAATTTTAACTCTCATTAGCTTTTACTTTTTTGCCCTGATATTTATTAGTCAGCTAGAAAAATGTTTGCACTTGTTGTACATGACCAATTCAGACACAAGAGTTTGAAAAAATCTCAACAGATGCATTAGGAAAGATCCCTAAAGTATTACTGGCCTTTTAATACTTATCCTTCTGCTACTTGGGGCTCATCCACTTACTATCAGCAAAGGTTCGAGTACTTCCTCCTATCATACTTGTCACAAGGGTGAATTTTTAAATGAAGTATAGTGAATTTCTATTCCAGCGACCTGTCTAAAATTTACCTGCCTAAACTTGCCTAAAAGTAACTGTAGTGCTTTTCATATTAGAACCAAAAACCTTAGGTGCCCTTTTGATCATATACATTTCATGGGCTAAGAAGCAGTTACACCTTTTGAAGACACTAGGATATGCTTGTTTGGTTTTTTAGATTTTTTTTTTTACAAAGACTTGATTAGTTAAGAGCTGCATTATTTTCTGATAAACTTCTCAGTATGATTATCACAATATGAGCTTTTGTAGGGATTGTCAACTTTAGTGTCTTTACATTAAAATATGCATCACAACACTATAGAAAAATTAAATCAACTTGATTAAGATTAAGGTAGCACATAAAGTGTGCATCAATATTATAAGCAATCCAATGCATTTTTAAAAAAATATACTCAGGTATATGCCAATGAAAAAACAGTTTAGAATTGAAAAATGGTTCGTTTTATATTTGAGGGTACTATATCTAAGAAAGGACCACAGCCCATCATCACTAATTAGCATCATATGCCATAGTTTATTGTTAGCTCATCCTACTTTAATGCTTGCCACACAAAGATGTAGCTGTCTAATTAGCTGTGTGTTCGCTGGATTTGAAAACTCAAGGTCTTTATCAGGGGCGGGCATGTCCCCTACATCCAAGGTCAGAACATAATATAGTATTAGACGACCTACAGAGAAAACTATGTTAGTCATTCATTCCCACCAATTCAAATTTGAATACTTTCTAACAAAGAGATAAAATATAATGAATTGGTCACAGTTTCTACTACAATAACACATTTGAAGGTCCAAACACTGTTTTGTATCCAAACTTATTTTAATCGTGCCTTATATCAAAGCCTTGGCATAGATGCAGAAAATTTGCATCTCACTAGTGAGAATCCAACAGTACTTTTCACACATAAATATGCATTCATGCCATTCTCCAGACAGTTCAAAATGAAACATATATTACCCTTTAATCTAAAATAAATTACATTTTCTCAAACACAGCCATTGGCTGTCACCTTACTAAAAACACCCTTCAGCCAAAATTCAATATCTAGCCATTTGATTTAGTGCAGCCTACCGAGGTTTGATGAAAGCAAGAAAGTGTGAAATTTTAAACCCCTTAAAGCAAATACAGAACATTTTACAGGTGCTGAAAATTATTACTCATAAATCCTATATTTTATTTCAATTTCTCACAGAACTACCCTGTCCTAAGTGGTCAAGTATGTAGATTGAGGTAAATGTCCAATGCTCCAAAATAATTTATTCAATCAAAGTTTCTCATCAATGGTAGATGAGTCTCATCACCTCTCAATATGTCTCATTAAATGAGGATTAATTCTCAAGGCCTCATCCTGCTAAAAACCCACTATAAATATGCAGTAGTGCAGAGAATGAGGCTAACATCATCATGAAAGCGCTAATGTCCTAAAAGGCTTAGCAAGTTTGCCTCTGTAATGAGCCCAGTAAAGAATTCTGTTTCCATGGAGGCTGGATAACGATTCTGCACCGGAATCCCACTGAAAGGTTGTTCATTCATGTTTCTCTGCATCCGAACAGCATCTCATTGCATTCCCCCTTCTCTTGACTCTTTCAATGAAATACTTCAAAAAAAATGATCAACTGTCATAATAGGAGTACAGCAGCACCTCCCAAAGTGGTAAGGTTGGTGGAAAAATGGGTGCCAACAGGTTGGTGGAATATAAAGGGAAACATAACGATGCTATGACATATACAAAGGAAAGTCTCCTGTGAAGTTAAGAGTGCATGCTGGAGCTGGAGATGGAGCTGGAAACTGTTGCACATCAGAACTAGGATGCACAGGGTGGGCGCCGGTACTGCTTAGGTCTAGGCAGAGGCAGAGGCAGACAGCAACCTTTCAGTCTATGTATTATTGACAAGAGAAAGGAATTCGGTCCTTCCTTCCTTCCTCCCCCTCCCTTTTTCCCTTTCTTCCTCCCTCCTTCCATTCATCCCTCCCTCCTTTCCTTTCTTTCTTCCTTTTTCCCCTCCATTTTTCTTTCCTTTTTTCCATCCCTCCTTCCTTTCCTTTCTTCCTTTTCCCCTTCTCTTTTCATCCCTCCTTCCCTCCCTCCCTTTCAGCTATCGCTCCCTTCCTTACTCCCTCTTTCCCTTCCTTCATTTCTTTCACTCTTTCTTCTCTGTGCTTCCTTTCTTCTTCCTCTCAAGTCATGAGTGTTTTGTTTTCTATTAGAGATTTTTAAAACCTCATTTATTTATTTTCTTGTTTATTTATGTACTTATTTACTTATTTTTTTAAATTACATATGTATGTATGTATGTATGCACATACGTGCTCATGAATAGAGATATCCTTGGAAACCAGAAAAGGGAGCAAGCAGGATACCTGGAGCTGGAGTACAGACAGTTGTGACTGTCATGTGCATCCTGGGAAGCTGAACCCAGGTCTTTATATGAGCTTCAAGGGCTCCTCACCAGTAAGCTATCACCCATGTCTTTCTATTGGAGATTATTAATGCATGGTAAGCAGTACCTTAAGTGGATCTTTTGAATTTAACTTGTTAGACATTTTCAGACCCATCTACTTGATCATTGAAGATTTTTCATAAAAGACTGTTGCAGGTTGAATTTTGACTTTCACTGGTAACTCATGTTGAAGTCCTAACCCCAGTACCTCAGAATGCGGCTGTGTTTTGAGAGTCCTGAGAGTGGTGATTAAGTTGATTAAACCCTAACATGATACAGCTCATGTTTTCATAAGAAGGAGAGATTGGTCAATAGACGTAAGTAGAGACCAGGCAAACACAGGGGAGAGATGACTATCTACCAGTCAAGGAAAAAGGCACTTCAAGAAGATGGCCATTCCTTGAGCTTCAACACTGATTCTACAGAAGTGAGAAAACTTGCCTCTGTAGTTTAAGGCCTTAACTGTGGTAACCTGAATGTCAGTTCTGGGAGATGATATCTTTTATTTTTTGCCTTCATACCATCTTCTGTGTTTTCTTTTCTTAGGAAACACACAAAGGATAAAAATGTAAATATATAATTGGCATAGCTCCATGACATTTGATTGTATATTTCAAGAATGCTTAAGCCTACTAGATCACAAAATATGTGCTCAATAATGAAAATACAGAATAAATACAAGAAGAGAAAATATATTAAACTCTGTTACAACCTATTTTTATTTAAGTTTTCTAAGTGAGATAAGAGAAAATATGGAGACAGCTAAACTTAATATAACTATATTGTTACTATACAGATACTTTCACTGAACAAATCTAAGTTAGATAAAATAACACAAATGACATGTTCCATAGTTGTGTGCATATTAATATGTCTATTGTCCATATTTATTCTTTTAAGCACCATACAAGGTTTGTAGATAACTATTCAGTATCATTGGTTTATTACTTCTTTTAGAAAATTTAGTATTTATTTAATGCATACTCCATTACATACCCAATTCCAAGAGTATGCTTCTCATTTATTAAACACAGGATTCTTTTTTTCTTTATTAACTTGAGTATTTCTTATTTACATTTGATTGTTCCAACATCCCCTAACCCCTCCCCTTTCTATATGGGTGTTCCCTCCCCATCCTCCCCCCGTACCACCCTCCCCAACAATCACGTTCACTGGGGGTTCAGTCTTAACAGGACCAAGGGCTTCCCCTTCCACTGGTGCTCTTACTAGGCTGTTCATTGCTACCTATGAGTAAACACGGGATTCTTTTCAGGTCATTTTCCCTCACCTTCCCCCTCTGTCTCAGCACCACGCCTCCCTCAATACTGTTTACCTTAATCTCATTTTCACATTTCAATAATCCCACTCTTCTAAAAAAAAGGTCTAAATCTTATTTTTCTTTAAAATGATTTATACCTCCTAGGATATAAATCATTGTTATGGCTAAATGATTTGTATAATCAATGATTAGTTACTTGAAATTGCAATGATACACTGATGGGAGAGAAGCATTGAACACTGTAATAGGCTGTGCTCTGTAATAATTATATTGTTAAATTATTAAATTAGACTGAACAGCAGAAGCTGTTGACCCCTTTGGTTGAATTAGGGAAAAGCTAAAGGAAGCTAAGGAGGAGGGCAACCCTATAGGAGAACCAGCAGTCTCAATTAACCTAGACCACTGAGATCTCTTAGACACTGGATCACCAACCAGGCAGCACACACCAGCAGAGATGAGGCCTCCAACACATATACAGCAGAGGACTCTGGGGTCTGGGTTCAGTAAGAGAAGATATACCTAATCCTCAAGAGACTGGAGGCCCTAGAAGTTCAGAGGTCTGGTATGGTGGGTGGAGTGGGGATATTTTTGTGGAGATGGGGGCAGGGGATTCGGGGGGCAGGAAGGAGGTATGGGTTGTGGAACCCTCGGGGGAGGGGGGTGGACTGGGAGGGGAATAAAATCTGGAATGTAAAAATAAATTAATTAATTAAAATATAAAAAGAAAAGATTATAAGAGATAAATTCTTGAGAGAGTAAGCCTCACCTAACATCTGTAAATATAGGAAATGGTATTATATAGAAATACGAGAGACTTCAGAAGACAGAAAATATTTGACAGAAAGTCAACTGTGGGCCAGGGAGGTAACCTGATTAAGGCACATTGTAAACCACAGGGAGAAGAAAATGAATGTTCAGCCATCCATCTGTCTCTAAGGTGCTTCTTCACCAAGTAAACGCTACTTAACCAAGTAAAAGCTACTTCTGGCTGTGAGTGAAACCTCCTCAGATGGGGCATTCATTAATTCATGACTGGACCAGTCTGCTCATACACCTCTCTGTGTGTTAAACCCACATACAACAGGGAAACCATATGTACAAGATTGTTAGAAAAGTCCTATTTTCCATGTGATCTGATGAATTATCAGAACATCAACGTTCTCAAATGTATCCTACTGTGAAGGATATATCTACATTCAAATGCCTCCCACAATCTCTTAACTCCCTGGTTTTGCAAAGTATTTTAAGGAGTTTACTTTTGGAAGGTTGATACTGGATTTTAAGTATATGCTAGAACTTTAATTTACTGTTTGGTTTTATATCTATCAAGGCTAATAGAAGCAGAGATGTAGGAGCACCTCCACTTTTGTTTGTTTTAGAGTGAATAGTCCATAGACACCTGCATTATGAGTGACTTTTTAGAGGATGGAGATATAGCTCAGCAGGTAAGGGTGCTTATCCCCAAAAATGACAAACTGGCTTGAATTCCTAGGACATACAACATAGATGGAGAGACCTGACTCCTTTAGGTTAGTTTTTGAACTGCACATAAGCACCACAGCATGCATGCAGATATGTTTCCATGTCAATTTGTGTGTGTGCATGTTCATGCATGTACATGAGTATGGATAGCAGGGTCAGCATCATGTGTCTTCTCAGTCATTCTATAGAGTCCTCTGCCCAGCTCCAACTGTGAGATTGTTTAAGTTATTTAACCAGAGAAAGACAAAGAGTTGGACTCCAAACTGGTCTTTAATTTTCTCCTTTTCATTAGTAATCTGAAAAATAGAAATCAATGCCTTAAAGAGATTTAAATTTTATCAAAATTTCATTGAAAATAAAGATACATTTTCTTTTCCTAATCTCCTTGTGTGTTTGTGTCCTTTTTGTATGTGTACAAGATTTTTGCGTATATGTAGGTGTAAATGTGTATGTGAACATGCTCTTGTATGCACATGCATGAGGAGGGTGGTGGTTGCTAACAAAAATCATAGTCAAATGTTTATCTTATTCTTTGAGGTGACATTTGACTCTCAATCAAAGCCAGAGTTTGGCAATATGTCTGGTCTAGGTAGCCAGCTTGCTCTGGAGAATTCTGCTCTCTGCCTCAAATATGATGGCTGTCACATGTGTGAGCTTCCTCTGCATCTACTGGAGTATCTGACTTGCTCATGCACAAAATGTAAAATATATTCTCTCTCCCCCCCCAGGGTTTCACTATATAGTTCTGGCTAAAATGGAACTCATGCAGAACTACACTAGGCTATATATTTTATTACTAAGCAAACTAATGAGAACTTTGAAGAATCGACTGCCTAGCACATTTCTCTCAGAGGTTGTGACAGATCTAGAAACTGAGGAGAAGGGAGAGATGCTCAAAGAAAGTACTGAGAGAAATGGGACAAGAGGAGAATGAATTATTGGCCATGAATATAATATCAATTCTGAAATTCAATATAGAATTCATAGCAGGGTAACCTATGTTTTGATATATTGAAATTGACTCTGTTTACCTCAGCCACTCATTTGCTGAAGATTTGCTTTCCTGTTGTTTTTCTTAGATGCCTGGAGAAAATATGTGTTCAAGAAAACAAGGTATTATTCTGAAATCAGTCTGAGATTCCTCTCAGAAAATTGGACATTGAACTACCTGAGGACCCAGTTATACCTCTCTTGGGCATATACCCAAAAGATGCTCCAACATATAACAAAGGACACATGCTCCACTATGTTCATAGCAGCCTTATTTATAATAGCCAGAAGCTGAAAGAACCCAGATGCCCTTCAACAGAGGAATGGATACAGAAAATGTGGTACATCTACATAATGGAATATTACTCAGCTATCAAAAACAATGACTTTATGAAATTCATAGGCAAATGGATGGAACTGGAAAATATCATCCTGAGGAGGTAACCCAATCACAGAAAAGCACACATGGTATGCACTCATTGATAAGTGGCTATTAGCCCAAATGCTTGAATTGCCCTAGATGCATAGAACACATGAAACTCAAGAGGGATGACTAAAATTCGAATACTTCACTCCTTCTTTAAAAGGGGAACAAGAATACCCTTGGCAGGGAATAGGAAGGCAACGTTTAAAATAGAGGCAGAAGGAACACCCATTCAGAGCCTGCCCCACATGTGGCCCATACTTATACACCCACTCAATTAGATAAGATGGATGAAGCAAAGAAGTGCAGGCCGACAAGAATCGGATGTAGATCTCTCCTGAGAGACACGGCCAGAATACAGCAAATACACAGGCGAATGCCAGCAGCAAACCACTGAACTGAGAACGGGACCCCCGTTGAAGGAATCAGAGAAAGAACTGGAAGAGCTTGAAGGGGCTCGAGACGCCATATGAACAACAATGCCAACCAACCAGAGCTTCCAGGGACTAAGCCACTACCCAAAGACTACACATGGACTGACCCTGGGCTCCAACCTCATAGGTAGCAATGAATAGCCTAGTAAGAGCACCAGTGGAAGGGGAAGCCCTTGGTCCTGCCAAGACTGAACCCCCAGTGAATGTGATTGTTGGGGGGAGGGTGGTAATGGGGGAGGATGGGGAGGGGAACACCCATATAGAAGGGGAGGGGGAGGGGTTAGGGGGATGTTGGCCTGGAAACCGGGAAAGGGAATAACAATAAAAATGTAAATAAGAAATACTCAAGTTAATAAAGATTAAAAAAAGGAAAGAAAACAAAGTATTTATGAAGAATATGGGGCGATAACAATCAAAGCTCAGATGCACTATAGGTGAGGAGTTTTGAGAGTAGGAAGTCACAGTTATACTTGTGTATTTCAGGAGAGAATGATCAAATGGCTTTGTGGCAGATTCCCAGACTTGAAGCATAAAAGTGCTAGATACCTTCTCGTGCACAGATAGTCATCTGAAGTCTACTGTGGGTTATATACAGCTGGGAACACTGAGGCTATGACAGATATCTTCTTGGCCTTCACTGTTTCTCAGTGACTGACAGTCATGAAATTTGTCAAAAAGTGAAGACTATAATGTAAGGGTTTTTGGTAAAGCATGTTTTAGATATGGTTAGAGACAGCTTGTTTATGAAATGAGATGGGGAAGAGGAGAAATATAGGAGGCAGGGGTTGAGGAGGAGTGTGGGAAACGTCCTCTGCACAAGATCTGAACCAGATGGGCCCTCCACTATTTCATTTTGGAGAGAGAACGTAGCATAAGGCTCCCCAGTCCTTCGTTGGGGGAGCATGGATAGTTAAAGGACACTGGGGAGAGGGTGTCTTCTGTCTCGGAGTTGACTCACTGCTACAGTACTATGTCCCATTTATAACTCACTCTTATGCAAGCAGTAATAACTGAACTCAGGGAGTGAAAGAAAAAATGCATATCAAAATAATAGGGGCCTTCTTAAGAAGACAACAAAGGGCTTTAACAGGAAGGAGGGGTAGTGCAAGGGAAATGATCGGAAATTCCTTGTGCACATGTATGATGTTTCCAAAGAACAAAAACTTTTAAGCTTTCTCTACACGTGATCCACATTTACAATTCTTTATAATATGCTAATCCCTAGCTTTTCTTTTATAATTTATTAACTGTGTTCTTTTTCTGTAAGTGCTTATGTTTCAAATTTCTTATCATTTATTGATGCTTAGCTTTGTGGGTCAACTTGGCTAGGTAGCAAAGCCCAGTTACTTACCAAACACTTCTCTAGGTCTTCCTCTGAGGATAAATATAGTTAACATGTATAGTCAACTAAACTGTAGCAGGAGATCATTCTCAAGGGTATAAGCCCTATTCAAAGGACTTAATAGCAAACCAGATTCCTCAGTTTAACAGGAGAGAGGTTCATTTTAAGAGCACAGCATGAACTCCTGCCTGAATTGGAGCCTGCTACTCTCTTTAGGTGACGTTTTGTTGGTATGTATTATACACAAAACCTGATTTTACCTATTTCTCTGGAAAATACCAACTTCAATCACGAATGATTTTATCAAAAAAAAAAAAAAGAGTACTTTCTAATAAGGCTTGTTTCTCCAAAGTGTGCTTCGATTTAGAGGCAGGCACTGCTAGGGCAAGTAGCCTTGTGACTTTCATACCAAGATTTTTGTTTGTGTGTTTTGTTTTGTTCTTGTTTTTTGTCGTTGTTTTGTTGTCATCCTTTCCATTTCAACAAATCCACCAAAGTGGTTATATTTTATCATCATCATTATCATCATCATCATCATCATCATCACCATCACCATCATCATCATCATTTGCAATTATTCTATCTTCGCTGACTGCTATGCAGAACTCCTACAATCCAGTTTCTTAACTGAGTCAAAAGGACGCTCACTTATTTGCTGAGAGTGATATTGGGGAACATATATTTCCCCTTGTTTGGATGAACCATCTATGTTTCTTGTGACCTAGCAATGGAACCCCATGAAAGTGTTTATTGTTAGGGTAACTAATGATGAATGAGGACATTATCTGTGTAGTACTTTGTGATGATTTAAGAGAATACATTTTCCTCAAGTATTTGCATTTGAGGGACCTTCAACAATACAACTTTTCTTTTCATTTTTATGAGTGTTGGGGAATAACCTAAAATATCATTTGTAGTAGTCAGTTCTTGTGGGCATGAGATGTAGGCTCACTTTTTTTCTTGATGTGTCTTAGTCAAGCTGCCTGTCTTTTTCTCACCTTACTATAGAATTCTACACCTAGCTGTCTCTTGTATTACATTATATATTTCTTCATAGACTCTATGTATTTAAATTGTTGTATCCTAAAATATATTGAGAACTTTGCTGGACCAGGGAAAGGTCTTATTCATTATTCATTTAGCCCAGTGTTTAGCCTATCTTATTCAACAGTGTCTTTAAAAAAAAGTCCCTAATACAGTTGCTTATCAGCTCATGGGGAAATGTATCTTACACAAACTCTGGCCAATGGGATTGTACCAACACAGAAAGTTGTACTGGGTCTGCTGCATGTTCTCACATTGAACTTTTATATACTTGGAATAGTCCTTTGCAGGAAGAAAATTTCATCTTCTCCAAAAGCAATAAGGCACACATAATTGGAAGTGCAATAGAGCATCCCAGAGAATGATGTGAAGCAAATTCTGAGCAAAGAGGTGATGTGCCAACCTTCCGGGTTTGGGTGAGTCTTGTTTGTTTTTTATTGAAAAACTAACTTACTTTTATAAACCAAGCCCACAGATTCTCAATGACTCTAATTCCAAATCTGGGCCCATTCTTATTGGACATCACAGAGATGAATCTAATAGAGTCTGTACATAGTATACTTAAAAAATGTAACTAATTAGTAAATCCTTGTTTTTGCAAATGCTTAATAACACAAATATTAAATCCCATATATAGAAGGAACATCATAGGGTTGAGAAAGATATAGGCAGATTAATACAAGTGAGGGATTAAAGGTTTAAAAGAGAATCAGGGAGCAATTAAGGGAGTTTGTTTGTTTTTCCACCATCCTTTTACCAAGAGAAGAGAACAACCCTGTCCTTCAGCCGCTTGGCAAGGCTTTGGACACTGTGTGGTTCAGTGCGGCACTCTCTGGCCATCAGTCTCTCCAAATAAAAAGTGCAGGGCCTGCCAGGAACATGGAGAACAATAGCATCCCGGACAGCTTGTTACAGCTTGCGGTTAGAAAAATTACATGAAATTACACCCATGTTCTCAGTTCCCTGGCCAGTCTGTCTTATGTCTCCATCCCAAAGTTCACATTTTCCTTCGCTACCTCTCTTCAGCCATCTGGCCCGTATTAATGGAGAAATGGGGAGGAACCACAGCAATTATTTGGAAAATTAAGTGAAAAAAAAAACCTACCCAAATTACCTTCTCCTGAATGGTCTGGGAAAATGTAAAAGCCAGTATTTCCTATGATTGAGATGATTTCAAGTTTTCAGAACATGTAATTTCTTTCAGCCATATAAAAGTTATATTTTCAAGGGCACAGACATCACAAGTTTCTCTTCTAGATTCTAGGCTATTATTGGGATATATTTTAATTGCTCTTTATTCAAATTTATTCTTTTACAATTATCTAAAATATAAGGACCCAACTAATGTTGATATAAAGTTGATGGTATGTTAAATAGATGGAACTACATATAGCCACATAAAGCCGTTCTCACCACTGTTACCCTTGCCTACTGCCACGCTCAACAGCCACAGAGGTTCTGTCTCACGAGATACTTGGACAACATGGTCTAATTTTAGGGCTCGATGTGCCACACAGTTACGCCCTACATACCTGAGTAGAAGGCTCCCACTGCAAACCATTCTATATCCAATAATGTTGACTTAATACACCATCAGTGGCTACCATAAACTACTGGGACATCCAGTGCCTTCAAGAGCCATGCTTATTTTGCAAGAACAGATATCAGGTTAATCAAAGATACCATTACATTATGCCTATTGGCCTATT
Source organism: Rattus rattus (assembly GCF_011064425.1). Lineage (NCBI taxonomy): Eukaryota > Metazoa > Chordata > Mammalia > Rodentia > Muridae > Rattus > Rattus rattus. The sequence goes on along the minus strand of NC_046156.1, from coordinate 154,182,134 downwards.
GCTAGCAACACATTTACTTGTTATAGTGTATATGGATATAGGATATCCTATATTGGTTGCTGGTATTGTATGTTAAAACTAGCACTTTAATTTTTGATACTCAATCCAATCTCTATTTACATCGCAAGATCTACTGGAAGTAAAAATGAAATCACTTTTCAAGCTACACACTTGATAGTATCTGAGATGACTACTGTGGTATGTTGCATTATTTTTTCTTTGAACTATACTTTGTAGGCAAACAAGAAAGCTCAATGAGTAATAATACCTTTCATGAAAGCATGAATTCCTGAGTTCCATGCTCAGAGTTCTTGTCCTAGTGGCAGATTTAGATATATGGGCTTAACAACACACACTTCCACTGACTAAGGGGGATTTGGCTACAGCTAATGTTGAGTGGCAAATTTGCCAGCAGCAGAGACCAACACTGAGCCTCTGATATAGCACCATTGCCTGGTGATCAACCACCAACCTGGTGGCAGGCTAATTACAATGAACCACTTTAGTTGTAGAAGGGACACTATTTTGTCCTATTCTGGCTTGCTCCTTGTGGTATAAGCCCATTCATGTGTACCATACAATACCAAGTACACAACCTACAGTGAGGTGTGCCCTCCCACATCAATCATTAATAAAAAAATAATACCCTAAAAACTTGCATGAAGGCCAATTTCATGGAGGTATTTTCTTAACTCCCTTGTCCCAGATATGTGTGGGATTGAGTGCAGTAGACAGAAACCAAGCAGCACACTGTGTAAAGAAACAAGAAGAACACAACCCCAGAGCGCTCTTCTGTCATCAACATGTGCACTGTGGCACACACACACACACACACACACACACACACACACACACACACACACATTAAAATGATTAACTTATTAAAAATGTACTTGGTAGTGCACACAGTCTAGTAATAATTATTATTTTGTTCAAAGCACATACTTCAGTTTTGATAAAAAAGCCTTCCTGTTTTTGATGCTTTTCTTTCATGAAATGATTTGGGTCTCTACCCAGGACTCTGGTTTCATTGTGGCTGCTTGGTTATAGGAACTAGTAAATGTTACAAATAGATGAGAAGATAAAGCAAAGGTTGTCCAAATTCTTCATTAAAGGAACAGGCAGTGACCATTTTAAGCTTTGCAGACAATGTAGTCTCTTCTGCATCCACCCAGGTCCATTATCACATGGTAAACACAGTGATGGATGGAACACAGATGAGTGAACAGGGCTCTAGATTCTAGAGCACCAAGCTGCAAGCCAGGGTTGTCGGGAGGCTATAGTTTAACACCATCTACAGCTAAAGCACTCATTTGTCCACTAGTCTTGCACATTGACCACTTATCAGAAAAATATGTCCTTTTGTCATTGAGATTCATAGCAATGTACCCAGTTGATTTTTCTTATAAGAAAGCACTCTATTGTTTCTTCTGACAGAAAATCACCTAGATCAGGTTGATTTTGAGAGTCCTGTCACGCTTCTAGATTTATTCATCACTGAACGAATGATTCTTCAGGCAATTCACTCAAGCAGAAAAAGCGTGGATCAATACAAAGCCGTGATTTCAAATGACATACCACTTTAGTGAGAAAATACACACTTTAGCTTACCTAGGAGAAATGCCTGTAAGGTCACAAACTTGGAAAATAAATGATAGATTGCTATAAAACATTCGACAGTAAGCAATATGGTAGTTTTTGCTTCACTTCACTGCTATTGTGCTTCTGAGACTTGTCTCCCATTCCTCTGGGTTCTGTACTCCTTGTGACATATTCTATGAGGATGCCTTAAAATCAACAGATTGCTCTGTGTCCTTTCACCTCTGACTAGGCAGAAAGTTTTAAGAAACATTTGAATTTCCTTGTAAGACAAAATAAATGGTTTGTTCTTTATTCTATTTCGTCTCTCAACTAAAGAAGAGTGTTCTATTCTATAACAAAACAAGACAGAACACTTCTCTTAGAAAATAAACATGATGGACATGTTGGGCTGATTTTAGTGACAAAACACATCAACTGTTAGCAAATGATTCTAGAAGTGAGTCCTAGTGTAGACTTTTAAAACACTAAATGTGAAAAAGTGAATCAAGTTTAAGCTATATTCTATCTGGACAGCAATCTGACATATTTAGAACAAAAAAACTTTAAGAAGCACTTAGAATAAAGGGTTTCTAGTACAGTAGGAGATACTCCAGTTTTATCTCATTCTATCAAGGTGCCTTGGATACATGTGACAACCACGTGGTTTCTACCTCCTTCAGGTACTATGGAAGAATGCAGAGATGATTAGACAGTTCCAGAGATACAAGACACACACACACAGAGTGGTGGGGGATGAGAAGAGAGAGAAGAGGGGAAGACAGAGACAGAGACACAGAAAGTCAGAAACACAGAGTCAGAGAGGCAGAGAGAGATAGAGACAGAGTCAGAGGCAGAGAGAGGCAGAGAGACAGAAAGTAAGAGAAAGACAGAGAGACAGAAATAGAGATGTGGGTGGGGGATGGAAGGAGAAAGCCAGGCTGGATGTGAGGTGGGCCATCAAGGAAGCACAACAGAATAGCATGCAGGGCGCATCTTAGAAGTTCTAAGTCTTTAAAAGTTCCATGAGCAATTTGCATTATGACATTGTATAAAAACATTCTCACAGGAAATGCACCCAGTTTGCTCTCCCTGACCTGTACCGAAGCCAACTTTCTATCTGTGGAGGAAAGACCTTTTGTGTTTTTATTCCTGCCTGTCTACAATTATATTATTATTAGGTTGTAAACAATAGCTGTTTTGTTGTAAAACGTGAATAGAGGAGTTGAAAGTCAGCACACAATTGTGTGATCACTGGTCAGCCTTGAATCCCAAAGCTAAAAAAAAACTCATAGTTTTAATAGCCTGTCTTCCAACTTGTATACAAAGATAACGAGAAGGTTGAGAGTCTCTGAGCAGAAAGCCTGACTATAACTTTACAAGGCCCTGCTGCCATTTCCCAAGGGAACAAAAGGGGTCTTCTCACCAGATGCTTGTTGTATTTTTGCTTTGACATCACTTTGTTGATTCTTCTTTAGTAGAGGGAGCTACTGTTACTTTAGGCTTCTCAAACTGTCATTACTTTGAAGGTAGGGATAATCAGAATAGGAATTGAATATTATACAATGTTGATGGTTGGAAAGCAGGCATTGATGAAAAAAAATTTCTCTCATTGCTCTTAGATCTTTAGAATTTCAACCACCTCAGATGTCTACCTGCCATCTCTCACATCAGCCAGGAGATGTCACTGTAGTGGAATTCAAGGATTAACAGAAGAATTGTATATTCTCTAAGAGCTTTCTATGAAACTATTTCAATTATATAGAAAAGGATTTTAAACTACAAGCAACCTGGCTACCCAACTTTGCCTTTTAGTAAATAGAAATACCATTTGTGTTACATCCCAGATTTAAAGAATAATGATGATTATGATCTTCCCTTTCCTGGATCCTTGACAAATCAATTTCCCTTGAATGGGCACGTGATGGGCTTAGTGGGTGATTCACCTGCCTAACTAAAGTCTTTGAGGACCCTGAGCAGGAGAGAGCTTTCTTATAAAACTGTATAGACATTTATGTGGAAATGAGAGCGCCAGTGGGTACAATGTAGGAGGCTAAGGGAATAGAATGGGTTCAACACAGCTGTTTGCTAGGTGTTCATGATGGACCTGTGCTGTTACTGTATTTTATCTAGGACAAGCTTTAAACTCTAATTGGTATTCAAGGCAAAGATCAAGTTCATGCTATTCACTGTCCTCTACCCAGTATGTATCATAATATTGTTTAAGAGAGGTACTCAAATATTTGCTGAGCAAATGATCAAATATATAGAACCACATGAGCGACATAAGAACAAAACCTAGGAAGGGTATAGGGTTGGAAAAGTGGGAGGCACGAGGTCTCTCTATGCCCTAGCTGGAGGCTGGTACCACATATCCCAGAACTCAGAGAACTGAAGCTAAAGGTTGTCTGCTACAGCTCTGAGCCCAGGGTCCCAGACAGCTGATACCTCAGTGCCCAAATTATTCACCAGATAACACTCTGTGTCCTTAACCAACAGGAAAGGGAATTGGAGAAGGGGATAAAGTCATAGTCTTGGGAAGATAGGTCAGGAATTTTTCACCATCAAGGGATTTTAAAAACCACAATCCTGCTCTGAAGGGATGACATTCATTGTTGCCTTATACCCATGTTGGGGTTCATTTTTGTAGAATTGTAAATTAAAAACTATTTCCTTTTCATGCATTCCTTGAATTTGTATTATCTGTCCCCAGTATTGGCACCTGAGTTTCAGATGTTTGGCCTCCAGGACTATGACAGAATAAAGGCTGACTCTTTCAAACCACCAGACTGGTTGTAATTATTACAGCAGCCTGCAGGAGTTGCACCTTACTCAGAGGACCATGAACTCCATCTATGAAAATGCGACACCAGGGACTTACAGTGGCCAAGAGAAGGGTTCTTTCTCTGCTCCTACACCTACTTCATTCCACTACAGATCTTGCTCTAATCATTGTGAAACTGAAGAATAAATTATAAGTGCCCACTTGATTTAATACATACATAAAGGAGGCATAACAGAGAAGCTAAATTATAATGTGCATGCTGACTTAACTGTCCGGTGTCACTTACAGTCATTGTGACCTTGACCCCATGATTAAATGAGGAAAGCACAGGACCACCAGGGTACTTTCCTTTCTTCTCTCTTTTAAACAAGTGGACGCTAAGTTGTAGACGAAGCTTCCAGACTTGAAGGTATCTCTGGTATGAACAACAGTGTAATCCTCAACCAAGTGTTCCCCAGTTCTGTGTGATAATGACAGGAAATGCTCCTTATCCCACTATGTCTCTTTATGTAAAAAGGGTGTTGTTCTGTGGTAGTCTGTGCTCCAGTTTCTGTAACTGTAATGGGACTCTAAAGGAGTTACTGCAGAGCACCACAGAAGCAAAGATCCTCCCAGGACCCACAGGAGAAGTTGAAGGTCTTCTAGCAGGTCTAATCTGGATGCTGACAAAGCTCCCTGTCTAGAAAGGTGAGGTCGACATCACAGTGATGGGGGGATTTCTGTATACTACTCCTGGTCTAGGAAGCATCATGCTTTCTCTTCATGTATCATGCAAATAAGTAAACATATTGCTTGACCACAAACTTTTAATTTCCACGGTTTCCTAGAATACATTACAAATGTAAATGAGCGTACAACAATGGACTACAATAAGGAAGACTCCGCGGTGGCTTCAGGTCACCAGCGCAGGACTGGCTTGGTGTGCAGCCGTGAATAATTCTACATCAAAACAAAAAAGAAATAAAATGTTTAAGTTAATTGCTTTTTCCCAAGACCCTGAGAGGAGTCTTCAGGGTATCTGGCATCATTTAATCATGGAGTTCAAGATCATCATGGCTTTAAAATGACATTTGACAGTGAAGCTGGAACGCACACTGTAATTTCACTTCTGTTATGTTCCGTTTATGCTTGTACGAAATCAAGTGGGCTCATAATTTATCATCACAAACAATCCACCGTGATCAGTGTGAGGAATGCTGAAGATAGATTATACTTGGTAATTGTTAATCAAATTTAAATATTGTACTTTAAAAGTAGTATAGTAGCTGGGCGTTTTTTCATGGAGCCCTTTGGTATTCTGTTCTGTATCTACTCCATCAAATCAACTGAGGAAACTTCAGTACCAGTTCTACATGCAGGAGCCAGAATAAAGCGATTCACTTATACGAGTGTCTCTTGCTCTCAGAAATAGAGAACCACCAAACAACAATAACAAAGACTGCACAGGAGAAGGGAGTGACAGTGGCTTTAATCATCTAGTTAGCTCCCAAATGAGCCATACCCCCCATCAAGTAGACACAGTTGGAGCACACCTACACCTACACTTCTACAGAGGACTTGGCAGTATGGTACCCCTCATCTTGCCAGACTTAGGACCTACACAGTTGGCTTTTCATGTCTGAGGATCTATCTGAATATGTCCTTAACTTTGTGAACCTCGTCTTAATAAAAACTTTCCAGTTAGCCTGTTAGGATGTTAACTGTAAGCACATGAATTCTGGGCTGTAGGTGGCACTCGAACCATAAAGTATGCACCACTGGGGGAGAAAACATAGTATTTACTCTTTAGATGCACAGTTAGTTATGCATCGCATGTTACTGTCTTATCTCAGGAGTGAAATTGGTATCTGAGTTATCAAAATCATATTCTTCTTAGAGGAAAACTGATCCATAATGACAACAGAAAATGCAATCCAGAGACCTACAGAACTGAACCTTGTAGAAGCGATAAAAAGTTAATCTTAGATCCTGATTGCAGTTTGTAGCATTGAGTTTGGCTACCAGATAATCAACTCCTACTAAGATCTTAATATTGTACTCAAAATTCAAGCACCAGTTACCTTTAATCCATATGATAATCATCAAATGGTGACTGAAGAAACATAAGCTGGAAATACAGTAATTTACTTTTCCTAACCAATGAGCTGCGACCCAATCAACACATTTAAAACAAATTTACCTAGATAGATAGTTCTTGACCTATACACTTACCAAAGCTTCCAGTCCAGAGAAGCCCTGGGCATATACAGACTTCCATGTTTAAGAGAACTTTAAAACCATAGCCCTTACAACATAATTATTTAACTTCCTTTATTATCATCTTCCAGACAGATGTCCTCCGAGAACCACCCTCATACAGGTCATCAACATCTTATGTTCACAATTTAAAGTCTGTAAGGTGCAGAGACTCACTTTTCTGCCTCTGCATCCTGTCATTTCTCAGAACTGAATCATATGTCACTCCACTGTTTGTATAACATGTCAGAACAAAGACTACAGAACAAACTACCACTTTTTGGTAAGGAAAAGAAAAGCAGGATTTTACTAAAAGTCTCTAGAGTCTGAAAACAACAATTTTATGTTTATAAATGACAATTTAGTGGTGATGTATTGTAGAAAACCCAGAGAAATGAGACAAGCTATATTATCTTGACTAGATTGGTCAATGTGATTTCAGGAAGAGAGTCAAGTTATAGTGATTTCTATGTTAAATACAATGCTACACACCCATTAAAGATATCAAAGTCCAGTCAGACCACCTCTAATATTGTGTCTTACCTCCTTAAATTTATGGTCTGGCAAGTGTGATTCCTCAGTAATTTATTTAAGTACATTTGGTCTTAGATAGAAGAAAATGGAAATAGCATATTTTCTCATGATCTAAGCCTACTGACAAAGTATCTTTCAATAAAGTAAACTCTCTCCTCCTCCTTTTAAAAAATACAAGTAAACTACATTGTCTCAGTTATGCCATCTGTTTTGGGTTCACGTTGATTCTCAGTGCTGCTCACACCTCTGAAATCCCTTTCTGCTCCTGTTTGTTCTAGTCAGAATCCATGTTCTTTAAAACTTTGACCAAACCTGCCTTCATCAAAAGCTTTCCCAGGTAGCTTTACTTGAACCACCACCTGCCTTATCCCCATATTAACTATTCACAGGTCATTATGCACTGCATGCTATAAGCGCTCTCAGTAAGTTAGATTTGTACTTATTCTACTAGTTTTATAGTGCTGCTATAACAAATTATGACAAAGTACCTCCAGGAAAGACAGGGTTACTCTCTTATTGTCAGTGGACATAAAGCCAAAGATTCAGCTATTCACAGACCTGCACCTCTTCCTAAGGGTCTGGGAGACTTGCAGGCTTACTCAAACTGCTTGAATTTCTTGTTTTCTGCACAATCATGTGTGTGTGTGTGTGTGAGAGAGAGAGAGAGAGAAAGAGAGAGAGAGAGAGAGAGAGAGAGAGAGAGAGAGAACAGAGAGAGAGGACAGAGAGAGACAGAGCGAGAAGTGTATGTGTGTGTTTGTGTGTTCTCCTCTCTATATATTTTTAAGGACCCCAGCTGTTAGATTCAGGGTCCACTAGAATAATGCATGATGAGCTCACTTCCATACCATTAAAGTAATTCATCTAGTAAGACATTCTTCAAATGCAGTCATATTCCCAAGTTTCCATGTGTAGAACATAGATATATTTGGTGTGTGTGTGTGTGTGTGTGTGTGTGTGTGTGTGTGTGTGTGTGTGTGTAGAGGATAATATTTAGCTCACCATTATTTCTGTATCTACCTTTAGCTATACATTCCTCATACGTATCATGTATGCCGTGGGTAATTTCTACACTACATTGAGTTGCAGTTGAGGATGCAGCATGTACATACCACCATACATCACACTCTTGTACCAATTACACATCTCCTTCCTAAATATAGGGAGGGAGAAGGAACCAACAGTCTTCTCCGACAAATTCTCCATCCTTCCTTTATTTGGATGAAACTCTTGTGTTAATGACTTGGTGCTCAGTATTGGGAGGTGGTGGAGCCTTATGGAGTACCTCAATTCACAGAGGCGTCACCCATTCCCATCACGGTCCGAAGAATTGTGGTGAATCACAGACAGAAACCTCTGCAATTATAAATCAAACCGAGCCTTTCTTCTCTACGCATTGCTCAAGTATCTCATTATGGTGATAGAGCGCTAGCTCACACAAACGCCATCTACATTTAAAGTTCTCATCAGAGACTCACCTGTGGAAGTCAGAGGCCCCAGATGGGATGACTGTATATCTAGAAGCCTTTCTGCTAGAAAGATGACATGCTTCAAAAAATAAGGTCACCGGTAGAAGTTAGTTTTGCATTTTGCTTTCTTTTTTTGTTTGTTTTTGCTTACAGACTTATTTGATGGTGACAGTCTCAACCAATTAGTCGGATGGATGGAGTCATTCCAATATTGAATATTGTTTTTATAAAGCGTTTTCTGTTTGTTATAAAAATTAAGACGTGTCATGGCCCTTACAGATGCCACCCAGAGCAATGAACTGCTCCAGCCAAAGCTGATGGATGATTCCACTTTTGCGGAGCTAGAACAGACAATGCGTACCAGATGCTGGTGAACTGTGATGTGGCCTGTGATGTGAATGGCCTAAACCTATTCTGCCCGAGAATAATCATTCAGACAGTAAGCTCTTTGATATGGTAATGTAGCCAGCTGCTGGTTCATCTCCATTTCCAATGTGGGAATCCAGGATGCTTTTCATCTTTTATAATATTGGAGGGGTCCAGCACCCACGGATGTGCGTATTTCTTTCCTTTTACTGGGAGTAGAAGCACAGTGATTGGGTTATAAATGTGCAAACACTGAACGGATGTGATGTCTCCTCATTTTGCTTCCATTCCTTGTATAAAAGGCATTACAGGTGAGCTTGATAGCAGTGATGTGAAAAGGCATTTGAGTCTATGCTGGAAGCCTGTCTCATACTGAGATGGCTACATGTGTGTGCTTGTGTGTGTGTGTGTGTGTGTGTGTGTGTGTGTGCACATTTGTACATACAATGTCTACCCCACTAAGATTCCTCACTGCTCTTTTGACCTACATGAGTATCATTTCTGAAAAAGTGTAAGAAAATTATTCCTTTTCCTTTTTCTTCTCACAGTGTTCCTGTGGCCCTTGGGTTAGAACAACCAATGCAAAACACTAACATGTCTGGGACAATGAGAGAATGGGAGGTTATGAAGGGTCAGCAGTATTCCCTTTCCACCTTGCAACTCATTGCTGTGCTTGTTTTCTAATGTGATGATAATTTAACAGAATCTTGGGCTACTAAAGACAGAGGTTTGGGTCAACATGCCCAAGACTATGGCATGAAATTGATTGCTGGGATTAGCTATGCCATCACTCAAATGAGTGGAGGAGAAAAAGGGAGAGTATATGTTTAAAATAAGAGCAGTGACACACACAGATAGACACAAACAAAAATGTATATTCTTACATTGTTTCACAATCACAAATGCCAGCATAATCTACCTGGCAGGAAAGGAAGCCCAGAATATGTCTATTATCATTGAGCATTTCCCTATGATTATAAAGTCACACATATTTCATTTTCCTTTATTGAAAATAGACTTTCCCCATATAATATATTCTGATTATTGTTTCCCATTCACCAACTCCTTCAGGATCCTTCCCATCTTCCCTCCCATTCAAATCCACAACCTTTCTATTTCTCATAAAGCAAAACAGGCATCTAAGGAATAATAATAAAATGTAATACAATAAAACCAAACAAAATGAAGAGTGTAAAACAGACAAAGAGAAGAAAAGGAGCCAAAAACAAAGTAGGAGAAACACATATAGAAGCGAGGACAATTACATTTGCACACTCAAGAATCCTATAAAAATACAAAACAGGAAGCCATAATATATATGCAAAGAACCTGTAAAGTTTAAGAAAATATGTCCTGACACAACAGTTTTAAAGAACCTCCAAAGATACCATTGAGTTTGCCTTGTGTTGGCCATCTACTGCTTTATATGGGGCCCCCAAATGCGACAGACAGAGCTGGAAAGGAAGTACAGGTTTAAGATCACCTGCTGCTTTGCAGCATACTGCGTTCATTCACCAGCACCCATGTTTAACAGCATATAACTGCCTGAAACCCCAGCTTCAGTAGACCCAAATCCTTTTCTGCCTCCCAAGGGTACCTGCACTCAAGATAACATAACTCTACACAATTGTATGTACATTAATTAATAGATAAATTATTTTAGAATGCCACGAATACATCTTACACATTTATTATTACAATAACAAGAATTCAAGCTACAAAAGGTCTTATTTTCCTCTGAGGTGAAACTTAAACTCCAGAGAAGCTGTCAGGATTGTTCCAGATTCCCAGTATGGTTGGTGACAGAGTCCTGGCGCACTCAACTCTTTCTCTTGTGTCAACTAGGTACTGCCCTGCCCTTTACTGCTATTGCCAAAGTAATGACAAGGACTATTAAGAGATGAAGACTGCAATCAACCAGCATTGGTACAGCAACACAGACTTTTCTGGGAACAGTCTTTATTACCAAGATAAATATTTGAGGTCATTACACTAGAACTGATTGTCCATTGGATGATGATAAACATTATTTTCTCCGCATCCTTATTTACTTTGGACATTGGAAAGAGTTTAGATTTCCAGTGAAAGCTTTAACAACACTCATCCCCATTCCAATGGATAGTTGTCTCCTATCTTACACATCCAGTCCAGTCTTTTGTCCACGGCTAAGCCTTCCCATTATGCTTCTTGGAATTCCAATCAATTTATCATACTTCCTGTCATTTTGCTGAACGCTTTTTTCAAGCTATATGCTTTAAACAAGATATGACATGGCCTCTACATGGATCTTCCTCTTTTTTCCAGTATCCTATGAAGCCGCCTCATCTCCTTGATATTCTTTAGACATCACTTCCCATTGTCACACCATTTACACAAACAATGCCAAAATTCAGATACCAAAATGATGACCGTTTCATGACTCCAATTTCTTATCTTCACTGATACCCTCATGAAATACCATCACTTATTCTCAAGATGTGTCAATCAAGTTAGGTTTTCCTTCTTTTTTCCCCGACCTAAATTCCAAATAGCTACAACTTACCCCCATGGAAACACCTTCAACTTTTTTGTTCTATCTTCTGCTGTGGGTTTTCCTGCCAAAATCCAGATTCATTCCTGTTCCTGTCTACCCTCTTTCTGCCACAGTGTTTGCTGATTTAGCCTGCTGAGGAACATGCTGCAGGTGTCTGTACTCATTTTACATTTATTGTTGCAAGAGTCGAGTGAAATCTCAGTGTGTCTTTAACAAACCCACTTTTTTCAATAATTCATTTTTTCCATTTGTACATCCCAATTACATCCCCTTTCCCTCTTCTCCTCCCAGTCTCACCCTTACAAATCCCTTCCTCTATTGCCTCCACTATTTCACCTCAGAGGAGGAGGAGACCCCCTCCCAGATAAACCCACTGTTTTATGTATTCTTTCGCTTCAAAACTCAGTCATTTTTCTAGTCCCGACTTCTGCTCTTTGAATAGAGAAAACATTTATTTACACTTCATGGGGGGAAATGCTGTTAATTAGACTATTTCATCCCTACTCCTTCAAGAATGTTCCACCTTTGACTTTTTCCGGTTTATACTGCATCACCAATGGCTCCCTTTAAACTCCACAATCCAACACACAAGAACAGGCACTCACCAATTTCCCCACCTAAGGAAACATACCTTCCCTTCACTTAATCTCTTTAAACTTTCCCCCATTTTCATGTACTTGCCTGCCACATCTTGGTTTCAATGACTGGCTTCTTGTGTCCATTTATAACATTAAAAGGAAAGTTTATTACTTTTGTAAGCTACTTACATGATTTTAAAGGCCCAATTTTCTTTTGTCTAGGGGCAATCATTGAAAAATATTTTAAGGAAACCACAAGTGATTCATACATATAGAAAGCACTCACAAAGTTTGTCTCTATTGTTAATATTGAGCATTTTAGTTTTACATACACACATGCTTTACTTCAAGATTTCCAATGTATTTGTATCAGGAAAAAATATTTCCAATCATGGAAAGTCTTCTTTTGAGGAATTATTGCCTTTGTAAAATTAGAGAAAATAAACCTCAAAATATTTATATACATCATATATTTTTTTCAAAATTCTATTCTTCAATAAAGATTTTCATATTCCATGGCCATATTTTATCCTTTGAACACCTTATTTTTTATGACTATCAACTGTATAAAAACCTTAATGATTTTAATATGTATTAAGAATATACAACCAGAGCTTCCAGGGACTAAGCCACTACCTAAAGACTATACATGGACTGACCCTGGACTCTGACCTCATAGGTAGCAATGAATATCCTAGTAAGAGCACCAGTGGAAGGGGAAGCCCTGGGTCCTGCTAAGACTGAACCCCCAGTGAACTAGACAGATGGGGGGAGGGCGGCAATGGGGGGAGGGTGGGGAGGGGAACACCCATAAGGAAGGGGGAGGAAGGGATGTTTGCCTGGAAACCGAAAGGAATAACACTCGAAATGTATATAAGAAATATTCAAGTTAATAAAAAAACTGATTTAAAAGTAAAAAAAAAAAGAATATAGTATCTAGTAGACCAGTGCAATTCCTCCAGATTTACTCAAATATAGACTTTCTCTTCTTACAGTAATTTCTAGTTGCAAGAGAGGAAGGTGTAAAGATACAGGCTTTGGAATTCACTGCTATAACTTCACCCGCTGCCTGTATTAGGTTGCATACCTGGCTATGACGCTGAAGGCAATAACAGGCTATTCAAAAGCATAGCAATAACCTCAAGAATCAGGGTGGTGCTATCTATGCAATCACAGGAAGCTTTGACACCAAAGAACACAGTTTTTCTGAATGTCTAAGTATCAAAGGGCAGAAGCAAATTCAATCATCAGACAAAGGGATTGTGCTGGCTCACTGATTTGTCAAAATCAATCTGAATTCCTATTAGCTGACTACGTCTGAAGGAACTAAAAATGCTCCTAAATGCATTCAAAATTATTTTATCTCATTAAAAGTCTTATGTAAGTGATAAGCATTTATGTGTGTGTGACCTATGGAAGAGGATTCTTAGAACTCAAGCCCACCAATGGGAGCCATGCTGCTACAGAGGGACTCTTAAGAGAAAGAAAAAAAAAAGAGTAACTCAGTAACTCCAGCATCATTCTTTTCATTTATAATACGACATTTGCACATTCAGCTAAAGCCACATGATGAGACCTAGTGCATGGATGTGATTCATTGAGTTCATTGACAATATTCAAGAAATAAGGGTTCAGTTTGATAACAAAAACAAAACAAAACAAACGAACAAACAAGACAAGCCCATCAACTACATGTATCTGTTAGCCTGAATTTTAGAGCATACTTATCCAGTATGAAATAGTCTGCTGTTTATGTAAAGGGAGTTTCTGAGTCACATCCATAAATTGCAGTGAATTGTTTTCTGTGTGCCTCTGACTTAGGCCATTTCATTTACATTAGAAAGTTGAATAAGGTGTCTGCTGGTCTCTTTCTGTTCTATGGCTGTGCTTTAGTCATCATTTTTATTAAAGACTCTTCTTGGATTCACCTTTGAAAGACAGGAAAGATTCAGCTTATTGGTTCCAGGAAAGCACTTTGAAAACAAAAAGGGTAGGCACAGGAAATAAGTTATTGAGGACTCAGTGTCCTAGAGAAGGAGGATGCATGGCTGACCACAACGAGGTCCTGGGTTAGAAAGTGGAGGGGGCATGCCCTTAGGCGAAGAGTCTTAGTTTTGTGCCTTATAGGACGGTTCTTTGCCAATACTAGTATAGTGGCCCTAAGCAATGGTATTATTGTAAAATTTCTTGGGGTTTAGTTTGTGATGTCTACCTAGGATTTAAAGGCACAAGTTCAAGACAAAGAGAAATAATCCCTAAAAACGGACATTTTTTTAGAAGTAGAAAATTTGAATCAGAGCCAATAAAAGGCCAGAATGTATCTCGGAAAAAGAGAGGGCAGTATCTCTCTATTTGATTTTCTGAGAAATATAGGGAATATTTCAAAAGAAAAGATAAAACTGTAACAGGTTAGTAATCAGCAGTACCCTTTGATGAGTCTATTGTGGAGAAAAGGTAACCTAAGTTTCTTAGTATATTAGATTCCCAAGTATTTACTTTATACTACCAATGTCCTCAACATTCATGAGTTTCATATTTCAGTTACTTGTTGATTTGTCTAGTGAATCTTGGCTGAAATTAAATAATAGTGTAAACAAAACACATTTCTTTTCCCAAACTATGTACACTGGAAAATCGTCCAATTGTAGGAGACAAAAACTCTCAAAGGACTCATTTGGATGGGTTCTTTATCCGTGTCAAAGAGTGGGGCCAGGTGATTTATTTCCCCCTTTCTTCCAACTTTGCCAAATAGAAGATAAATTAGTGTTGTCCTAGATTAAATGTAATCCCCTTGAACAAATGAGTACCACTCTGATTTATGAAAAAAAATTTATCCAACCTTGGAGTTTGAGTTTACTTTTTAAAAAAAATGTAGTAGGGGGTTTTCAAACTATATATTTATAGCCAATTTCCTTAAAAGGAAAATTCTTGCATGTCTCCTAGGACTCAGAAGTTCTATGTATCATACGTTTACATTTTAATTCAACTTTTCCTTCACTTCTCAAAACTGTACCATGTGTACAGTAATTGTGTAAGTCCGACAGTCTTATAGCAAGAGTTGAACACAGCAGCTGTTTATCATTTCATGCTAATTAAATAAGCTTTTCAGCATTATCCGCTTCATTCCTTAGCCTCCAATCACTGAAGCACGAGTAACAAAAGGCACAGGTAGATGATAGAGGACATGCTATCCATATATTTCAAGTCGAAGATTTCTGAGCATAAGCAAATTTTAGAGTTAAGATTCCAAGCCTATATTATTCACTGTGATATGAGTTGATATCCAGGTGCATTTAATTTTAAGCTAGAAGAAGAGGCATAGAATACAAATGCTCCAAGATCTCAAGGGATAAGGAGAGGATTTGTCCCAAGTTGCACAACTAACTGGAGATGGTGACTTCTGATCTGTCTCTGACACTTCTTGATATGCAGATGAGAAACATCTTTCACTGTAAGTAAGAGGAGAGGTGGGCAAGCATGATTTGTATGCTCAGTTCATCATTCATCCACGGGCAAAGTGGCATTTATGCTGATTTCTTTTGGTAAGAAAAGAAAGATCTACAGGCTCGGATTTATGAAAAAAAAACTATCATCTATTTTAATTCATTTATTCTGTAAAAGTACTATATTGTCACCTTGACTTTCCTAAAAAATAAAACACAAGAACATGCAGATTAGGAAGGCATGATCAGTACAGATATGCAGAGCAATGGAGTTGTACATGGGTTAAATACTAGAACTATTGGTTGGTAGTTCACACATTTCACTCATTCAGATTTTATGATGATTATCTTTATAAATATAAGCATAATACATTGTTATCCATGTGAACATAGGAATATTTAAAGCAAGTCTTATGAACATAAAGATAGATTATGAGAGATTTCCCCTCTCCTATGCTGATGCTGGTGCCATGAAGTTATAAGAAACATCTGAGAGAAATTACACAAAAAAATGTGAGAATTTTTTTCTTGCCTCAACATCATATATGCTGAGATCCAGACACAATTACCCTTTAGAATGTATTGCAGATGCAGCACTTAGTAAATGGGTGCAAGATGTTTGCTCAGAGAGGAGCTTGCAGGCCAGTGCTAAGGAAAACTGGCAGAAGCTGTTAGCAGAGGTTTCTAGAAGGTTGCCAACCCCGGATCAGTTTTTCCCCGAGAGTTTTGGCAGTTGCATTCCATCTCTTAAGATTGCATTTATAATTGGTTGTTTCCATGGAAACATGGACCTAAATCAATCATCTTCTGTATTAACTAGCATTAAAATGGAGGTGTGCCCTGAGCAAAATGGGATTTGGGGTAGGGGTGGGAGAGATCAACAAACCTATTGTACATATCTGTGTGGCAGTAATTCCACAAGCATGAGTTGTGGTCTCATGTTTATTAATCCATATACAGAGTGGCATCTATTGCTCATTAATTTTCATAATGATTGCTAGCAAAATCTGTGGGCTCGCATGTGCTTACTTAGTGAACAAGTTCATCCTTATTGTTGTCCCCTGTGTAGCCCTGTTACAAAGGGCTCCCATTTGGCATGGGAGAACTCGTGACATGTTGCAGTTTATAGTCTTTAATCCTGACAAAAAATGCAAGATTAGCTGTTCTTCATGCCTTACATATTAAAATCTCAGTAAACTCAAGTGAAAACTTGGACAAGCACTTGGATGTCTGGTATGTCCCGTCAGAGACCACAATGGGGGTGGAGTTGGAGAATACATTTGACAGTAGAATTGGCAAGGGATTGTATTGACTTAACTTACTAGGGAAGTCTTATGCCATGCTGAAACTCTGATAGCTGAAACAAATCAAAAGGGCACTAGTTTTGCAAAACTTGCAGGTTTTCCTGCAAATCTCATGAAAATCAATATCCAGCTAACAAAATCAATTTCTGATTCCAATTTCTTCTCATTCCTGGTGAGTGTCAAGTTTCCCAGAAAATCTGAGGTATGGAGATTATCAAACTAAACATCAAGTAATTAAAGATGTAGTTTGTATTCAATGGGGCAGAGTTGGGGTTGAAAAGAAGGTCATGAATTACCACACTCATAGGTAATTTTCTACTGAGTATGTGGGGGGGGGCAGATAGGTATAGAAAGTAACTTCCATGATGGAACACTCTAAAATGCACACATCTTAATTACACAAAGTAATATTTGCCATCAAATGATAAGCCAAAATTCCGAATCCTAAAAAACTGGTGCTATTCAAATTATAACACTTATTCTCTCTCTCTCACAGTATTACTGAGTAAGCATATATACATATACATATATGTGTATATGAATATGTACATATATATGTTACCAATGATGACCTCTACATAATTAAAATTATTTAAAATGAATAAAAGGAGAATTTCTATTCTGTGCCTTGCAATCTGTAAAAGGTAGGCCTGACTCAACCTGTCTGTTGTACACTCTTGTCAACTCCATTCTCAGGTAAAACTGACGCTTTCTCATGAGCATCACCATATTTGGAAGCCTTAGAGAAATTGGAGAGGAATCCTAATACTCCCAGGGGTGAGTCACTGGATTCAAGCTCATGTGACAATTCAGGACCATGGACAACAACTGGGGCCTCACCTGCCTCCACCTCCAAGTTCAAAAGTAAGAACCAAAGCAACAGGGGATGTTGGCCTGGAAACCGGGAAAGGGAATAACAATCGAAATGTAAATAAGAAATACCCAAGTTAATAAAGATGGAGAAAAAAAGAGAAGAGCCAAAGCAATAAATTAAACTAAAATGCCTTTATTACTTTACAATCAGCCATGTGTTTTGTTAAGTTACTATTGTCTATGTGTAAGATTTTCCTACATGTTCTTTGTGATAAGGTGAGCATGATTTAGAGTGAACTGACTAATTTTCAAATCAGAAATTTAGATTCTACACTACGATTCTACACATGCGAAGTTTAGAAAGTAAAGTCACAATGATGGGACATCAGGACCATAGCCAGATGAACTGGGAAACAGTAATTCATAGGGTGATAAGAAAAATGAAATGTAAACCATATACATATACAAACATATACACACAAATACAACCAGATATACATGACATATATGTACAACATATATATTAGGATAAACAATGATCCCTTCAAAGATATTTATGTTCTATCCTTAAAGTCTCTTATTATGTTTCTTCCCAAGGTATAATCAAATTTGTTGAGTAAGTTAAATTCATTGGAACTGAAGAGATGGCTCATCTGTTAAAAGAGCTGGCTGTTGATTCAGAATATCTGGATTCAGTTCCCAGCACCCATATTTGGCAGGTAACTATGACTCTGCTGGCTTTCAATCCTTTTCCATCCCACTTGGGCACCTGTACCCAGGTGTACATACCCACACATAGATATATACATGCACATAATTAAAGGTAAAATGATTGTTTAATAGCAAACAAACAAATTAGACTTCTGATTCACAGTTGTTAAGAGCTGCCTGTAAATTTCCAGTTATTTGGTTGTAGTGAGTTACTACAGCAGCAATAAAAACTCATAAACCATATGTACACAGAGCCCACATGTTCACTGAAGGAAAATGAGTCAAGGACTATAAGATCACAGCAGATATTTGAAAAGCAGGGCTTTGGATGACTTGCTTTCTTCTATTTTGACAAATTGACTAAAGCATCCAGAGAATACATAATTCTTCATTTCTTTTGCCAAGGTAGCATAAATCACGTAGTATCACATACATAGAGACATGCACACACATCCATGCACAACACACATATAAAATGCTATACTTCATATCTTATCTTCTCTCATTTTGGCATATTAAAAACAACAGCAATAAGTACAGAACTCAGTAAAATACAATACAGTTCACTGGACATTTGTTTGTAGACTTAAAATGTCTTTAAGATTATGGATGAACTATTCAATATAATATTTAATAGGAAGGCTAATTCAATCAGATTCTGAGAAGGGAGTGGAGATACATAGCTAATATAGGGTCATTATTTGTGGACTTGTTGCATCCTTTATTTCTGAATGCTGGAATTTTACACATGGAAAAGAATGACCACACATGTTCACAGGTCTGGATAACTGTTGATGCCTTTGGAGAACTCACCCAGACTTAACGTCTGTGGAAGCAGAGACAAAGAGCAACAATAGAAGAATGTGAAGAATAAGAAGGGGGACAAAATACTCAAGGGAGGAAATACAGGGACAAAGGGTGAAGCAGGGACTGAAGGAAAGGCCATCCAGAGACTGCCCCACCTGGGAATCTATCCCATATACAGTCACTATTGCTGATGCCAAGAAGTGTTTGCAGACTGGAGCCTGATATGGATGTCTCTTGAGAGGCTCTGCTGGAGCCTTACTGATACAGATGAGGATGCTTGCAGTGAACCATCAGACTGAGCACAAAGACCCCAATGGAGGAGTTAAAGGAAGGACAGAAGGAGCCGAAGGGGATTGCAACCCTGCAGGAAGAACAACAGTATCAACCAACCAAATCCTCTAGAGCTACCAGGGACTAACCAACCAAACCATCAACACATGGAGTGACCCATGGATCTACCTACATAGGTAGCAGAGAATGGCCTTGTCGGACACCAATGGAAAGAGAGGCCATTGTTTCTGTGAAGGCTTGTTTCCCTAGTGTAGGGGAATGCCAGAGTGTTGAGGTAGGAGTGGGTGGGTGAGAGTGGGAGCATCCTCATAGAAGCAAAGGAAGTAGGGGAATGAGAGGGGGAAAAGAGATTACATTTGAAATATAAATAGATAAAATAGTCAACTAAAAAAAACCCAAGGGCTCTGTTGTAGGAGAATGGAAGACTGTTGCGACCCAGCTCTTCCCTCCCCTAACATGGCCAGGTTTATACTGTGATCTGTGCCAACATGCTTCACTTTAATTCCCACAATCACAACACCCAGAAGGCATTATTCTTCCTACTTTAATAGACTTACAGACCTACGTAACTGACCCAAGCTGTGACTGAGCCAGCAGCAATAATGTAAAGGTATCTGACCCCAAAGCATTGGTTTTCTCATCACGTTTCCTGTCGATGAGTACACAAAACCTTCTTTAATTCATTGTCTTCCAAACAGACAGGATTCTATTTCCTCACATGGGAACATGTCAACAGAACTGATAGGTTAAGTATACCACTGTTCTCCCCTGGAAGAAAGAATGGTGCTCCCCCTTGCTAACCGGTAGGCAAAACCACTTCCCTAGTCTCATTGAGATTGTACAGTTCTGTGAAACATGACAGGAGGCAAAAGCTGGCACACACACAAAAAGGACTTACAAATGCATGGTACAGTAGGTCTAGGAGCTTTCAAAATTATTTTTGTTTTCATAAAATTTGTTTTAGATTTATTTTATTATTTTATGTGTATATTTTACTTATTTTTATATGTGTCCCATGTGGTGCCTGATGCCCACCAAGATGAGCAGAGAGTTTCGTATCTGTTGGGACTGAAGCTAAAGACAGCTTTGAACTGCCATGTGAGTGCTGGGAATTGAACATGGTCCATGGATCCTTTGCAGAGGAAATAAGAGCTCTGAAGTGGTAAGTCACCTCAAGTTTAAATTTGTGCGTGTGTGTGTGTGTGTGTGTGTGTGTGTGTGTGTGTGTGTGTGTGTGTGTGTGTGTGTGTGTGTGTATAGGGGCTATATACCATCTTGCACCAAGTGCAGTGCCATGGAAGTCAGATAACATCAAATACCTTAAAAATAGTTAGAGGTAGTTGTCACATAATATGGGTACTAGAACTAGAACTCTGGTTCTCTGGATGAGCAGTTAGCATTCTCTACTGCTAGGCCAACTTCTGAGCCCCAAAGTTCAACAATGTCTATGTATTCCTTATAAGTTATTTGAAATGTTTAATTCAACTATTGATAGCAATTTTGTGATCATTGGGTTATCATTTTAGCTTCTTTAGTTTGAGACTGATATTGTCTTAGAACTAGGGAGGTTCTGATTGGAAGGGATAAAAAGATGCTTTGAACAACATTGTGCCTGTTATTCATGAATCTTTTCAGTAGCAACTCATTGTTTAACCCTATCTCCTTAGAAACAGATCTGGCCTGTAATCAAATTTTCTCATTCATATATAAAGCCTCTTTCATTTAAAACATTTTGATGTGTGTATCCATTTCTCAAACATCATTAGAAATCTCGGGGTACTGATGCTGTGTCCCATGAATCCTGCCCACCCTGCTATCCCAAATGTTATAATATTTCATGATGTTAGCAAAAGTTTCACAGCCAGGGAAATAACATTGACTTAGTGTAATTGATTAACCTTTAAATATTTATGAAAATGCTGTCATGTATTCTCTATTGATTTTTATTGGCCAAGAACCACTTCCAGATTTCCCTCCATTTCCTCGTGTTTATTAGTCCTACACAAGAATACGTTATTTTGTCTCAAAATAAAACATTTTCTAATAAAGCCTTACGAGATGTACATGTTTGGGGAAGTAACTGGGGACATATCCCAGTGTAAAATGAGATAAGGATTCTGAGTATTTCCAATATGTTCAAGCATCGCTCATTGTATGCATTGGATTTTGTACTCTTCTGGTCACTGGAAATGGTACCAGAGGCAACAGACTGCATTGACCTAGCAATAAAGAGGCAGATATCACTTTCCTGTGGGCTTCTTTCTCTTTATTTCCCACTAGTCTTCTGTCTTCAATGGTTATTACCACTTTATTCCAATTGTTTTACAAGACTGACTATGGACTGGCATGTGACATATTTTGAAGTAGGCATTTCCACTGTCTTGATACAGTTCCATTAGCCATTGTTTCAAAGTCTTTTGTGTGTTCTATGTTGAATTTTACAATCACATTGCTATGGCGTCTGAGGGATTAGATTGTTAATTTGCTTAATGGTCATTTACAAGAATTGATTTAATGTCAGATCAGAAAGGGATGAATGGAATATGGATTTGTGAGGTATTTCCATATCTCAGTCTATACAATGATTAATTTTTCCCTCAGAGAATTTTCTCCCTACAAGACATGAATTTATCTTCAGTATTGAGTCAGTTTTAAAGGTTCCACATTGATTAATTCAAGATACACACACACACACACACACACACACACACACACAGATAATTAACTAAACAGAGTAAATATCATTTATTCAAGAATTCCAGTGTAGAGTGCTCAGCAATCCTATTTGGGACCTTGTGTCATTCCCATGAGAAAGCAGCTGGAAGTGCAGAGTTGAGTGACAAATACCATGTGGTAAGTCAGGAGAGGATGCAACAAGTGTTATTTGAACATTCTCCTTGCCTCTATATTCTGATGTTAGTCTTTCTAGGGAAGGAGAATGATCTATGATTTTGATAAACTGGTTGAAATAGCATTTGGATACTATAGGTTGCTATCTGGGAGTGTTTCCCTATATGATACTTAATACCTACTCTTTCAGTGAAAGCTCTTTTGACTAATTGACACATGAATGCCCAGAGATGGGAATCAAATGGATCAAGTCAAGCACACTCTCTGATATATATTTGCACATCTACTGCTCAGTATAACAAATATCCAGCTTATACCAATCATCACCGGAGCTACATTGCACCAGATGCAGGATTAGGTAGACCATGCCTGGCCTCATACCAACGGAGAATTTGACACAGTACTGTCCATATCACAGATGTAACCGCCATGGCCTGCAGACTGAACTCAGAAAAGCACACTCTCCCATAATTCAAAATTCTGATGCTGGCTGTCTTGTTTGTCTTATATTGTTGGCTCTTCAGTAAACCTCTCCTTAAGTGCCTAAGAGTTAGCAAACTGTACAATGTTACTCTGTAGGCTAGGATGTGTTCCTGACTTTAGCATGCATAGTATCTGAATACATGTAAAAAGAATGTAACTTAAAAGATATCCCTTTCTTTAAAAATATAAAAATAGACACCCCTCTCCAAATTCTTTCCATGTTAACCTAGGGAGCTGCTATTTATATCATGGTGATATCTTCTGAATAGTGCCTGAAATTCGAGAGGTAAAACTATGACAAAAGTTTGTGTGAACTTCTTCAGACAAACAGGATAAAATGTTTTTGAATGCGAACACCCATTATTCTTTAGAAGAAGAAGAATTTCAATAATCATATATTCAAATTCTTCTTGTATATCATACGAAAGTACTTACTTATGGAGACATTTGTATTAGCTGACATGACTAATAGAACTGTGTCACAAACAACTACACATTAGCTAGTAAGGCGAGAAGACTTGAATTGAAAGGCAACTTCTCCAGGAAATTGCTTACATTTATTTTTCACCATAATGAGGCACTTCTAAATTTTCATCTTGTATTTCCATATGTACTTACTAGTTCTACACTATTCCTAGAACAGAGCTGTTCATTGAAAGCCATGCTGTATAGAAATAGATGCTAGAAGCCCATTTGAGTTCTGGGGATGGAGAGGAGGCTGATCCATTGAGGTGGTGCCTTCCTGGTACAAGAATCTCTCCAACAGCTTCCTGGCAGATGATCAAACCCAAACTAGCAGATCAAGGCCCACTCTTAATTGTTTCTTTTCAATGCACCATGGAATGAAAGAATGTTCATGCAGTCATTTATGGCATGCCCCCTTTTGAATAAGAATTCTAGGTTTTTATTTTAAATGTAATTGTATTTATCTGTTGTTTGAATCAGAATCTCATTCTGTGACCCTGGTTGTCCTGGAATCCACCATGAAACCTGCACACTGGTTTCTAACTCACAGCACTCCTTAGGCATCTGCCTGTCAACTGTTGGAAGGATAGGTGTCTGTCACCATACCCTGGAATACTATAGGTTTTTTAAAATAGAAATATTTTATATCAGGGTGAAAGGAAAAGATCTAGTTGGCTTAGGGGATAGATAACTGCCTTCTCAGAGCGTTCTGTCCGTCAGCATAAAACGTGGCATGCAGACAGCAGATTGATTTCATTAGTGCCTACGCGATAGAGAATTAGATTAGCTCCGGTCTTGAATATTTCTCTTGTTGATGAGGTTAAGGTAGAAACAATGCTAAGCCTGAAATAAAGTAGGTGTATTGGAAAGTGATTCCTTTTACATTGAGGAATGAATACATTCTAAGAAAATATACAGCAGAGATCACAAAATCCCTGATTAAAACAGAGGCCTCGGGACACGCCTGGGAAACCAGAAGAGACTGCTGCACATTACTGACCCCAGAGGAAAACAAAAGCTATCTGGAACCCTGGTGCACGAACCTCCCGGAAGGGGATCTTCCTGGCTGCTGAGGCCTGGAGAGCTCATAGGCAACACCCAGAGCAAACCTGAGCCTGGGGACCACAGGTAAGACAAACTTTTCTGCTACAAACTGAAGAAGTTAGACAGCAGCAGGAGGCAAATAACCCCTATTAAAAAATGGGTTCAGAGCTAAACAGAGAATTCACAGCTGAGGAATGCCGAATGGCTGAGAAACACCTAAAGAAATGTTCAACATCGTTAGTCATAAAAGGAAATGCAAATCAAAACAACCCTGAGATTTCACCTCACACCAGTGAGAATGGCTAAGATCAAAAACTCAGGTGACAGCAAATGCTGGCGAGGATGTGGAGAAAGGGGAACACTCCTCCATTGTTGGTGGGGTTGCAGACTGCTGCAACCATTCTGGAAATCAGTCTGGAGGTTCCTCAGAAAATTGGAATTGAACTGCCTGAGGATCCAGCTATACCTCTCCTGGGCATATACCCAAAAGATGCCCCAACATATAAAAAAGACACGTGCTCCACTATGTTCATCGCAGCCTTATTTATAATAGCCAGAAGCTGGAAAGAACCCAGATGCCCTTCAACAGAGGAATGGATACAGAAAATGTGGTACATCTACACAATGGAATATTACTCAGCTATCAAAAACAATGACTTTGTGAAATTCGTAGGCAAATGGTTGGAACTGGAAACTATCATCCTGAGTGAGCTAACCCAATCACAGAAAGACATACATGGTATGTACTCATTGATAAGTGGCTATTCCCAAATGCTTGAATTACCCTAGATGCCTAGAACAAATGAAACTCAAGACGGATGATCAAATGTGAATGCAGATGCGCTCATGAGAGACACAGCCAGAATACAGCAAATACAGAGGCGTATGCCAGCAGGAAACCACTGAACTGAGAACAGGACCCCTGTTGAAGGAATCAGAGAAAGAACTGGAAGAGCTTGAAGGGGCTCGAGACCCCATATGTACAGCAATGCCAACCAACCAGAGCTTCCAGGGACTAAGCCACTACCCAAAGACTATACATGGACTGACCCTGGACTCTGACCTCAGGGTTGCAATGAATATCCTAGTAAGAGCACCAGTGGAAGGGGGAAGCCCTGGGTCCTGCTAAGACTGAACCCCTAGTGAACTAGACTGTTGGGGAGAGGGAAGCAATGGGGGGAGGGTTGGGAGGGAACACCCATAAGGAAGGGGAGGAGGGGGATGTTTGCCCGGAAACCGGGAAAGGAATAACAAAATGTATATAAGAAATATTCAAGTTAATAAAAAAAAAAAAAAAAAAGACTTATCCAGATTGTACATAAAGCGTGTGTGCATACGCAAGGCCTTTGATCTGGAGCCGCCATCCACACAGGACTAATGCCGTAGGGTTGTGAAATTCCAAGGAGGCTTGAAATTCTCTGTGATGTTGGAGACAGAAAAATCATTATGTTTTTGCTGTGTTATTCCAAGTGGCAGTGCTTTCAATTTAATTAATGGTGGTAAATGACTCAGTTGGTGTGATTCTTTTTAAGGATGACTGTTATATTAAGACAAATAGATCTATTCTAGACCTGTTAAGTACAATATATAAATGGCCTGAACATTTGATCAAATTGTATGGTTAATCCTCTAATTGCCCATTGAGAGACTGTTTGAGGTAATTATCATAACTGGTCCTATTCATATGCATTGCTAATCCTTTAAAAAATCTTTAGATGCTTTTGGATTTACTGTATTCTGAGGTTGAAGTTTCATAGGTTTGATAGACATTTACAGCAAAATACCACCTGGAACACATATATAGATTTGTTTTCCATGTTTTTTGCATTAAATATAAGTCTTCAAAAAAAAAAACAGAGGCCTCTGTGTTTCAGTACTCAGAGATTCAGTCAGGACACAGTGTGCTGCACTTAGTAGGTCTCTGGCTTGACACATATTCCACTTTCATCTTCGGCAGGGAAACCAGAACAGACAGTACCAGGATGCCAGTTGTGTGCAGTAAGTTAACAATCATTTATTGAATACTTATTAATACTTGCTGAATATTTATTAACATTGCACGGGACAAAAATAGAAATGTGCCTCAGGGGACACAGACTAGTGTGGAGACTTTCAAAATTCAACAGAGCAGGTGCAATTCATGCCTAAAATATTGTTTGGAAAACAGACATACGGCCAGATTCTGCCTTTGGCCTGAGAGGAGGGAGTGCTATAGAAATTGGAAGACATCAGGTATTCTGGGCCTGGCAATAGAAAGGGATTTCCTTAAAGGAGACATCAGGAGTAGGGGAAGACATGAGATATATCATTGGGTTACAGAAAATGAAAGACAATAGTGGAATGCATTCACAGTTGGTGGAAAGATGTCTCCTGGGATCTTGAATGCATGCTTAATATCAACCTCTATTACATCATTCCTTTCCCACCATTGCTTGCCCAGCAAGATTGCCATATAAAACTTGTATTGATGCATTCTTCCATATCCTATACCTGGTGTCCTCTTAGCATCACCACTCTTGTGCTTTGATTAAATAAAAATTGGACTTAATTGGGCACAGATGTTTTGATATTGCTGTAGCCCAACCGGTAACCAAGACAGCTACTAATCTGGACAGTGTTTACAATGTTGGTATACTGGGCAAAGGAATGATTGACATCCAGGGTGAAGATGGTGAGCGTTACTCAGAATAGTATGTGATTTACTGGAGAGGGGATGAGATGTAAAAAGAGTAGTTGTACATAAACATTGTATGATGCATACTGTGAAGAACTACTATAGTTAATCCCACTACTTTGTAAAATTTATTGTGCTAATAATTGAAATTATTTTGAAAAGAAGAGTGTATCATCAAAATGTATTAATAATAGATTTTCATTTATTTATTTTGATCGTTGATAACTATGGCGAATAATAACTGTAGAAAATAAAACTTTGGGAAGAGATTAAGCAGAGTTGTTGGAGCAGGTCCAAAACATAGGTCATGAAAGCCAAGGTAAAGAGCATTGACTTTTCCATAACTAAGAATTCATTATGTGAACACAATGATAGGAGAGAGACCGGACCTGGAAAACAGTAGATCGATTTTACATTTACTGAGTATAGGAAGTGATGGGTTTCATCTTAACTGTCTGTTAGCATTTCTTCTAGGCTCTGCCCAACAGTTACCTAGCAACAGCCTGGTAGGAGAATGACCTGCTGTAGAAAGACTGGCTCTCTCATCTTCCCCCTCCCCTTCTCTCTCTCCATGTTCAGGGCCTCCCCTCCAAACCCCTGCTCTGTCCTTCTCTGTCTCCTCTCTTTATTTGCCTCCTCTTCCTTCTCAATCCTCCTTCTCAGACCTCAAATAAACTTCATTTTATACCTCCTATGGCTGGTACCTGAGGGTAGGATGCCTCAGCATGGGTCTGCTAGGGACCCCCTCCTGCTGCATCATACTGCATTTACAAAACATATCAGTGTTAGTTTGAGGTACCTGCCGGTGATTGGAAAACATCCAGGGAGTGAACATTTCTGAAAGCCATAGAGGAGTCATGGGATGACATATGCTTGGATTGTGCTGTTGAGAAAAGCCACTGTCCTGCTGATTTCAGAGCACACCTGACTGCTTACCCACCCCTGCACACAATCCACCAGAGCCAACCAGCAAAATCAAACCTCTCCCTTTCCATATACTGAGATGTCCTCTTTGGAGAGGTTTCCTGCATGCCCATCGTAAGTTTGGTTGCAAACTTGGGAAGCATTGACTTTACATACTGGGAATATTCAGAGAAGCTGGAAACATATCACATAATCTCAGAGGGATGAATTTTGATGCATACCTTGGAGAATTTGTTTCTATAGTAATTATAAGCCCATTCTCCCTATTTCTTTATTCTTTCCTACAATAAACCACTACCACAAACCCCTGTCCTGCTCCCCATATCCTTCAGTTTCCCCTTTAGAAAAGTGCAGGCCTCCTAGTCATAGTAACTGAAATGGCATAGCAAGATGAACTAAGACTTTCCATAAACCATGATATCAAGGTTGAGGCTCATATCAACCAAGTAGGAGGAAAGGAATGTTTCTACACGTCTCCTCAATTTTATAAAACAGCAGTGTGTGGCTGGCAACCACTTTCCACGGTATTGAACAGGCTCTGCTTATGATTACAGGAGGGCATTACTTTTGGGACCATCTCCAGTGTTCATGAATGTACTCAGGGACAAAAGTCATAAGAAAAAGTAAAAAGTTAAGAGTCACTGTTCTAGACATATCAAATTATAGCCAAATGTGACCCACTGTTGGTCATTCTTCACGCTCCATAATGGCACTTAATTCCCGGGGTAACAGACTAACTGATTAAGGCTCATGCTACAGGAGGGAAGTCATGCCCAATATTGTAATTCTAGGTAAGTACATTAGGTGACCAAAGCCATGGTTCTCTAGAGCAGAACCCACTGATGCCACTTCCCCAAACCAGAATAATCTCCAACAACACCTGAATGCTTACCAAGTTTGTGTAGCTCCCACCACTATCTGAAAAGCTCCTTTTCGCCTCAGACAGAGGCCACCACTGAAAGCCACACTGGCCAAAGTGCAGACAATACTGACCATGGAGTACCTATCCCAATTTGTTACATCTTTAACACATCCCTGTATTTCCAGTTCAGAGAACACTGTAGAAGAAGAACAAAAACAGTCTAAGAGCCAGTAGACCAAGATGTTACTGTGAGATCTTGCCTTCTGGGAAAGGGGTAAAGGGAAAAGGAGAAAAGAGAGAGAGGGAGGGAGAGGGAGAGGGAGGGAGGGAGGAGAGAGAGAGAGAGAGAGAGAGAGAGAGAGAGAGAGAGAGAGAGAGAGAGAAGGAGGAGGAGGAGGGAGGAGGAGGGAGAGAGAGGAGGGAGGGAGAGAATAAAGTGGAGTTGTGTAGGAAGGAGCATGTCTGAAACGAGGGGATATGGAGAGTAAATATGATCAGAATATGTTATATGAAATTCTCAAAGTAATACTAAAATTATTATTTAAAAGAACAGTTTCTACAGGCGAAACCCATAATAATGGAAATCCTAATCTCTGTTTCAGGAAATATTGCCTTCCTCAGAAATGGAGTTCCATTCTTCTCACTTCTGAACCACTTTTATAAAAATAATTCCATTAAATTCCACAATTATGTAAGTAGTTTATACAAATGTTTGCTCCAGAACACATACAGGATGCAATACCAATGGAAAGCTTCCATTGTGCCCATGACTACTCTCAAAACTTCCCATTGGATAAATATTGTAGGCACCCCCACCACAGGTGAGAGACTTGAAAAACAGACATGGCACATCACCTGTTGCTTTAGCTCGTTCTGTGCTTCTCTCACAGAACGCTTTGAGCTGGCAACAGATGACCAATAGTAGTTTGTCTCACTGTTCATTCTAGAAGCTGAGAAGTCTAGGATGGAGGGGTAGATCCTCTGATGACTTTCTTGCTTCACTGTTACTGAGATGAACTTGCCCTAATATTAGGAGTCATTTCCTGAGACGACAAACCAACTCTGTCAATAATAGTATCAATCAGTTTCCAGGGGTTGTACTCTAAGTGACCATTAAGGGTTGCTTCCCTCTTTAATAGTGTCTTGGTGGCAATTTAATTTCAATTAAATTGAAATTAATGAATTTCAATGAATTTTGAAGAAGGTAATCTAATGATAGCATTTGGCCTAGTCTAGTCATTAAAAAGTGACGAAGGGATGAGAAACCTATTTGATAGGTGTGAGCTTTTATATTCATGCCTACATTTCTGTGAGCCTTGGGTGCTGCCCTAATCCCTTCTCACCACTGTGAAACACTTTTATTATTGTGGCTCCTATAGACCTGTGTGCTTTTGCTAATCTCCCTTTCTTTTCTAATGTTTTCCATATGACTGGCTCCATCATTTGCACCATGCTTATCTCCACACCAAATGGGGCCTCTCAGTCTCAAGTGTGAGGAAATCTGAACATACGTCTCTGCATCTATTTGTATACCAGCTCTAACCAACATGTGAAATTATAATAGTGTCCTGTGATCATGGTGAGAGTTGTTCCCATCCCTGTGCCCTGCTATCATGGTTCTACCCTGTATAGTGTGAGATATGATGTCACTCAATAGCTATTACTTACTCTTGGTTTATGTGATATCTAACTTTGGGGTCACAGTGATGTCCAGATAGCAGGTAAATCATGTGCATGTCTGTTGATGGTGATGCTGGACAAGGTCAGCATTTAGATCTGTGCCTGAATATGGATGTTCTGCCATCAGGAAATGTAGCTGATGACATCTGAAATCACTGAGGGTCCAGGTAGGACAAAAGAGATAGAAAAAAGTTAATTTTCTACCTATGTGTCTAGGAATAGACCACTCATTGCTGCTTGTGTTTTATGTTGGAATTCTAGTTTCTAATGTTTTTAGACTCCAGGACTTAACACTGGGCTCTCTAGACCATGTTCTGAGGTCTTTAACATCAAGCTACTTCCTTATTGGCATCCTTGGTTCTCTAGCTTTCATATAGTGTGTCATGGGATTTAACCTTCATAACATTTAAGTCAATTCTCAAACTTACTCCATCCATATATCCATGCATCCATGCATCCACATATTCACCCATCCATCCATCCATCCATCAATCCATCCATTCATCTGTTTATCTATTCACCCATCCATCCATCCACCCATCATCCATCCATCCATCCATCCATCCATCCATCCATCCATCCATCCATCCATTCATCTGTTTATCTATTCACCCATCCATCCATCCATCCATCCATCCACCCACCCACCCACCCACCTATTTGTACTTCCAAACATGCATGCAAGTACATATATATCCTTTTTATATGTTTGCCCCTCTTTGGAAAACCTTGACCTATCCAGTTGATGACAGTTATCAGGGAGGACTAAACTGTGTGTCCTGTGCTTTATTTTCAAGTCCAAAGAATTCTAATGTCTTTCTTGGTATTCAAATGTTTGGAGCCAAGATGTAAAAATGCTTTGATGTCACGGGGAAAACTCCAGGTAACCCTTGTATTGATATGAAATGATTAGCACAATTTCCTTCCATATAAGTAATTCCTGTTGAATTAAACACAGCTCATAACAGATACAATTCCTTAATGTTTAATGATCTAGTGCTCATCACAGTTTTTACAGATGATAATACTTTGTTCCAAAGAAGATTTCATATTTCACGTTCCAAAAGAATTTTTCATGTTTCTGGACTGTATGTTCTCTTACTTCAGTTATTTCTAAGATACTTATCTATGTTTATTGTTATATAATAGCTAACGTATTTAACAGATGTTCAGCATATATGTATGATTGAATTTACTGTTAATGAATCACTTAATATCCTATGTTATAAATATATAAACTATAAAGTATAAGGATAGTACAGATTTGCAATCAAATACTTAGCTAAGTTCTATCAGGGAGAGGCAAGTAGGGTGGATTTAGACATTATCTTCTATCCTTAAGTACAATGCTTATTAATTTCCACTGTAGCAAAGCCACAAAGGTTCAGAAATAAAATATTTAAAAGATGGAAAGTTTGATACATGTAGTTCAGAGATGAATGATAATGTGTCAGTATTAGTTAGAGAATCAACAACAACAACAATAGCAAACAGACAACAGACACCAGCTTTTAAAAGCAGTGTGGAACAAACATTGAAGAGAACATAATTTGGAACAAAGCCTGAGTTCCTCAGAGCCCAAGTTTATGTCAGCACAAAGTGACAATTAGCTTTCACGTGAATGCCATTGATTACAGACTCAATTCTATCCAGAGTAAGCTGTTCAGAAAAAAGAATTATAATTCATTTTAGAAATATCTCAACCAGAATGTTAAATTAACGCTATGTAGAAACATTTTTTTAAGCCTTCCCATATTTAAAAAA
The DNA here is from genome assembly GCF_011064425.1 of Rattus rattus. NCBI lineage: Eukaryota > Metazoa > Chordata > Mammalia > Rodentia > Muridae > Rattus > Rattus rattus. Next base: position 154,149,941 of record NC_046156.1, on the reverse strand, counting down.
CCCACAGGTCATATAATTCATCCTTGGATTAGCTTGATAAATGCTTTCTAAGAATTATTTCAATTAAATTTCCAAACAATCGTAAGAAGGGGGTATTCCTTTAATCTTTATTTCAGAGGTTTATGCTTACAGAAGAGGAGAATGATGAAGCTTAAATCTTTCACTCTGGCTAACAGAACTAATAATTCCTGAATATAGATCAGAAACCTGTTTAGATTAAAGTTAATACCCAGACTGGAACAATCCTTTAATAAAATGATTGTGCCCACAGAGACTGAACCAACCACCAGGAAGCCCTCAGGGGCTGTACTAGACCCTCTGCAAAGTATGTTAAAGTCGTGTAGCTTGATGTTCCTGTGGGACTCCAAACAGTGGGAGCAGGGCTGTCTCTGACTCTTGTTGCTTTTGGGACTCTTTTCCTCCTATTGTGTTGCCTCATTCAGCCTTAACATGAGGGGAGGAGCCTAATCTTACTGTAACTTGATATGCCACATTTGGTTGATATCCATCAGAGGCCTGCCCTTTTCTAAAGAGAAATGGAGGAGAAAGAGTGGACAGGAAGAGGTGGGGGGTAGGGTCAGATGGAAGAGGAGATAGGGACTGGGAGAAGACGGAGGGGAAACTGCAGTTGGGATATGATGATGGTGGTGGTGGTGGTGGTGGTGGTGGTGGTGGTGGTGGTGGTGGTGGTAAAAATAAAGTATTTGTGGCATTGAAGAGATACCTTGGCAAAGAAGAATAATTGCTGCTCTAGAGGAAGATGGTTCCCAACATCACACTGTACCTCACCATCAACCCTGATCCCAGTTTTAGGAGATCTGATGCTCTCTTCTGACCTACAAGTCCAACAGGCAGTCAAACACCCCTCTACACATTCAGGAGAAACAGCAATGCACACAATCTAAAAGATAAAGTGACTGTGATATGTAATATTTCAAGAGGGTGTACCCTGACACACCCACTCCATGCTGTGCGTGCTCTTGTGGCTGCTCTTACAGCTATGCTTCTCTGGGCAACAGACTCTGGCAAAAAGGGGAACGATGTCCTTTACACTTTAACAGAAGGCTTTCTCAAAAATGCTTGTGAGGGAGTAAGCTGCCATGTTGTTCAGATCCCACACCAAGGAACTGAGTATCATCATTGACTAACAGCCAGAGTTCCTCATCTCTTCCTGTAACTGCCTGTGAGTGACTGAATATTGACAACAATGCAGTTTAGAGAAAGATCATTTTTCAGTAAACCTGACACCTTGAGGATCAGAAGCTGAGGCTCCCACTAAGCCAGATCTGGATTCTTGGCCCACTGAAAGTACTATATGATAAAACACATGTGATGTATTATGCATGCTGTTAAGCTTTGGGGTCATTTGTTACACAGCAATCAATAAGGTCACGTGCTCTGCTTTGATACTGTGGACATATCAAAGCACACTGCTGCACATTAAAATAATCCAAACACCTTATTTCCATGTAAGATTCACTTAAATGATGTCTTACACAGAAGAAAAAAATCAAACATGTGATGAGGCAGTTCCAGTTCCAGGAGGAAAGAGACTCCATGATCTGGAAGAAAAAAAATCCTTTTAGTTCAATATGCCATCCATTTCAAGATGGCAAAGAATCAGGAAGGGCAGACCCAGGGCACAAGGACATCTTTAGAATTTTGAGTCCCTGATGGTAGTATTCTCTTTCCTGCACATCACACTGTGATATTTCTGCTACCAAAGAGACATAAGTAATTAGATATGAAGAGAAGGAAAAGGAAATAATCTACTTAAAATTAACTAACTCAGAAAACTTAAGCTACCTCTGTTAACGTGCACACAGGGGACTGAAAGGCAAAGGGTGTCCTGGCAGAAAACAAGCTCCATTTTCTCCCCTTTTACCTTCCCATTCACAGAATATACTTTTAAAATGTCTGGAATTTATGATCACTTAAAAGGAAATTACTTAGCCTTTGCTAACTCTCTATCTGGACATCACTGGCTTACATCAGGTTTCAAATGTTCACATTTATCTAGGTAACAGTCAATCACTTGCTTCAGTAAACTTGGTGATCCAGACAACACAGAGCTTGAAGATTAAAATTATCCTCGTTACCTTTGTCTCCTACCGTACTCCTCACTGCTCTGTCGCAAGGGTCTGGACAATGGTCTCTGACTTCTTGATTCAATTCAGAGTTATTGAAGGTGCGATATTTGTACTATAGCCTATAAGATATTAAGTTTGGGGCCCACAGTGCCTTGTTCCTTGTTTTACACATCTTGTTATTCTTTAAAACCCTAACAAAAGTCTCAAAGGGCTCACAAAATTTCATTGATTATAACAGCACTACATTCCTATAAACACTCAGGTGAGCTGAAAATACTGGAAGCTGGACCCTGGCTTGGTAGCCATCAAAGGCTAGCAACTCAGCACACTGAAGACTCAGGCGATCATGCTTGTGAACAGAGAGCCTCCAAGCTGTGGCTGGCTGCTCTTACTTAGCAGACAAGATCACGCTCACACTACATATGATTATTCTAGGAAGATGTCTACATTTTAAAAAAACAAAATATGGTTTCATATATATATATATATATATACACACACATATATATATATATAAACACACATAAACACACACACACATATATATATATAAACACACATAAACACACACACACATATATATAAACACACACATAAACACACACACACATATATATATATAAACACACACATAAACACACACACACACACACATATATATATATACATAAACACACATAAACACACACACACATATATATATAAACACACACACACACACATATATATATATATAAACACACATAAACACACACACACACACACACATAGTATTGCTTAGGCACTATCATAAAGATGCAAAATCCTAATATGGGGTCCATCTCTCTATCTCAGGTAAGGTTCAGCCTACTGGGAAGTGAAGAGCCCTCTGCAGAAATACAGTAGGGAAAAGAAACCCTGACTACTTACTTGGGGCTATTTCATTGATGACTTGGTTGTACTAATCAGAGCTAATTTAAAAGGGTTTTGTGTAATACATAGTGCATGTGTGTGCCTGAAGTTAACATGCCATCATTGAGCTCTATGTGTAAAAGACATCTTCATGAACACATTCATGTAAGGGATAGAAATTTTTCTGATTTTTCTGAGACACAGAACAGCAGGATAATTTTCTCTGGCATGTGGGTGTTTTGGGTAAGAGACTATAACCCAGACAGTTCAGAGGCCTGCTACTGGAGATCCCCCAGCTTTACCTGATGTATACTTTGTATCTTTCTAGGTTTTTCTTTCCTCATTTGAGAGAAAGCAAAGGTTAAGGCTCAAAAACAAGGAATGGTGGCTTTTTAAAGTTATATGGTATAAACATTTAGCATTCATTTGCTTGGTGGTAATTTGAGAGATGACTTCTACAGTATTTTAGGTTGTATAAAAAAGAGCTCCAGCATTGGACACACGTGGCAACTTTGACTTTGTAATTTCTGATGAGTTTTCTTCCTGTTCCATTTGGCCATTGGATTCAGTGTTTCCACAGGTTGTTTCCTCCCATCAGAGTCACAGTTTAATCATGGAGTACATGCCAACCAAGACAAACAGTGTCAGAGAACAAAGGAGGGAAATAAGCCATTTGACTTATCTTGGTGAGAAAGTGAAACACATAATCATAGGGTGGAGAGAGAATGGTTGATGTGGGTACTAAGTCTCACTTCCCTTTGCCCCCAGCCTTCAGCCTCTGGGCCTTGTGGAGTCCCATGAGTGCACATAAATGCACAAAGCATTCCTGCACATGTAAGTAGTCTGCATCTCACAGAAACACACATGGAAACTTGCTTTCGTTTATGAATGAGAAGGCATCAGCACAGTAGACACTAGCTATCTCGCGGATAGAAAAGAAAATGCTAGCTGACTTTTCTGACATCCATGTTTGGGTGACAGCAGCATCAGATGTCTGGTCATAGAATATTTTTGAATACATATTTGTAAGGAGCTTTGGCAAACATTTGGCATTCTGTCTGTCACCAGGAATTGATGTCTTTTGGATGTTGAGACTCCTAGGGATCAGTATGCAAAGCCTTTCTGAGCCTCCTAGGAGTGGGACAAAAAAAATCAAAGCATTTTGAAAAGTGAAAGTAGGGTTGGTCCTCTGAACGTGTGCAGCATCAGCCAACGTGTGCCTCATGGCCTCTGTGAACCAGGGCATGGGCCTCTCTGTCTTTTACTTCATCATCGTTTCCCATAGCTTTTCTGAGGCATAAAACTTCTCTTTGAGGGAAGACGAAAAAGACCATGCTCTTCTAGGAAAGAGTTCCAAACAAGAGACACAAGAGCCACAGAGCTTGAAGTGACAGGTAGTGGTGTGCCATCTGGCTTACTCTGTGCCACTCACAGTGATTCCGTTTACGCTACACTCTGGGGGGCTCACAGCAATAATGTTCACTCTACACTCTGCGGCTATTGTTGAATAAAATTCTTCTCAATTGTGTGACAAGGAAATTTAAAAAAAATAGATGCCTTCATATTTCTTCTGCAATATTTACTGATCTAAACTCCTAATTTGTGAAGTTAATAAAGTCCTTATTTCGGTGTTTCCATTGTACTAGTATGTGTGATAAAATGGAACAAATCAGTTACCTTGAGTGCATCAGTCTGAATATAAACATCTAGCTATCTCTAGGTACAACCTATGTTCAAACACTGTGTGTGTGTGTGTGTGTGTGTGTGTGTGTGTGTGTGTGTGTGTGTCAGAGATAGTACTAGTATCTGGATCATCTGACAATTTACCCAAATGCCTGTTCTTATTAAAATCTACTGGTAGAAGTTTTCCCCAATATTCCTATTATGGCCAATGGATCGAAAGTCCCCCACCCCACCCCAAAGACCACTGTGTTCAGTGGCTATGAGACTATTGTCCTAACTTATTATTGGCTGTTGTCAGAGATGTCATGCAGTCCATTGATTGATTGTATGAGACAGTGTCAGTGGTGTTAATATCATGGAGGCTTTGTGAGAAGAGGATTTCTAAGAGTCCCCACCCAGGCTTGGTGTGAACCTTCCCTCTCTCTCTCTCTCTCTCTCTCTCTCTCTCTCTCTCTGTGTGTGTGTCTCTCTCTTTTTCTCTCTCTCTCTCCCCCTCCCTCCTTCTTTCTTTTTCTTTCCTTCCTTTCTTTTTTTCCTTCCTTCCTCCTTCCTCTCTCCCTCCCTTCCTTTCTCCTTTCCTTCCTTCCTCCCATCCTCCCTGCTTCCTTCCTTCCTTCTTTCTGTCCTTCCTTCCTTTCTTACCCTTGAGTTTGAGAAGCACTGGCCCTGCAGCATGAGATGGCTCTGTGCATAAAGGAATTGCAGCAAACCTAATGGCCTGCATTCCATCCCTTCTGGTGGAGGGAGATAAGAGGCTCATCAAAGTTTCCCCTGACCCCCACATGTATGTGTACACATGTGTGTAGTGCATAAGGAAGTGGGACAGAAATTAAGAAAAGAAGCAAAGGTATTATTACCTAATTTACTTATTACGTCACTGGGACCTCTGAAACACATGCGTTTAGCCCGTTATCCATGGCCCTACACTGAGCTGTTGGTATAATCAAGGCTGGAAACTCCAGCTCATACCTAGTCTAGACTTCCCTGCTTCTGGTCATCATAACAGAGTCTCCAGACTCTTATTGTAAATTAAGAATACAAAATAAGAACATAAAATTTTGGTCACGGGTTGGAGGTAATGAAAACTGAAACACACACACACATACACACACACACACACACACACACACACATATATATAATATATATAATATATATTATATATATTCTATTACTCAGCTTCCTTTCCCCACCTTTATACAGTTTATAATCTCCTCCCTAAAGAAGGATGCATCCCACAGTGGCCAGGTCTTCCTCCTTCAATTAATATAAGTAAGATATATAACAAAAATAGTCCATCACTGAGATTTTGTTACCCGTTGATTATAGATTTTTCTCATGTTGCATGGCAGTGGGTGTCATCCAGGATCACATGACTAGCTGACTGTCCAGCCTCTCCCCGGTTTGTTGCTTACTGTCCAAGAGTCTGCTTCTACTAAAGAACAGACTGCTCCTTGACTTTCAGGGACAAAATTATGAAAAGTCTTATCACAGGATGAAGCATAATTTTGTCCTAAAGCCAGTAATTTGCTGCAAAGAGAGGATAATTAAGCTGGGGACAAATCTCTGGGTGCATCTTTCTGAGACCGTAGTTAAGAACTATGTTCTATTTGAAGTTGCTCAAAGATCCCCAGGATCTTCTAGAAGAATAATTTGTAGTTGATTAATTTTAGGGAGGAACATACCCACATCTGCATAAAATCACATCTCATAAAATGAATAAAATGAAGTGATAAAATATATAGTAAGAGGTCATTAACGGTTCTCTGAGGTGTTGGTGAATCCTTGTTATGTGGTAAGATGCCACATCTCCCATCCCTTCTTTTTGTAATCTAATCTATTTTTAAATCCTCAGAAAATTACTCTCAGGATTGGTCTGGTCTTGGTACATCAGAAAAAAAGCCAACAACTTGAGACACAAAATGAAATGGAAAGAATCTTTTGAATAGGAAGTGCCTGGATAAAGATGTCGAGAACAGCAAAACACAAAGCCCACAAAAAACTGGAAAGTATTTCATATTGAGAATGGACCAATCAAAGCAAATTATTCATCAGAGATATTCCAGGAAGTGCAGATGGACTATTAGACAAAGTCATGCAAAAGGAAAGTGCACAGGACCTCAGGCTGAAGGCAGAACACCCTGTGGTAGTGAGAAAGCTCAAGGTAATTCACTCCAGGCCTCTGACATCCGTCCCGTCCCTTACTGTTTGTTACCTTTATGACCTGTGCCTCAAATAAACACTACGCACCATGACATTAATTCATTAAGGGTGGTAATTTCTATCTATTTTGTTGTCTGGCTCTGACATATTTCTGCTCAGTAAATAAAGCTAATATGAATTCTCATCTAATATATATTATACATGCATACATATTATATATGCATGTATGTGTATGTATCACTTTTGCCTTCCAACCACTCCCATGTTTGCCCCTCATGCCCTTGCAAACTAATAGCATCTTTTCTCTTTGATAATCATTTTATACCCACACATACACACAAATGCATATGTACACAAATAACCCCGAGTCTGTTTTTACTGCTGGGTGTATATGATTTCATGGCTGACCACTTTGTATTAGATAGACAATTAGGAATTCAGACCTTGGAGGAACACATTCTTTCAAAATAATTTTATAACTTGTATGTCTCTTCAGCTATCTTCATTATGAGGTTTGGATTAGTCAATTACAGAAGAATAATTAGAGATAAGGACCTTGAACAGGTTTTGTGCAAAGTTCTTATCAACACTGTTCACAACTTGAATTGGTTGGTGTAGCATTTTAAAGACCAGTTCACTCCATTCCTCATAGTCACAGCTAACATAGCATTCTGAACATAGGCCCATTCTTTAACCTCTATCCTTTCCTTTCCTTTCCTTCTTTCCTTTCCTTTCCTTTCTCTTCCCTCTTCCTCCTTCCTCCTCTATTTGTTTCCTCTTCCTTTTCCCAGTCCCCTTCCTCTCACGTTTACTTTTCTTTTGCTATATTATACTAATGTAGTTGCCATCAGAAAGCATCTATAATTCATCAGTAGGATCAAACACCTACAAGAACTAACTGTGGAATAGAGGTCACAGTGCTTTACCTCTGGCAATACTGGAGTCTGGGGTCATGTTGGTTCATTGTTGTCAGGGCTCTGCTGTGTGCTGTATGATGCTGTGCGACACTGTTCACGTCCACTCACTACATGCCAGGCTAAAGGTCTCCAGACCTTTCCAACAACTCCCGGGAGTGCAAAATCACTGCTGATTGAGTACCACGGGAAGAGGTGAAGTTGCCAGACTGAGATTGGGGTGGAGCCAGAAGATGTTTAAACATTCATGGTTAATTAAAAGAATTACCAGCCAAATAGTAGAACAGGCCTGCTTAATTCCTTACAACTAGCCGGGCAAGAGGCCAAGTTCAGCTGCCCCAGTTGGCAAAAGAGAAAGAGGTGAGGAGATGGGGTGAGAAGCAGACACAAGCACATGGATAAACAAAACTGTAGGGCAATATTTCTGGTTGGAAGAGTAAGAGATGAAAATTCCACATTCCACTGTTTACTTCTGGCCAGACATCAGCTGATCTGGCATTACATTGTTAGGGTACATCTCAACTGACTAGAGCCTCTCCATTCCCTTTGCCTGAACAGTCTTTGATGGAAAGTCACAGACATCGCAGGCTGTTGCCCATATTTTGATAAAGCATCAGCTAAGAAAATATCCATTATCAATAATAAAGGACGAAATGAAAACAGCAACAGCCAATCTGTTGATGACATTTATTGTCTAATTGCCCAGTACTGACTCTTATCTCTGAGGCAACCCACCTGGCTTCTGCTTCCCTTTAGGTTAGGTAGAAAGAGCCTGACCTCACACCAATCTTCGCATTGTTCTCAGCTGGGCTTATGTTTCAGGCTTGTCACAAATCACCTTGGTATAGACCTTAGGAAAGAAAAAGTTGGGCCTGGCAAAGCTATGTCCTCTGGACAGTCTGGGGGAATAAAATCAAAGGACAATTGCCCTGGCTTTTCGTCATTGGGAGTCGATGCTTAGAGAAACTTCATTTGCATAACATCCTGTAAGGGCCCATTTACTTGAAATACATTTTGCATCTATGTACTAGGGACTATACCTATGATTTCCTACTCCCCTCCTCGTTTTCTTTCACAGGGATTAAAGTGGGGTGCAGCCTCTTCCTCCCACCCCCACACAATACTAGAGTGATACGGTCTGAGACTTTACAAACTCTGTCATTTCTTTGTCTTCTGTCTTTGCCTGAGACCACATTCCTAGAAGCTCACTCCATATCAAATACAGCATATACACACTGTTTGGAAACCAGTTTGAGCATACTCCTGCCTCAGATACAGTATTTGAACTATATTTCCCTGTTCTTGGTACTACTGGAAATGCATAATTCCTGGACTTTTGCAAAGTCACTTCCAACTTCCCTGATAACCTTTGCAAGGTCACCAACCACAGTGTCTCACTTCCTTAATCACCCTATTCATTCTGTGGACTACATTTCAATACAATTATATTATTTTCCAGTTGATTGCACCCTTAGAATATGAGCACCACAAAGGCAGGGTCCTTAATGTGTTGCTAGTTTTCCTTCTATACCTAGAGAATGTCTGGCCCAGAGCAGACAGCTAAAATATGCGTGTCAACAAAATTCTTTATTTCTAGAATTTTTTGTAAGCATAAAACAGAAAAAAATAGTGAATCAGCTAATACGTGAGTTTTGATACTTACATGTATCAGACATTCAGTGATACTATCACTTTAACCCCGCATTCTCATAACCATGCTTTCTAAACCACTAATGAAGTTATAGCTATTTAGATAGACACATTTACCAAAGAGAAATGTGCTAATTTTGGCTCATTTGGTTCTCATTTTATGACAACATTGTGAGCTATGTTGAGAAAAGTTCATGGTAAATTCAACAAGATTGAGTATGTAACATTGAAGAAAAGGATTCTGGCACTTTAAAAAATAACAAAGAAAGGTTACATTAACATTTGGATTTTTCAGAGGTAATTACAACCAAGACTCCTCTGTTACCTAGCATGAGAAACTGTCTTGGGTAACGTATTCTTGCCCATTCACTCATGTTACAAGCATTTCTTACATACCTATTATGTGCTGGGCACTATATTTGGAAGTAGATACTGAGCAAAGCAAGAATCAATAATGTAGACTGATTACTGCCTCCCTGAGCTACCTTGGCAAGAACCTGTTCTGACAGCGCCCACAATCTATGATTCACGGGACTCAAGGAGCACTACTTTGCTCTTTGTTACACATCAGCTTGTACAGGTTCCCAGAAACTATATGTTACAATATCTGTACAGGCTGAAAATTCTTAATTTCTACATTATTTCTATATTATTCTCTGACACCACCACAAGGAGAAAACATTTAGGGAGTGCTTCTGAGACTTTGATTTATTAAAGACACAGCCACTTGTATTTCTCTCCATGGAATATTTCTGCATAAATCCCTTCCCATTAAGTAATTGTGGACAAAAATATCTCTGGAAACAGTGGAAAGTGTCCATCAAATGGAGATGGCTTTAAGTGATCTATGAGCACATTTGGTATTTGTTCTTCCCTGCTGTGATTGCAGTAGAAATCCATTCACTCCAGGAAGAGGATTAGCTGTGGATTTACTCAGTCCTGACCATAACTAACCAGAGGCCTGGTACGTCCCTTCCCTCCTCCTTGCCTCCTGACCTGCTCAGCACACTGCACATCGGCTTCCACACATCACACACTCCTGCAGCGGGGTGGTTGGTATTTTCAGAAACGGCATTCGTTCTCTCCTTCATGTCTTTCTTTTTGGTTAACTGATGGTGGAGCTCCTAAGAATAGTCTCATTCTCCTCATAAAACCCTAGTTAACTAGACTACATGATATTTTCCTCCCACTTTTGGCCTAACATCTTATTTTATTTTCAGAAAGCCACCTCTGGGCACACATAAACCAGATGTCCTTCGGCGACCTGTAATCTTTAAATACTTTTACACCCAACGTTCTCATTTCCTAGAAATGAAGACAACAAAGAGAGAGGAAGAAACTTTTGATCCCCCACATTGTACAGCAAACTCCAAAAAGTGTCTTCCCACAAACATAGTTTCATGTCAGCCGTCAATCTACAATCTTAAAAGAAAACATTTTTAATTTCAAATTCCCATGGGAAAGAAGTTCCAAACACATACAAGAACACTCTTGGACACCATGGGTGAATCAGAAACGTCCACCTTTCATTCGCTATCAAGTAAACTGAGAATAAAAATATACCCCAGCAGACCCGAAGTGTAAGCCTGTCACTGTGAACGCCCAATATGGGACTAACCTGAAGCAAATATATCAATTAAGATTGTGCTTTTGTCTATAAAAAAAACTCTCTAAGTAGGATTATTAGTAAATTTAATGCCTCTTCCTTGCATTTCAATATGTTTGAAAAGAACATTTCTTCAAGAGTTGTTTATTTGGAATATACTATGTTCCATTCTATACTTGCTTAAAATATCCCTATTGCAGGAATGCATGGAAGACATTTAATTCTGTTTGGGGGAAATTACTTATTGCAGGGATCAAATGCAGCCGTTCCATCATATGAGACTGATTTTGTTTTGCTGTTGTTTGAAGTTTTTAAAGAGGCCAGAGGAGTGGTAGGAGTACTCCAAGCAGCCAAGGGGATGCGTTCATCGATGCTGCTTTTTCCTTGGTTGGGTTTCATTTTTCATTGCTTACTTTCCACGTTTCCAGGCTTCCATGGTTTTCTCATATTCTGTCATGTGGATCGTGGTTAGCCAGTCTCATGCATATTATACAGAAGGACAAGGAATGGGGTTTAGATGCGAAATGTCCACAATATGCTCATATGTTTAAAGTCCTGGTCCCCAGGGGCTGGCACTGTTGGGAAGATTATGGAGCCTTTAGTAGGTGGAGGCTTGCTGGAGGGTGTATGTCACTGGGGGGTCAGTGTTGAGATTTTACTGCCTGGGTCCATTGCTCTGCCTTCTGGGTACGAATGTACTATGATCAGGCAAACTCCAGGTCCTGCCCACCATACCTTCCCTGCCTGTTGCAACATCTCTTTCACAAGGATAGATTCCATTCCTTTAGAACTTCAAGCCAGAACGAACTCTTGCTCTTTAAGAGGTTTCTATCAGGATATTTTATCACACCAACAGAAAACATAGGCTTTATGGGAACTGGGGAAACATAGACATTTGCTGGTAACAAATAAAAAGACAGACAGACAGACAGACGAAAATCCTTGCCAGGTATGTAAAGGTTCATCTGTGAGTTAAGACTATCTCATAGTTGTTTTCTTCAGGGAAGACAGACAAGTCAAGAGCAGCTAGCTTGAAGGCTGAACCAATGAAGAGATGAAATTCAAGTGAAGAGGGAATGAGCCTAAATTAGCAAGCCAGTGGGTATTCCTAAAGAGAAGATTTATATTTTTAAAGATACTCAGCAACTGATGAGATGTATATCTCAATGTCAGAGCATTTACAAAACATACTCAGAGACCTGGGCTTGGTCTTTGGCATGACAAGTAATAATAAAACAAAATGAAACAAACAGGCAAAGAAACAAACAAAACCCCTGATTTCTTCAGAATAAAAAATAAAAGTGAAGGAATATTCTGGAACAGGAGAAGAACTGTGTATTTACAGACAAAGGTTTACTTCAAGTAAACATGTTTAACATGAAGGAAGTTCCAAGATCTTCCTCAAGAGTCTGGGAGATAACAAAAAGGCAAACTGCCCTATGCCAAAGTTACAGTTTTGGGAAACTATTTTGAATTATCGGGCTTGAATTGCATATGGTATAATCTTGATCGTCTTTCCTGGACATAGCGATGCACATTTGGATGGTACTGTGAGGTCACAAATTACCTATTTATTATAATATTTTATTCATTATTACAAATACTACAATTTAACATTTAAGGGAAATGAAATTTATGGATCTGGGCTCTCAGTAAAACCCTACACCTATTTGAGTGAGGCTTGACTCAGGTCTGCTGAATTAATAGAGTACACACCATGTCAGGACACTGCTCTTCCCAGTCAGGTGCTCCACACTATGTCCTGAACAATGGTTTGGAGAAGACCATGGGTGCCAATCCCAGGAACAAATTTCTAGCATGCAAGGCATGCATAGTGTGGTCAGTTCATGAAGAATAGCTCCCATAGGCTGATGCGTTTGAATTTTAGTAATCAGGAGTGCCACTATTTGGGAAGGTATAGGAATTGTTGCCTTGGTAGAAAAAGTATGTCACTTTGGGTGAGCTTTGAGGTTTCAAAATGCCAAGCCAGTCCCAGTGGCTCTCTCTCTCTTCCTGCTGCCTGTGGACTGGATATAGAACTCTCAGATACTTTTCCAGAACCAGTCTGCATTCATGGCACCATGCTCCCTACCATGATGAAAACTGACTCAACCTCTGAAAGTGTAAGCAAGCCCCAATTAAATGTTTTCTTTTTTATATGAATTGCCATGGTCATGGTGTCTCTTCAAAACAAGAGAACACTAGCTAAGTCACATAAAGATACTGCCTATAAGTCTCCTAATTTTGTAAGGAGAGGTACCATAACTTATAGGAATAAAAAAGAACAGACCATTTTATGAGAAGTGAGTGGTCCCATACTTAGAAATTTGTAATGATTATGGTGGTGTCTCCAGAACCAGAGGTCAACTAGTTGGTTATGCCATTATTGTTTAATATAAATGAACTTGTTAAAGATATATTATTAAAATGTTTAACAGAATTTAGTCAATTAACTTTAAATAATGTTTTATATATCCCTTGAGAATTTCATACAATATATTTTAATTAGAGATTAGATAGCTAGTAAGAAACCATGCAGTTAAGAGTCTCTTCAAGGAAGGGGAGTAGAACATATATTATAGAGGGGGAAGCTGGGTGGTGGTACTACACACCTTTATTCCTGGCACATGGGAGGCAGAGGCAGGCAGATCTCTGAGCTCAAGGCCAGCCTGGTCTAAAGAATACGTTCTATGAGAGACAGCTACACAGAGAAATCCTGTCTTGAAAAAAACAAAATGGGGTGGGGGTGTGATTAAATGGGAAAGGGGATGAGAAGGTGCAGGAGGAGATATGGGAAGGAATAACTCACATTAAACATGGAATAAGTCACGTGGAAACCCACTACTGCAGAAGCATCCTAAAGTATTACACATGCAAGTGGGGGCAGCTGATGAGCCAGAGCAGACCTCACATGCTGCTCTCAAATAGTTCTCCGACTTTTAAAGGTCCCTTGTGACTGATCTACTGGCTGTATCTTATTTATAAATGGAAAGTATTTTATTTAAATGTGTGAGCTTGGGGGAAAATAGGGTGTTGGGATAGACTGAAAATGGCTCTGAGTGTATCCATTTTAATTATAACTATAAAAGGAGGTGCAAATTATCATTTCTTCCATGAAATACTCAGCAAGATGACAAATCCCATCTTAAAAACAGTGAGCCTTAAACAAGCCTTGAACTGAAGCAGCCAATCCAATATCATAGCTTCCATAGAGCTCTATGCTATTCATATCCTTGTCTGCATTTGCCAAATATCATTCTACGGAACTGTTTCTCGAAAGTCCCCAGTGACCTCACATGCACAGTCCGGCTGCCTTTAGCCTGTATCTTACTCAAATTCAGCGCCTACTAGTATACACATGTGGCACTCACATATTCTATCAATGCCATCTCAGACACACTTCAGATGCTAGTCACCATTCACAGAGGAAATGTGACTTTCCCTTAAGACATTTATTATTCTTATATGCATTATATTGCTTACATTTAACTTCTATTTCCAAAATCCTTGTAAATGGCTATGGGCTTAGAGCCTGTGTTTCCTAACACTTTCTAAATGGTTCTTTCCGTTAAGACATTTCTGAATGTGACTTTCCGAATCTCTGACACCTGAAATGTGCTCTTCATCAGCCTCCTAATCGAACACTCCTCTAGAGCTTCCTCTCCAAGTCATTCACACTGGATCCCACTAGTGCCCTGACTGAAAGTTAACCTTTCTGCCTTCCCATACACAGTCATCTGGCTCAACTATCCAGGATCCCTTCCTCATTAACCCTTAACATTTCCTGCATCAATGCTCATTTACAATTTTGTGAGTCTTTCTCATCTCTACCTAATTGAAAATACTACTTTTAGCAGCCCCATATTTATGGAAAAATTTCTGAAAAGATGCTCAAAGGATCCACATATAGAATAATCAAATATAAACTTCTTTACCCAGGAAGGAAAGCCCCAGCCATGCTCCTAAGTTCCTATCACTTTGAGGTATCTTTCACTCTTCTCAAATACACTTAAAAATTGACTCATAGTTCCCACCTACATCATGTGAGCTCCTTACACATTTCTCCCATACTTTTACTTATTTTGGGGTACTAGCAATCAAACTCAGAGTATGTTACCCCTAAGCTATCATTTTCCTTCCCTTTCTATAAAAAGCATTTTTTGAGAAATGGTTTTTACCAATGTAGGATGATCTTGAACTCTCTACAGTGCAGAAGAGCTTCCCGGCTCAGGGCTTTGTTACCAGGCCTTGCTGTTTCTTACGCTTTTAGTTCAGGTAGATATACATTAGAGCAAATTATTGGTCCTTTCTTCATGGTTAGTGTACCTAAAGGAATTTAAAGTTCTGTAAAGAGCAAATGAAATAAAAATGGAGCAAAGGAATGAAGAAACATCTGGACATGGCTGTGAAGTGGCAGCAAGATTTGGGAGAGAGCATGGAACGTGTCCTCTAGCCCAGGGCTTCTCGATCCTCCTAATGCTGCAGCCCTTTCATACCATTCCTATATTATGTCCCCAACTATAATATAATTCCATTGCTACTTCATAACTATAATTTTGCTTATGAATTGCAAATATATAATACACAGGATATCTGATATGTGAAGACCAAAGGGGTCTTGACTCACAGTTGAGAACCCATGGTTGAGAACCACCATCATAGAGGTTACAAATGCAGGAAAGTACATGCTCAGCAGAGCTTGGGTACCAGACCTGGGACTGGGAGGCAGCAAGGGAATGCATGCATTGCTTTATGAGGTGGGGCATACTATTTAGATGAAGATACTATATCTAAAAAATACAGGGTTTTTTTTTTTACAAAATATTTTTACTAACTCAGTAATTGCCTGCTTCCATACATCCACAATGACTCAAAGGCATCCAAACTTGCAACACCCACTCTAGCATATTATACTATCTGAAACACAAGATTCTGGAACCTGCCTCACTTGATGACACGGAGGTTGCTTAGTGACGGTTAGATTGAGTCCTCTCTCCACACTCAGCCCTGCCAGGGCAGCGATCTTTACTTGGCAAGCACTCGTGAAACACTCATTGAATTCACAAGTTTTATTGCCTCCATCAACCATTTTGGAGAAAAAATTATGCTAATTTGATTTTCTTATCAATGTCCTCCTCAATGTGACTGGTAATTTACATGTTTGGCCTGAAGCGATACTCCACTTTGCTCCGTATGAGCTATCACGCTTGGCACAGCATACCTTATTTCTGTGATGCCGGAGCAATTGTACCTCCTTAGGCAGAACGGTTTTTTATTAGACCACATTGTAACACTAATAGAAAAATCAAGCTAGCATTGCTTAGTCCCAGAGGAGAGGATGATTTTGAAGGTCCACAGTTTCTTTGCTCTTTGAGGAACACAATCAGAGAACAACGTCACAGCGATTCCCATCTGATAGCGGTCCAAAATTGGTAATGGAATTCCACACATTGGTCTCAAACGTGTACAAAAATACAGGGGTGGGTCGTCTGCCATGCTGGAGTGCTTTCATAGGAAAAAGCTCTGAGTACACATAAAAGAGGTTATTTGGTACTTCAACTAGTTAAAATTATAAAACACGAATCCCTCTACTGTTTAATCATACTCTTCTTGGATTTATCCTCTTCATTTAAAACTAGACAGGCTGACCTTAGACCCTGAAAGAACAGCTAATTATAACCATGTCCCAATTATATGTAACAGAAAGTTGAGGAAAGAAAGTATACCAGACACGAAGAAATAAACACACCTGCAGAGTTAATTTAACAGCTATTTGGTTACCTTTGCCAAAACCAACTTTTAATACTGAATTTTATATCTGGGAAAAAATTTAAAAGTATGTAAAACAAACATCGCAGGCGAAAGAGCTCCTCAGAGTCACTGAGGAAACGGGACAAGCAAATGCTTTGATCTGTTCATACTCTCTTATTCAGTGCACTTGGAAACGTGCTGGGCAGAGATAATGTTGTTCGGTCCTGAAGTGTAACACGATGTGGCTATTGTTTCTGGCAACCATCAGCATTGTGGGGAATCCACAAAAGGTAAGAATCTGGCCAGGCAGAGAGAGGGAATTGAAGCCCTAAACACGGCGTCCTCTGCTGCTACCTGCTAAGCACACTCAGGAATCCAATTCATCAAGAAAATTAATCATATGGATTCTAACAGCCTAACTCTGAGCATCAAAAGGTAATCTGTGTGTGCTGTCACAAGTCGCACGCTGCAAGAATGATTAAATAGGGGCTGTCAGGAAGCCCGTGCTACACAATGACTTATTTTACTCATCTATGTCCTACAGATATTTGTTTTGTGAACTACAGCAATAACAAAGTCTCTATATTTTTCATCCCTAGTATGTGCCTCCAATCTCCACCCCTTACACATTCCCACCCTTCACCAGTCCCCACCCCTCACACATCTGACCTCTCAGCCTCCCTCACCCTCACAAATTCCCACCCCTCACTTGTCCCACTCCTCGCCCGCCCCGACCCTTCACCTGGCCCTGCCCCTCACCCGCCCACCCCTCACCTGGTCCCGCCCCTCACTCAGCCCCACCCCTCGCCACTCTGACTCTTCAGAAGACTATTGAATACCGTCTTTACTATCCGTCATTTTTCTTCTTGAACATAAGAATTGACTTAGTAAACAGTACTTTTCGGGCTGAGCCGCCAAGAAGACATGCCCAGGTGTTTAGAATTGGGAAACTGCAGCCAGGCACTGGTTATTAATGAGGTTAGCCATGTAAGCCTTTAGTCTCTCCTTCAGAGTACGCATGGGGCTTTTGTCTAAGAGGTATCAGAGTTATAATAATTAATTCCAAGTTCATCAAATATTCTCAAGACTATGATTGCCACCAGGCCATCCACAGTAACAGTATTTTACATGTTCCAGAGAATAAATGGGCAACATTCCCTTTAACACTGGTTACGGCCAGCAGAAAATTACCACTTTGTATTACACAACAAATTTTTCATGAAAACTATATGGTATAAGAATGCCTTCTGGAAAATAAAACAAAACTTATTTTCATGCTAGACTGTATTATGGAATAGCAAATCATGTATGCGTCTTTCTCCTAAAACTAAATCAAAATGAACCTTAAACTTAATGAAAATATTAAAAAAAAACTAAGTAGTCTATCCATATTTATTACAACTACCAAATAAAATAATAACTAAACCTTTTATTTTATATGTATCATTTTTAGTAAGACGCTGGATTACCTTGAGATTTTTTTCAAATATGATAGCAATACAAACAGGTGGAAATTAGGTAAAGTGTTAAGCAAAAATATGATTTTTTTATGTGGACAAACTAAATTTCTGTATAATTATTGGATTCAGGCTATTCATTTCATTAAGAAATTCTTTCTTAATCAACCTAGCTACAGATGCAGTGCTCTACAGTGGGGGCCTGCATGACCCACATTAATGACAGAAGCACTGCTGGGAGTAATCACCCGCTGTCTGATTGGATTTAAGACCCACTCTATGAGATGACACCCAGATCTGACACTGATCTGGTGGCCAAAGAGCTAAGACGAGATAGGCTATGGGCCTTGGGGAATACCAAACAGCACTGTTCTGTCCAAGGAACATAGCAATACAATGACCCCTGGTGACTTTCTGATATACCCATAGATCAGCGTTTTGCTCAGGAAAACTTTCTTCTGCAGTACATGAGAACTAACGCAGAAACTCGCAATGAACAATGTACAGAGAGTGAGAGACCCTCAGAACACTCGGTCTTAAATGAAATGTCTTCAAATTCCTCCCCTCCGGGCTAGGCAACTGTGTGGAGGAGAAGGCAGAGAGAGTGAGTCAGAGCAGATGGAGGACATTGAGGAAACTGTGTGATCCAGACACAACGGGGCTGTCACACATGGGAGAGCACAGAAATTGCGGCAGCACGCACAGGCCATGCAGAGGTCTGGCCACATGACATCCAGTGTTGAGGGGGGAAGTTCATGTGAGTTCCCATTTCTCACTAAGAGACCATCCTTACTTGATAACCTCTTGCAAAGAAAATTAGTTTTCGCCAACTGAGTCTCACTGGGCAAACTTTAGATTAAGCTAGCACAAAATGAAGTCAAAGGTATTTTAAAAGATTTACGTGTTGTATAATATATATATATATATATATATATATATTTGTGATACACATACACGTATATGCATGAAAGAGTATTGTTTGACTTTTTAAAAATTTCATACTTACTGATCTTTTGAATGCATATTATGATCGCTTATTTTCAATTTTCCTAAGGAGAGAGAGAAAGGGGGTGTGGGGTTTGATGGGTATAGAGGTGGGAAGTATCTTGGATTATCTGGGAGTAAGTAGAGTGGGAAAAGTGTGATCAGAGTATATTGTGTAAAAAAAATTATTTTCAATAAAATAAAAGATGCAGAAAGGGGGCATGTTGTGTAGTGTCACTTTTTTAATACACACACAAACACACACACATGTATGGAAATTTTAGTATCTATCACAGATGTTTTCTTTTAGAAACATCTTTCTCTTAAGATTGTTGAACATTAGTGTGTATTAGTATTATAACCAAATATAGTGACATTATTGAGCACAGAAGGCCTCTAGAAAAATGAAGTCGATGTCAGCATTTACAGAGTAGTTTTAAGACAGACTCCTAAAAGCTATGTTAGATTATTCAACTTTTGAAGTCTGGTACCCCTTGTCAGCAATGTGGCAATGTTTTCCGGTACAGTTTATTATTAATGAAGGTAGCTGGATTCTATTGCTTTTTAAGGTATCCTTTTAGTTTCATTTTAAAAATTTCCTTGTAAATTTCATATATATATATATATATATGTATATATATATATTACAATTATTAAAACTGTACACCTATCTCCCCACCCTAACATCAAATATTCTTTTCTTATTACTAAGTTAAGTTAGTATTGTCCCTATATTTACAGCTGTAGACCATTCGCTAGAGCATGGAAAGCATGTGAGTGGCAATAATCTCAAAGAAGAATGTGTCTCCCTATTCTTGGAACCATTGGCAATGTCTCCTTAATAAGGCTTGTGGTACAGGGCTTGAGATCCCTTCACACCCTCCCAAGGCTCAGGGAACTCAAGGCTCTTGGAAGAGAGGTTGGAAAGACTGTAAGAGCTGGAGTATTGGGAGGAGTGCTGTGAAAGCTGTCTTCTAGACCTGGCCATTGGTCTATAAACTCACAGAAGCTTTGGAAACCTGCACAAGATCAAGGCAGCAAAATTCCCTTCATGATGGCATAGATTATCTGAGTAAGAATTTCTAACTATCCCAAAGACAATAAGTCAACAGGGCCAAGTATGAGATCTAAAGGATCCATTGAAAAGAAAGTGCCGTGAAACACTGAAATGTCTCTGTACTCATAAAGTAGAAACTGTGAAACGGCATGAGTAGCTTTTAGAATGACTATGTTGCCATACCTGTGTTTCAGGAGAGCTTGGTGTGCTTATCTCTTATTGGCCAGTGGACATGGGACTCAAAGGTACTGCCAGCTCATGGTCTCGATAAGCTTTAGTGGCTTTTTTTGTGATTCACGTGTTTGATTCTTTTGCAATTTGATTTCCAATCTTCAGTGTCAAGAGGTGGCATACCATAATAGTTGAGAATAATGGCTTCAAGGTGGGAGAGATGCTTGGCAGTTAAGAGCTGCTATTCCATAGGACCCTAGTTCAGGTCCCAACACCCACAGTGTGGCCTACAGCTCTGTAATTACAATTCCATGGAGCCAGATGCCCTCTTCTGACTTCCACCCATGTTCACATATGTAAAAAACACACAAATGGCCACACACATGACATTACACAAGAAATAAAAATGAGACTAATCTTTAAAAACTTTAAAATATTGTGAATGTATAACACAAATGTGGCTAGTAGTATGAACTGACTAATGTGCTTTTTGTACTGTGTACTGTCATACGTTTGGGTAAAATGGGCCCAACACTCATCCCAACTGTCAGGACTACTTGTAAGCATCAAATAAAAGAGTATATTATGCTGCCCAAAGCAAATAATCACTGAAAAGTTTCTGTGATGAAAACCATCATTATAATTTTTTATCTATAATTATTCCACAATCACACATAGCTATTGCCAGTTAAGTAATAATGTTTATTTCATATATAGCACAACGTTCTACAGTCATAACACCACCTCAGCCTTAAAATGAAGATACTCGGAAATGTCACCTAAGCAACATCACTTTTACCAATTAACATTCCATGAGTTTTAATAAAGTTAATGCAGCTTTGTAATCTAGTACTTTTTCTTTCTCCTTATAAGGTAGGTAGAGTCCAGAAAACAGGCTAACAGCAGTGATTTTACATTATTATTTTCAACCATTAGTGATAAAAAGTAAAATGTTGTTGGGTCTCTGGGAAGTAGCAAGAACAAAAGGTTCTTGGGGGAGCACAGCACAATTTTTCTGCTGTTGTCAAAAAGAAAAGGGGGATGCTACATTGCTAGGAACAGTAATTTCAGAAACATAAAAATAAACATTCAAAACCTGACACAACACAACAGCAGACATACTTCATGTCTACTCATGCACGTGGGCATTTCACCGTTTAGTCCTTCAAGACACGAACAGGTCATTATCATCCATCCTTAATTAGGAAAGTGAAAAACCAATCAATGATGGAAGAGGGAAAACCCTGTGGCCCATCAGAGCGAGATTCAAGGCGCACCCAGTCCACGCTGTATTGAAATGGGACTAGCATGAAAAGTCAGAGAATATGATTTTGGCCTGAGTACTTAAATAATTTAGCCTGCATTTAGCTAATTTGAACAAGAAAAAGACAAATTATCCATAGTTTAGGAACACATTATGAGGATAACATGTGATGTTTATAAATGCCGTTGAATTGAAAATTCAAAGAAGTAGAATTGCCTAGAAGTAGAATTGCATTTCATGGTTGACCTTCATTTAGTTACAGGAAGACATGTTCTTTAGATCTACAACTAAAAACGAGTAAAGAGATGCAAGGAAGGAAGTAAGGAAGGGAAGAGAAATTAATTCTTGAAGACATATTTAAAAGTTTTTTGCATTCATTCATTTTGTGTGTGTTTGTGCACATATATACATACATATATGCATATATATGAATTATGTATGTGTGCAGGCTGATTCATCAACATGCCACAGTGCATGTACAGAGATCAGAAGACATCTTTAAGAGTAGATGTTTTCTCTCTCTGCTACGTAGGTTACAGGCACTGGACACATCTTCAGGCCTTTACCACTGAGCCATCACTGAACTCACTCTTGAGGCAAACTATACCAATCCCTGCTCTGATTATGAATAAAGCTTACTTATGAATATGTATGTATATATACATACATAAGCATTCCCATAAAAAGCTAAGAAACATAATGGCATCTACTATTTTAACTTAATTATTCAATGTTCTGACCAGAATAAAAGCAAAAGTCTCTGAGATGAACTTCTAAGATGGATAGACGCTTAGTAAGACCAATCTCCACAAAACACTAAGACCCTTTCCAAAGCTAGTAAGTTTTAACAGTTTTTGTTTAAAAATAAAACAAAAATAAAAACATTTTCTTCAGTGAAATAGCCAGACCCCCAGAGGACTGCATACATTACTACCTCATTGCATGCAATCTGAGAATTGGAACCAGTATATGGAAATGGCTCTAAGTTGGAGGTTTCTTGGAGCTTGAAACATGGAATTATGCTAAAACAGGGACAGTAAGAAATATTTTGGGGGTGACACAAATCCTCTCTGTTTTGAGTGTGGTGGTAGTTGTTATACACATGTATACAGTTTTAAAAGTTCATCAAATTGGATATATAAGATTATCACATTCCACTGTCTGTCAAAAAACAATGACTTTATGGTAAAATTAACTTTAAAAATCATCCTGAGGAGAACCCAAAGGCAAAATACATGGTTTCTATTTTTTGCAAATGCTATAAAAAGATTTAAATATCTAAATGATCAAAATTAATGTAATAACATACAGCATAGAGGCTAAAACCACTGAATAGAACAGACTTAATTAGAGGAAGAACTGGAAATTCATGGGAAAAATCCAATGCAACCAAACAGAGTAAGGAACTAGATGAAATTCAATTAAAATTCAAGAGCACCAGGAAGGGGAAGCCTATGACTGACATTTGCAAAATAAACACACCAAAATACAAAGTTCATTGTACATGGGTTAAAGAGCCATATTGGATTTGGGCTAGGGTTTTTGAAAAATGGCTCAAAAAAAAAAAGTGACTAGGGTGACTCTGGGCACATGTTTAGCCCCACTGAGCCATGTTCACCCCTAAAACTATGAATCTGCCATGAATAAAGCTTACTTAAGAATTGTTGATATATACAAAGCCTCTCCCAAGAAACATAATGGCAATTTTTTACAATTATTCATATTCTGACCAGAATAAAAAGCAAGTCTCGAGATGAACATTCAAGGGATGCCTCAGACCAATCCCAAAACACTTTCCCAAAGCAGATAAAACCTCCTTAAAAATCAAAAACAAAAAAACCCAAGTGTCTCCAGACCCCAGAGGACCTCTACCACCCTCATTGCACCTCTTTGAACCAGTCCAG
The DNA here is from genome assembly GCF_011064425.1 of Rattus rattus. NCBI lineage: Eukaryota > Metazoa > Chordata > Mammalia > Rodentia > Muridae > Rattus > Rattus rattus. Next base: position 154,126,356 of record NC_046156.1, on the reverse strand, counting down.
CTATCACTACCTAATTATCCAATTTGGGGGTGACACAAACTCCTCTGTTTTGAGTTTGTGGGTAATGCTAAAATTCAGTCCCAACAAATCTGAATATAAGATTTAAATTCCACTGCTGTCAACTATTCACCCCAAAATTAACTTTTAAGAGAATAAAGGCAAAATAGATAGTTTCTATTTTTGCAACTAAAAACAAAAGGTTTAAATATCTAAAGAGTCTTATGTAGTATAGCATTATGCTAATGATAAAAGACTTAATTAGAGAAATGTAAAATTCATGGGAAAAATCCACACCACAAACCAAGAACTAGATGAAATTCCAATTAAAATTCAAGGAGGACCTATAGTGACATTTGCAAAATAACTACAAAGTTTATAACTCCAAGAAATACCTCAGCACCAAAAGACAGGGTGTTTCTGAAGGAGACTGTGGGGTGACCTCTGGCCGCTAGTTGTTTGTTAATTCTACATCAATTAATACACTGCACATAGACAGTTCTCAAAGTCCGTGTTCCCTCCACCTGTCATGTGGGTCCTGGGATTGAGCCCCGTTCATTGTGGTCCAATGACATTGCTACACTTTCACCACATGTTCTTGAGGTCACATATGCACTTTGAACCCCAGTGGAATGGCACACAGGGTGTGCTACTCCACATCTCTCTTCAGCTCTGAGCTCATGCATCCACATCAGTAGCTGCCGTCAGCTATGGAGGGGTTTACTTCACAGAGACTGGTTAAACCATAGGGCTCTGTCAATTGCTTTACAGATTTTGCAGATGAAACAGAATCATTGATACTATGTTAACAATACGGCCAGAACTTAAAATATGTCATACTTACACATCTTTAAACATTCTGTGGTGCACAGTTTGGAAGGATCAAGAATGCAGTCTACCTGTATGAAACATTTGATTATCTGACTCCACAATGGAGTCCCTAAGGACTGACAAATGATGTATTTCTAAAACACATCAGTGTCCCCTGACTTCTCTTTCATGGGTTCACAAAGAAAACTGCTATCCAATATTACTAGTATGGTCATTTATCGGTTGCAACCAGACACTGGCTTCTAGCCCAAGATTCAGCACAAGCCAAACAATGTAGTCTGTGGTAATCAGTTACATAAAACAAATAGTTGCTATTTATTATGTCTAACATAAAATATTAAATAAATACATTACATCAGCATTCATTTTCCATCTATTCATCTATTCCCCATCATGTAACATAAATTGTCTCTTCCACTGTCAATCAAAAACAACTAAGTTGTTTTAAGATTGATTGTTTTTACACAGTGCTATGACTAGTTCCACGTGTTTCTTTCAGTGCATTGGAGCAAGATGTGAAGGGGGTGGGGCCATCTGACTTTGTTTTACATTTGTTGTACTTTGTTTACTATACCTCACATCTTCAATCATGGGACGTCCTGCCCATATGATGGTTGCTAGGTTAAACTGCAGAGCATAGGTGAATATCTTCTCATAGTTCTATCTTCCACAGAGCCAACCATGACATTACTGGTGAATCTCTCTAAGTCTAATGCAAGGACAAGGGATTGTGGGTGCTGAGGACGGAAGCAGGACAGGCTCGCTGTGATGGGTGTGAGTCTGCTGATGGTGTAAGACAGGACTGGAGCAGGAGAGGAAACAGTGGGATGCCAAGACGAAGAGATTTCTAAATTCAAACCTGGCCTGCCATGTTGTAGCAGTTGTGTTCAGGAAAAATGCTAAATATGACAGAAAGGTAAAGGAGCTATCTGCTAATAAAAGAGTCTCAGTTTGAAATCTCAATATGGGCTTTCTCCTGTATTGAATTATTTTCTACTACTGAATTATCTCCTGGTTTAAAAAAATTCTCAAACAAAAAAGAAATGCTCTAAACATTAGTTGCCAATGTGTATAGGCAGTACCTGAAGTGACAATGGAAGAAAGTCATTATCTACCCTAAGGAATGAGCAATTTAGCTGGGCATGATATGACTTATAAGGTCATTTTACAAATAAATGAATGACAAAGAATTTATTCAGCCATTCAAGGTAGCTATAATCACTTAAAGTGCATACGTTTCTGATGGGTTATGAGGTTTACCCTCAGGGTTTTTTTTTAAACTGCTTACTGCCATCTCCAATGTGAGTCTATGAGTAGTACTTTCAGAGAAAAACCCTGTGTTATATCACAAGTAAAATGTCCTCAGGGCTCCACATCATAGGTATACTTGAACGATAATGTTAATAGTCATGATTGCTAGTAAACGATAGTTTTGTGTCTGTTTTATGGTTTTTGCAAATATCCCATTTCATGCAGTCATTCAACCAAGATTTCCAATGCAAACGTGCAGGCAGTTGTGACTATTCCTATTAACAGGTTCCACAAACAGCCCAAAGCCTAGAAGGGAACTGGTGATCTTGCTGGAACAGAGACGAGGCAGCAGGTAAGAAGCTGAGTAGATGTGGAATTTCTTACCTGCTTTAATTAATATTGAAAAACAAAGCCCAGCATTATCCCTGAGGCATGGGTCCCCAACTACTTAAGAGAAGAAAAATCAAGCTAGTATGCATTCACCTCACTGTGTTCTTTGACTATGCTGTGGTGTGACTAGCTATTTGATTTGCCTTGACTTCTACATAGTGATCGACTACATAAAACTGAAGGTGAAATAAACCCATTTCTTCTCCCCCCTCCCCCCCACAAAAAAGAAGCTGAGTAGACAGGAAACCCTTGCAGCAGAATCTCTGTAGGCAGGAGTGAATCTGTTATAACCTGTTATCTTCAGATTCTCCCCCTGCTGCTTCTTCTCTCACCCCACCCCCCAATGGGAGATCTCTGAGAAGTCTATTGAATTCTTCCTTGCTCTGAAGCCTGAAGTAAAGCAAGCTGTGTTGCCATTAAGCAGCCCTACAGAATGGAGACTATTTCACTCGTTAATGGTACAGGTTCCACCTGATGAATTACTCTAGAAAGATTTTTGTAGAGCTAAAAAATAAAAACCCATAAAACAAATAAACACAAAACCTTAAAGGGCTTTTTAAGACCTTTAGCCAATCTTCCCAAGACTTTACAATATAAATTTGATCATAAAGATGAAATTGGCTGGTTATTTAGAAAATGAAATAGACTGGACAATTTGGAAGGAATACATTTCTACTTAATTGTCTGTGTTCTGCATGCCACCTGCTACATTTTTTTAATGAGTTTTATTTTTATTTATGTGCAGGAGGGTCTGTAAGTTTCAGGATGCAGTGCAGTTTAGGAGTGGAGACAACTCTCTATTGCCAGACTGACCACTTAGTTGTCAACATTTGCTTGTCTGTAAAATATAATGAAATAATTCTCACTTTAACACCTTTATCGTCATATCAGATAATCACAGCATATTATCTGAAGTATCTTCTGTGTTCAGTAAGTCACATTCATATGTCTCTTTACCAGTTTTCCAGCTAAAAGGAAATGAATATGTAATGATAATGTAAAATGGCAAGAGAACAATTATTTAATTCTTCTGAGAAAAAGATTTATTATATAAGACTAAGGGAGGTGTCTGACATGAAGCCTGAACTGGTTATGGTTTCCATAAATAAGGGGAAAAAATGAGCGTGTGAAATCCCACCTAAAATATGTCTGCCTACCTTCTATAGTCCTTTGGACAAACTTTGTGCTTTTAATCCTGAAATTCTTAGGGCCATGAGAAAACTGCGCTGCCCAGAAGATACTGCATGAGCCATGAGTAAGGGCAGCCGGTGAATTTGCCCTTCCACTCAGAACAGGCTTCTACATGTAAAATCCACCGCACCATGGGAAAGCGTATGCGCATGCGTGGTCAGAAGCTACATCTTACCCTTGAGTAAAGGCGACAAATACAAAGGGATTTTGGTACCAGGCAAAATGCTGCTGCCTCTGTATCCACTCCTTTCCTTATCCTCCCAACCTTGCAGTCTTTGCCAATTCAAACCCTGTTTTCCTAAAGTAACATTCCTGAAACCTTCAGGACATCTTAGCGTTTAGAGGAGAAAAGGACTCGTTTGTATTTTCCCAACACTACAAAACTGCACTGACGATATTTATTTTGAACACTGCATGTTTTCCCCTCAGCGGAACAGCCTGCTATTGTTACAGCTGAAAGCCATAACTTCCAAACTAGGAAATAGTTCCAAATCGAAAACGTGTAATGATTGTGTGGCCAGGATGCCTGGCTATCCTAATCTTTTTTCTTTTACATATCATACAGGCCCAGCACCCCTTCAAAGGCCAGCATATCTAAAGGCATGGCTATTTTAGCAAGGCTTCAGCCGCCCTTGCAGCAGTATCAAAATGTCCAAATCTTATCAATGTTTAAAATGTATCATGGGCTTTATACTAGCTTGGAGATTTTCCACATCAGTGTATCAGAAGTCTAAAAATATATCGCAACAGAAGACAAAGCCAGTGGCCCTTTTCCATTTGTTGCCCAGCCCCCTCTAACTTCTATTCTGAGGTATGAAGCCTGCAAGGTAATTACAAGAAGAGTTCATGGACACATGCATATTGACACTCAGCAGTTGCTGTCATTTTATCATATCCTGTCTATAAGGAGAAATCTCATTTATATATACAGTCAACCCTAGATATCTACGGGGATACAATGTAACAAGCCGAATCTGAGGAACACAGTTGACCCATTTCCCTATACAAACTGCTGTATTCTTGCATATCATTCAGGCTCGATTTTCTATAGATTTTAAGTTGACTCTGAGTACTTGTAATATCCAATATGATGCAAATGCCCTGTCATTGCTGCACGACATGGCATGACTACACTGATCAGAGAATGCCGACAACAAGGATGGCCAGGCATTAAAGACTATGTTAGGCCCCATTGATGGCTTACAGGGTAAAGGCACCTGCTGCAGCCTGTTGACTGCAGAGGCCTGGTTTCCATCCTAACAGTGCAACATGCAAGAGAGCAGGTGAATAGTTTAAGTTCAGTGTCTTATTCTTACGCCGAGATCAGTGCTGTGAAATACTTCTGGGTCTGAGAAGAACCAACTTCATGGATAAATCATGATAGCTTTCCCTGTGAAGTGGACTCAGGGGGACCGTGTAGTACACAACAGGCTTAGGTTTTAGCCTCTGCGCTGAAATGAAGATCTTCAGGGATGGCGTCTCCATGGAATTCCTCTTCCATACCTGTTTGCGGAATCGAAGCATGCATCACCCAGGCAGGCAACTGGGGCACGCTGAGAGGCAAACATGACCTGAAAAATCACAACTCTTAGGAAAATGATGTTTACCAGGGTGTTAATATGTACGGAGTCCCCTGCGGCAGATATTTTGAGACAGAATTATATCATGTAAGAAGACTGTACCTATGTCCTGTGTAAGTCTTTGAAAGTAATAAATCTTTATTCATCCCACTGTCTGGCAGGCTAAGCCTAATTGGTCAGTTCTCAGCAAGTGAGAGATAAGTAGAAGGTGTGTGTGTGTGTGTGTGTGTGTGTGTGTGTGTGTGTGTGTGTGTCCAGAGGCACCAGCATTTATCTGGTACCAACACACACACACACACACATACACACACACACACACACACACACACACACACACACGGAGAAATGAGCTAGAAAATGTTATCAAATACCATACATGGATATGATGACATATAAACAAACTATGATATTTAGGATATGTGTAAAGTCTTCTAAATATCAAGACTTTACAGAATACAAATATAGTGCAAGGTATTAGGGGAAATAGAAACGAATAAAATAGTGACATAGGCTTGATGTGCAGTGAGTGAAATTGAACCTGAGCTGCTAAGTCTGCAAGGAAGTAGACAGGCCAACAAGTCCAGGAACAAAGTAGTCAGCAGGGACTATTACTAGAGCAGACATATGGGCAGACATGTCCCTTATTCCTGATATGAAATATGACCGTGGTGAAATTGTGTGGGAGCCAGGCTCTAACAGACTGCTTCAACTTCCTTCCATCCTTCCTGATACAAATGCTGAGGTCATGTGCACAAAGTGGAACATACGTGCCACAAAGAAAGGATCCTGGTATTCAGCAATCTCTTTGGTTAACGACTACACTGCTTGTATGAGATCTCTTGGATGAGTGAACTCTCAGCGCCATAGACACATATCAGAAATTAATTACAAACAACAGAGCACTAGCACTCCTGAAAACGTGGAGCAGGGCTGTCTAGCTGAACTTAAGCCCTTATAGAGACAGTTGGCGGAAAACTTCCTTTTTGTGACATACATATTCCTAGCAATAAAACGGAGTCACCTTCTTGAAGCACAGTGTGATCTTGTCAGAAGAAGAGGTGAAGCCATCGTCACCCAGGACTACTGCTGACAACTTTGGATGCACACATTGCTCACATGCAAACTCTGATGCTTCGAAGATGCCTATAGTGTATCAATAGTGAGTGGATTTTTACAGTTTAATCCTTGAACATTTTCTGCTGCAGATTCTACCAAGGACCATTGCTGACTGTCCAATGTCTAGGTCACTAGTTGCTATGGCACACTTAATATACTGATGTCAAGCAGTATATAGTTCAGATAGTGTATACGCTATGTAGCCAACAACATCCCATAAGTCTGTCCATTCTATTATTTATTTCTATAAATAGTTTCATAGACACAATGTTACCACATCTAAACACATATACACACAAGCATACATACTATTCAGTTAAACAATGTCTATGGATACTTTCCTGATCCACGGAAGAGACATGCAACTGACAGACTACATTGTTCCATAAAACTTACCAAAGATGGTGGCCCTCGTATGTTTTAATTGCCAGAGCCTTCATTTATTTTACTATAAAATGAACTGGTGTAATATTACCACTATAATAAATTACCACAAATCGAAGATTGAAAATAACAAACATGAATTTACAGTTGTGAAGGCTAGATGTCCTGGGGGGCAGAGGGAGGGAGGGGGAGAGAGAGAGAGAGAAAAAGAAAGAGAGAGAGAGAGAGAGAGAGAGAGAGAGAGAGAGAGAGAGAGAGAGGGAGAGAGGAGAGAGAGAGATTCTACTCAGAAAGCTCTATAGAGAATCACTTCCATACCATGTTGAGTTCTATGGGAACCTTGAATTATGGCACCCCTCCCTACCCAGAACCATCCTCTACAATGTTTTTGGTTTTTTATCTTTGCTATGATTGAAAATTATCTCCACATGCCTAAGTCACTTCCTTAGTCCCATCAACAAAGCCCTTTAATGTACCTTAACATAATCACCAATTCTAGAAATGAGTATGAATCTGTCTTTAGAAGGGATTGGTCACAAGAGATCAAACAATACCCATTTCTAAGAAAATGGGTATGAACAATGGCATTGAGATCAGTCAGTGTAATTTAAGATAGCATACTCTTATCATTCAACAAACACTCTCCAGTTTTCTAATTCTTCCTTCTCTGGTGTGTCCCTGTAAATAACCCCTTTACAGGAATGTTTGCTGCCATCTCAGAAGACAACAGAGACACATTAGAGCCTTGACTTTCCTACTTCTTCATTCAAAAGCTTAAACATCAGTTAAATTTGAGTATGGTAACACCATGAAAAATGTTTTCAATAAGAATAGTATATTGGTATGTTTTTTATTCTATAAGAGTTTCACTTACGTGTAATTATAAATAAAGAAGAAAAACCATCAATATGGTGGAGTATGGTTATAGGAGTGCTTCCACGAGGAAAACTCTGGGGAGGCTTAATGACGTGACTACATTTGTCAAGGGTGTTTGTAAAAGGAATAAGATGGCAACTATGTGTGGGGCCTCAGTTGGGAGAACACACAGGTTAGATGCATTATGTTTCATGACAAAAGTGAAGAGAAAAAAATTCAAATTTTAGACCAGGGAATTTAGATAATTTACAAATTGAAGGATCTTGATCTGAAGAGATGGTGAAGTGTAACTTTGCAGGGAGAATGTTACTCTGGCTGAAATTCAGAAGAAAGGGGGAGTATGTTTCCTGTTCTCCACACTTATCTCCAGACACGGACAGAAAAGTCAGTCCTGCAGCTCAGACAGCACATTCTTCACTTGCTCTTGTTTTCATGTTTTATTTTCTATAGCTACCAATGCATGGCCTCACAGCTCCAGGGCAGGCAACAACCGCAACAAAATAAAATAAACAAACCCGACAAAACAGCACGTCTCCTTGGAGCTTGCCTCCTAAAGGCAGAGAGAGGGACATTAAAGGAAACTTCTGAGGTTTCATATGGTAATATCCATATGGAGAATGTAACAAGAGCGTATGTGTACACATATGTGCCTGCTGATTTAATACAGCATCCTCCTGGGTGAGGATCTGAATAAGAGAGGAAAGGAGCTGTGCTCCATACAAAGGGATCTGCAGGTGCAAAGGTCTGGAAGGAGTGACATCTCCAGTGTACCCTGGAGGGGCAATGAGTTGAGAATGAGAGCTTTAAGAGCAGAGTGTCAGGAAAGGTGTGTGCCTGGAGGGTGTGTGCAGGAAGGGTATGTACCTGGAGGGTGTGTGCAGGGAAGGTGTGTCCATGCAGGGTGTGTGCAGCGAGGGTGTGCATGGAGGATATGTGCATGGAACAGTCACATTGCCATACTAGTATGGCAAAGACCAGGATTTCCTCTTGAGTTGGGGAGAGCCTGGGGATTTCCATAAATACATTTCCACAACTAGAAGAAAAGCAGACGCCTCAGGTATACCACCTGGGAGGGCTATAATTCAATTTATCATATATATATATACTGAAATCTGATCATCTGAGTGGGATTATGAAGAGGGACAATCTCTCTGCGGTGATCATGAAAGTATTCAAACTAAGCAGGCTCTTTTTGCCCTCCCTGCCACGCTTTCTCTCATGTGAGGCCATGGTATACGTTTCATTTTACCCTTCTGACCTCCCACTATGTCTGAATAAGCAAGAAGGCACTATACAAGTTATAGGCCAACAGCACACAGTAAATCTACTGGGACTGACTACTTGGAGTCTCCACATTCTTGAACTAAGGGAGGGAAATATATATATTTTCATATATATTTATATATATATTTTCATATATATTTATATATCAAATGGATAATACATATAAACTATATATAATTAACATGCATGAATAAAAATAAATGTACAAATATATTTCTATCTCAAAATTCTGTTCTAACAGGAGAACGGACTAAGAAGTCATGACATAATCTAGCTGGGAGATGATTGCACAGTGTTAGCATCAGAACAAACAAGGGGTCTGAGGGTAAGCATGTACTTGAGGTTAAACCTGCTGGGCTTGCATATTCTAGGATGGCCTTAGGTCCACAGTATGATGTCTTCACTTCTAAGCTAAACTAAACCTTCCATGTGAGGAAAGCTTGTACCTTATGTGTCCCCGGGGACTCGCTCTAGTTGAACCCTGGATCTTAGAGAGAACAGGACTCTATTTGGATCAGGTTCTTGATCGTTGGATACGAAACAGCTGAGCAGCATCCAGAGACTAACGGGGGCCTTGCGACTGATTCCAGAACTCTTTCCATTTGCATCCATGACCAACTATGTGACAAAGCATGCTCTGGGACAAGTCCCAATCTCCCCCACTTGCCAAACGCCCTCTAGCACATTGTTTTACTGCTGTAACTTTAGCTGTATCCAAATATTCCAAGGCTGTGTTATTAAGCACTGAGTAATTTTTTTTATTCCATAAACTTTGCTTAACATGCTCTTTTCGTTTGAACACAAATAAACAAAAACCCAAAGACAAAGACGTAACTTGGAGAAGCAGGAAAATAAAAGAGAGAGTAAAAGCACATTGGAATTTTGGCTCTGGTTCCATAAAAGGAAACGGAGGAGTCTACAGTTCTTTTGTTCTTATGATAATAGGTCAGAGACTTTCCAATTTTGGGGGGGATGTGATAACTGGTTGTTCATTCGTTAAAAAAAGAACAGCAAAGAGATTCTCTGACATGCTGGTGTCCAGTAATGTATCCCTTGCTCTCAGCAGACAAATATCCACATTCAGATTCAGATCCTTCACACCAGACACTGACTACTTCCTGAAGTCCCTCAGAGCTCACTGGGATTGCAGCTTTTCAGGTAAAGAATTTGAGAGTAACTGAGTTGGGAGCCTTAGGTCCCCTTCTACACCTGTTAAGACCCTTTTTATCTGGTTTTCATTTAGATACAGACCCTGTGTTACATTTGTATGCCTCTGTCTCATTCTCAGAGAAATGGGAAGCATGTGAGAGGCGTGAGTCCTTTCCATCTCGAAAGCTGGGACTACAGGAACAGCTACAGCAGGGAGCAGAGAACTGTGGGAAGGAATGGACAGGCTTGGGACTCATCTCCCACAGCCAGACCACTGTGGTTTCAAAGGACAACATGATGGCATACTCAGTGATCTGTGATCCAGCACCAACTCTACCCTCTTTGGCATGAGAAGATACAAAACAAGGAGAAACAGTGAGGAAAAAAGCATTCCAAGCCTCTCAGGAAATCCATTTTCATAGAAATATAAACACAATTATCTGCCGGCCACTTAATCAAGGCACCAAGACGGAGCAATAAGAAGGAAAGAAAGCAGATGACATTAGATAGAGTGGAGTGACAGCTAATGGGAGAGGAGATGACAGCAAGGAAGGAGAGGCTGGGGACATGCGTGAATGAAGTCCCACTCTATGCTTGGCTCTCCCACGTTCCTTAAAGGGCCAAAGCAAGATCTACAATTCAGAGAGCACACCTCAGTGCTTCAGAAGCTGCGAAGCAATTTGAGGTTATAAGGTGTTTCCAAATGAGTTAATAAGCTATTACCCCCACAATGGATTGTATCCTGCTTGCCTGCTCTCTGTAGTACTTGATGACGGTGACAACAGAGTTACTAGTTTAATGCAGTACTTTAAAGCAAGGTAGAGTCTAACTTTGAGCTTTGGGAATCTTGTATCAGAAGGAAACAATCCTTCTAAGAGATCTATGAGGGAAGGACAAGGACACCAAGAGCCTCTCTCACGGTAAGCAAATGATCTCTCACTGAGATACCCCTAACCTGTAGGAAGAAACGATTTCTAAAGATCTAAATAGTAGGAGTAGGCATGGAGGATCCAGACAATGAGGAGTCTGCCTGCCTTCTCGTGTTGTTTGGTGTTTGAAACATGATTCGTAAAATCCACGTTTTCAGTTTTCAAGGGCTCTGCTACTCATTAGATTCTAAAGATCTTTCTGGTGACATATTCCCTCTTAGGCCCCTGCCTCAGCCTGGAGCCTGTCCACCATCCATTCTTACTTGGATACATCTGTGCAGGAATGTAGCCAAATCCACATTCCTGCAAACACCAAGGAATTCCAAGATTGTATAGTGTGGGTCCTACATGCATCCAGTTTAAAAACAAGATACTTATTCTTTAGGCTTTTCAAATGACTGCTTTCTTTCTATTACATATGCAGTAATATGTGTACAGAGATAATTATGTATCCAGGTCATCCAGGAAACCCATTTTGATATCATTTTAATGTAATAATATTAAAGAAAAAATCTTTTAGCAGGACAGCTGTACTTCTAGAGAGCCCATTCTTGAAACTATACAGACACTGAGAATGCTTGCACAATTTGCACATGCTAACTGATTTGAGACTTGAAAATAATATCTGGGTGAGATTGCTAGAGCTAATTTTCCTTTTTATCACTGTATCTTTAAGGACCGGAAGGCCCACAGAAGCTTCACACTGTCCCTCTGAATGAACCAACTCTAGCACAGTTGCTCCCTTGCTCTTTTGAAACCAATGAGGACAGAAGGGATGATGCTTAAACAGGCAATCGGTTTGTGTCCAGGAACAATGAGTGGGGAGTTGATGGCATCTGGTGTAGAACTTCTAAAAAAGAACTGATTTTTACTGAATCAGTGACCTCCAGTTGAAATCTTACACTCTAATATAACACTACAATATATAACACTCTAATATAACACTCTAATATAATACTACAAGTGTTTGTAGCACTGAGTGTGGAGTTCATGCAGTTAGAGAAATGTTTTCGTGTGATAATTACTGTAGTGGGGTTGGCCTGATGTTGTTTGCATTTTAATGTTAATATTGATTTTTTTCAAGATCTAGCTGTTCCAGAAACAGGAGAGTCCACACATAGACCCAAGTGACTCACATTATGTAACCTTGTCCAAAAGTTATTTTTGATTGGTGAATAAAGATGCTGACAAACCAATAGCTGGGAAGCAAAATACAGGCAGTATTGAGGGCTCCCAGGCTTGGGGGTCAGAGAAAAACAGAGAGGGGGAGGGAGTGGGGAGGGGAATAGGTGGGGAAGGAAAGAGGGAGGAAAGGGAAGGAGAGAAAGAGGACAGGGAGGAAAGGGAGGAAGGAGAAGCCACCATGGGTTAGGTGGTATATGAAAATGTTGCCCTGAGGTCTGACCAATCGGAGTTAAGAGCAGCCCAGATGCAACATAGTAATAGCTCGGGGTTATTGATGTAGTAGATTCTAATAGCATAGAGTATAGATATCTGCCCATGTCTAGTGCTGATTACAACTTACTGTAAATCTAAACATTTTGTATGTCTTTTGTCCAGGAACTGGATGATAAAGGTGGGCCAGAAACTCTGGGTTGGGAATAGTTTTTATGACACCTTACCTTATTTCTAATATTTCTAATTCATGGTACTAGTTCAAAAATGTAAAAAAAAATTTCTCATAAAACACGATTTTATTGCATGATTCACATGTTAACAGAAATCGTGCACTAAAAATCTCTATAATCCGTGACTAGCCTTTCATCTCTGTCTTGCTCCCTTTAAGGAATGGCACATTTTCCCTGAACTAACAGGAAGGCAGTTCTCTCAGCCTATTTGCCTGACTTGGAATGTTATTATTAACATAGTGAATGCCATCAAATCTGTCTGTTGTCTCAGGTTTATAAGTAGACCCATATTTTTATTCTACCTCATTGTTCCTTAAAACCCACACTTTCTATCTTGGTGAAATTCGGCAGTGTCCATCATTATTTAAGTCACAGGCTTTAGTCCTACACCTTGAGTGATACCTCATACAATTTCTATGCCTGGCCTTATGTGACTCACTGACTTAGCTGAGAGTTCTAAACTCTCTAAAAACATTAGAATGCACTCACTTCCTTCTCTTTGAAGTCATTTATCACAAGATCGGTTGAGGGACAGACATGTATAGTTTACTTATCTTTAAGTCCCCATTCATCTAATATATTCCCTAGAACCAGCATTCCTGAATCAATGCAATTAACCCATTCATCCATCACTCAATACCCAAAATGTCAAAATTTATTGGGGAGATGAATTAGATTATAAATTAATATTAAACATATAGGGTATTGATTTATATAATTATATTTGATAATGTCTCATGTGAGCTAGAGAGATGTCCTAGCTCTTGCAGAGGATCCAAATGGAGTTCCCAGAACCTACATGATGACTCATTCCAATTCAAAGGGGCTGGTGCTCTTTTCTGACCTCAGAAGGCATGTGACACACATATTCACATGCAAGCAAAAAACTCATACACATAAAACAGAAAAAACTTTAAACTATGTGGCAAGTACTGTTGCTGGCAAAGGAACATAACTCTAAGGAATCATTTGTCCTTGTGACGACATTCTTGCATAAATCTCAATTTATATAGCATAGTACTTAGCCCCTGACAACGAAGCTATTACATATTTATGGATTTGGCTTTGGAGCATATTAATATGCAAAGGTAGGAAATTGTGTACTCATGAAAATTCATCTCAATGCTTATTTAAATTACAGAGAATTGTAAGAATGCTAAGGCAGAGGCCAGGTTAGACTTAGAGCTCTGAGTACTAGGTTCCTTTTGGACCATTTAAACCAGGTAAAAATTAACTACATTATTTCTAACCGAGTCCCCCCTCCCAACACAAATGCATTGTCTATGCATAGGAATCTGATTTAAGATTAAATAATGATTGAGATTCAAGAATGAGAGAAACAGAATGCCTGGAGAAGAGAGGAAGTAGGAGAAGAGACCAATAAAACCCTAGTTCTGCACTGCCAGGGATCCAGCAGCTTTTACTACCTCTCAGACACTTTGTGAGTTCACTCATAAAGCATCTTAGGTAGTTTAATATGGTGTGCTGTCACATGGCATACAACATTCCAGATTTTTAAATAAATAAATAAATAAATAAATAAATAAATAAATAAATAAATAAAGCCATGCACCCTTGTCTCGAATAGGATTTAAATCCATGTAGTGACAAAGCAGAAAACATCCAGTGTGTGCTGCTTTAAACATTGCCATTGGAAAATGGAAAATGTCACAGGATGTGGATCTAATTCTTGGCAGTGACATCACTACCTGGAGTTCAACCGTGGTCTGTTTCTGTAATAGTCGTTCAGACACTGATGCAGAATGGTCCATTTCCACCTGAATTATCTTAGAGAAAAATAAGTAGGCCATGGTTTCAGTAATTGACACTAAAAAACAAACAAACAAAAACAAAAACAAAAAAACCCTTTTGTGTTTCCCCCTTTAAGTAAAGAGACATGCTGCTTGATTTAATTGTGAACAGAGCCTTTAGGTTACCCCTTTTTACTCCTACATAGGGGACTCAAGCTCCTCAGAGAAGGGAGGATTTCCCATGGTCACCAAGTAAGTAGCATTAGAAGGAAGATTCATGGATAAATTACAGAGCGGCTTCTCTGTTCTTGAGGACAGCCTTCCTCTCCTCCTTTCGGCCTCTTCCTGGTCTCCTCACACCTTGCTAATCATCTGCAAGGGTGAAAGGATCAGAAATCAAGGCCACCAAAGAAAAGAGGGTGAGGGGAGTAAGAGCCTCCTTGGGATGCTGGCCTATGGCTCACATCAGAAACTCAGAATTCGAAACAGTCTGAGGTCTACCTGTGGCTGTGTCACCGTTATGTGTCTCACCATTAGGACTAATAGACAACCTGCATATGGTGCCCAGAACCCACATGGTCAAAGAGAACCTACTCCTTCCAGCTGCCCTCTGATCCTCAGTCACTATGCCCCACATTCACATATCCCACAATAAACAATGCAATAATGAAAATATTTAAAATATTTTCCAATTAACATGTCTGAAATATTGGCATAAACTTGACATTAATCAGCTTTGTGAACAAGTTTTGCTGATGGAGCCAATACTCCAAATAGGTTCTTTTGCTTCTACACAAATGTAAAACATCCAGAAACTCAAAATAAACAACTGATCTCAAGAAGCAGTGAGCAAAGTAAAATGATAATTCATGGTTCACTACGTAAATTCACCTTTTATAATGGCATATTAGCTTGTCATATTTAAGTCAATCTTTATAAAATTTTGTAACTTCTGATAGTGGCCATTCTTAAATCTTTTGCAGACATTAAGACAGTGACGTGCATTTCAAGGGATCACAAAAGCATCTCTGGATTGAAAGCTAGAAGTGAGCTGACAATAAACAGGTACTAAACATCTCACTGGTTTATAAATTCTCACATGTAGATAACGTACCTTGGTCAAATCCTCCCCTGTTTCCTTCTCCAATCCTTCTCCTACCCATACCATACACTGCCTCCCCAGACTCCATGTACTCTGTATTTAGACCCACTTTGTCTAATTAAGTGTCAATTTTGAGGAGTGTATAATTCACCTACCAAGCCATTCTGCTTGCCCTAGAAAACAAACCCAATAAAAATTCGGTTTTATCCACATATTTCTTAAGACCCCAAAACAAACTTTGCAAATCCATTTTGCTAAAGGTAAAAAATCTTAACCTCAGTGTAAATGTTCATTATAAATTTGATTTAAAATAGCAAAATCACAAAAAGCCATACTAAAATATTCACATGGAAATTGCTACATAAACTTAATACTAAATTTAAAACTAAGCATAACCTTCATTTAAAAGAATTGACTCAAATTAGCATGTGCCTGAGAATCTACAGAGAATCTTTTCTCAATTGAAAATGTTTTGATCTACACAGAAAAGCCAATTTTAAATGGCAACACTCTCCAAATCCATTAGCGGCAAAGGCAAAGTGCAATCTTGGAGATTACAATGATGATAAAAACAAACCCATTGAAAATAAGAGAAACTTAAGAGACTTGGCCGGGAGAAAGCGTACACAGAAGAATGAGGGGGTTTTAGCCCTGCAGTGAGACAGGAAGTGTGGGGTCTGATGAGACAGCTCTATTGTGAAGGAGACCATCTAGACATGGCTTCCTTGGGTGTGTCTTGCTTCTGGAGAAGCCTTTTTATTTCTATTGATCCTCCCTTTAAGTTCTGAGACCACGCCTTCACCGTGCAGGGATTCTACCCTTGAATGCCTTCCTTCCTCTTAACCTCAGTCCTAGGCTAGGGCTCACACTGTGCTCCAGCTGCTGTGAGCATAGTTTCCAATGTGTGTTAACCCTTTCATCTGTAAACTGTCAGATGGCTTTCCTGCAGTGAGGAGCAGCTGCCCTGAAGTTCACGTCACATTCTTCATTTTGACTGCACATAAGTTTTTTTGCATCATATTTTTACATTATGTTATGTGTCATGTTCAGAGCTGAAAGAATTGCTTCTTATATCTTCTCAGTTAAACAGAGAGGCATTCTTAAGATTATATATCAGTAAATATTCAATAGTACCGTAGCATGGAATGGAGGTCAATGAAGGTGTTGCTAGGGACAATGAGGTCAAAGAAGGTATACAGGGGGCAATGAAATCCAGCAAAGAACGCCTGATCATTACATGATGACAAATAGTTATTAAACATTAAGATTGAAGTGACAGATAGACTTACACACACAAACACATACAGTCTCTCTTATATACACACACATACACACAAAACTCCCTCCACATATACACAAATGCCACACACACACACACACACACACACATCACACCATTCACCTCAGTATAAACCTTTGCATAAATCTAGTATTTTCCAATGAAAATCTAATTATATGATTAAAATAACACATAACACAGTTCTTTAGACGACTTCAGCATGCACTTTTTTCTGTTTTTCTTTGATAAGTGTTGGCCTAGAAATGCAGAATGCAGCAGCCTTATCAAGAGCTCTATGATTCCTGATAATCTGGAATTTAGGATTTCCCCTCCTCAGAGGAGACTCACTAAGTAAATAGGCATCTTCCCTCTAATTTGCTTTCCTGTACCTGAGACCACGGGCACCAGCAACACTAAGTCATGATCTTCCTAAAATCCAACAAGCATATAGTCTAGTAACTGAGTGAACATTTGGGCTATTTGGCTAACTCTTAATTTTTAAAAGCCTTTGCCATATAAGTTGGAGATAGTGCACTTTGGGACTAGACATACAAAAGGAATCATCAGAACGCCACAGCTCCCTGCACAGACCATGTCGCCAGGAGGCCCAGTGAGTACACCAGAGGGCATTGTGCAAACTTGGTGCAAATCATTAACAAATGTACTGTATAATAACATCTCCTTGGAATATAAATATATCTAAAGATGCTCTAAGAAAACCATAAACTTACTACAAATTATTTAAGTATCAACTAAGTTTGCTTCTTCAAGACAGGTCATTTGAAACACCAAACTATGTAATAAAAATCCTAACTTCCATCCCACATGCAAATCGGTGATTCAGAGGCACACTTAATAATACTTGAATTGGCACAGTTCCATTTGCAGAGAAAGGGACTGAATACCAAAGGGTCGTTTGTGAGTCGCACGAAGGCCTGGTCTTCCTTCCAGCATGGCCAGCTCATAGCAGCAACCGCTGGCAGGGTCCCCTTATTATCATAGTTTAGGACATGCAATTTGAATTATCTTAGTCTCCAAAAATCAGAAAATTGGTTCCATGCAGAAGCCTAAAATTGCTTGGAAACAAGCAAAGATTAACAACGAACACATTATTGAGAGTATCTTCCACAAAGAGCACTTTTGGCTTCAGTCCATCTACGTTTTATCTGTACCATATCTTGAAAGGAGGATTTTTAAACATGTCATTTTGATCAAATGCGTGGCCTCTTCAAGTCCTTTGGAGGCTTGAGGGAACTCATTTCACTATTAAGGTTTTAGTTCCACTTCAAGAAGGGCTTCTGCCATTACTAATGAGAAAGAAAACAGTCATTACAGGGCCCACAACTCTATTTCCATCATCCATTTGATAACAAGAATACTGGAAAGATACCAACAGTATGTTTAATTTTAAACTTAGTGTTTAAGATGGGTTTTGACTTTCCTTCAAAGTACATACATTCAGGTGGGCAAGCAAAAGCTAAGAGCACTTCTTCCTTATCCCTGGCCAGATCGTGTCTCGGGGAAACAATGTGCTGTGAAGATAATCTTCACAGATTCAACTGGCTCCTGCCTAAGTTTTGTGTCACTTACTATGCAGTCAGCATACTCATCAAAGTTACAGTTAGACGATGCCTCTGACAGTTTCCCAGAAAAGTAGCACATGTTCTAAGGTATCTATAGGCCAGGTTCAAAGATACTGTAGTTTCCACATGGTTCTCAAGATACCATTCACCTAATGACCAGTTACTGGCTTAGATTTGGTAACCCTTTATCTGTATACACTAGTGCACTGGGTCTCAACCTTCCTAATGCTGTAACCCTTTCATGCAGTTCCTCATATTGTGGTGACCAACCACAAAATTATTTCTATTGCTACTTCATAAGTAATTTTGCTATGCAATGAATTATAATGTAAATATCTGTATTTTCTGGTGATTTTAGGTAACCCCTGTGAAACATACTCCCAAGGGGGTCATGACCCATAGTTTGAGAACCATCACTCTAGCCCTGTCTACCTATTCCCTGGTACGTATTTGTACTGACAAGGTAATATAGCCAGAACCTGACTTGTGGACCTTTATAAAAAGACTCTTCATGCACCTCAAAAGGCAGGGTTCCCACTATCTTCTCACCTAGACTACTACACCTCCTCCTTGTCCAGTAACAGATCAAAATTTACTCTGAGGATATCCTCCTCAAAATCAGGAAGGGGTGCTTATAAAAACAAGCAAGATGTACATTATTAGTTTCTTTTATGAACTAGGATGATTACTTTTCCTACACATAGGGATAAAAGTTTACAAAATCGGAGATGGCTATGCTATCACAACATTTATAATTAGTTTGTAAACACTGTCCAAGGAAATAAAAATTGCTGATTAATTTGATTCAAGTTAATTAAGTATTGTTAAGCAATCCTTTTATGTTAGCTTTTGTTATGGAAAATCTATACTACAGTCCATGTTATTTATATATATATATATATATATATATATATATATATACATATATATACATATATATTAATATGTATATATACATATATATGTATGTGTGTATATATATATATATATATTTTAGCTGTCTTCAGACACACCAGAAGAGGGCATCAGATCTCATTACAGATGGTTATGAGCCAACATGTGGTTGCTGGAATTGAACTCAGGACCTCTGAAAGAACAATCAATGCTCTTAACTGCTCCTCCACCTTCTCCCCACAAATTCTTTGAACAGCTGAATTCAATTATGTTAATTTTGAATCAACAATACTGATTTGTATGTGTCATATATATAGGAAGAGAGAAAGAAAATTAGTTTTAACTGGGCTGGTGTGGGGCTATGGTCAACTAGTATTTTCCAATGCTTCAAGGGAACTTGAAATAAAACACAGCCTTCTACATTATAAAAAAAAATACATTTATTATACTAACCTTATTTTGTTCAATTCACTATTGACCATAAAATGTAAAGGTCACTAGATTTATTTGTAAAAGTCACATCAAAATCCTTGTGTTTCATAAACATATTTAACTAATTAGTTTATTGAGACATAGTCTCACTATTAATATTTAGGCCTGGCTGGATTTGAACTCAGAGTAATTCTCCTGCCTCAGTTTCCCAACTACCAGGAATATGAACACGACTACAATATGCAGGTAATTCTTCACACGTTAAGCTTCAGAATATTTCACCAACATATCCCTCTGATACTCCATACACACACAAAATTCATATGAAAATCCATAAACTCAGGGCTAATGACATATGACTTATTTTCATGAGATGTCTACTGAGTTAAATGGTGGGACTGACTCAGCCATGTTCTGCAAGTTGTTAGGTCTTCATAGAATTCCATGATAATATCGGCTATTTTTACAAAGAGTATTTTAAATTATGTATATGTGAGTATCTGTGTGCTTGTGTCTCTGTGTATATCTATGTGTGTGTGCATCTGTGTGTGTCTGTATGTGTGCATTTTTGTGCAAGTGTGTATTTGTGTCTGCCTATGTCCTTTTCTAAAGGACTCCTATTCTCTAATTCCCCCCCTGGTTTGTTCCCTGGGCCCCAACTTCTGAAACTTATGTTAAAAACAACATAATGTTTGTTCTAATGTTGCAACTTTCTCTGTTATAACAAGGTTGTAAGGCAACATCAAATTTCCTCTAAATTGTCAGTAAGCAGACTGATCTTACCAGGAGTTTTCTTATTGTGAGAGAATATTTAAAGCATTTGGCAATTTTAAAAGGCAGAATTTCTTTTTCTTTTTTCTTTCTTTCTTTTTTTTTTTTTTTTTTTTTTTTTTTTTTTTTTTTTGTTCTTGGATGCTGCTTAACTTGGGCAAAGTCCAAAAACACCACTGACGTTAAAATTTCCTTTTTAACTTATGTCTACATCTAGAGAAAACGACAGAATTTCATTACTTTGCTTTTTTCAGGCGAGTCTTAAAATATGCAAAAGAGAGGCAAATTCATTCCTTTGATGGTTTAATTAAGCCTGTGTGCCTAGATGGTCTGTCAACTCTCTTTTAAAAATGTCTATTTCACCTCCAACATTCTGTCTTCACTCCTTTCCCTCTACGTCTGTCTCCCTACCTGGAGCTTAGAATGTGGATAGTCTTCTAGAAACCTTTCTGCCTGCTTTACTGTACTCCACATTCTAAGATCATTTTAGTCTTATAAGAGTGATTAAGTCTTACCATTCTTTGGCTCAGAACCATGGATTTGCTGTGATTGGCTTCAAAATTAAATGTAATTCCTTGGTCATGCATTTATGATCCTTACAAACTTGTCACCAAAATGTGTCTGTCTCTTTTTAAACACACAGATATTCTCATTCTCATTCATTCATTCATTCTCTCTCTCTCTCTCTCTCTCTCTCTCTCTCTCTCTCTTCTCTCTCTCCCCCTCCCTCCCCCCCTCCCTCCCTCTCTCTCATCTGTTTGTCTTCTGTCTGTCTACAACACTCAAAAACATCTTGAAACTGGACATACCCAGCTATCTTGAAACTCACTCTGGCCCCCAAAGGGAAATGATCTCACAGTTTTGTGAACAAGAAGATCCCAGAACTTTCCGTCATCTGTGTGTTGCTGCATTATCCATGAGCTTCTTTTCCCTGTCATATTGCTCTGTAACAGCCTGTTCATTTAGGCCTTCCACAGAAGCCTCTGTTGGTCATCTACCATTGTGCTAACATAAAATTGCTGACACTGCAGTTTTGGTGTGGAGGATGAAGTTGTTAGAAGCAACATGCAGATACTACAGCACAGAGCCAGCCAGGGACTGCGGTCACCAAACGGGTGAAGGGAGGCTTACACCAAAGAGCCTCATACACTGAATGGGCATTTGTCAAAGATTCCCTTTTGGGAATAAGGGATTCCAGGAAGGTGGATTTGTCCCTCAGGTTTTCATGCATACCTAGGAATAAATTAAGATCCAATCATGGTAGAAATAATC
This sequence comes from Rattus rattus, assembly GCF_011064425.1. Lineage (NCBI taxonomy): Eukaryota > Metazoa > Chordata > Mammalia > Rodentia > Muridae > Rattus > Rattus rattus. Next base: position 154,104,666 of record NC_046156.1, on the reverse strand, counting down.
ACTGAGGACATTCTGAAAAGCTGGAGCTCATAAAATACCACAAACAAAAGAGAGTCAACACTCGTTTAATGAAAAGTTCCCTTTGGAAATCTAACACTGATAAAAGCATGTCATAAGCATTGTGTTAAAGCACCTGAGAAATGTCACCAAGTATAGCAACTATCAATGAAACACGGAAACACACAGGGTAAAGTCTTAATGAGGCTTTATGTCCAGGTTCAGCCTCTATAGAACAAACACAAAATAAAAATAAGTAAATGTGATTTTATATTTAAAATTCTAGGTTGTATCTGGAAACCCTTCTAATTCACAATAATTCCCTTGTATCCTCTCAAATCAATGCATAGGATTTGGTGGGAAGAAGAATTATAATTCAAAAGGCAATTCTAAAGCATGATAATCTCGTGTGACGTTTCATAAATGTCTAATTGCCGTTATCTACTGTTGGTAGTAGTGATGGATCCCTGGACTCTCAGAAGTGTGGAGCACAAGGAAAGTACAGCTGAGTGACTGTGCCTTCCGTCTCAGAAAAGCACCATTCATCCCAGGGATGAAAGGAGCCTTGAGCTGAAGGTATTCAGGAAGGCAAGGCGAAGCAAGATAAGCCCAGGGAAGTCATAAAAGTCTCCAATATGGCTCCAGCTCTCAGTAGGCTTGCCTCTTCCACGAGAAAACAAAACGTTGCAGTGTATCTGCATTGCAAGGAAATCAGTTTCAGGCTCGAACCTGGCATACCAATAGTTAAAGAAATCACCTGCAGTCAGGCCCGGAGGTTATGTGCATAGTATATGCCCAGTGAACATGTCCACTTCTTTGACACAGAGCAAAAGAGCCAAGCAAGCCAGTGTTGACTTTCAGTTCTGCCTCCTATATGCTGTGAGTTGATGGCAGTGGCTGAGACCATCTCCTAAGTACATAGCGACAGACACACAGTGAAAAAAATCCCACAGACATGTCTTCCTCATTAGTTGTTAATAAATTGTCTTCGTTCTGCAGACGATTTGGCCCTTGACCATGGCATTAACGATGAGAGACGACCACATGAGATGTGCGCCCCTCCCTATAGGACAGTTACTAATTAATGGTGGAAAGGTTGTCCTTGTAGTCGGTCGCGTACCACTGGCACGTTGCCTATGTTGTACTAAATAATCTATCTGCACTTTGTCAACAAACTCTAAATGAACTGAGCAGGTCACACACGAAGATGTGGAAGTAGGAGATGGACTTGTTGAGAAGAAGGGGAAGATCGGAGAGGAATCACCCTGTCTGTGTTGAGTGGAAACTGGACAGGTATTCTTGTTTTCTTCTATAGTCAGCAATGGGTCGCAAGCCTCTCCAGCTATCTCAGGAGGGACACTTTGTCTGAAAGAGCTGCCATTCAGAGTATATCCAGCCAAGGTCCTTCCCAAGCTGTGGCTGTTTTCAGCCTTGACACAGAAGCAAGCTGGCGAGTGCAGATAAAAGCAGTGCACTGGGACACTGTCCTCTTGACATGTTTTCCCCTCCAGGGCTCCTTCACCATTGAACTGCTTTCCAACCTAGGTGGCCACAGAGGGTCTGACCTGAGGAGCAGTTGTAGGGGCGTTGGATAATCCTGCTTCATGTACACTCCAGAGGAAAGTCCGTGAAGAGGAACAGAATGAGTACACTGCAAACTTAAAGGTCATCTTCCCTTTGCCTTTTGGTTCTAAAAGCAAACTGTTATTAGTCACAAGTCTAATCCCAGCCTTTAAAGAAAGGGGTTAAAGGCTCAGACAGCAATTTCTGTTTTTGTTTATTTTTGTACAGGTCTGTTGCCTGTGCTTAAATGTTCTTGTTAAATCTCTCTGTTTTATAGCTAATCGCATTTTTATAGCAGGCATGAAGCTCTCTCTACAAGGCCCTCGCTGAGCCGTTCCTGTAAATCAAAACCTTGCTTGACTATTCTTCTGGCTGGCAGGGGAACAGGGTTAGTTTTACCATTTATGGTTGTAAAGACCAACCAGATTTTTTTTTGTTCCTTTTAATGTTTTTTTCCCCACTCAGCCCCCTCCCTTCCTCTGGCCTTCAGATGTATATTCCAGGCTGAGCTGAGACCTGTATGAATAGATTATTTCATTTCTTACCACGGAACATTAATAAAGGTGTCAACAAGACAGAGGACGCTTGGCGTGCATTCCTCTGTCGCAGATCTATTCCTCGAGGGCAGACTGCTGTTGGTTGGAAAAACACGATCTGCTCAGCTTCTGGAAACTGACCTCCAGAGTCTATTTGAAATATTAATGCACCTTTTAGCAAACTATATTTATAAAGTACACGGGACACTTAAAGAAGCTGTGTCTTCTTAGACTGTTTTCTTCTCAGCATCACCATGACCACATGTCTGTGTCAGGGATGAACAAAAGGGAGTCTGTGGCCTGCACCCTTTTCCTGGCTGAAGGGCTCTGGGAATCAGGTACATTTCTAGAATTTATACTAGTGCTTTAAAAAAATGTTCCATGTCCTCTGCTAGCTATGGTAAGAATAAGGCAAGAGGATAGACTGGGATATAGATCAGGGGCAAAGAGTGTATTTGGCATATGCAAAGCTCTGTGTTCAATTCTCAGCCCTGGGAGGAAGAGGAAGAAGGGAGAGTGTTCCAGCACGATTGCGGAGCACTTGCAAGAAGAACTGTGATCACCAAGCACCACAGAAGGGGCCTGGGAATGCCTAACTTTGAAACAGATGACTAGGATGCCAAGTTTTGACCATGTGTTCATTTTTACAGAGTACAAGTCTGTCATTAGAAAAAAGAAGATGAGAAAGTTAGATGACTTAACCTACTTCTACACAAGAACAGGCTCAATAGCCCTCTGGTGTTTGGAAGAAAGGAACTGAGAAGAAATGACAATATTCCATAGGTGGTATACAGCCTTTGCATGTCTCTAAAGTAGAGAAAATGGATACCCAATGTGCTTAGGGTCAGCCCTTACATCACAAGAAATTCTAGTAACATGAGTTTATATTTAGTATTATTAGCACCATCTTAAGTAAATTAAATGTAACAACTCTACCTTTCAAAGAAAGAGATGCCACTATTATCCACACTTCATAGAGAGAAAACTGAGGTACATAAGTATTAAGAAGTTTGTAGGACTTTTGAGTTAAGAAATAGAGCCAAGCAAGGCTTCTTATCCAGGGCAACCTACTCCAAGGCTTCATCCTTTCATATTCTGGCCTCTGGCACTGTTCTTGTGGCAACATAGATGTGACTGGATGTGGCTGACACTGCCGTGAAGTCTTACTAGTGCCTCACGCCACTGGAATTCCCAGCCTACAGACGAGTCTAAAACATCTATTCTATTTTTTTAATTCTTAATAATTCATTCTTTTTCCAATTAATTTATTTATTAAGTTTGCATCCCCTGGTCACTGCCCTCCACTCCCAGTCCTTCAAGTCTGTGGAGGACATCTCTATCCAAACCACCACAGGGATCATCATCACTTTGTCTGATTTTCCCTGCAAGGAATAAAGAAAATGATTTTCACGGTAAAAAAAAATTTCTATTTCTTACAGGCTGAAGTTATATAAGATTTTTTTAAATGTTTCAGAATGTTGAATAAATTGTAGTTCTTTAGGATGAAGTAATACCCACTTTTTAATATTTGTTAATTCTCCTTTAAAAAAGACTTATAGAATTTACTATGTATAGCAGTTGAAGGAATTAATTCATATAATGTAGCTTGTATGCATGCAGTCTGTATAGATAATGCAGCAGACTTGTTCTAGTGTGCAGACATATGGTGTATGTTGATTCAATACTTATCATACAATTATAAACATCTACTCTTAATGAATTGTAAAGTCTGCACTTCTGGACAACAGCCACAAAACAAGGTAAGAAAAAATCCAGGATCCTGATCAATTCTAATCTAGCATCTGCCTTATATGTTTATCAGAAACCTGAACTGCACTTTGTCTGAAGTTCCATTCTTAATCTTAGGTACACAAGTGACATCGATTTGTAACTTTCCTTAGGTTGGCACTGATGATGTAACATTAAGGTATTCCTTAAACGTTACTGTATTGTTCAAAGAGAACTGGCCAAAGAAAGATGTATCAGTAATCTTCAGAGTCACGGATAAACACAGTAACAGAGCCTCAAAGAACTCATTCAGGCTTATGGCAGCTCTTACAATGTAAGAAAGAAAAGAGCAGCTAGAGGAACAACCATCACCGGGATTAGAACCCCTCAAAGCTGCTGAGCAGCCTCTGAGGGACCAGGTTTGAAGCAACCTCCACATGAGCAGGAGAAGCTGCAGACACGTCTTCTCCACCATCGCCATACAACACAGAAGGGGAGGCAAGCACAGAGCAGCAGACAGCCCTTCAGTAAAGGCACTGTGGCAGCAGCAAGGATGGGATATTAAAAATCTGGGTGGTAAATGGCAAATAATAAAAAATATTCTATCTACAGGAGGAGTTTCATCAAGTTAGGTGTGACGCTTCCTGCATGGGCAAATAATGGTGAGATGATGGCATCTTCGATGTCAGTCGTATCATGTCTTACAGGAAGGGCAGTGGGAGACTTGCCCAAGAAGGACGGTGTGTCATGGTGGCTCCACACTGATAGCCGGAGTGATCAACAGTGACAGGACAAGTGCCCCCCATGGGAACTGCTCTACTTTTTGAAAACAAGCCTTGGATGTTGTAGGTCCTCAGTACGTGGAGGGGCTTCATTCTGGAAACTCTTCATTGCCACATCAGTAGTTGTTCGAGTTGCTCACATAAAATGATAAAGTGTGGATTGTAGGAGTAAATATTGTCAAAATTTTATATATGAGGAACCTATAACATATTTTGAACACATATATGATGGAACTACTTAGTATAAATATGAAGTAAATATGGTCAGTGTTTCACTTATAAATACATATATATATATGTATTTATATATATAAATATATATATATTTCCAAAGGAAATCATTTAATATGAACAATCTGTAGTAATAAAATGGCACAGTATTTGCACAACCTCCTACACTACTGTTCTAGAAACTTTGTTGTTGTTCCTTTGTTTGTTTTCATTTTGTTTTGTTTTTCTAGGCAGGGTTTCTGTGTGTAGCCCTCCTCTCCTGGAACTAGCTATGTAGACTAGGTTGGCACTGAACTCAGGAATCTGCCTGCTTCTGCCCCTGCCCTCTGTCTCTGCCCTCTGTCCTCTGCCTCTCTGCCTCTCTGTCTCTCTGCCTCTGTGCTTCTGCCTCCCCCTCTCTCCCTCTCCCTCTTCCTTTCTCTCTCCCTGTCCCCCTCTCCCTCTCCATCTCTCTCTCTCCTCTGACTCTCTGCCCCTACCCTCTGCACCCCGGCACCCCTGCCCCTGCACTCTGACCCTGTCTCTGCCTCTGCCCTCTGGCCTTGGCTTCTCTGCCTCTGCCTCTGCCTCCCAAGTGCTTGGATTAAAGGCGTGGTGCACACAGTGCATGTACAAAGTTTTTAGTAGTAGTTGGATTTGGAGATCACAAGTTATGGGTCTCATGACTATAGACAACCAAAAATTTCAATAGAGAGGAGAATTCGCTAGTAATTCTGAGAGAACCACAGCCTTTGACAGTAACACTCCATTCACAGCACCTTCTATCCTTCCCCCTTTGTATCCCAAATCTACTCCTGTAACAGTTTCAGTGAGAAGCCCCTACTGCTCACCTTTGAAAGAACCCAGCCATGTCCCTCAGCCTGCCCAACCTCCACTTCCATAGAGTTCAGAAGCAAACTCTGAAGAACAATGTATATTTGTTTTAATCACTGACCAAGGGGACAGCATCCTAGCTATGCATCATTATTTATTTTAATTGAGTTAGGTTTTGGTTACACCCAAAAAGCTGATTGTTTAAAGTAATTATATAAACTTTGAAAGTTGGACAGAAAAAGGAAAATGTTCTTTTCTAAAGTGAAGAAGTAACCTCATCACTTAGTCCCCCCCACCTCTCTCTCTCTCTCTCTCTCTCTCTCTCTCTCTCTCTCTCTCTCTGTGTGTGTGTGTGTGTGTGTGTAAAATAATTTCCTATATCACAAGAACAGTGAACAGAGCAGAAACAAGCCTAGATTTCATCAGGAGAGCTCATGGAGAGCACTGAGCACAGAGCCCCAGTTCCTAAGTACACATGGTACAGACAATGTGCAGACAATATGCTACACTTATTTACTAATGTTGTTTGTGTATATGTGCACACGATAGGGTCTGGTACAATGTGGAGATCAGAGGACATGTATGAACTGCTTTTCTTCTACCATGTGCTTCAGATGGATCAAAATCAGGTCACTAGGCTTAGTGGCAACTTCTTTACCCACTCACAGCATTTCTGTCTTTGGGAGTGGGATTGATTGTCATGATATGAGAGGAGCATCAGAGATTAGAGGCTGTGGATGTTCAGAAACATCCTATAATGCAGCGGATAGCTGCCTACAACAGGAAGCAAACTGAACAAAACGTCAGTTATTTCCATGTGGAGAAGGACTGATTTAGATATAGCACAATTCACCAAGTCTATTACTAGTTAGGCACTTGCTCTCTTGGACATGTTCTCCTCTCTTCAAAACAGGGAAGTATTCTGAACAATTAGAATGCATATCAATATACAGCTGTCTCATATGTGTGTTTACTTACAACAATGGGCTACGCATTATGGTTTTCCATTTATTTGTTTACCTGTGATCATATGAGAACTAGTTTATAAAACTATTTCATAGATGGAAACCAAGACACAAAGTTGGTTTCTTTCCCTTAGCTAATAAGAATGCAGAGCCCAAGAGCTAAAGGACACTACAGTACAGGAAGTATCTATTGTCAGGGTTCTTGTTGTTACTATTGCTCTGAGACATGTCTGGAAATATAAAAAAAGACAGTAAGGAAGAGAATCAGAAATCGTTCATCCAACCATATATACACATACATATATATTAGTTGGTAAAATTGAACCCAACAAGGACAGCTATAATGGGAGAAGGGAGGTATGAGAAGGAAAACTGGGGCATACCAAAGAGGAGAGAACTGACATTCAGGATCCTAAGTCCAGCCTTCCCCTGCTCCTACAATTTAGATTCATAAAAACTGTCATCAGGATGCCAGGGGTTAAATTCAAATGTCTGAAAGGGGAAGACACAGCAATTACACCCAGAGCTTTGGAGTTAGGGCCAGGCATGTGGATACTGCAGAGTTTTCCTGTAAGGGGTTTTGTTACTACCGTACCACCAATTCTAATGCAGGGTGGCCTTGGACTATAATTCCCTCTAACATTTTCGGTTATAAAGTTTCCAATGGGAAATGAAGACTTTTTTATATGGGCAAAGACAGTTTGGTATCCTAATTAATTTCACAAACACATAGGACTCAGAACCTGCCAGAATTCTCACTGAGGACATGAGGACAAGTTAGCTTGGAACAGTAGGGAAATGTGAATCCCATATGACTGGTTCTAGGATTACACTGGTTCCAATAAACTGTCTTCGTTTCATTCTCAGGGCAAGCATCTGACAATCTCAGTGACATGTGTGAATCCCCGGTATTGGTCATCACGTTTTCTTGCCTAGTGATTCAATCCACTGACACTTAAGTAGGTCACCACTTCGAGTGCTTCTTCCTCCTTCAAAGCCCTCTGTCAAGCACCACTGCACTCTGAAGCTATTAAAAGTGCACCAGGAGAAAGGGCCTGATCCAAAAACATCAATTCCACCTTCTAAGTTACATTGAAAATTATATGAATTGAGGATTTTCTGCCCTAATTCTGAATGCTTAAGTCTTGGATAAAATTCAGTTGTTAAATAATATCCCTAGAGATCAATATATTTTGTTCATTGCTCAACAGACAAATTCAGTGAGGAGAAAGAATAGAGAAGAAACAAGGTCCTTAACTACAAAACCGGGGCAAGCAATTTTTTTTTTAACCAAAACACGACTGTTGAAACATAAGTGTGTAAGTGTGTGATGGGTAACATAAAAGAAAATAACATTGTTCTTTAAGGTCTTGATAGATTGTTGTGATGAGATAGTCCCACCCAGACACCAAGGGCAGAGCAACCAAGTTCTAAGGAAGTGGGGGTTTGGGGGAGACAGCAAAGGCAACCTAAGCCAGTCAGAGAGCTAAGTGAATGTATTTCATTTGGAGCCAGTACTCAGTATAGGCTATGGTCCATGAAATCCATAGGATCTTCCTAAGCACATTCCTCAGAAACCAAAGGAGTCAGTCACTGAGTTCTGGGAGCAACACCAACAGAGCTGTTGTTTAAACCATCGTTGCCCTTACGCTGTATGCATGTGTGTTTGCTCTGTTTTCGTGGCACCAAGCTTAGATTGGCGACTGCACAGTTGACATTATTACATTAAGGTATTATTACATCATGCTCAGACATTCCACGTGTAATGCAATGTGTGTCCATACTAAGAAAAGCGTACATGCTAAGGTATCAGGCTTACTGCTAAGCCCCCACACATGGTCTGTCATTGAATTCTAGTAGTGACAGTGCCAGACAAATGACATTAATCCATGTTACCAATGAAGGCTCAAAGCTGGAGAGCCATTATGTAAAGTAACTAGACGATACTATACATTTTCTAAAGGGCTATAGTCGAATTCAAACCTAGATCTGCCTGAATTTTTCCCTACAGCCTCTCATTCAGCTTTTAATGCAGCTACCATTGAGGATGTGGCTGGAATAGTCTCTTACCTATCTCCCTCCCTCCTCCCACTCCAATCAGATATCTGCACTATACAGATGCCACTCATTTAGCCTTAAAAGGCCTTTCAGAGAAAGCCCTTCCCTCTGTGTACTTTGGTTTTCTGGCCATTTTTTCCTTCCTCATATAATCTGGAGACTATTTTCATTTGCAGGCATTACATACCTCTCTTACCATTTACACATTTAATAACATAGTCAAAGACAGCTCCCTAGCTGAGCCACACGATGAACCACAGCGATCAGATCAGCAGGGATAAGAGAGCCTCGAGTGAGCAACAGTGTCTTGGTGAGGATTTCTATGACTTTGATGAAACACTATTACCAAAAGCAACTGGGGAAGGAAAGCGTTTAGCTCATAGATCCACATCACAGCCCCCATTAAGTTCACAGCAGGAATTCAAGGAAGAACCCAGAGGCAGGATTTGATGTCCAGACCATGAAGAAGTGCTGCTTGCTGACTTGCTCTCCACGGCTTACTCAGCCTGCTGTCTAATACCATCTAAGACTACCTGTCCAGGATGGTACCCTGCCTGTAGGATGGTCCCTCTAATATCAACCACTGATCAAGAAACTACTTCAGGCCTGCCTCCATGCTAGCCTGACAGGGGCATTTTCTCAAGTTGCTCCTACAAAGTGCCAGGCAGCATGATGTAAGCAAACGGAAGAAAGTGCATTAACATGGTCAGATTTAAAGACAGGCACTATTGGATTTCTGTGAATCTAACACAGAATGTGAGACCTGGGAAGGGTCTAATGCAGTGGAACATTCTCATTTGCTGCTATTTGAACATATTCTCCAATGTTTTGTGTTGGAAGTGATGTCACTTAGCTGAAGGATCTTTAAGATCTACCTAGTGGTACAGCACTAATTCAGTGAGGATGCTACTCCCTAGAGACCCAGATTAGTTCTCTGCAGAGGGTAGTTACCAAGGAACATTCACTCTTCCCCTGATTCTGGTTTATTGTGAAAGCTTGTTCTCTCCCCACCGACCTCTCTGTGATTACCTTCCCTAAAGGTAATTAATCTCTTACTGATGCTTTGTTCAAAATTGAGCCAAATGATCTTCTCTTTATAAACTTCCCCATTTTTTTGGTATTTTGTTATACTAATAGAAAATATGCTAACACAGTGTATCAGGTAAAGAAAGTGTTTTCAGCTTTCTGTATCAACCCATAAGTTTCTAAAGAGCAGGTACCTAGGTTTATTTACTCATGTACCACTATATTTTTGCAAACTGGTTTATGAGAATGCTGCAGAAGAAAGCTGGATATGACCACATGGCGGACAGAAGTGACGAATGTGTAGGTGGATGGTCATGTTTGCAATAATATTTCACAATATGTTGAACATTATCTAAATGATGATCACATTCAAAACTTAATGGGTTTTTATGTTCTGAATTTCATTGTCTAAGAGCCTTTGACAGGCATTACAGTCTCTCCTCTTCCATATACAAAGACTAATGCTTAAGAGAGTTAAAGGGAGGCAAATATAGTCAAAAGTTCATAGAAAAAAGATTGTAACTTCTGGTCTTAGAAGTAGAAAAAAATCAATAAGGTAGAGGATTTCATGTAAATTATTTGCTGAACAGTTTTTGGTAAGATTTGGATTACTGAGAAGAAGAGTCATCAGTCCCAGCCCGAAAGAAAGTCCTACTCTTACCATACATTCCCCTTCTCAGGAACAGCCGGAGGGGCTATGTGACATTAACTTGGTTGCCATTTCAAATGTCCTCTAAAGAGGATTTCAAATGTGAAAGAAACACCCAACCCTGACCCCACTTATACACACTAACACTTCCCCCTTTGCTATGATCTGTCCTCAAACATGGCTTACATTTTAAAGCACAACTGATAAGACTCCGAGCCAACTGCAGTATATTGGGAGGCCTCATTCAGAAATCCTTTTGGAGACTTGTCTACAGGAAGCAGAAGTGAGACTTCCACAGAGTGAAGAAGTAACCTGAAAGTGCCCTTGGTTGCTGCTCTATCCTGACAAAGTCCAGCTTCTCTCCTACATGACATTCCTAAAAACAAGGTCACAGAACCCTGAAGTGCCTTGGTACAATCACAGCATCACAATCTCTAAACCCTTAGCTTATTAATTAAATGTGATTCGATGAGTAAATGTGGGGCAGCAGGCTGTTGAAAGGTATCCTGACTCCTGGTAGAGATAGGTCGAATCCCAAGGGACCCTAAGGGAAGGCAGGATCATCTCCAGTCTTCCAGGAGATTAGGACCCTCCTACATGGCTACAACCCCTACAGCCCCCTGTAGAGAGGTTTGAGACAGATCAGTCACTAGACTCAGGACCACGCCCCCAAATATGTAGATGAGGTATTCCCAAGGTCTCAGTACAAACCAATAGGAAGTACCTGCTGTCAGACCGCGACCCATCCTGAGACTGTATTTATGAATCCTATCCAAAAGGATTAAAGGTGTTCAGGAATTACTCCATTGTCTGAGAGCTTCTGTCATAAGAGCTGTAAAATGAAGCTTGAGGAAAAAAAATCTGCTCTCCCAAAATCGATGCCAGAAGCTCCCCGGCACCCCTTGCCAGCTAGTCAGTCTCCTGCTGGCTCAGCCTGGCCTGAGCAGCCAAAATGGAGGTGGAACAGCACCAGCAGCAGAGGCTGTGGAAGCAGTTCCTCCTCCCTGCCTGAGTTCTCTCTCCTTCCTCTGAACCCGTGCACCTACCCTCAGCAGAGATCTCTGTGGAAAGCCTCCAGCATGAAAGCCCACAAGTAAAGGGTTTCAAAAACAAGAAGAGTTGAGTTTCAGGTTGCCAGGACTATGCCCAGTCAACCATGCAGCACTGGGGTGACTGAATAATTCTACATTTGAAGCAAACATTTCCTCCCCATATTTCCATGAATATGCAACACCCCGTCGCCCTCCTCCCAATCTTAAGCTCCGCCCAGCCCTTGGCTTTTGGAAGCACTACAGGAGCAATGATCAGCGTTACAGTCTATTTGTCATGACTAAACAGTGTCTGAAGCTCTAGATGCACATAAATGAAACCAGGTGAGCCTGTATGCTTACACTTGTTTTCAACACGCAGGGAACCTCAGACAGGAAAGTATTTCTCCAGCATCTAAAGGCTGGGTTTAGCACAGTATCCACCCGTTGAGCTACAGTGTGCAACTGCTGCTCTCCTCTGAGCCAGGACCCATTTGGAGCTTTCAGAAGTATGTGTTTGGTCATCGGTTACTCACTGATAAATATGATTGTATTTCTGCAGATGCACAGAAGTATTTAGAGCAGTGTGTTATGAAAACAAGACATTGATAAGTTATGGAAAATAAAAATATTAAAGTGGTAATACATTTCTATGATGATATTGAATACGGACATATCATTCCTTATACGACAAGGTGGGAGTTGAGAAGATGGTTCAGTGGATCAAGTGCTTACTGTGCAAATGGAAATACCCAAGTTCTGATCCCCAGTGCCCAACTAAATGCCTGGGGATCATATCAGCCGCAGGCAATCTGAAGACAAATGAGAGACCCAGAGCAAGGTGGCTTTCTGACTAACCAGAATGGGAACTCCAGATTCAGGGACAGACCCTAAGTCAATAAACAAAAAGAACAATTTAAAAAGATACTGCACACACAAGTATGCATACATACAGGTGCATACCACACAAATATATACGTGCAAAAAAGTTAAGTAAAGCTAAAAGAGGGCCTAGTGGATGGAAGTAGCACGACCCATGTTGTATGAACACCCAACCTGCATGATTTCATGTATTTCCCAGTTTTCCTTGCAGTTAAGTTTGAGTAAGTCCATGTGACCATAGTCTAGCCAACAGAATATGGGCAGAGGTGGCAAATATCACCTCCCATATGGCAATCATTCCCATGCAGGGCCTCCGACATCACTCAACCTCATCTGGCAATTCTGCTGACCGTGTGTTGCTCGTTACGAACAAAGCTGGATTCCCAAAGGCATCCGTGTCATAGTGAAGTATGAGGCTCCCCAGCCTCGTCTGCCTCCCAAGCCCACCAGTTTGATAGCATCAATCAGCAAAGCTTCCTGATGGACGCTTGTGTGTGTTTCAGGTGGTGGTGGCCACGACAGCATCCTCTGATTACTGCACAGACCTGAGTTACCCAGATGACTGACAGACACGCTACAGTTTAGTGGATGTGGTCTAAGAGAGAACAAGCCAGGCAATTCTTATCACCTGTGAAAACTAATATTGCCATTCCCCAAATAATAAACAAACAAACAAACAAACAAACAAATAGATCCCTTTAGCCCATGTTCACACTCTAAATGTTCAGGCTTTTTAATTTAAGGTAAAGGGAAATATAAAATCAGCATTGGCCCTCTTTTCTGTAGAGTTTAACTCTAATCAGGAGATAAACGATTATATTTAGTGCAGATCTTAGTAATCATAGTGAGCTTTGCTGATCGTAAAGCTCATAGTTTTATTACAGAAAATAGAAAAACATAAAATAGGAATAAAACATCAAAAATATGCATTTCACAATTCTTTAGTAACTATGATTTATAGTTTTATATAAAATATTCTAGTTGTATTATGAGTCTACATAAACATTTCATTATCTATAACTTACCTGTCCTTTTGACTCTGTTGAATTTGTCAAGAAACTTTCCAAAAGAATGCTTCTGGATGTCACTTTTAAGGCTGCATATGGCTTTGAGTTGCTTTACCTTCCATAACTCCATTGATAAACACCTAGTGTGGTGCAGGTTCTGTTGTTGCTATGAGGAATAGTAGTGTGTGGTACAAACAGAGAAATATATGTATTAACCTGTCATCACCTATTGTGGATAAATTATGGGCACTGAAATTAGTGAAACACAAGCTACAAAGGCCATCAGCGCACAGTCACAAGATCTCAGTAGTAACCAGTAGAATTTAGCAAAATTACACTGATACACTTGTTAATCAATTCTAGAAATCCATAGTTTGGCTAATATCAATGTTCTAAATTAAGACTAGCTCACACTAAAGCTATATATTTTTCCAACAAATATTTATTGAGTCCAAGTCATATAGACATATATTATACAAAATCAAATCTACCTCCTTTACTTCAAAAGGTCAGAAACGGTTTAATTGTCTTTGTTCCCATATTCTATGGTATTATCATCTCCCCTTTCCCTTTGTGACTTAACTGCTAGAGAAGATCCACAACTGTTAACCTAACAGCACATAGTTTTTCCAGACTTTACCCCAGTCAGACAGCATCAAGTTGTCCCCACTCAACGAAGTGCCATTGGATGCTTCAGGAATTCAATATGTGTCCCTCAGGTATGCCAGTTTTGTTTTGTTTTGTTTTCAGAAAATACAATTTTCTACAGTTAACTGGTGAGAAAATGTTGTCATTTGTATTTTAGTATGAAAGAGGTGCTGAGAAAACAATTTCAAAGTCAACAAAATGGTTTTGGATGTTAAACTGTCCAAGCTTGAATTGATATAGAGGCATTCTCTGACAGCCAAGTCATCAGAATGGAGAGCAGTTTACTTACCAACCAACATCACAAAAGGAGGGGGGAGGGGGGAGGAAGAGGAGGATTGATACATATTAAGTACAAATATTGGTTGGTTATAAAGTTGATTGGTTATAAAGTGACAATCTGCAACATGTAAGGATTAGATGACAGAAATCTCTCACTCTCAAAGTCTACTGTTTATGAAATCTTCTCTTGGACGTCTTTGGATTCAGTAAATCATTAGCAACCACAGTCACTCTACTGTGCTATAGAGGACCAAGGTTCACTCCTCATGTCTTTCTAGGATTTCTGCACATTAGGAGCCGTCTTTGTATTCCCCAACTCCTGCAAACATTGAGAAGTCCCTATGTTAGCTTCACTCTGAGAGGCTCACGCTCTTGGCATCAATACATAAGGAAGAACAACTAGCATTTATCTCTCTCTTTCAGACTTCTCTCAGCATAATGCTCTCTACGCACATCTGTGCTGTTGCAAATGACAGGAGTTTCACTGTTTTTATGGCTGAGTAACATTACATTTTGTATACATACCACACTTTCTTTATCCATTCACGCATCAATATACATGGCTTTTAGAAACAGCACTTAATGAGCGTGGAAGAACTCAGAAATCTTTAATACACTTATTTCATTTCCTTTGGACATACACCAAATAGCATGGCTGCTGGGTCAAATATCTCTTTATTTAGATTTTGGATGGATCACTGAACTGCTTTGCATATGGCTGTACTACTTTATATTCCAGGTGTGTATAGAATGACTCCCCTTTTCCATATGCTTACTTAAATTTGTTATTTTTGTTTTCTGATGATAACTGACACAACCCAAGTGATCTAATTTTCTATTGAAATTTTGATTTGTATTTTCATGATGTACAATGATGGTGAGCATTTTATATACTTATTTACAAAGTGTATGTCTTTTTATAGAAATGTCTATTCAGATCATTGCCCTAGTTCCAAACTCCATTACTTGGGTTCCTTTGTTCGTTCTTTTTTCCTTCCTTCCTTCCTTCCTTCCTTCCTTCCTTCCTTCCTCCCTTCCTTCCTTCCTTCCTTCCTTCCTTCCTTCCTCCCTTCCTTCCTTCTTTCCTTCCTTCCTTCCTCCTTTCTCTCTTATTATTTTTGAGTTTTTATATTTTCTTGACATTAGTCATTTGCCTGGTGAAGAGTTGACAACCACAGTACTTTTTCTGGGCTTTCTCTCTGCTTTGTTAGGACACGTCGTTATCATGCTCTAGCTTTTAGTCTTACCTAATCAACTTGGTTTACTTCTGTGATCTTTAACTTATGCTTCTGGATTCTCCTCACTGCATTTATGGCCAGAACAATGTCCCAGAGAAATCCCCACAGATCTTCTTCCAGCAGTCTCCATCTTCTGCTTGAGCTTAAGCTCCTGTGAGTGCCCTCCAGTGTACAGAGAGACAGATGTGAATGTTTTACTATCATTCGGCTTAGAAAACAGGTCTGTATTTGGACTTGTTTATCAAGAGGGATATGGGAAAGTACCAAATACCCATGGTTTTCAAGTAAAATAACTGAAATCTGCAGTTTCTCCAAGTAGATTGAGGGGAGCCTTAGTTGATTCCATGTTGCATATTATGAGGAAACTGGAGCCCATGAAGTGATCAAAAGTCATTTCAATGGAAGAAAATGGGGAAAGAGAGAAGGATACTTCCAGGTGACTTCTGTTTAGTTCCCAGCACCCACATTGGGGTGCTCAAAACCACCTATAACCCTGGCTCACAGGAAGCCTATGCCTTCTGATCTCGTGAGAAAAAGAATTAATGTGTAGATAACCTGACATAGATGCACACAGACACAGAAGTTTACAAAGAATGAAATTGAAGGTAACGGCTTAATTACTAGCTATATAATATTAATAATAGTCTAATGAAATCTGAGTTACCCATTCACCTCAATTTGAATTCAGAAATATCAGGAACTCAATCTCAAGATGAAAATATATGGTACCCAAGCTCTATGTCCTTTAAAATAAGTACCATTCAAAGAATATGAAGCCTTCCTTCTCAAGACACAGCGGGTGCTTTTACAGGACACACAGTCCCCATTTGAAGAAGTCATTTCAGTATAATTGACACAGTTGCCACTCACATACAAATTCTAGGACGGGGACTAGAATTTTGGAGCCTTGTGTCTATCCTCTTTTCTGAAGAATCAGTACTCTGAACATGAACATCCCTGAGATCCAGAGTTGAGTGTTGGAATTTTTATTTCCAGGCTCAGGAGCAATACATTCACACTTTATGTATCCTCAGAGAGAATTAATATGACTTTTTTGTTCTCTCTGTGTGTTTGAATTGCAGGTTTTAATATACACTGCTATTCTGACTAGGAAGTGACTGTGGGCAGCTGGTGACATGAGGGGTCTTCATCTTTCTTAGCCAAACTGAGAATTAGCTGCTGGGAGGAGCATTGAGCACACAGCTGCATCTCTCACAGGGGAGGCACAGGACTAGGCAGGGAGAATGTCAGTGTTCTACTGGGGCCTGCATTCTCGGCGCTCTGCATGAAGAGAGGTCTTCCTTAGATGAAGCATAGCAAGACAGGCATTAGCATAACAGCCCAATGCAGAGTGGCCTCCCCTTTTTGCTTTTGCCACCACTGCAAAATTTTTTCAAATGACTGTCATGACAGTAGTTGAGAAATAACAACCTTGTCACATATTCCAAGGAATGCCGCTGCCTAAATCTAATCAATGGCTTCTTAAAAATTATCCCCAGTATAATAAAAAAATAAATCAAAATATAATTTAAACTTAAGCTGAAATACTCAAGACCTACACTCTTTTTTTTTTTTTTTTTTATTAAACTTGAGTATTTCTTATATACATTTCAATGTTATTCCCTTTCCCGGTTTCGGCAAACATCCCCCCCTCCCTTCCTTATGGGTGTTCCCCTCCCAACCCCCCCCCATTGCTGCCCTCTCCCCAACAGTCTAGTTCACTAGGGGTTCAGTCTTAGCAGTACCCAAAGACCTACACTCTTAAAACCTTCTCTTATTTTTGTTTTGTTTATTTCTGTTTGTTCAATTGTTTTTTTTTTTTTATTTTTGAGCTAGGCTCAGCTGTGATTGAATTTGCTATGTAGTCAAGGATTACCTGCAAGTCCTAATCCCTCTGCCTTTGCTCTCCAAGGGCTAGCAGAGTTATAGGCAGATGATACTCAGTTTTTTGTGTGTGGTATGGGGAGCAAATGAAAGCCTCCTGTATGCTGGGCAACATGCACTCTAATCTCAGCTCTTCAGACATTTTGAGTACAGCGAACCCAATTCTAACAGCCTCCCTACCTTAAAAGCAACAGCAGCCTGGTTCTGGTGAGGTACAAATCCTCCCTACTCACATTGATAATATTAATGAGGACTGGCCAACATGAAAGAAATTGTTCATCTGCATATTTACCACAAGAATTTAATATGCATATTATACAATGAAGTCTTAAAAGTTGGGAGCCATATTTAATTTAGGTCTTTGTAATAATAAAAAAATTGAATTACAGGTGTGGGATTTATTTAATGGTGACCTACTGTCACTGTGGCCAAGATTCGCCATGTGGACATTTGTTAGGTTTGGATCATGAACTCTTTAACAGAATTTGAGGTACCGGTGTCCTTGGCCAATCCACTACCAGCAAGAGTATCATAGAATACAGAGACATAGGTCTTGCATTAGTAGCTGGAGCTTCAGGGCCTGAAGGCTCAACACACACATGGACTCTTTGTATGGTAAATCACAAAAGATCTAATACTGAACTCTGTAGAAGTTGGTCTCTAAAAGAAATCTTTTCGGAAATATTGTATGAAACCATAACTATGATGCAGAAAATTTTGTTTTGATATATCCAAGTAAGATTTTAAAAATATAAAAGCAAAAAATGATTTTTATAACATAATCATATCTCATATCTCTTAAGTTACAGTCTACCAGCCTTGGCATCAACACCCATTGCAGTTGAAGTACCAAAAGACCATTCAGATAGGCCAGTAGAAAAGCAAGAAAGAAAAATCTCCTATACATCATCCTGACATCAATTCCAGACTCACTTGTGGCTTGAAAAATCCACAAAATGTGTCTTAGACACATAATCTTAGAAATAAAAATTGTCCTCAGAGATGACTCAATCGCCATTTTATAGATAAGCAAAGTGACGTACAGTGCACATGTTGGAGAACATGTTCAAGACTAAGCAGAGAAATGGAAAGTTTCAGACATCCTAATACAGTATTCTCCCACTCCAAAACGGTGATCAGGGACATTAATGCCACTGAAGCACCTGAGAGCAAAGCACAAGACATCATCGATATGGCAGTGATGCCCTTTGCCCACACAGACTGACTTCCTGTGAGTGAACCTATGAGATCAGCATCAGGAATGACAACATTAAGGTGTGAAGTTACAGTCATGAAGGGAATCGTCAAATCAAAAATGACTAAACCATAGCATCAGTTGTTGCCCAAACTTACAATTCTTAAAAGAGCCTATGCCGAGTGAACACTCCGTGCAGCAGAGAAGAAGAGTAAGGTGCTGTCTACGATAACTAGATAAAACTTCTTAGAAGCACAGCCTTCTTGGACTCGGTGTTAATGGATGAGTAGAAGTTCAATTGGGACTTAAAGAAAGGAAGGGGAATCCATAAAGAAGGGAGCGCAGTGTGGTCAAGTAGCTTTGTGGTATGTGGAGAAGTGCTTAGAGGAATAGCACGACTAACAGGCATTATATTGAAGGAAGGAACTGGTAGAAAGAGAAATTCAGTAAGCAGTGACTTTATATGGTAGGCAAATGAATGACAGTTGTATCTTACAACTCAGAAAAGGTATGCCATGAAATACAAGGACGAAGTACTCCAGTTTGTTTTCCTCTTTTTTGTTTGTTGGTTTTTAAAGACTTCTTTATTCATATTTGTTAAGAAATGCTATGTGTGATCAAATCACAAGAGTTACAACTATTACAATTGTACCGATGGCCTGTGGTACAAAAATACACAACTTTTGTTTTTACCTGGAAATGAGACAAAAAATGATTTAAGCAATATCTACATGCTAAACAAACATGAAATGGAACACAGTATTAGAACATTAAAACATAAGAGCAACACAGATTAGAATCACTACAAGGTTTTCTGAGAAGCATTCAGTCTGACTTGTCTTCAAAACCCCAGAGCAGTGATGACCAAGTAGACAAACACAGCCCATGTGGATCAGTTTAATTCCAGATGGGGAGAGAAAGATCCAGGAACTAGAGAGTATAATTTAGAGATGATTAACAATATGGAGAATCTAATATAGCTCATGTGCTCTTGAGTTCTCACTCATGAGAGGCTACCACTAGACTCCATCAGCATGGCCAAGTTCTATCACTCAGAAGGAATGAAAAACAACCAAGGAATAAAACAGTCACATGTTCGTTCTTCTTGGTGCAATAAGAAACCAAATCCAAACCAACAGCATGTTCTCATAGGATGTAACTAACAGCCCTACTGAAAGTAATCAGAACACATTCAGAATAGCTGAAGTGGTACCCTAGCACATCTATGAACTTTCCGTAGAAACACTTGGGGATGCGTGGTAACAGTTACTTGATTCAACAAACAGTGCATGGGGAATAGTGAGGAGAGGAGCCTTCATAAACAAGGGGAGTAGTATGTAGTTCATACACAACCACATAGCAGAGGGTATAGTTCCATGTTGCCCAAACCCTGAAAATGGAGAGACAGAAGAAAAAAACCACACCCAACATTTCAAATCTGCCAATAAAATTATGTGATCAGTTATGTGAAGTTGAAAAGACAAACAGAAACAATTAAATAGACTTTCCAGGCCTCTATGAAGATGAATTTTTAAAGTAAAAACAAGAACAAAAAATCAAGAATAGTAGAGATGACACAAGACCATTTATTACTTTGCTATTGTTGATTCCAAGATGGTTAGCTATATTCAGCCTACTGTTTACTTCAGATAAGGCCCAATTTAGGAAAAGCAAATTTTAGCCAATACACAAGAAATCTGATTCTCAGAACTCATCCATAGCTAATGTATTCCAAGTTAACATAAGATAAAAGAACATTGTGAAGGTAAATCCCACTTTGACTCAGTTTCCTTCTTGGAGATTTAATGTATGAATTCATTGCAGCCTCTGCGGCGATTGATGCATTACTCATCTGACTGTTGATCTGCCCTGAGTTTAAAACGAGTTGTGACAGACCAGCTTGCTGCAACTGAAGAAGGCAAATGAGAAATTCTGTGCTCTCAGGTTTACTGGGGTAGCAATGCTGACCACTGGTGTATATGTAGCAGTGAAGATCTCAGAGGTCTTTCTAGAAGTTAATCCTGGAATCTTAAAGCTCTTTATGGAAAAAAAATTCAGGAAATTTAGTTTTTGTTAACAAAAGGCAACAGTAAAACCTCCAACAAATAACACATCTGAATCACCTGGGATAATTATCAGTTACGTTTTTGTGGTTGGGAAATATTGGGCTGAATGCTCGCTCATACAATGGTAAGGGTGGAAGGGTTGTGTTTTAGCTCTGAAATGAAACAATCAGCCATCTCCTGCCTCTATGGTTAAAACCAAAAACTTCTAACATAAACAGGGAAATTCCAAACCTTGAGAGTTATGATAATGAACTTTGTGGATTGGAACTCTTCCCATAAGTAAGAGGGTAGTTCGAATTGTGAGCATGATTTATGAACAGAAACCATACACCCGACTGGATTAGATTAGCTATGTACAATTGACCCATATAAAATTGTTTTGCAAAGTAGTGATTGTTGTCAGTGTCTTTGCTTAATAATCCCGATGTTCTTGCAACATCTTCTTTTGAAACTCATTATTTAAACTTCTCCCATACAGTATTTTTCCCTCCCACTCCTTTCAGATTCTTCCCAACATCCCACCAACCAAACGAACTTCATGTTCTTTCTCTCCTCTCAGGATGTAAAGTCTAACTCCTAACCAAGATGCTGTTTGTAACTGATACCTGCTGCAAAAGGGAAACGCAGGGTTTTGTTTGTTTTCTTTTATTTTGTTTTTGTTTTCTCAATGAAGTGCCACCAGACACTATATAAACCACATCCTAGGGCAGGTACCATGCAAGGAGTGGTTGGTCAACACAAAAATGGTCTCCATGTATTTTGTTTGTGGACTTTTGGGGTTTTCTTTTTGTTCTTGGGGGTGATAGTGGTAGGTTTTGTCTTATTAAATTCTTTCTTTTCCTTCTTTCCTTTCCTTCCTTTTGTTCTTTCTTTATCTTTTTCTTTCTTTATTTTTCCTTTATGTAGCTTGTCTGTCCTTGCAACACCTTTTGAGCAGTCACTAACAGTGAAGACTCTTACAAAATGTCAAGAAGAGTCATTATATAACTGTTTATTTTTATTTGATGAAAGTTAATATCCCTGTATCAGTTACATCAATGATCTCAATAAGGTTCCAGTTAAGTAGACACACACACACACACACACACACACACACACACACACACACACACACACACACACATGTATTACTGATGACAGGTCCCTAAGGACCTCATGCCTGTTGGGAAGGTGTTGTGTCACCAGGCACCGTAAAGTCACTTTGACAACAGTAACATAATTTATGACATCCTCTGAATAAGCTCAGAATGGCAATAGGTGGCAACCAGCCTTTCCCTCATCTGGCTGACACTTTCTTTTCAAAAGCGGTGGTTTAGATCCCAATGCCACATACTAAAAAAGTAGAGTTTCTTCTGAAGGGACTGATAGGACTCTAAAGTCTAGAGTTAGTTCTTTCCCTATAGACTAATAAGATATAAATTGAACTAATTTCCTCTGTAGCCCAGGTTTATACCTAAATACACATTCTTACTTGCAAAGGAATCTGCTAAGGGAAGCACATGCTTTGTGCAGGTCTGGTGGCTATTGCTAGCCACACCGTTGTTGGGTGTTGGATTTTTTTCCTTTAGGAATTAATTTCTGGGGTTTAAAACAGCAAAAAAATGTGTTAGTTGAATATAAAAAAATAAGAATGAAGACACATAAATTGATGAGCAGTAAATCTTAGAGACAGAGTTTGGTAGAACTAAGAGCACAAAACTAACCTGTGGCTCCTACAATGTGTCAGCATTTCCTAAGAGACTCCACAGTTATTTAAGCACCAATAATGCTGTTTGAATCAGCGTAGACTTATTCTATGACCATCCCAAAGGACAAATTCATTTAAAGAATAATATCAGTTTCAGATATGTTTCTGTGCTTTATGATCTGAACAATTGTAATGGCTATTCCTGGTTGTCAACTTGACTGTATCTGGAATGAACTACAATCCAGAATTGGAGGATTTACCTGTGAAGAAAGGAAGGAAGGAAAT
The DNA here is from genome assembly GCF_011064425.1 of Rattus rattus. Classification (NCBI taxonomy): domain Eukaryota; kingdom Metazoa; phylum Chordata; class Mammalia; order Rodentia; family Muridae; genus Rattus; species Rattus rattus. The sequence goes on along the minus strand of NC_046156.1, from coordinate 154,082,119 downwards.
CCTGTATTGAATGTACACAGATGTTTTTCTTTGTAAATATTACAAAAGTACAGTGCAAAACCTTTTACATGGCATAAATATTTAAGATTTTAGGTAAAATAGAGATAATTTACATTCCTTGAGGTTGTGAAGGCTTTGCTGTTTTCACATAGACAGATTACTGTTGGATTTTGATATCCTCGGGGGTTCTGAAATAGATCCTGCATGGTACTCTTATGGTTCCATTATGAAACAGCTCAGCTGTTGAAGTTTCGGTCCCTAGAGTGTGGCACTGTTTTGGAGTTTCAGTAGAATCTTAAAGAGGTTGGGCATTGTTGGAAGAAAGAAGACATTGATTAGTATCTTTGCAACGTTATACCTGAATCCTGGTTCTTCCCACTCTGTTTCCTGCCTATCGTGAGGGAAAATTCAGCTGCCACCAGTCCCTCTTGCCATGGTGCTTTGTCCAAGCGAGCATGAGCTGAACATTCTAAAGTGTGAGTCAAAAAATTCTCAACTTTATGTTGTCTGCTTGGGTCTTCTGACCAAGTAATAAAGTATGCAATGGAGACAGGAAGGATACCTTTCCGGGTGATTATTTACGAGGTATCCCAACCTCAGATGCCTTGGAAGGTTCAAGAACACTCAACTGCCTTTCAGCATTTCCCTCAAATCATACTTTCAATCTTCATGAAAATGTAGTTGCCATCAAACAATGCTAAAAATGGCTGTATAGAATACTTTTACAAAGTAAGAGCCGTGGATAAGGGACAAGAGCTAAATTTAGAAAAAAAAAATAAATTAAAACTTGTTAGTGACTTTACAACTTCATATTTTAGAAGACCTCATAGATTGTTCTTTCCAGCATAAAAAATTCCTGTAAGAGAATTATCTTTAGAGGCAAAGTGGAAACAGTGCTGGCATATCTAATTTTAAACAGGAGGGAAAAGAGAGCCAATACTGGCCAAAGTGTTTCAGTCACATAAAAACAAACATTGCAGACATTTGAAGAGTTAAGATCTTCAAAATGATACTTTTTCCAAGTCCGTTAAATACATTCATTGCTTAAGTTCCTGGAAGAAACCCTTTTAGAGACATTAACATGTCTCAATAAAGATCCCTTGTAGTTACGTTTTTACATAATCAAACCAGTACACATGAAGACATAATGATTCTCAATGTTTTCTCTAGCCCTAAAAGAGGAGCAAAAAAGGAAGAAGTTTCTCTTTGACATAGTCCAGAGTACAGTCGTGGCATAAAGTGGGGATGCTTGGTCGCTAATACGAACAGAATCTTTACAGTTATTCACTTATCGTTGGCCCCTCCTCCCACACAGAACAGTTTCAAATCTGCTCTAGACACCTCCTGTTCGAGATTCTCTTGTTGGTAAGATGCCTTTTTAAACCCAAAGAACCCCAAGTATTTTTAAAAGGCTATGCATTTCCTTCTGGCCATATCCCCATGTCAGATCTGCTTTCATTCTGAAACCAGAATCACAGATGGGTCTTTACAGTTTGGGAACGATCAAATCCTTATGCATTTTTCTTGCCGTTTCTATTCATCACTGGCCTTCTAACTTGGCCTCTAGCTGCCATAATCCCCAAAGTTCTGGACTTTTTGACACCAAAGGCCATTCACTGTATTACTTGACATTGAGGGATTTAAAAACAATAAGGACTCATCCGGGGACAAAGAGGAACTGGTACATCAAAAACACAAAGTCAGAGTCAGAAACCATTAATCAGAAGACTCGGAAGTGAGGAATCCTGGTTAATCCCCATTGATGCCTACTTTCTAAACGAGCACACCCAGCTTCTTAATATGCCTACTGCTTCTAATAGAGGAGGATTAAATGAAGAAACCTGGCAACAGTTTTTGGATAAGTACTCCAAAAATATGACTCAAGAATGAAATTACATTGAAAATGGGATGACTATTTAATTAGTTTCAAATGAGTTTCCTGAGAGTAAAGGCAGTTAGCTGCAGAGTTTAAGAGTGAATGTTTAAGTCCATGAGACCTGGTAGTAAAACATTATAGAGAGCAGCAGAACCGTTTGCCCCTGGATTCCAGGCTACCCTCACCTTTGAACACAGTGAAAGAAGACCTAACAATTGGCACAGGAGTGTAACTCAAGGAGAAGGCAAAGCTAACCAAAGCCAGGAAACTCTATCTTGAAGTGAGGACTGATGGTCAGCTCAGGAACAGTTTATTGATTGAACTGATTCTGATTTTGGTTAGAGGAAATGAAAAACTGGAGGTCTGTGTCACATGTCATGTCATTTGAAAAGGAAAATCTTGGCTGTGCTGAAGGAAAAGTTGGAGGAAGCAGGATGATGACACAGCATCCAGAAGGAATGCAGCAGTAACTACAGGAAGGGAACCTGCAGTTATATTTGTCTATCTGTCTGTCTGTCTGTCTATTATTTATTTGTAGTCCTGGGGATGAAACCCAGGGACTCATACATGCTACTGAAGTACTTTACCATTGAGCAGCATCTCCACACTGTGACTTCAATTCTACTTCAATTCTAAACATTTTTTTTAGTTCTGCATGTGTATCTGTTGTAGGTTTGTGTACATGAGTGCAGGCACCCACAGCCAGGGGCAACAGATCCTCTAAAGCTGGAGTTATAGGCAGTTGCCAGGTACCTGAAATGGATGCTGGGGAATGACATCAGAGCCGTGAGAAGAGCAGCAAGTTGTTTTAACTGTGAACCCTCTCCAGCCCCAAGACTTTGACTTTCAATAAAAGAGATGAAATGAAGAACACAAAGAATCATTCACACTGCCAATGACTAAGCCAAATGTTGTGTTAGTTATTTGTATTTCCACCTGAAATGTCTTAGCATGATTCAAATGGAAAGGTCTCACTTTTTCCTCTGATGTAGACTCGTTTTCTGCTATAGCGGGTATCTCTACATAAATAAAATTCATTACATAATCAATCTACTTAAGCAGCAGTCCTCAAAAGACACTAGGCTATTCATGCATGCCAGATTGTCCGCATTCCATGCAGTCCTTTGTTGGGTTTTACTGGGTCCCCGTGGCAGAGGGAAAACAGGCTAAGTCAAACCAATGTCTCTTAAGACATCCTCAGGAAGTGGCACATAGCCTCCATCCACCACTACTCATTGGCAGGAGGGGCATGACAAACCTGACAGCAATGGAACTCAGGTGTACAACTGTCCCTCAATGGAATGCAGGTATAAACTGTCTCTCAATGGTACACAGTCCAACTGCCCTTCAGTAGAATACAGGTATATAACTGTCCCTGAGGAATGGTTAAAAAAAAATTAGTGAACAGTAGAGCAATTTCAAACAATGTACATTTCTTTTAGGAGAACTGCTTTCTTATTTAAATGAACATTTCCTAAGAACATTTGCAGTTTAAATTTGAATGTGGATTTGAAAGGATAACAGGTGGAAGGCAGAAAGAAGGAGTAACATTCTTAAACATCACTTCCTAATACTCTGACACAACTTCAGGACATTATAGCAACTTCAGGATATTAAAGTTGTCCCAACTTAGAAACAGTATCAACTTCATTGGATTTGAAGTGAGAGAAGAAAGGCTCTCAATAGCAGATTAGGTTACACCTTATCACAGGGAATGCTGGGAAAATAGAAGAGGTGCGATGAAGCTAATCATGATGTTTCATGCCAGTGAACCCAGGGTTTATGTAGCAAACACCAAAGGATGGAGACTTCTGGGTACATGGTACAATACCTGACTTTACTACATGAATTCTTGCCTCAAGGAGAGAGACAGAGAAGGAGAAGGATGAGGTGGGGAAAGGTAAAAGAAATCAGAAGTGGAGGAAAAGGAGGAGGGAGTATGAATAAAAATAAGAAGAATAAAGAAGGAGAACTGAAAAAGGGATAAAAACAGCTGCATCAGCAAGAGAAGATGGGATAGGAGAAGGAAAGAAGAGGAGAGGAAACAGGGTGGAAGGGTAATGATGGTAATGGTGGGGAGGGAGAGAGGAGAGGGAAGGAGAGGAACATCTTCTGTGTTTCCCAGCCCTTGTCACCTGCTGTAAGTCCATGAATTTTTGTCTTTGGATAGATTCCTGTGAGTGAAATAAAGATGTGTGGACATGCACATTTTTATAATAAAATTCATTGCTAAATCACAATTTCCCAGAGCTTTATATCTCCCATCAATATGGTGTCCACAAAAAACAAACAAACAAACAAAAACACACCCACAATTATTATCTTCTAGGGGAGAAGGAAAATTTATTATAAAAAGAAATATAACTATGGTTCAGAAGCATAGATTCAGATTATTCCAAATTCCATGTAGAGATGTGGTTAACAACAAGTTCAGAAAGTCTTAGTAACAGAACAAAGAAAATCCTAAATCAAGACTTCCAAAGACATTGGTAGAAACAAACAACCCTCAGCTACAGGTTTCAGCTGTTGGTATTCTCAGCTTTTCCATTGGTGGAACCAGGGAGTCTACACATTCCATAGAATTATCATAATGGTCCTTAGGTCACATGCAGAGGCTAATCAATGGCTGTTAAAGAGGCTAAAGATAGCCCAAGACAATTTGGAACATCCAAGCTTCCCCACACCGGCCTCCTCCATAGTTGTAGGCATAACTTCTTTCCAGGAATTCTCATTTGCAAGGCTGTAAGGACAGTTCCTTTCTGCAGTCCTCACAAGGCCTCCTGTCTCAGGGTATTTTTAGCTTGAACCAATGTGACAGATAAACCTTTCCATTTTACTGTTTTCCTAATTGTCTAGGAGGCTGTGTTCTCTTTGTTTGCATTTTCCCTCCAGTACACTACTCATTACACCATTCACATATTTTCCTCTGGTTGCTTTGACCCTTTGTTACTTGGATTGTAATTATCTTCTCGAAGCCTATCATCTGTCATTGGACCTTTCAGGGGGTAACTCAGAATTCCTGGTTGCAAACACAATTTGCTCCTACCAATTTAAACAGGAGATTCATGAGCAGTACTGAGAGAAACACGGAGTTGATGTTTCATGATATGACATGATGGTCAACAGCCATGTTAAGCAGTCCCTCGTTCCTCTACGCAGCCTGTCTGCTCACCCCAAGCTCTCTGACTGACACCCACGGTTGGATGTTTCTGTCACTCAGTATAATTGGTGTCCAGAAGCACCTCATTTCTTAGCATCAGAGGTTAGAATAGGTGTTACTCCAATGGAAAGACTGAAGGAAGCCTCAAGGCCAGCTGTAGGAGGAACCGGGCCAGCTTAGCGCTGTGTTCATGTTAAAGAGGCAGAGATTCCGCAAAACAAGAATCCATTCAAAAGTCGCCAATCAGCCAACACTTGAAACATCTACTACATGGAGACTGTCTAGCATTTATTTTTAAATTTCATGGAATCAAGCATGCAAATTTTCTTCATATTTTTATGGATTGGGTCATGAGGCTAAAAACACCAAGCTCTATGATAGTCATACAATAATCTCCTTTAGCATCTCTCAAGATTGCTAATGACCAATATTTGAGCATTCAGAACATCTCCAGTCATTTCTAAAATGCTGTATAATGAAATAGGAACAAAATGTTAATATTTTAAAAGTCCCAGTTAGGTTTTTCATGTGCATCAAAGAAATAATATATTATTTAGCTACCAACTTTAACACCATCTTCAACTGTGTGTTAAATGATCTCTAATTTTTTTCTGTGAGACTCTTGTTTACTACATACAGGTCAGTATATATGATGTGAAGTAATTCTATAACCAATTTTATTTTCTAGCAAGGCAAACAATCTTATTATTTTAGCTCAATATTTTCTTAGATGTTTCAAGTTCATTCTTCAATAAATACTTTATAAGGGTTCCAGAAAGTCAGGAAGGTACTAGTAGGTATGGAAGAATAGAAACACCGCATATTGTGTACATGCTTGAAAAAAGGAAAAGAGAAAGTTTATAATCACTTTATACATTCTAGAGAAAAAGGGCAGGAACTGTAATCAAAACAGCATTAATGTTATATTCTAATATCAAAAATAGTGACATTGGGATGGTAATAAATCTTCCCACTTATGAACATGTTCTGTTTCCCTAGGCTATGCCTATAATAAATTTATAGTTCTCTCATGAATCTCATTCCTGGGTAACCAATGGGATGTTTCCCACATATGACTATGAGTGGAATCATTACTATTTTCTACTTCAGCCTATTTTTCCAGCTGTATTTGATTCTACAATACAGCAGCTATATGGCCTATGTGCAATTGGCAGAGTGATTGCTATTGAGAATTTAATTGTTTTATATAATATAATTTGACAAGTGTGAGGAGCATTGTCAAAGTGACAGTGTCTACCTTTATGTTACATGTGTTGTGTATTCAGAGTGATGTGTCTAATCATTAACCATTCATTCTCCAGAGGTTTTTGGTCCTCTTTGTCTGTACTAAAGGAACTACATATATGTACACATCTTTGCCACCTATAAAACACCAGTAAATCACAACTGACATGCTTAAAAATAACTATAATTCACATGAAACCACATACAGCTTCCCAAAGCTTATTTATAACCTGACCTAAAAACCTGTCTTTAGCAAGTACTGTGGAATTATCCTTCTCTTCGAAGAATGCATAGTTCTCATTCCTGCTGTACATCAAGAACTAAAAATGTTGGTTGATTATGAACTCACCAGTAAGCACACAGGGAAAAAAAACCTGCTTATGTAAAATTTTAATAGTATATTAAACAAAATAATAAGGGTAAGCATAATGTTATACAAAAATCATGTGCTACTACCTCAGAGTCGATCGTAACCGTGTAGAGTTCTGGTGAGGCGCATTTCTGTGCTAAAAGAGAGCATGGTAGGTGGGTGAAGGGTCTGCAGAGTCACAGCTCTTAAGAGAGTGAGGCCACAGGACAGTTTGTTGTACAAAATGACCTCAAGATAAGGCTACACTATATAGCATGCCCCCTCCAAAACATTTGAAAGACAAAAACGTAATGACAAGAACAGAGGACAAAAGAGTACTTGAGGCCACAGTACTAAAGGCTAAAGACATCAAATGGTCAGAGCAGTGCTGCTCTGTGAGATGATGCGACACAAGATGCTGGGCTCTGCTACTCCCTCACCTTCACTCCGCACAATTTCCCTAAAGTGACTTAATCGAATGAGCATTTCAGTTGCCCTCAGTTTTCCTGACCTAAGAATCTAGATTACCAAAAGGGTAAATGTGTTACCCAAGACCATGGGAAATGGATAATATGTCTGAACTCACAGAAACAGAACTATTTTAGGTTCATTGAAACCATAATTGCAGGCATGCTGATTAAGACATTCAACTATTGTCTGGGTCTTGGCTGATTGCAACATAACATACACGAGATGATGATTAATCTAGCTAAAAGTTGTATTTGTAAGTCAACTGTTTTGTGACGAGGAGAAGCCTTTGTTTATATCCACACTGCACCAGCCAACACTGAGTGTGTCTAATGTGTGGACCAGCACATATTCTGACCTGTGAAGCTTCAGTAACAGGGCTACATCAATTTCTCCACACCAGCATTCTACAGACACCATTGCAGACAGCACATTTCAGTTAGTATCAATGGCCATCCAAGCAGCCATTTGTGAATTTCCCAGCATGTACATAGTACGAAAGGTAAAAATGATTATACAGATTTTTGACACGTATCTGTACATTCTAGAGATTTATAAACACAGAGCCCACAGTGTAAATCTGAACAGGGGAGAGCTGATGGAAGAATCCTATTACATGATGTTTTTTTCTTCTAAAATGAAATTTCAGCCTCACCAATCCAAAATTTATCCAACACGCACAGAGAAAACCACCAAAAATGTTGGATAGTATCTCTCATAGTTCAGTATTTCAAGGGGCCAAACCAGGCGGCTGTTTTCCTAATCAGGAAGTAACTCTGTTCAGAGAGTTTAGCTTTGGGGAATAGTTAGAGGTTTTGAATACTCCGAATAACCTTGAATCCTTCAGAAAGTAAATTCAAGATGAAAAAGGGCCATAAGCAATAGACATCAAGAATATTAAAATAGAGAGATTGCTTCCGAATACTTATCGCACATTCAAACTGTGAGGAGTCCACAGCTGACAGTGAACAGTCTGCTAGAAATCTGTTTTGTATTACATTTTATGTTTTAAATAACTTTTCTTTTACACTATTAAGAAGCAGGCCATTCTCTTTTAAATTTATTTCTATGCAAGTGGATGCCTGGCTGTTTTCTCAGTGATGCAAATGAGCTCGTTAAAGACCCTACTATTTCCATGTCTAGGTAAGTAACTGGGAATTGCCAATTTCATCTGGCCTGATTTGGGACCCATTTAGGAGTAGGCCAAGGAGTCACCCACCCTTGCCCTAGACTGAGAAGAAACAAACCTTCCTGTGAGAAATAATTGGTTCCACTGGCGATGGGAGGTTAAGTCAGTTTAGTTGAGTCTAATTAGTTCACTGTTTCCTTTATTTGATTCAATTGAAGTTAAATGGGCATTTGCATGACCATAAACGAGATTTCCATGTGTTGACAGGTTCATTGCTTTTAAATGATGTTTATTAGTTCTCCAAGTTTGAGTCAAAGTCATTAACATTTTTAGTGAACTAATACTACTTTGAAGAAGAGTAAAATCAGTTCGGATGGGTGAAGTTAAAGGAAGCTGGAGGTGCCTGTCATTGCTGGTAGCTTGGACAGCCAGCCAGCCAGTGAAAAAGGTAGTAACATTTCAGACAACCAAGGCAAGGACTCACAGATAAAAGATGTGTTTTTCATACCTTTATTTCTTTTCAATTAACTATCACACATCTGAGGGGCTTACATTGGCTTCACATTTTATCATCTTTTAGCGGGCTAATGACTTGTAGACATCTCAAGCCTGCTCTTAAAAGGTGCAGATATGTGCATACAGACAACACTAACTGAACAGAGACTGAAGGAAAGGCCATCCAGAGACCGCTCCACCTGGAGATCCATCCCACAGGCAGCCACCAAACCCAGTCACTATTGCCGATGCCAAGAAGTGCTTGCTGTCAGGAGTCTGATATGGATGTCTCCTCAGCCTTACTGATACAGATTAAGATGCTTGCAGCTAACCATTGCCCTGAACATGGGAGTTAGAAAAAGAAGTAAAGGAACTGAAGGTGTTTGCAACCTCATAGGAAGAACAACAATATCAACCAACCAGAGCCCCCAGAGCTCCAAGGGACTAAACCACCAGGAGGGGGAACCCATGGCTCCAGCCACATATGTATGTAGCAGAGGATGGCCTTGTCTGGCATCAATGGGAGGAGAGGCCCTTGGTCCTGTGAAGGCTCAATGCCCCATGTAGGGAAATGCCAGGGAGTGGATGGGTGGGAGGGAGAGCATCCTCATAGAAGCAGGGGAGGGGAGATGGGAAACTGGGGAACAGGAAAGGGGGCTAACATTTGAAATGGAAATACATAAACTATTCAATGGGAAGAAAAAAGAAAGAGGAAATGGGAGTAGATACAAGGGATCTGGAGAAGTTGGCTGGTGGTGGAGCTAATTAAAATACTTTGTATACATCTATGAAATTCTCAAAAATTGATAAAATTATTTTTAAAAAGTTTAAAGTTTCAATTAACGCTCTTGATAACACCCTCAATAATACTTAGTAGTGATACCATATGCATAAAAGGCAAAATTAAGTGGGACATTTTAATGGTCTTCCCACTAGAAAGGTGACTCCCTATCAGGTGGATCAAGGCTGTGATCAAGCTCCTTGACATAGGGAACTGATTACCAGTCACCAGCATCCCCAAGTGCCCTGAAATAAAATCCTGTTTTCCTTGTTGGTGATACAGGTCTAGTATTTCCAATGGGAAAAGTTAAAAACCAAATCTACCTACAACACAAGGGACACCAAAGTATACACATCACATACACACACACACACACACACACACACACACACACACACACACACACACACACAAAAAATGTGAGGACAAAATTCAGATATAATTAGAGCAGTGCATGAAATTATGCACAGGTTGTTTGTATAAGGTACACATAAACAAATGAATTTTGTATTTAGACTAAGGATCCTAAAGTATCCCCAGGATGACCCATTAGGAAATACATGTAAAATATTGTCAAATCTGAAGAAAAAAAATAGATTCCAAAACATTTTCAGACCCTGGATCTTTGGCAAGACCTAACCAAGCTATAATATACTCTTCTAAATGCAGGCTTAAATAAGCTTGTAAGACCTCACATCACTGAGGTGTGACCTGTGACAAGAGCAGAATACTTTATACTTCCAGAAGTGACATAGAAAATGCTTGAATACGAGCTTTAAAAAGATGTAATGACGAAGTCTTGGAGTGTGGCGATATCTATGCAACTCACTTCTGATTACAGTGGTGTAGGCTGTAATCTATGCAGAGATGTATTCCAACACAACCGGTGCACAGGGAAAATATATCAATCTAGTATAACTTCACTATCACCACCCATTGCATATTAACAGAAGTGGTTCCCAACCTTCCTAACACTGTGACACTTCAATACAGTTCCCCATGTTGTGGTGACCCCAAACCAGAAAATCATTCTATTGCTACTTCATAACTATAATCTTCTGACTGTTATGAACCAATGAAAATGTCTGATATACAGGATATCCTATATGGACCAAGGGGATCATGACCCCCAGGTTGAAAACCACTGTGTTTGAGGAAAGCTGAGACTATTTCTACCCTTGCCAAAGAGACAGTCCTGCATGAAGAAGCCAGATGCCCAAGACATAAACAAATGAATACAGAAAAATGGGGAGAAACTTGCCTGTGGATGCAAACAAAGCAGGTAGGAAAAGAACAGAACATTGAGCACATGAGTTAGACAAGAAAAAAAGAGTCTTTGGCATTTTAATTCCATTTCATTTAAGAAAGCAAAGATAGACAGACAGATAGATAGATAGATAGATAGATAGATAGATAGATAGATAGATAGATAGATAGACAGACAGACAGACATATAGACATAGATATAGATATAGATATAGATGTGCAGATGTAAAAAATAGAGGCAAATTTTTAAAGGGAAAAATGTCCATTCCTAATAAATTACAAATCAAGTTCCCAAGTCTGTTTCATGGCTCAACTATCAAAATGCAAAATAAATTTAAATTATAGTGAGTTTCATTTTCCCCAATTAAAAGACTGTTCTATAACATTTCAGCAAAAATAAACAAAAGGATACAGTATTCTGCTTTAAATTCTTAGTACAGCCACCAGCAGAGGCAGGAACCAATCAGTTAGGAGAGGCCCAGCATGTGGAACAGTCTCAGAACTGACTGCTCAGTGAAGAGCAAGTTTGAGAACGAGGTCACATGAGTCGCAGGAGTTTCCAACCTCAGCTAAATGCTTCCTCAGCAAACTCAGATGGAGGCTGAGGGCTGCCATTCAGGTGCCCTGTTACAGCTGGGGAGAGCAGGACACAGCAGCATAATTAGAAGTGGCCAATAGGGAAATATACTCTGCAAACTGATACTTGGGAAAGCCAAATTTGTAAAACTGGACCATATAATTCACACAGGAGTCAGCCTGAACCAGGACATTGAGTTGTCAAGTGAAAAACCCAAAATGCCATAGGAACAGACATGGGAACACATTTAAAAGAAATCCTAAAAATATAGTCACCAGCTAGCAAGGGTAATGGACAACTTCAAACTTCAACATTCATCAGTAGTGTGTATTAGTGCCCACTGTGGTGTGTGTGTGTGTGTGTGTGCGTGTGTGTGTGTGTGTGCGTGTGTGTGTGTGTGTGTGTGTGTGTGTATGTGTTATACATGTGTTTGTATATATTAATGCTGGCTTTACGGTGGTTCAGTACATGACTATATTAAAAATGTACAGGATCTATAAGGTTTAGTATATGATATTGCCTCAAAACTATAATAGCTTATCAAGTAACGGAACATAAAAACTCACTGTGCCCTACCAGAATGCTTCTCTACTATCCCATGTCTCCAAGTAATCACTGGTCCACTTTTCATTACTAAGTCCAGTTTGCCTGCTTGAGAGTCATGCAGTACATATTCGCTGGCGGCTTCTCTCAGTATGATTTTGTTGAGATCTCATCTTGGTAGCATGCACATCAATTCTTCTATGGATTGTGAGCTGGGATTCCTATGGCGGATGCTCTGGCAGTGCAATTTCACAGTCATCTCTTCCCTGAAGTTTGGCTAACATTTAGGTTCTTTTCTGTCAGTAATATAAAATTTCGGAATTTTCCTGAATTCAAATAAAAAGGGGACAGGGTGGAAAGGGGTAAAGTTATTTATGATTTATGAGCTAATATCAAGAAAAGAATGCATCAGAATGATCAATGAAAGCAGATTTACTTATTGTTGTTGAAACATGAATTTAATGGCATATATTGCAATCATATGTTTATGCAATCATAAACCTTTATTTTATTAAATGTAGACCTTATTTTATAATCTCTGGTCATCAATGTCTGCTTAGCAATTCTCCTGTTTACATAGACTCTTTATAGACTATTAAAGCTGAATACTATAGAAAACAGTATTTCTCTTTACAGACTTCTGTCCTATCCCAAACCTTGATTACTCTGTATAAACTGCCCTTCTTATCTATATGCAGTGAAAATTAAGTGAAAACATTAAGCCATTATTCCTGATTTCTTTTTACTATATCCACACATGTGTCTTAAGACTCTGTGGACACATCTGCAACACTTAATTAGCATCACTGCTGGTCCAGCAGATCCCAAGATCCCTTTCTTCTATAAAGGGTCAATAAACTTTTTTATTTGTATTTATACAAATGATATAATTTTGTGTTTTTGTAGGGCTGAATTTAATAAAAACTATCCTCAATTGTATGGATGTGGATGTATTCTTTATCCAGTCAAGGACTGAAAGGCATCCAGCCTCATTCTATCCCTTGAATACTGTGGCGAGTAATAAGAATGGCTGTGTGTCTGAGGTGAAACAATGTAGAACCCTTCGTTTATAGTAGCATAGCTGGGTCAGGCAGTGTTTCTATTTTTGTTATTTTGAGTGAACTCCAGACTGATTTCCCTAATAGCTGGATGGATTTACATTCTCTCCAGCAATGTGTATAATGCCTTCCTTCCCCCACACAAATATTTTCCAGCAGTTTTCATTTGGTTTCCCACAGACAGCCCATCTGACTGATGTGAGGTGGGATCCCAATGTAGCATTAGTTTGCATTCCTTTGATGGCTAAGGATGTTTAACACGCTTTCTTGTTTATCTGCTATTTAAAATTCATCGTTTAGAAATGATGTGTTCCCTTGATTAGTCCAGTTTTGATGTTTAGGTTTTTTTTGGTATTTAGTATTGTGAGTTCTTCTTCTAAGTTTTATCCTCTGTCAAATATATGCTAGACTGTGTATTCATTTGATCTTTTTTTTTTCTTGAGTAGGATTTCCACAGCTACTGAAGTCCCTTTCAGAATGCTCTTCAGAAGTAAAATGTTATAAATTAAGAGAAATTCGTTTTTCTTGATTTTACATTTTTGTCATTTATTTATAAATGTTGGCAAATTAACTAGTAAGATGTTCCCTCTACACATATTCTTTTTCTTATGTGTGTTGCAGTGCAGGTTCAGAGGTTAGACGTCAACCTCAGGTGTCTTTCATTGGTTTTCACTGGCTTGAGAGGGAATTCCTCTTGTTCTTCAGCAGCATTGAGCACGATATCTGGCCCGTGGACTTCTAGACGTAACTCTACCTCCAGCTTCTTGGTGTAGAGCTGGGACACAGGCATCCACTACCACATCTGGTATTCATACAAGTTATGGGTATCCAAACTTATGTCCTCACATTAGCATGGCAACTTCTTTTGCCTACTGAATCATTTCCCCAGCCTTAGAAATAATATCTTGTTTGTTTTTTATTGGTTTTATGGTCAGCTCTTCTGTTCCATTTGCAGTCCATTTTGAGTTATCTGCTTCTTAAAGTTAATTTCGCTGCAATGTGGCTTCCCAGTTGTTATTGCACTGATTGCTTTAAAGATTATCCTTTCTCCCACTGGATTACTTTTTCATTTTTACTTTTAAAAAAATCAATCGTATAGGCTTATTTCTGGATGTTGCTCTATTCTACTGATCTATTTCCTATCTTGGCATCAAGCCCACGTGGCCTGGCTTCCAGCAACATTACAGTACATCTTGGAGTGAGGCACAAATCTTCTTCCAAGGACGGAAGGTCAGAATCAGATAAAAACAGGTGTTACTTGGTGAAAATGCCCAGAGGATGTTGCTGGAGCTCCTTACATCTGTCCAGCTACGATAGGTCTGTCCCTGATTCCTCTGGAAAGCTGATACAAGGAAGGAGGGATGGAACAACCCCAACCACAAGGCAGAAGCACAGACAGAGAGCCCTGCTAATGTGTAAGTCAGACTCTCAGACAGGGATTGAAATGGCATTGCAACAATCACCTCAGCATCTTTCCCTGATGTTCCCACTGAAATGACTTATGAGCAATAAGCTCTGGTTATACACTCGCATGATTAATGTTTCAAAAACCAAAACCACAAGGACACCTTTAGATAGCTACATATTGCCAGAAACAAATCAGCTTGCCTAAATACACAAATAAGGTGGCTGAGACAGATTAACTGGGTAGCTCAGGATTATTCTGCCAAAAATATGATACCTTTCTCCATCCTGTTCCATCTCAGGGGTTTGTCATCACCAAGGCCAGTCTCCACGAATTTCCCCCATCCGCTCTACTGTTCCCTAGATTGGCAGGAGCTTTTATAAATACAGGACCTGTCCTTGTCAAAATACCAAACCAATAATGTACTATCAAAGCAGCCAATGAGGAAAACTCCATAGATTTACAATGTTAACATGTATGCTTGCTATGCTAAGAAGAAAATAAATACATCACAAAGGAAATGAAAACATGGCCACTTTCCTAAAAGCATAAGAACACTTCTGGCTCCAATGAGTTGAAACTGACTTGGCTAAGATTCTGATGAGCACAGTCAGAGGCAATAAAAGTTACAGAGTGGGACTTCGAGTGGTCATTTCTCCATAGTTTGAGGGAAAGCTCATTTTAGTTGGAGCATGTTGTTCATTGTAAGTCTTCAGCAGGGCATAAGAAGAGAGCATTGGAGGCATGGAAAATTACTGTGGCCAAAACAGCTTGAATAGAAAAATACGTTCCACACAAATGCATAGGGAAGTGGTCAGAGACTATCTTGCAGTAATGTTGCTCCAATTGGCCAAGTTGAAGCCATGCTGGGGTGTGACCCACTTAGCTGTTTAAATACCGAGCAGTTAAACCAGTCTTTATTTCAGACAGGATACACATGCACACAAAGACACACAGCGAGAGAGACATACACACATAAACACATAAAATTACCATATTCCAGACATATTAAAATATAGAAGTGGCCATATTATTAGAAGAGCAATTCCTTCACGGTATACCTAGTGCTTGAGTTCTGAATCGCATCCTATGTGACAACTTGTGGATCACTTCCGCCTTTTGCACCTTAGGATGTTTACACACATTGAGTGTTAAACACATGGATATCAGCAACAGTCAGGTGGATTTGTTTCTAATTCAGATGTTAAGCAATTTCACACCTGACTTTCTGTTTACAAATGACTTCAACATTAATGGAAACACACTTGTAAGTAGCAGACAGTGGCAGAAAAATTAAAGCACACTTTTCAAAAGTACCTTGGTGTTCACTCTCTTTGAATGATGCTTTGATTGTTGCTGCATTAAAGTACATTTGGATGGCAACTTTTTATCAGGTAGTATACTGGCACTCTAACATCCTTGGGTAACATTTTAGCCTTGCTCTCACCTCCAGGCTTTACAGAGAGCCAGCTTGAGAAAAAGGAGGCAACCGGCATTCTGGTGCTGACACTCAGTTCCATGAGTTTAGGTAAACTGTCTCCATCTCTTTTCTTAAGTTTATTCATTGATAGAAATGGAGGTGCCATTACCTCCTTTGGTTATATTAATTGTGGTGATGGAAAAATGCAGCCTTTTCATACCATCAATGAAATACCAAAACTTCCCAATAGTCATTAGTGTTCTACCGTTCTCTTTTGCCCTGTCATCAATCCAAAATAAAAGACTTCACAATGTTCTTTTTTTCCTGGACTCATAGTTATCTTCCATATGTTATGGAAAGAATGAGGATGGAAAGACAAACCATATTAATACATTACTATATTAATGTACCTCTATTTAATCTAATGCTATTAACACAAACTGGATTCTCTCAGAATACTTTTTCAATACTTCATTTTTGTAGTCATTTAACCTTTTTGACTTGATAGACTTTAATCTTGGCTATTGTCATTTAGATATAATAGGTGACACAGTAGAGGAGACAGCATGGAAAATATATAATGACCTCTGAGGGAAGAGAATAAGAAATAAGACATACAACGCACAGAATAAGAACTATATAGTCTTGCTATCTGGGGTCTGTATTTAAGTCCATTGTAGGATGCCTACTGCTTGCTTGGGACAGCCATGTGTTTTCCAGCACTGAAAATCTAGAAACTATGCTTATGCTCTAAGCCATCAGCATATATAAAAATCAAATGAAATTTTCTTACAAATATTAGATAACTTTCAATGACTGAAAAGGGTTTGTTTGTTGTTTTTCTATTTTAAGGTAAAGAGATATATTGTGGTTATGGATTTCATTCTGTTCCCATGTTAGAGTTATGAAGTTACAACAATGATGTTTAATATAAAACTTACACATACCCAAGATGCTCAAAAATAACATCAGAGTATATTATGCATGGATACTTTTTTTCTCCTTTTTTTCTTTATTAACTTGAGTATTTCTTATTTACATTTCGATTGTTATTCCCTTTCCCGGTTTCCAGGCCAACATCCCCCTAACCCCTCCCCCTCCCCTTCTATATGGGTGTTCCCCTCCCCATCCTCCCCCCATTACCGCCCTCCCCCCAACAATCACGTTCACTGGGGGTTCAGTCTTGGCAGGACCAAGGGCTTCCCCTTCCACTGGTGCTCTTACTAGGCTGTTCATTGCTACCTATGAGGTTGGAGCCCAGGGTTAGTCTTTGGGTAGTGGCTTAATCCCTGGAAGCTCTGGTTGGTTGGCATTGTTGTTCATATGGGGTCTCGAGCCCCTTCAAACTCTTCCAGTCCTTTCTCTGATTTCTTCAAAGGGGGTCCCATTCTCAGTTCAGTGGTTTATGCATGGATACTTAATACCTGAAGACCAGACTAAACAAGATCCTTTCCAGTGATATGACCCAGCATACATAGTAGACACTCAGGTCCCCACCAGGTCAGCTCCTACAAAAGTAATCTGAACTCTCATAAAGCCTAGAAGTGACCAGGGCCCTGTTAGCATCTGCATTTCCTGGGGTACTGGTTAGCCATATCTGAGGTGACACATCAGGATGTCTAGAGAGTTCTAGTCTACATTGTTTTAAGCAGTGGGAGTTAAGGCCCCCAGTTATGATCACCTGGTAGTGCACTATTGACACTATATCGAGAGTTTTAGATCACAGAACACCAGAATAACTGAAATCAACAACATGGTGGTTAAACATTTCCAGCAACCCCACGGTTCTCAACATCTGAAAACAATTTGAGGGCTGGGCCCAGCCCAGGAGAATGTCTAATTTCCACTAATGTAGGAAGGTCTATCCAGGCCTTGCCATAGCCACACAGACAGCAGTTGAGACAGTCTTCAAGGCTGATTCCAGCTAAATGTGCTGAAAATTGTTCCCTGGCATTGTTTCAAGTTCTTCATTTTGGAGCCATGCTGTCTGAGTCCGGTTCTTAGGTGACCACTTACTAGATGTGTAAGTTTAGGCAAGACCATTTCGTCTTACTTCCTTCACCTGTGAACGGAATAAATAACAACACCCCCTCATTAGGGAGCTGGTAGGTTAACTCGGAGGAAATAAAAACGAATTCCCAATGACATATTAGTCTTTTTTAAGCATGATATCAAGTGGTAAATAAACAGTCAAAATTAAATCATTGTATGTGTTCTTTATATTGTGCCGAACACCATATCTTTAATTTACAAGAGCTGTAAAGCTGATTTTATCATCCTCATTTTAAATAGAAGTGCTATTGTCAGCCATCCATGCTGCTAGATTAATCATGATTTGCAAAGCGGTCCCTTCCTTTCACAGTTACTGACCCCCATTAAGCCTCATTCTCTCCAAGATTTTCTGAGAAATACCAATAAAGCAATTACCTGTCCATGATTGGTAGGAGGGAGAAAGCTCTAAATAAGCCAAAAATTCCATGCTGGAAAGGAAGGCTCAGCAGTTACCTTGTTATTTTCAAGGGAACAGTATGGCTAATTCATTGTGTTATTGGCAGAAGACTCTCTCTGTAGAGCTTCATATAGAATTGAACCAAGTAAGAAGAGTGGTGCAAAGAGAACAAAAGGTTAAGAAGATATTTTTTAAGACAATATAAGAAAATGCAAAATAGCTTGCCCATCATGAGGGTCTATGTAAAGGAATTCATCTGTTAAGGGTGTAATTGTAGACTCTCTGGTTTAATAAAAATGAAACAAAATCATTCCAAAATTAAATATCTACATTTTATATAAAAAGTGTGTTTACATGGTCATAAAGACTGCCTCACCTAAACTAGCCATGAGTACAACTTTGCCCAAGAAAACTGCCTAGTGCTAGGGTGGTCAACTAGGGAAGAAAAGATCAGATAAGTCTCAGGATTGCCACATACAGGCTGGGAAACATTTTGTTCTTTACTGTTTTCTTTGCTGATGTGCTGGATGGATCTAAAGGAGAGAAATCATGACTCAATATTCCATCATACAAGGAGAGTCGGCCCTGGAATCAGTCTCCAGAGTTTCCTTCCTCATGAGCATATGATACCTTCCATATCTAAAACTCTGTATGGAGGACCACCTCAGGGACAGCATCTAAGTGCAGAATAACAGCCTGGTTCCCTGAGGCTTCAAGCTCCTTGTAAGCCTCTAGGTGAGAAAGTTTCCATTGCTGGGTTAGAGATTACAGCAGGTGGTAGACTGCCCGCCTAGTACACACTCAGACGTGGAAGCCATCTCTGGCACAGGAACCAGGCACCAGGGCACAGACCTGCACCCCAACATCAGGATGGAGAAGCAGAGAATCGGGTGTGGGAGCCAATCCTAGGCTACATAAAACCCATCAAAGCCGAAGGGAGGGACGGAAGGAGAGAGGGACAGAAGGAGAGGAGAGGGAGAGGGAAAGAAGAGAGGGAAAGAAGGAGGGAGTCAGGGAGGGATGGGAACAAAGGAAAGGAAAAAAGGGAAAAATTTAAATTTAAGCAACAAAATCAAACTGAAACCATCTTCAGACTAAAGAAAAAGACTCCTCAGACATGAAGCAATTCTCAAGTCAGAAAAAGCAATGAATAAATCAGTCTTGCAATATTTCTCTCCTTTCTCTTTACTCTTTTGATGTGGCAGTGAAAGACTCATTACCATTTTAACAAGTTCCTCCGGCAAATATCAGCCCAAACAGCGAACCCTCAGTGAGGCCATACTGGAAAAAGAAAATCCCAGCATTACCTCCTTTAATGAATAAAACTAGAAACTGTCTAAACAACGTCTAATTCAGAAATCATTTAGTTTGGCTTTCAGGAGAGGCAAACACTGAGTCAGATGTACAGGAGAGCACAAATATGGACGCATTTTTCTCCTCAAAATATCGAGGCCTTGACAAATCTGAAGAGCCTAGATGTGGTAGAGAATGGAGTTAGGTAATCATAACCTGCAACCAAGAGTCACAACTTTGGTTCCTGAGAGAATATAAATTGGTATTTAAATAGTATATTGCTACAATAAAAAAAAATTCAGTTCAGTTCCTAGAACGTCCTTTGGGTAACTGGTTCACAACCACCTATAACTTTACCCCCAGGGAATCCACTGACTGGACTCCACAGGTGCCTGCAATCATGTCCACACAGACGCATGCATGCTAGCAGACACATACACAATACACACACACACACACACACACACACACAAACTCAAATTTAAAAAAATAATAAAATACACATCTTTCAAGACTGAAATACTGCACATCAACTGTACCTGTAGGAAGCCTTCATCCCACCAGTCCCCGTTTCTAAAACTTTGAACTGATAGATACCAGTGATTCCATCAAAATCTGTCAGATCATGTTTAAATTCTTGCTTGCTCTAAGATTTTAAAAGCATGGTTCAAATCACGTGCTTACTATCGCGTGCTTACTATTGTAAACAATTAAGCTTCATCTTCCACCCACCTACCCAACCCTGCCCCTGGGGTAAGAGTCAAAAGGAACTTAATGGTAAGCACAAAGCTGCCGCTGTCCATCCTTCGTCTAGATTTGTGATGTACCTGCTAGCACTCTGCCCTAGGAAAGCAATACACAGTTTAAGAAATGCTGCATCCAGGATCTAAATACAGGCAATGCCGTGGGGACCAATATGATTTTAGGCTACAATTTGTTCACTCTCGGAAATTCAAATTTTAGGCTGCTCATGCAGCTCAATGGCGGAGTGATCATGTGGTACATGTAATATTATAGGTTTATCTTTAGCATCCCTACCCCCAAAAGACCCAACATGATTGCAGCTCTTGTGTTAAAATGTAGCCAGTTCTCTCTTCTGCAATCTGTATCATAGGAAGAATTTGGCTAGACTAATAATTCAAACCCATTAGGAGAGAAGCATCTCTGTGATGGAGCCCGGGGAGAGGAGCTCTTGCTGCTAAAGAGAGCATTTGCATTTATGCCACTTGAGATGTTTCTATTTCTATTTGCCATAAAAATTATCCCGGGAAAAATGTTTCTTCTCATAGTGCTCGTGAGAAGCGTTCATTTTTAGACCCTCTGATATAAACTGCTAAGCTCCTAAGTTCTGTATAATACATGTAAAAAGTGAATGAAAGTCAAAACAATTATAATTGGGTTGAGTGGAATGGTACTCAGGACTCAAGGAAAAAAGTCAGACAACAGCACAAGGTTCGTACTCAGTTGATGAAAGGGAAAATGCAACTGCACCTCTCTCTTAAATGAAATCACAAAGTCACTGCACAGTGAGTCACTTGTCACAGGATGTGAGAACTGTAGGAGACTAGCACAAAGAAGAAAGCTAGACAGGAGCGCTGGCACTGATCGCACCTCTCCACTGCTTCTCCAGCTTCTTCCAAGAGCCTCGGTGGTGTGTACCCTGCGCTAGAAGGAGACAAAGTTCTTTACATTCATTCAAAACCACCCAGAAGGCTAAACTCATTCTCATGCTTCATGGGGAGCTTTGGTGTGGATTTAAATAGCAGGTTCCGTGGATTATAAACTTTTAATGTTCCAGGCAGCCCCAAATTGTTGGTCATGGCAAACACTCTGAAGTATTAAAAATCAACAATCAAGCTCTTCTTCTCTCTGTGTACGTGTGTGTTCCCCTTCTCCCTCTCCACCCCCTAATCTCTCCTATGGTCTCCCTGGCCTCAGTCCTTAATATAAATATGGCATGATTTCCTATTCTAGACTATGCGTGGCATGGATGAACGTGGGAGTGCTGAAATCTGTGAGTGCTGAAGGATCCAGGTAAAAATTGACAGTGTGTTTATCTATGTCCCAAATTCCTGTTCATTTCCAAAGTCAATTTGAAGTTTGTTTCTTTCTTGCCTTAACATTTATATATCAGGTAGAAAGCACTGTAAAATTCCATCCCTCATTTAATATTTTCCAGAAGGGCATATAAATAGAGCCAGGGCTGTAAATATATCACTAAATCAGGGCTGTGTTAGAATGTCCCTACCAACAAAATTTTTAACCAACAGATTGGGAAAAAGATCTTTTCCAAAAATCCCAGCATACAACAGATAGAGGGCTTATATCCAAAATATACAAAGAACTCAAGAGTTAGACCAGGTCCAAGGGGAGACAAATAACCCTATTAAAAAATGGGGTTCAGAGCTAAACAAAGAATTCACAGCTGAGGAATGCCTTCAATGGCATTAAGAAACACCTAAAAGAAATGTTCAGCATCAGTTAGTCATAAGGAAATGCAAATCAAAACAACCTGAGATTTCACCTCACACCAGTGAGAATGGCTTCCTGCTCAAAACTCAGAGATCTTCAGTGGTTGCTGATGTCTCCTATGCTCAATTCCAACCAAGAGGGAAGGAATTGATAGTAAAGACTGGAAGAAGAAATAAATATTCAGGAATCCATTCTGTCAAGATCCCTTGGATGAGCCTGCTAATGGGGTAGTCAAAATTAACCTGCGGTTCTCAGTTGCAGTAAGATCATAGGGGAAAGAATTTAGGACGCAAAGGAGGTAACCACATAGCAGAAATTCTAAAGGTAGCTTGTGTTGGGCATTCTAACACCAGAGGTGCTAGTAACCTTCAGTCATGGGAGCTCAGTCAAGGCCAGCCTTAGAAACCATGGCTGCATTGCTCCCTGGGTATATTACAAGGCAGTAGCTGGTTCTTGAGCTATATGGGTTCCATTTCCTCTGGTAATACAGAAAACACTAAAGATTAGGAAGAAAGTGGTCCCCTAAGAGTCTGCTATGGGTTAAATCGTGTCAACCCAAAATATAATTTAAATCTCAATTCTCAGTATCTCAGAATATGAGTTATTTGGAGACAGAATTCTGCCTTCTTTGATTACCATAGTAAAAATGAGGTCACACTGGATATGTATGGAATCCAACAAAATCATCAATGTGAGAGCCATATGGAGAAGGGCAGAGACCTGAAAAATGTCTATGAGAGGAAGAGCACCAACAAACTAAAAGAGGAAGGGATCTTCTGTTTTCCCAGGGAAAATGGCTACTGTCAGCCTATTTCTGATGCCCAGAAGCCAGAAATATGATCCGACTAGTCTGTGGTTCTTTATTACACAAGTCCTATGACACACACCTTATCTAACATGACATCGATTTATATACCTCCAAATAATGCACACGCAGAGAGTCCCAGGGATCTCATAACATGTAATCCAAGGATGTTTTTCTAAACACCCTAGTGTTTATCTGCCCCTTCCTCACAAAGGAACAAGGTGTTTCTATAGTAAACACCTGAGTAGATCCAAAACAGGAAAACAGAACTGGCAGACTCTGAAGAAACATCAGAACTGGCCCAACAAGTCCTCATTGTGTTCCATCCCCATCCAGCCTCCTGATCCCTGACCTTCTGACATGGCACACTTTAATAGACCCAAGTCTGCAATGAATGAGGATAACATTCACCAAACATGTTCCACCCACCAGGCATCGAGTAACCTTTGTATGTGCCATATTGTAGCACTTCAGTTATTAGGAAAGATAGACATTTTCTTCATTGAATGATGGAATGAGAAAGTGAGATTTGGATGTACTCAGTAGATTAAATTCTGGCTTGAAGACCCAGATTCGATAAACTCAATGCCTCAGTCCAGTCCTAAATCTGATACTGTTAGACCAAAAGGAAAAGATGGGGACCACAACTGGAAAGTTATGAATAAACTACAATGCCAGTGATGCAAAAGGAGTCGCAACACTTCCTCAGAATTATTCCTCAGTGTGTGCTCTGTCTTAAGGAGATGGTTTCTCCATGAATGTAACACAGAACCAAACTCACTGCTGAGAGAGAGAAAAAGAAAAACTGTGCCAAATAATGTACTATCCATAAAGCAATCTCAGATGAGCGATCTTTGTCTTCATCTACTTTCGAGTCTCAACAAATTATGAAAGACCATTTTCTATAAGCATTTGTTGGCACCACTGATATTCAATCAGTGGACTATACATTTTAAGCAAATATCATTTTTTTTCTAGAATCTGCAGGTAGGTTGGTATACAAGGTGAGTGCTTGGAATGATGTGCATATTAGCTTTCTGCTCTAAAAATCAGATTTTGTGACAGCCATTGCTGCCCTCAGAAATAAAGCTAAAGTTAGCAAGTACATAGACACATAGTCCCCCTGTGTCACCACCAATTGCAAGTGTCCAACACTAGAACCACTCATTTAAATCTGACCTCTTAAGCTTTAATGTGAATACACGCCCTGGAGATGCTTTTTAAATGCAAGTTCTGATTCCACAGGTCTAACATGGAGTGTGTTAATCATTTCCCCTAACAGAGTTCCCAAATGAAATCCAACTTATCTTTGAGGTCACTTTGAACATCTCAGTTGTCAGATGACAAGGATCACAAAACCCTTGGCATTACCACTGAACCTTTCCATATATACAGGAATGACCCTGCCTTCCAGTTCCCACTGAACATTTCTTCTCATGTACTGAGCCCAAAGCATGCATTAGTTCCTTTGTGAACATTCTTCAACATCTGCCCTTCCCTAGGCACATCTCCTCCTTCCTTTAGGCATTTCTTGGCTTCTATGTATTATGTTGTATTAAGTATTACAGACTTAATTTTGTCTTCACGGCAGATTGTATCCCTGTTGGGCAGGGCTGGCATTTATCATGTCTCCTTTATCCTTTGCATCTAGTAGGCCAGCTCATTGGGAAGAGAAGTCAGTGAAGGTTGGCTGAATGGATTAACCAGACCTGGGCTAGAATGTCAGAATTTAAATTTATCCTTTCAAGATGAACTGGTTCATCTCTCATTCTCTCTGCCCTTCACAAGGTGGTTGGTTCAGCATGCTGAGTCCTACTCACTTTCAAGATTCTCTTACAATACAGCATCACTTTTTTATGGACCATCATTTAAAATTGCAGACCTCTCCTGGGAAGAATAGAGCCCAGAAAAGGATGTCTTAATTAGAGGTACTTAGAGGCTGGAGTGTTTTGAGCAAATCACTACTCTCTCTGCCTTGGCTTCTTGCTTTGAAAAGAGTTATGCTAATACCTTCCTACTTGTTCTGGAGTTAAGAAAGTTGTATAAGAAACATGGTAGGAATCATGCTCAGCATAAGGTAAGAGTTATTGGATGCTGTCTGTGGCTGCTGGTATGGTAGAGTAGAGCCTATTGGCATGCTCCCTCCTAGCAAAAGAACTATAGACATCTGACCAAGATGCTCTGCTTCTCATCAGGGTCACATGTCCCCAAGGCCATGCTTTCTTTGTTTCCTGCACACAACATTGTGCTTTTGTATGTGCTTTACTTTTGCATTCATCCCTGTCTTACCTCGTCCTTGATGTTCCTTCTGTTATGCTGCTCAAAAAAATGTAATGGCCATGACCCTTCCTTCTCTGTGTTCTAGTCCCTCCCCTTTATATGGGCTCATAAGGAAACCATTCACAGTGACTCCAATCTCTGTCCACTGAAACTGTCTTTATTACATGATAGGAATTTCATTTTTATTCACTTATTTTGTAACCTTGTATATCATTACCTTTTCTGACTTCTCAGAGGTAAAATGACCCACAACAAATGTCATATTCTCTTTCTCAACAGAAAGAGAGGTTCAGCATGGGAGGAGCTGAGCCATCCATTCCACTTGTAGCTCCTCTCTCAAGGAAGACACAGATTAAACACTTCAACAAAGAACCTTGCAATCCCCCTTTCTTATATAACTATTAATTATACTATTTCTGATTTCAAACATGTGGACTTCTGGCTAAATACGTATTGCATTGTTTCTGTACTATATTCCTGAAAGCCTTTCTACTAGACATGTCACTTTTGATAAAAGAAAGATCCAATTTCAAAGACACCAGTCCTGATAATTGTAATGAGAGGTCTTGCAATTAATGCAAGAAATACACAACGTAGAACTCCAATCAATCATCAGTTACACAATAAAAAAATTATTTAACATGACTTCAAATTATTGCAGAACAGATGTAGTGATGTTTCAAATTAAAGGACATGTTCACATTACACTTCACAAATTTTCAATAACATCCTGCTCTAACATTTTCCAACATTAGTCAATCATTAACTGGTCCCTGTCAGTGTAGGAGATTCTGCACTGCTGACACAATCTTGGTAATATAAGCCTTGGCTCAAAAAGGAAAAAAAAATATAAAATCGTAGTCATCTTAAGGTCATTAAAAGACCACTGAAAACAATGAATACATCCAGGTCCCCGTGCTACACAGTGAATGAGAAAATACATTGAATCAGTTCTGCAGCTCAATATAAAGTGCTCAACACGTAGAGGTATGAGCTTGCCTCTTCCACAAGAGCCCAGGACACCCCAGAGAGGATAGTTATATCTGTTAAAGTGAGAGACCATTCTAGAAGGAAAGCTTCTCTACCTAGCAGAAGAAATAGTCATTTTTCTGAAAATCCCTTTCATTTCTGTATTTATGTTGCTGAAATCCATAGGCCACAGGCTGTAACTAACCATAGTGAGATTATGAAAAGCCACTTAAAAAACAACAAAGAAACCATGGGTCAGGATCACGGGACAACAAAGCACAGTTAGCTCTCGTGTGGTCCAAAGATATATCTGAATGAGATGGAAGTTCCTCTCACTGTCCACTCATACCCAAATAGAAAAAGGTCTTCCCACTTCAAAGTCTTCGGTGTCCCTTCTCTGTTTTTATAACAAAAATCCTTTATCCTTTGCATAGCTCTGAAGGTCCTATGGGGACTTCCCTGACCTTCAAGTTTATCTTATCTTTCTTCTTTCTGAGTCTAAACATGAGAATTTCTCAGAAAAGCTTGCAGCTCAAGAACTCTCATGTTGGTCCCCTTTCATGGCAACCAAAAGAGCCTTCTCACCCTACATACTAGAGACAGATACAAATATATAACCACTGATCACGAAGCAATGGAGTTGGTGAGTCCCTCCCCTTTAAGAAGGTCTGTGACTGACTATATATTCTCAAGTCTCTGGTCACTCACTGGAACATGTTCAATCTAACAGAAGCCACATATTTAAAAAACCTGACTTTCCTCTTGGCAGCTATCAATTTCCAACAATTCTGCAGCTAGGAACCAGATTTGATGACCACCACCCATCTCCATGATGGGATTTGTCTGGCTTGAACTGTGAGTTCATATGTGCAACTGCTCTATTGTGTACAGAAAGAAAGCTCTGCTTTAGTCATCCACCACCTCTGACTCCGACAAGCCTTCTTCCTACTCTTCCACAATGGTCCCTGAGCCTTGGATAGAGTACTGTGATAGAGAAGTCCTATCTATGGAGGAGCAACCTGATATCTGCTATTCTCTGCACCCTGACCAGTTGTGGGTCTCTGGATTAATAGCCATATCTGATGGCAAAGCAGGATTCTTTGCTGATATTTAAGAGAGGCACTAGTGTGGGGACTTGTGCATTATTCTCGTGCCAAGGAAATATGAAGGAATGTCCTGGTTCCTCATTAACTCCTCAAGAATTCAACAACCTTTCATACAATATCAGCACACCCAGAACTGTTAGCTTCAGTCTTCATACATGCTGCTGTGAACAGATATATCAGAGCATACCCAGAAAATAAAACAAAGAAACAAACAGAAAAACAACTGAAGCTTCTCATAATCAAGCACACTACTTCCAGATGGCATTGGGGCGGTAATCAAACAATGACCTTGACTTGTGTCTGTAGCAGTCCAGGTCTTCTATCTATGGGTCCATCCCATTTTCAAGATGGTTTTTCCACTGAAACATGAATGATAGCATCTGTCACTTTCACTAAATGTCTGTATGCACAACTGGTACAAGAAAGATTTATGCCAGACTAGCAGAGTGGACACAGGCTGCCACCTCCATCATAGGCCCAGGACCTACCCTATGAATTTGGGCATGAAATTGGCTCATGGATTAGAGATTTTGTGCTTCAAATGTATCCCACATTTTTCTGACTCTAACACATCCATTGTAACTACTTCATCACTTTGGGCAGCCTTCTTGAATGTCAGAAATGGGATGATTGCTGGAAGGGACTGATGGAAGGTTCTGCTCAATAGAAGGAAAGAGCAGAAGGAACAAAGAACGACTTCCAACTCATGATATAGCAGCCAGAAAGTTCACTTGCTAGGAGCTCAGGGGAAGGAATTTTAACTATTTGACATAAAAGATCTTGAGAAGAAGAAGCTGACCTCCCTGAGATGATGAAATAGAGTTCTCAGCAGCCCAGCTGGACCAGCAGCTACAGGTTGCTGCTGCCAGAAGGAAAGCCTAGCTCACTTACAGGGAGGAGAAGGAACAGGACTATGATGTAATTTAGGTCTCAGAGCAAGCAACAGTCTTCTCATCCAAAGTCTAATACACACAAAAAAGGTGGAATTGCCAGGAGATCCCTCTGAGGCTCCAATCTCTTTTGAAGCAGATTCTTTTCTTAATTATTTTGATAAGATTTTCTAGGGCCTAAACCTCATGAGTCAAGACTGAAGATATGGTTCAACATGCTTCGAATGCCTAGACTATGAGGATGACTTAGGCCTTGAAAGAAGAATCCTGGTTTGTGATAGTCACAAGTCCTACATGAGAGACCAGGAAGAGGTACACACTAGCACTGGTCAAAGTTTCAGCACTCAAAAGCAAGGGAAGAAGGAATGTCCATCCCAGATTGTAAATAACAATTCAGTTGATTGTGGCAGCAGTAGCTGTAGAATTGAACCTAGTTTCAAAGATACTGAGATCCTAAAGTCAGCCTGGCAGGACCGGACTCCTACCTGTTACTTGGCATGGGCCTGTTGTAAAAATCACAGCTAATCACACTTAAATAGGAGGAAAGCAACCACGACATTTTTGTTTCACAGTTTTCATTGTTTTTGTTTTTGTTTTTATTAAATGAAGGGCCCAAACTATTTTGTTTTTCATAAACAACTACTAAACAGAAGTTAGACCTTTGTAAATCTCTAAGATTGAATGAATTCCTTTAGCAATCTCTGCCCTGTCCAGTTTTAACATATAAATAAACAAATAATAAATAAAGAAATACTGGAACAAAACCAAATAAAATCTAACATAAAATCTTCAGATTTTATCCCACTTTCTAGAAAACAGAACATAGTTTACCAAGGATAATCTGAGGTCAAATTGAATTGTAGGATAAATCTTAATTTGGAAAAACACAAGCAAAGAGTATATATATAGTTTTTCTTTTGGGAAAAGTTTCTTCATAATCAATAGAGATTTTAAATACTCTGAACCTGTTTGCCTAGTAGTCAAACATTTTGCATCAACAGAATAAAAATTATCTTTCTAATTTCATGAGTAAGATGCTACAGGGCTCTATCTGGTACTTTGAAATACGACTAGATAAAAAATTGAATATTCTTAGATTAAAATACAGTTTTAAACATTTAATAAATTTGAAGCAGTGAGGGTGAAAACATTTCTTCTCTGGCCTTAAAAGTAGGAGGTGAGGAGGGTTGAACCATCTTAGAACCCAGGAGGCTGAGTCTCCTCTAATGGCCTGATAATAATTTCCGGCTATTGAGAGAACAGTGTGCCCAGTGCCCTAACTGCATTTTGTGAAATTAATAAAGTGAGAAATTGGAAGTATCTTCTATCTTCCTCTCAATATACCTGTTCTGCTTAAAGAACATGCTTGTTTTTTCACATGAAATCAACTAAAAACAAATCATTTGCAATTGTCTCCAAGATAAACTTCAAACTTAGTTAAGCGTGAACATCAATCCTTTTTCTGAGAATCAATTCTGCTACTAAAATGTTATTTGCATTTCTTCATAGCTTGTGGAGTTATAGTTTTCATGATAATATTTTACGATGTCACTCAGCAGGGCCATTTCTACTGAAGTCAATAATAAGAACACAGTCATTGATTCCATTGACATTTATCAAATACCTTATTTCCATGTTCTCTGGTACATTCTGGGATGGGTCTACAAGTCTGAATAAGCCTTAGTTCTCAGAAAAAAAATATCAACAAGCCACAGAAAGAATGTAGAGAAGCCAATTATAATCTTGCATGAAACTTAACAGTGGATGTCTGGTCTATGCAGTATCCTGTTGCTGTCCTAACCATGGATGATCATATCTGGACATCCTTGAACACTGAACTGAGAGATCATCCCCATATAGAAATCAGGTATTTAATGAACCAGCAGTACAGCTTCTGTGTCCAATGAAACCATTGGGTATCAGAATATAAGTGCCACAAAGGTTTTGTAATGTCCAACATTATAAACTGATTAAAGTCAATATGTACTGACACCTTGTAAAACACATATTTTTCACTGTTAGAAATGTGCTCATAGCAATAAGTACCCTGTACTTGGTTCTTGGCTTATGGTACAAATATGTTTCTCTATTCTAAGGACCCGAATATCTTCTGGACATGATGGCACCTTAGATAGGAGGAAGAGGAGTGGTGATTGGAGGAGGAGAAGGAAGAATGAAGAAGAGGGAAGAGGAAGGAGAGGAGGGGGGAGGAAGAGAAGGAGGGGGAGGAGGAGGGAACAGGAGAAGAAGAGGAAGAAGACAAAGAAAGAGGAGGGGGAGGAGGAAAGAAAAAGGGTGCAGAAGAGGTTGTAAGAAGAGGAGTTCAAGGAGTTGTGCATGTGGGCCTAGAATGTAAGGGTAGTGTCACAGCAGGGAAAACAGGGACAGCTGAGGAAAGCTAAAGGTTCCTCACTGCAGTTCTAAAAAAGCATTAAAATGAGAACAGCAGCTAATAATGGGAATGACATTAGTTCAGAATTATAACTCAAAGGAAAAAGTCAATATAGGCTGTGCAGACTTTATGTAAATTTCCCAAAGTCACATCAGTAATAGAAGACACTGCCACACGCAGCAGAGGGTAAGACTAACTGAAGGCCTAACGGCTGCAAACGGCGCTTGAATGAAGTGTGGCTGATAGATTATGTGGCCTCAGCTCTATCTGTGAACGTCAGTGATGACTAAGGACAGCAAGCAGCCTCCACGTGTGCCCCTCCCTGACTGCTACAGGAAATCCACTCCAGCAGTTCTGTGACTTTAAGAGGCTTGACTAAAGGTTTTCACAGATATAGGAAATCATCTTCTAGCAACCACTATTGTGATAACACTGAGGGGGAAAAAAATCCCTGGCTCCTTCACTGTATCTTCTTCCAGAGCATCTACTTCTCTCCTTGACTCAATAACTGTCATTTGTGGTACAAAAACCAAAAATCCGTTGTAGATTTCTTCAGCCCAGTTATAAGAAGTCGTATACTTAACACCGTAACTGAAAACAGCAAATGTCCCTTAATACAGCAACAAACCCAGCTGGGGAGGCCACATCAGATGCACACAGCAGAATGACCTTGGTTGTCTTTCTACTCATTGGCCATCCAGTGCCTACTTCCCACAGCCTGCAGTCCTTACAACTGGTTCTTCAGTAACTGCCAAATTACAAATAAACCCTTAACTCTATGGAAGTGATTCCCTCTAGGCGGTGCCCATTTTAAGTCTGTAAGTGTCTTGGATATAAAAGAGCAGTTTTTACAACTGAAGTGCTTTGTAACTGCTTATTTG
This sequence comes from Rattus rattus, assembly GCF_011064425.1. NCBI lineage: Eukaryota > Metazoa > Chordata > Mammalia > Rodentia > Muridae > Rattus > Rattus rattus. The sequence goes on along the minus strand of NC_046156.1, from coordinate 154,050,810 downwards.
ATAGTCTAACAGTGTGGGATGTTAGAAACTTCCCAAGGAAATGAGTGTATCCTGGGGAAGCCATCTCCAGGCACAGGAAGTAAACAGGCACGTTAATCTGATTCTTAAGGTCACAGCACGTACAGTTGTAAAGGTCAAGTATTTTCAAAGGCCAATCCTCTGTACTGAGATATGACGCCCCCCCCCCACCAGCCCTCTCTGTGTCTCCTCTTTTCTGGAGAAGTTAGCTCTTTAGTGTTAAACATACAGGAAGATGGAAAGGCCAGAGGAGACTAAAACAGTGTTCCTGTTATCAGTCACTCAATTTATCAACTATATGAATTCCACTGAGAGCCCTTTGCAAAGAGCAGGTAGCTCTGAATCTTGTTAGGAGAAGAGGTTTCTCAAAGTTTCCTTCTTCCACCTTGACAGACCCAGACGGATTTCTCTAAGTTGTAAACACTCTGACACAGCTTGTGACATCTGCCATTCAACATGGCAGCTTCTATGCACACAGCGAAATCCAAGTCCCACCCTCCTAGGAGGACTCCCCATCTCCTTTCCTGTGTACCTCGGACTGAGACCACCTGATGAGACACACTCCTGCTCTACTGCAATTACTAGTTAACTGTTCCAGCAGTTTCTCCCAGGTTGTGGTCTTGGCATAAGATTAGATTCCTTTGAGAGGGAAGTGAATTGACTGATATATTACAACAGATAGTTGTTTAAGACTTAGGATGAATGAGGAACTCTGGGATGCTACAGGGTACATGTTCTGTCTAAATGAGTAAGTCAAATCCAAAACGATTTTTAAAGATTCTTCAGGGAGAATAAAATACATTTTAAGGAAGATTGCCCACTGTGTTACAACTGTGTGAACCATAGCTACCATCTACTTCTGCCAGCACAAGTGCCAATCAAAGGTATTTAAATTTACACCACACTCTTTAATAAATTCCCATTTAATTAAGCAGAAACTACTAAGGCATCTTAAGAATGAGCAAAACCTCATTACAAACATGTTTAGTTGCATTTAAATGAATCCAAATGTTTATGTCTGAAATACACTGCTTATTCAGTGTCCTCTTTTACAGTAAAGGGTAAACTAAGAAGAAATAAACATAAGTCATTTTAGACGTAGTATTGGGATATCAAAGATTAAAAATATTCCCTCTCCAAAAACTACATAGATATATGATTCCGAGAGATGATAGATGTCTCTATTAAATATTACTTTACAATGGAAAGAAACAGCAGTCAGTGAGGGAGAGCTAATTTTCTTTGGAGAGTGGTATACAGTAGCCACTCCAGATCATCCAGTTTTGAAGATAATTCCTTGATGAAATTAGAGTTTGATTTTATTTCTAAGCTTACATACCAATTTTGTAGATCACAAATTGATGAGTTTCGCACAGTTTAGACTAATCCCTGAATGCAAATTGGACATCTTGTCTTTATTAAATTGAACACACTGACTCTATTACATGCCCAAATCCCCAGAGGTAAATTGTGAAGTGTTTCAGATCTACCTCAAGTTATAATTAGGCAGCAGCTTAAACTGTAAGAGCAAGTCCGTCATGTGGCAGCAAACTAATTAAATTAGCAAAACACATTAAGTCTCATCAGCTAACGCTTTGCAAAGATTTCCTATGCGGTCGGGACACTTTCAGTGATGGTTAAGTTTAAATTTTAATTTTAAAGGCCAAACAAATCTATGTAGGAATCAGTCATCACTCCTTTTTACAGCTAATGGAATTTCCAAAGACTGAATTCTATTTCAGAATCTCCAAAGTGTAACCCCCAACAACCTTCATACTTGAACCTATGTCATATTCGAAATATTGATACTTTAAGTGTCATTATCTTCCTCTGGATCTCTATGTTTTGCTCATTTTTCTATGTTGTGTAACCGGTGCTACAAACTTCTCTGCTCTAATTCCACTTGCTTTATAGGCTGAGTTATATTCAATTCTGAGCAGTTTCAGAGTCTGTACTCTGAAATCAGGATCTACTCCTTGAGAACATATCAAGCTAGAGAATGAGTTACCCTGGAGCATGGCTTGGAGAACAAGAGCACTTGCTGTGTAAGCATCAGGACCTGAGTCTGAACCGGTGTAAAATGTTGGGCATAGTGGTGTTTGTCAATAACTGTAGCAATAGGGAAAGTAGGCTTGTGGATCCTCAGAGCTCACTAGCCAAGAGCCTAGCCCAATGAGCAACCTTCTCATTCAGAGAGAGAGAGGGAGAGAGAGAGAGAGAGAGAGAGAAGTGAGTAACAGATAAGACAGTCTTTCTCTGATCACCATTTATAACACACAGTGGGGTGTATGCATCTGCATACTCACATACCTGTAACACACAAATACATATGAACACACACACACACACACACACACACACACACACACACACAGAAACAATAATACCATGGGTTTTCTTAAAGAAAAAACATGCCAAAACATCATCATATTTTACAACTGTATATCATAGATAACTGCAATATCAATTCCCAATATTAAGGCTATCTAGTACAATCTGTTAAGGGTATAATAGTGTGAGAAGCTCTGGTACAATCTGTTCAGGATGTAGTAACTGTCACTTGCAAACGTACTCTTCACAGTTTAGTATAAAAACAACTTTGAATATCAAATCTTATCTTCCAGACATATGGCTCATAAAAGGGTTTGGGTACATAATATTGGCAATGAAAAAAATTATGAGTAGATAAGATAACTTCTGATATACAATTTCAAATTATGTTTTGATAAAATCTTATAAATCATTGTCATAAATTCTCACAGACTACTATGCAAAAGCAAAAGGACCTAGGAGAGAAGTGGAAACTGTAAGAAAAAGTGATCTGTAGGGAAGACACTCCAAGGACAATGTGCAAATTATGAAAGGGACACAGTGATATCGGTTGCTATACCCAATTATCAAAAGTTAGAAATTGAGTAAGAAGAAATCTTCAACAATTACTTAACAAACACAAATAATGAATCTTAGAGTTTGGGGCTCATAGCCCATCCATGTGACTTCCTGGTTTCTAGGATTTCAAGCCACACTGACCTTTCAAGGTACCCTGTTCATCTTTCCATCAATGATATTTGGCAAGACATGTATGATGACAAGAACCAGTTTAAATGCAGTCAGTCATGCTCATGAAAGCACTGGCTTGCACCTGAGAGGGACCCCAGTGTTTGTTACCCAAAGCTGGGACAGTAGCCCAGCTGGTAAAGGGTTCCCGTGCAAGTATAAGGAACTGAGTTCAGATCCCGAGCACCCATGAAAAAGCTGAGTGCAGAATTACATCCGTAACCCCATATATGTTGAAGGAGTGACTAAGTCAAAACACCTGGAGCTTGCTAACGGACCAGCCTTCCTGAATCAGTGAGCTCCAGGTTCAGTAAGAGAGCCTGGGCCAAAACATAAGGTGCAAAGCAACTAAGGAAGACATGCAGTGTTGACTTCTGACCTCCACACACATATATTTACATACATGTACACCTGCATACAGGTAGGCATGCCTACCACACACACAAACACAAAATTCACTGAATAGTGAAACCAAGCCTGGAAGGCAAGAGACAGCACCTTGAGTTAAAAGCATGATCATTCCCTTTCTCGGTGAATCCCACTGACTTTGTTTAAGAATACATACTAAAAGAAGCAGACAGAACACAGCATCAGACTGAGCAAACAAACAGTCAACCATGTGCTTCAAACCAACTCTATTCCACACTGGCTTAATTTGGGCACTGAAAATGTAAGAAACCACTGACTGCATAAATAAGTGGGTGGATGTAGGTCCAGGAGAATATCACTACACATTCTTTGTGAATTGACTCATGCCACATGGCTTAAATGAAAGATTTGAAATCACTTTCTTTCAAGGAGTCAATTAAAGAGGCAATTCCACAGAGCAGTATCAAGGAATGCTAAGTCAAAGATGAACAGTGAAGTCACTAGTGGGTTAAGGTCCTCCACTGTGAGTAACTAGGTAGGTTAAGGTCCTACATTGTAAAGTCATTAGTTATGCTAAGGTCCTCTGGCCTTCTATAAGACTTTGTCCTTCTGTCCTCCTGGTGGAAACCAGGGTGCTCCTGGATCCAACAACTTGTCTTCAACATGTCCACACGGCTTGCCTTGTTCTTGCGGCAAACTCATAATAGACAGACATAGAACAGGGGGCGGGGGGGGGGGAAACGTTTCCACCTGCAGAAAACAATAGGGTTTTCTGATTTTTACTATTACAGAGGGTTTTTTAGTTTTGTTTTGTTTTTTAGTTTTGTTTTTTTCCCTAGTGTACTGGCTGGTTTTGTCTGTCAACTTGACACAAGCTGGAATTAGTACAGAGAAAGGAGCCTCTGTTGAAGAAATGCCTCCATGAGATCCAACTGTACATTTTCTCAATTAGTGATCAAGGGTGGGAGGACCCATTGTGGGTGGTGCCATCCCTGGGCTGGTGGTCTTGAGTTCTGTAAGAAAGCAACCTGAGCAAGCCAGGGGGAGCAATCCAGTAAGTAACATCCCTCCATGGCCTCTCATCAGCTCTTGCTTCCTGCCCTGTGTGAGTTCCTGTCCTGACTTCCTTTGGTGTTGAACAGCAATGTGGAAGTGTAAGCTGAAGAACCCTTTCGTCCCCGACTTGCTTCTTGGTGATGATGTCTGTGCAGGAACAGAAACCCTGACTAAGACACCTAGTTTGTTCAATCCAACAATGCTGCATCAAACTGCTGCTTGGCAAATTACTCGAGGTACATAATCTCAAAAAAAAATCATTTTATTCCCATTGTCCCAGGTATTTCTTTGTAAATATGTTTTTCCAGACTTGTAAGACAGCAAGTGAAAAAGCTGAGAAGCCCAAAACAAAGGAGAAGCAACCAACCTGCCAAACCTGCAGCCAAGAAGGCTGGTAGAGCCTCAGCTGGTGCCTCAGCTGGTAGAGCCTCAGCTGGTAGAGCCTCAGCTGGTAGAGCCTCAGCTGGTGCCTCAGCTGGTAGAGCCTCAGCTGGTAGAGCCTCAGCTGGTGCCTCAGCTGATACCTCAGCCAGAGCCACAGCTGGCGTGGACAAAAAGGGAGGCCTAAGGGCCAAAAGCCCAAGTGTGAGAGCAAAACCTTGTCCTGGCAAGAGGAACTGGAAGGTACTCTTGATCTGCTAAGCACTCCACAAAGGCCTAGCGCAAAAGGAGATACTAAGCTGCAAAATGAACAGAAGAAAAAGTAGCTGACCTCTGCTACTGTCACAAAACCACCTGGTGGTAGCAGGAATGGTGGTGATCAGTGTAGTTACACTTTGAAAAATGCCTAGATAATACCCTATTGAAGACAAGCCACGGAAGCCACTGAGGCATGGGGATATGTGTGTCAGCCTGCACACGAGTCAGCTCTATGCCAGCACCATTCCCAGTAGCATCTGAGCATCCTCAGCTGGCACCACACCAGTGAGAGAAATTTTCCTGAAGCATCTGAGCATGGCTGCTCCTAGTCACTGATCCTCTTAGTTTTGACCGAGCTCCTCTGGGTAGAACACACCAGAACTTTCTCATTGCCACCTCTTTGAACATCGCCGCAGAAAAGGTTAAAATCCCCCAAAACCTGATTGATGTTTACTTCAAGAAGAAGCACTTGTGCATGCCCAGGCACCATGAGAGACAGGTCTCCCCCATGGAGAGATACCAGTAACAGAACATGGCTGATCAGGATGTGTGCACTTGCAGAATTTGCTAAACATCAAAGTTGTTCCTCAGCTCCATGGCTAACTGTGAGTTCAGTTCTTTCTGACAAACTGGTGGTCTAAATTGCTAACAACCAAATCAAAGAACTTCCTGTGTTACAGAGGAAAGGAAGGGAGAGAGGGAGAGAAGAAGGGAGAGAGGGAGGGAGGGAAGAAGGGAATGAGGGAGGAATAAACAAACAAATGAATAAATGAACAAACACACAAACTGGCCAGCCCTTATAATCCCGACATCCTAGAACTGTGCAGGCATCCAGCCTAATCAGCAACATTTACGAAGCAACCGTCATGCTGGAGCGATCCCCGAGAAGGACAGCTGACCTGGCTGTGTTTAAAGGACAGCTAGCTGAACTAATAAGTTCATTTCACTTCAGAGGAAGATAAAGGCTGGTCTGCTGAGATGTCACCTTTAGAGCCACATCCTGATGCCATGTGCTCCACAAAAGTCAAAGCTCAGCTTGCTTTCTGGGAGGCACAAAACCCAACCTGGTTCATTGACACCGCTCAAGGATGGTTGGTGTGTGCCTTCATCCAATCTCCATCCTAGATGTGATTTACACTGTTTGTAGTCAAAGGATATAATTTTTAGGATGGGATTCTCGAATGGATGATGAATGGGAATGACTTCAAAGACCAGAAGGAGGAAAGCAACATGACTGGAAGACATTATACTGTGATGTGCAAGATTGGCATGTAGATTATTCAGGAAACCAGAAAATGCCCAGCTTTCTGTACTTGGACCTAACCCCTCCTAATAGTGTCAGGAGACCAGGAGCTTAAAGTATCACAAGGAATATAATGGGCTATAAAGAAAGCCAGTATCAGTTGTTAGGGAGAACTCCATGTCTCCAGCATATACCTTAGTCACACACAATGTTTGCTGGAGAACATTTCTTGTGAGTCTAAAATACTATTCTCAGCTAGTGTTAATAATGGACCCTGTAATCCTAGCACTTGGGAAGCCAAGGCAGAGAGACTGCAAATTCAAGGTTAGCCTAATCTACACAGAAAACATCTACATCAGATTAAAAAGTGGCTTTTTTCTCATAGGTTTAACAAATGTTATTAACAAATTTCATGAAACCATGAAACACATCCCAAAATGAGCCATGTTGAAGCAGGCACTGCACATTGGCTATGAGCACAAGACCATTCACAGGCAAACCATAGCCCCAGAGCAGGTCGTGCTACTTCCTGCTTCCCTTCCAAAGCTGAGAAGCAGCAATTCCAAGGTGCTCTTAGTGTGATTCACACATGAGTTTGCAGAAGTTCCGGCTTACTCTACAGCATTCACCACTGTCCAGTTAAAAAGTAAGGACAGCCTTAATGATTGTCCTTGTGTCTACTTACATTAAACCTCCACTAGCATCCTCTGCCCAAGTTAAAGCAGATGTGAATGTCCTTCTCTTCATTGTACACGATGTCCTCCATTTACAGCACCACACATTGTACAGTAGAATCCACGTTCTCTAATGAGGGGCAGCGCCTGCACCACTAGCTACTTGACAGTGGTCAGACTCCAGTTCACACTACTATATTCACACAACACCACAAACAATAACAAAACACAGGGACCAATACAGCATCTTCTTTTTCCTCCCCATCCCACCTACGGACAACCCAGAACGACTGTAAGGTGTTTGCTGCCCTACTGCTATGGTTCTCCAGAGCTCAGGGAAATGAATAATATGCAGTATTTCTTTATTTTCTAAATTATTACCTAGTTGTTTATTAGTCTAGACCTTTAAACTGAAAGTCAGCCTGTGCTCCCAGAAGGTGATGCTGATGAAGTCAGGGGTGAAAGAAATCAGAGAGCCTACAAATTGATGATGATCACTGTAAAGATCCAGCTCCACTTTTACTAGTTTTCTTATCACTGAGAGTTAAAGGCTGGGGATAGAGATGGCTCAGCGAAAAGGACATTCTGCTCTTCCAAGTTTAGTTCCTAGCACCCCTATTTCCCATGACTGCTCTACCACTAGCTCCAGGAAATCCAATATGCATTTCATATGCATGTGATTTTGTATACACACACACACCCTGTTTTTTAAATATAAGGTTAAACATAATTCTTGACAATGGTGCATAAAGAATCAAAAGATCAGGTTTAAAGGAGCCTCTCTGTACTCTTGGCAGGAAGCTGACACTGGCCTTCTGTTAATCTATGAGAGCACTGCCAATAAGCATCACCTGGTATTTTCCAGAAGGAAGGAACTCACATAACATCAGGTAAATGCACTTGTGGAGGTCAGGGAATGTGCCCCCATAATCATTCATCCCAAGAAGCAGCCTGAGGCCCTGTCATCTGTTTGGGGAGGAAATGAACCCTGGCTTCTCACCAGCCTAGCACAGAAGCAGCTGTGCACCAGGCAGCCCTCAAAAGCACTTTCCTGAAGTAAATGCCCACCCTGCACTTAGAGCTTAATGGTTTAAATTTTCATTAGTCAAACACACGTAGAGAAAACTGGATACTCATTCTTTAACCCCTCCTCCCCCTCTTTCAGATAGCAAAGGGTAGCACATCCTTCTTTTACTATTTTCAGCTTCCCAACTGAATGAAACCTTCCACATGGATAGGGCTTTTCCTCCTGTGATCTGGAAAGGGACTCCACACTAATGTAGCCCATTGGTAAAAATTCTGTTTCCTAGGAATGTCAAATTTTCATAGTCTTTATCCCTGGTATCATTTTCATCATGTCAGAAAATACAATCATGACAGAAGGTATAAAACATTATTGTAAGAACCAGTACCTCTCCCCAGGGTGTGAGAAGAGAAAAAAAAGGAAACTTGAGGCCCTTAGGCTTTCTTCATTTTATTTTCAAACATAGAGCATCATTTTAAGTGCAAAAAAATAATCCTAGAATCTCTTTTCCCAATTCTTTCAACAAAACACTAGTATTTTCTATGCTTAAAGGGGGAATGAGAAAAACATAAACACAGGCAAACACAGATTATCTAAAATTTAACCATTTTCATAATAGACACATGGGATGTGGCAAGAGTAATGGCCACATACTTGTGTGACAAGAATCTCATAAAAGGGACCTTAGCTGAAGAGAGCCACCCTGAACAAATGGAGCTGTTTTCATTCTGTTTCTTGGAGAGGAAAGTGGTTGTAAACAACACAGTGAGGACTGCTCATTGCCTTCACTGAGTTTCAAGAATGATCAAATGCCGCTGTTTAACTTAGCTAGCGGAAAATTAAAATTGGACTGCTACCTGGCCCTTTGCTGTGCTAAGTAGAACACACCAATCCATCTGCCTTAGAAGCTGCTGATGCACAAGAAATAATGCAAGGGTCTAAACACAAATGGATACAATCCAGCCATCCAAGCCACCTATACACTGGTCTGAGAATAATGAGCCCTGAGAAAGGCATTCTGTGCTCCCTGACACCAGACAGAGAATATAAGGAGAGAAACCAGTGGAGGATAAGTAGCCGCATCGACACATGGATCCCAATACTGATGAACAGAATGTAAGAAGGCAAAGAGTCAACGTCATCCCGGGAGCACGACTCCCAATGTTAAAAGCAGCAGAAGCTAAGCCTCCAAAAGGAAGCTGGACACAAGCTTCCCTAGCGCCCTGTACATCTGAGAAAACCAGGATGCGTATGCAAATCAGCTGACCCTATTTAAAAATGCCTTCTAGCATAAATGGCCCAAAAGTGACTTTTGTTGCATAATTAATTCAGAGGGAGCTCTTACTCAGAAAGGAAATTATCTTTTGTATTTCACACTAAGATTAAAAATAAATTTGGGTCAACATTCTACTAAATACCATAGAAAAATTCTTCATCCAATCAAATATTAGCTGAGGAAGCAGTTGAATTCCAATGTATACAACTGTAGAATCCATCATCAACCATGGGAGCACAGCGGTCATGTTTAGTAGTGATGTATTATCACATATTATTTAAATAATGAAATTAAGCTTCTCTGCATATCCAGAGCTTCCGTGATTAATCATGTCCTACATATGTCAGAACTGTGACCCTCCCATCACCACCAGCCTGAATTCAAGGAACAACTATTCTGCACATTCTTGTAGGAACTTACAACTTGTATCAAAAGCTCTTATAATCATATCATTTTGCCATACTGGAACATGGGTATAGGATGTCACAGTGACTTTGACAGCCTGTCACCTGTTGGCAAAATAATGCCAACTGCCTTCACGTTAAGACACTTCCATCCCACCAAACCAACTTCAATAGCAGTGCCAACAGCGAAGCCAAAGCAAACCTTGGGTCATCACTGCCTTCTCCTTTTCGAGACTCTGATAAACTCTCATGCAGTAGACTAGGAGTAAATCTCTCACACTCAGCCAGCTCTGTGATAGAGAAAAAGAGATAGGAAGAGCAGCGATGCCTACCTTCGCTGGTGGCCACATTTTTCTGGGCTTTGGTTGGTGTGTGATCTGTGCTTGAACTCACGTCGGATGAGACGCTTGAGCTGCCCTTGCCTAGAACAAAACAAGAGGGAAAAGTAGCTTCTGAGTTTTGTAGGTTCAGAACTGGACCATGCCTTTTACTCAGTCACACGCTAAGCCACTCCTTTCCAAGTAAGTGGCAATAACACAAAATGTGGAGTTTGTTAAAGGGTTTTGACTTATGCATTCAGTATCTCTGGGGAAATATTTGACACCCATTACAGCAGAACCAAAACCCTCTTATAATACATCCTGATTATGAACTCACAAGAGTATAAGACATGGGCAATGTGCTAATATAATCTTGGTTTGGCATAAACAAGAATAAGTAAGGAGGTGTGGGGAGTACACCGACTTTGGTAATACCGATACACTTTGCATCCCATAGCTCTCAAAAAAAGAACTCTCAGAATGAAAAACAATTATCAGAGGAGAAAGAGCTTGTAGGCTCCACATGACTGTATCACATTAAGAACACAAATCCATGGTTCAATATCTTTCTGGGAAATAACATAAAACAAACAAACAAACAAAAAACAAAAACAAACAAAAAAAAAACCCTACATATCCAACACAGTGATCCTCAATCCAGGAAGAATTTTTCTATTCAAAAGGATGCATGAAGATGCTTAGCATAACTTTTGGTTGTCGTGAGCAGGACAGAAGAACTACTGGTATGTGACAGTGGCCAGGATTGTTGCTAAATGTCTTAGAATGGACAGGACATCAGAAACAATTTTATAGCATAAACACCAGGCACCTTGGATTGAGATGTCCCATTCCTCCTGACTGTACCTAAGTCCAAGGGCTGAGTTTCTGCACCTTTCACCTTTTACACATGCATTAATAAACACTGTCTAAAAGACATAATAATGACTATAAATACAAACCACACTAGTCCACAGAGGGGAGTCCCTGAGAGCTAAGATGGGAGATTTCAAACTGTTCCACGTTACCCATGTCCTTGTGTCATCTCCTACCTCTGTAACTTTAACTATCACAATAGAGCAAAATGGAAGGGGGTTTGCTGATGAGACTAAAGGTTGTAAGTTAATAATTATTTAATTAAGCAAAAGGAAGACTACCTCATATGGACCTGTCAGAATGAGGTAAGTATTTTGAAGGATCTAGCAGAGAGAGGAGCTCCTGTTGTCCTTGAGTTCTGAGCAGCAAATGCTAAGGTTAGCGTTGGTCATTTCTCACAATGGGATGAAGTTGGCCAACATCATCTGTGAAAAGAAGACCCTGGCTCTTAAAGGACAGCCTGGATCTGGCGAATACTCTGGCTGCTGCTTTGTACCACCCAGTGCAAAGGACTCAGCTAATTCATACCCAGAATCCTGATCCGACTGTGAAATAACAGCTACACCTCCCTCGTGTTAGAGTCTTTTATGTCACAGTGATTGTGCAGTGGTAGAAAACCCACTAACTGTATAAAAACAGGTTATGAACAAAAGTTGATAGTATACGGAGAGGCACCGACTTCTAATAGTCTTCCCAGTGAGAGATGAATTGGATATTTACTTTCTACCAAATTGTTGAAATCTTAAGCCCCAAGGACATAGCATTAAAGAATGAAGCGCTTGGGAGGTAATTAATTATGAGAGTGCAATCCTCATAAATAAAGACTGTGCCTTGGTCAAAGGGGTCTGAGCTCTCGACTGCCACATGAGGGTGCAACTGAACAGCAGTATATGAATCAGGAGCAGGTCTTTAGCGAGCATCAACTGTCCAGACATCAGCTAAACTATCCCTAACCTATCAGCTTTCAAAGTGTAAGGAGTAGGTTTCTATTAGATATAAACAACCTAGTCTTGGGTATTTTATCATAGTATTCTGTACAGACTAAGCCAAGTTTAGTTGAGTGAGTCGATAGTCTAAGCTCATAGCACACAACAGCACAAACTCTTATATGTAAGGAGCTTCTGGATTCTATCTCCTATGTAGGAAGTCAGAAATATCCAAGTTCATGGGTAATATCACCTGAGCTGGGAAGACAAATGGAGTTGTTTCCTCTTGCCATGATCCCTAACTAACTGTTGGGGCTCCAAACCAAGTCTGCTACTTAGATTGCAATTCACCAATGTCTCCCTGCATTTTAAGTAAGACAGTAAGTAACTATTTGTTTGGGTCTAACTAACATTTTGGACTGGAGCCTTTAGAGGTCAATTGACATAGTGAGCCTCTTACCAACTTAGTACATAAACTTACTCTCTGTCCTCAGAACACATCTTCTTTGCTTGGTATTCTTGAACATTCACTCCTCCTACCTCCTTTCTGCACTGGAAGTTCAGCATCTATATCAGATAGGGGAGGTACTTAAACTAAGAGATTTCTGCTGGCTTAAACTGATTGATGACTCTGAGTCCATTAGATTATTCTTCAAAGCCAAAGAATATAGACACTCTTTTTAACAGGGCAAAAATGATATTCTGCACCGTCTAATGTATAGACTTAAATGTTTCAATTATGTTCTTACTTGGTGATATATAAATGGAAAATTTAAAATAAACTCCGTATGTTCTACCTCTGATTCAACAAGAAAAGCAAACCAAAATAACAAATTAAGCACAAAATAATAAAACACATAGCATTCAAGTGTAATAGCATTAATTTAACGTGATAGCTGATGGTGTGGGTTTTGCTGGAATTAACTTGCATTTCTTGGCATGAAAATTTTAAACACTGGCTCCTAAAGGCTATGTATGCTTGTTTTGAGGATTTCTCTGTTGCCCTTGGGTGTGTGAGAATTAACTCCACCTGCCCATCACTCCTTGCAATGAACACAGATTTTTGGTTTAGGGAGACAGTGGTCTGGAACTTTCTATGGAGATCAGACTAGCTGTGAACTCACAGAGCTTCCTCTTCCTACCAAGTGCTGAGATTAAAAATGTGGGTCACTACAACATGCAAGGAGTCCCCTCTTACAACAACGTAGACCATGGGCAGAGCTTCATTTGGTCTGATTGCTTCATTCGAATCTTCACAATTCTGTTTTTTCCATACTATTAGTCCAAAACCATTGCAGAAGAGCCCTCCCTTAGGAGACAATGATGTCTTACAGTGGGACTCTTATGCTGTTAAACCAAGATGTTATCTTTTAAGAATTTCACTACATACAGTAATCATTCATGCAATGAACCAGTTGTCGGAATACTAGCACACAATGAGTAACGATTACAGCAGGACACCCAGAGAATCCCTCAACTTTAATAACCATTCCTTCATGTTGGTAGCATTCGTTTGTAAATTGTCATCACATTGAAAACACAGAGATATCAAATGCCTGAGGAAATTCTCAGTCAGCACTGGAAACATGCACCATCCTTGTGCTAGTGAATGAGGAGAAGGAAGAAAAGGGAGAGAACAATATTATGAATGGGTCTGTGTGGATCTGGCAGTGAGCACCTTGATACAGTGGAACACCCTCATACTTTAGATGATTCACCTTATTAAATATTCACTCCATGTGCTCAATATGCTCTCAATTGTGCTTCCAAAACTCTTTACTGCTCCTCATTGAAAATGTTAGACTTCTCCATTTCCTAATTATCTCACCAATACTAGCACAGCATCATGGTTATGATGGATGGCTATTAAATCCTGAGAGTATATATCTATTTTATGCATAAGAAAGCAAGGGTTTCTCACCCCTCAAGAACCACTTTTCATCACCTTGAAGGCAAGACCATACCTACCAATGTTGTACATCCTTCAAAAAGTAAATATTTAAAAAAATGCACTAATGTTTAATGCATTAATTAAGAAATGTAGGATAAGTAGGAGCCCAAGTGCAGCTGGTTCTCTCTGTCTGAGGTGGTTATATTTTGTAAGGTCACCACAAACACAAAAGTGTTGCTCATGTGATCCTCTTCTCACAACATTTGCATCAACAGATCAATGGAAAACCTTGTCTTATGCGTCTCTCTTCAGCCATCATGTCTGCTGTGCTCTTGGCTCATTTACATTAAACTGAAACCCAACAGTACTGTATTTATGGGACATCAGAGTCCACTTTTACAAACCCTAGAAATCTTTGTTGAACTACATCTCGGACCTTTTCAATGACAAAATTACCAAGAGACAGTGGTTATGTTCCAATAAGGAGAGCATAAAGGAATATCAGTGAGAGCTGAAGATATGCCTCAGTGTTAGATCACCTACTTAAAATGTACAAAACACCGAATAGGATCCCAGTACTGAAAAAAGCAAAATAACAACACACACACACACACACACACACACACACACACACACACAGAGAAGTGTAGCAAACAGCATGAGATAGGATGGCAGAGTATCCTCTCTCTAAACTCATGAGCACACACTCTGATGAGTACTCTGGGTACGTACTTCTGGTGACGGCAAAGACGCCGTGTCTGTGAGCCAGGCTGTGGACGATCAAATATGACTTAGGTATTCTTTTGGGTAGTTACAAGCAAATAAACTTGAGAATACAGTAGCAATTTGTCCATGTGAGAGCTGACTACATATTGTCCTGCCTTCCATGTGGTTCTGCATCTTGTAGGCAGATTTTCTGATGACATGAATGCATGGCATGAAGGATCCAGAGTGAATGAGCCTAACATCGACCCTGTACTTGCCACGTCCTAGTCTTGGGGAAACAACTAAACCCTGACCATCTTATAAAGATCAATACTGCATCCCACAGCTACTGCAGTCATTAACAAAACCTGAGATATATATGTAGGGATGGTGCAAGCAGCTCAGAAACATCCAATTTCTTAGTATATTTAGGTTCATACTAAAGATACTGATACGGTATTCTCATCAAAACCACTTCCCAGTGAGTTCAAAAAGAGAAAGATGAGGATGGCAGGGTAGTTACGAACAGAATAAAGAATTAGGTATTAAATGATATTGAAGATGAAAGATCTATTCTGCTGAAATTGATAAATGTTATCTATAGCTATATGAATAAGTATTCAGATAATTATAAGCTTCACCATAAATAAATCAATAGGTGGATTAATTATTATTAATTCAGACACACTCTCAATTCAGGGATGTCAGCACAACCACTTGCCTTCCTTTACACCAATCATTTCATCTTTTCCCCTTGATTACCAATTCCAGATGTGCAGGTTCTGCATATGTTCTTTCACATCTGTATCCCTGTGCTGCTATATTATGAACACTCAGGACATGTGTGAAACAGTTTACATAAGTGGCTGGCTCCAGGGATGAAGTAGAGATTTACCCTATTCCTTTATCTCTGGCCCCATGATATTTTCTAAGAAGCAACATCCAAACCCATGCTTGCTCAACAAAGTCTATATAACCATCGTGCTTAGAGCTTGCAAACATAACTTCCAAAACACGTACAGATTCCCAGTGGGGACATGGAGTAATATAGTCTGTATTAGTTTCCTGGAGCCATCATAATAAATTACTCCTAGCTGGATGACTTAAAATAACAAAAAATGTATTATTTCACAGTTATGAAAGCTGCAAGTTTGAAAGCAAGGTGTTGACAAGACCATGTCCCCCTGACGGGCTCCTTGGGGAATCTGTTGCAGGCTTCTTTCTTAGCTTCAGCAGGTTGCCAACAATCCTTGAAGTTCCTTGGTTGATGGCAGCCTAATTCTCCTCTGTCTGGGACATCACATAACTTCCTTCCCTTTGTGTTCCATGTCTTTTATAAGAAACACCAGTCACATGGATCAGAGGCCACTCTACTCTCTTAGCCTTCAATCCAGCAAACTGCATCTGCAACACCTCATTCTCAAAGAAAGGTGCTATTGGTAGGTTCTGGGAAGGACATAAATGAGAGAAAAGAAAGAACATGGTTCACACCAGTGTTAACTCAAGCATCATTGCAGAGAATATCCCATCCTGGTCTGCTCTATGGGTACTCACTCAACGCTCACGTGTGCCAGCATTATTAGGAAGGAAAAGAGATGGACAATTAAGATTCAGAGTGCCATAGAATTTAAGAAGTTTAGGATGCCCTGCTTGAGAAAAGGCAGCACTTAGCACGCAGGCTGATCTGTTCCATGGTGAAACAGTGGGCACCTTCCTACTAATGGCATCAGGACAGAAGCCACTTCCCTGAGCCACACACCATCTACTTCAGGCAACTCAATGAGACTTAATACAGATGTCAGCTGACACAAAGACAGATGCTGCTGCTGCTGCTGCCACTGCCAGATGGTGCCTCACAGCCAGGGTTCTGAACCGAGTAATGAGCACATCAGAAGCATGGACAGGCTAAAGGCGTCACACACCAACGCAGAACTTGCATTGCAATGTAAGTGGCTGCAAAGTTGTTCTTATGCCAATAACATCACTACAATTTATACCAGTAATTAATTTCTTCACACACATCCAAGTTCCAAACAGCTACTGTGCTCATGGACCATAAAAAAAAATCAGTGTGCAAGGGAATAACACACTGCTCCTTGGGAGTCACTTCCGTTTCAGTGTGACCTGAGAACATCTTCAAAGCCATGTGCCCCTTCCTGGCATTGAGCCTAAGTATAGATAAGTCCTTGATGGCCTCTTTTGATTCATTTGTTCATTTTATCCCTTCACTATCCTGTAGCACACACAATTCCATGAATCATGATCGTCCTGAGGTTTTCTTTTGCAGGGTTTTGAGAGCTGGGAAGCAGCAGAGAAGCCATCATGGCCTTTGATAGTGTGAAAGGACAAGAAGTATGGACCTCTGCGTCTGCAGCTCTCTGTAGACTCCCACGCTATAGGGAGACAATCACAGACAGTTGGAAATTGTGGCTGCTTGCTGACTATGGCGTTTCTACAAAGAACCTTCCCATGCATTTTCCTTAATAATCATTGAAGATCAATCTAAACCATGAAAACTCTTTACACAGCTTCAGTCACCTTGTTGTTCCTCCTCACACCACTCCTGCTTCTTCACATGTAGCAACGATCAAGAGGGAAAGTGGAAGGGGGACCATACTCTTCATAATTACATCAAATGCAAGGCAACCAGGAGCTCAACATTTCCAACTATGCATGGGTTAGCTATTAAAAAAAAAAAAAAAACCTCAGGCAATAAAATTGCCGAAATTCTATATGTGGAATCTTAAAAAACAAATTTCAGTCTTGATTTGTTGTAAGAGGCTTTATAACTGACACAAGTTCCTACCACAGAAATTTAGGTACTAAATGCAGAGATGGGAATCTGCAGCTCGCACCCATGTTTGTTACTGGCAAGCTGCCCAGTGCTTCTGACATTCATCCCTCATCTCAAAGGGGTGAGGGTGAAGCTGAAGGAAACTGCCTTGAGTCTCTTCTCAGCTCTCTACTTACATTTCTTTACAAAGTCCCTCTTTATATTGTATCCACCCTCTAGCAAAATTATAAACTATTTCGCCAGCTGGAGACAAGCACCAGAACACCTTAAAGGTTAAGGGAATACCCTGTTCCCTATAATAACATTGGTGTGTATGTGCACACATACACATACATGTACACACATGCCTAGGAAAAGTTTATATATATATATATATATACATTTACACATATATAATATACTCACACAGATAACAATACACATGCATGTTGCATTAGTTGTTATTCCCATTGATTTGATAACGTCATGATAAAAACACCCTGAAGGAAGCATTAAATCTGATATGTTTTACCAACAAGTACGTGGGCAAAGCATCATGGTAACAGGAACATGTGGAAAAAGATGCTGACTACCTTATAGCAGATGGATAGCTGAGAGAAACAATGGGGCTACAGACTGGTCTAAGATTCAACGGCACTCACCTATGTTCTCAGCTAGTTTCCATCTCCTATCAGCTTCCATAATGTCTCTAAATAAGGACCAAGCTAAAGTGGGAAACTCAACATCCATATAGTAACACACACATGCATTAATTTTCTAAAGCTCAAGTAGAATATTTCAATGTTGTATCTTTGAGCCTTCAACCTTTGAAGTTGTTACTCTAGTGGGATCTTTTGAGTCCCAAAATGAGAGTCCAGGTTTTCTTGCCTCTTAAGATTGTTCTTACTCATCTCTCATCTTTTCCCTTTTCTTGGAATGGGAGTTCGTCTCTTTAGATCAGGGAAACTGTAATCCCCTCTGGTAATCATTGAGTGAATGGCAGAAGGGAACACTCCCAAATGACCAGAGCCTATCCACTACTGAAGGCTCAAGAGAGAAAGGTAAACAGAAATAAACTGTCAAGAATGGTTGCCTCACTGGAAGTGTCCTCTGTCATCTAATACCATAGCTGCCACGTGATTTGGCTGAGATTGATCTCACCTCAAGTGTAAACAGCAGCACGTGTCAATCAAAAGGAGCTGTGGCTTGACTGACTCCAAGCCGAAAGTTTGATCTTCAATGCAGGAGTATTGGAGAAAGGTCTAATGAGAGATGACATATGGGCACTGCTAGCTACCATGAGAGAAGTTGTTAAAAATTGAGGCTGCCCTTCCTGTGTTCCTTTAGTATGAGCTCATGTGTCCTTTCATGCCTTGCCATGTCATGGTGCATTACAGAAGCCTTGACCAGATACCAAGTTTATACTTCTGGACTCTCCAGAGTCATAAGCTAAATAAACTACTATCTTCGATGAGTTATTCAGTCTGGGGTTTATAGCAACAGCAAATGGAGTGAGAGAAAAGGAGGGGTATCTTACTCCCTTTTCCATTGCTATGATAAAATGTCCCCCAGAAAGCAACTTAACAGAGAAAGGGTTTGCTCTGACTCCGTTTGAGGCAGCTGATCATACTGTACCTACAATCAGTGAGCAAGAAGGCATAAATGCTTGTGCTCAACTCACTTTCTTCCTTTGATATAGCCCAGGGCCCAACCCATGAATCAAGCTCACTCACAGAGTGAGAGTAGGTGTTCCGCCCCAATTAAGCTAATTAAAATAACCCACCACAAGTATGTCTATACTTATGTCTCCCAGGTAATCTCACCAAGTTGTCAATCAAGATTAACCATCACAGGGGTCCAATTTCTAATGAAGATGCATGACTCGAAATCAGAAAGGCAGAATGTATTCAGGCAAAGGTATCACTGACATGTAATTAGTTGAAGTCGCTACTACTACACTTCTCGGTGGGGTGAGGCAATGAAGACAGAGGAGCCTGTCTGCTATACAAGGTGGTAGATGGTGGAGGTAAAATTACTTTATGATAAGCAAAACTATAGCTCGAATTGAGGGAGAAAAATCTATACCATAAATATGTATTCATGTACTTATACCTTCAGATGCTGACACTACAAAGAGCAGAGTAAATATAAATATAAACACTGGGAACAGTGATGAATTTTAATGTCTTAAATAAACATAACCAAGTAAAAACTAAAGGCAGTATGCTTAGCCAAATGATAAATCCAGTATGACTTCTAGACCCTGACAAATAGTCTAATATTCTCTGTGCAAGGAATAGACGACTTGATAGGTCATCCTTCTCCTAAAAACTTCAACTTCCATTTATAATCTATGTTTTATTTTTCAAAGCTTTATGCATTAAAAATATCACTCTCCCTAAACTTTGCATTTATAGCCCTTTTATCATATAAATTGTGGTCATAACCTAAGTGAGGGTTTTCAGGGGCCACTGGAGGGAAAGGACTCTCTTCTGTACTGGGGATACATCAAACGAAATAAATCTTGCCCAAAGCTGGAATTGTTCTTGAACGTAGCACTTGAAACTAATCTCTTCTCTCTTGAAAATATACTAGTTTTCCTTTTGGCCAGAATAGATCAAATCCCGCAGGGAGAGCTGTTGTTTCCCTTCTATGATGTACTGACTCTTGATTAAGAATCCTAGAATTCCCCATGCGTTTTTGCCCCACACTCTTTTGGCACAAAGGCAACACTTGATCCATAAAGGTGTCAGGAACATGTGGACTACCCTCCATCCGAACGGTAAGAAGAAGCAAGGGATCGAAACTCAAAGTACGTTAAAGTGTTCCTCCACGCTAGGCCTTCCTCTTCATCTTCTTGTCAAATGTAATATTCTCAAACTAAAAGCAAGCTGCTTTTGGATAAATAAAAGCTGGAGAATTGAGGTAGAAATTTCGGAGAATGTTTATGTTATACATATGTTCATAAAGGCTTGAGTTGAATGTAATGACTAGGAATTTGACTCATTTAAATACTAAGCAAGAATTTCAGGCATCTGAGATGGTATCATTTCCTCAATATGATAGTATCTAGGGAGATGTTTTTAAATATCTAGTGTGATACAGGCAGAATAGAATAACCTGCTGCCATAAAGATATATATAGAGATATAGATATACATATAGATATAGATATAGATATAGTTAGATATATATACATATATAGAGATATAGATATATTAATTACAGATATGAGATGAAATCAAATATAAAAATACTTTGGCTGGATCTCCCTCCTGCCTTTCTCGCTTTTTGTAACATGTGTTCTACTCCAAATACAGGACAGCCGTTCTTGTGACCCCTTACCCCACATTTGTGAAATATGGGTTTTCTCCCTACTAACCAGAAAGCAAGCCCTCAACTGTACAGCAGATTCATTTGGATATCCCTAGTTTCAACATCCCACAAGGTAAGGAGAGGGTTCATTCCTTCTGAATAGGGAGGGAAGGGTCTGGTTGCATGAGGAATCAACTATATAATTATATGATTGGAACACTAGTTACAGGATATGGTTGACTTCTCACACAATTATACCCCACCCATTTTTCTGAGAAACCATCTACAATCTAGAGACCTCATGAACTCCTCCTTGGGCTTGATTAATTTGCTAGGATGACTCAGAGAACTCAATGGAAGACCTCATTATGGAAATTGGCATATTTAAAAGTATAGTAGAAACAATATCACTGAAAAAAATACAGGGTAAAGGTTATTGGACAATGGATTTGGCAGTATCTTCCAGAATCTTCCATGTGTTCACTTAGTGAGAAGCTCTCCAAATGCTGTCCTTTCCAACTTTTCATAGGTATAAATATTTCTACCCATGACCATTGATGCAGTGATGCGTTGATACAAACATTGATGTTCAAGTTTAAGACCCTTTCCTCTCTGTGTTGATGAATGTGCAAAGCTGAAACTTCCATCGCTATAACTTGTTCCTTGGGCAAGTGGACCCTTCCCTATCACAACTCAGGAGCTATCAAAATCAGTCATCTCATTAGCATGGAAAAGGCGTGCTTATGGCTCTGAATATTGACAGGGTTTAGAAGGTAAATAGATCAGAAAACTGGATGAGGAGCAAATGCTTATTGTACAGTATCATACCTTTCATCCTATGTTTTTAAAACATCATAACTCTGTGTCATGCCTCTAGCTATGTATGAAACTCCTAAAATTTTTTCTGCTGGATTTTGGATTAAACTTGGAACTCTATATTGACCCATAAGTAGCTATTGCAAGTCTCACTTGGATGACCCAAAAAGTGGGCTACTACTATCTGGATAATTTGTCAGACACAGCACAAGATACTTACAGGATACAGGTAAACATTTGTTTAATGAATTGAGTAGTAGTTATCAATTAAACATAGTCTCTGTCTTATTCCATTCGAATATAAAATCTCCCCTTTAGTGATTGGAGAGAGATTTCAGCAGTAGACATCTGTGCTGTTCCGGAGGTCCTGAGATCAATTCCTAGCCACCATCTCTAATGGGATCCAATACCCCCCACAGTGTCCCCATATACCTCATATACATACAGGAAAAAATCTTTTTAAGAAATGTCTCCTACAGATTCATGTATTGGAGGGTTGGTTGGTTCCTGTTGCTGGGCATATAGGAAGTACTGGATCCTGGAGGCAATGGACTAATTCAGAACAATCATCTGGTGGGTTATTAACATGGTGGCATTATAGTTAGTAGTAGAAAACAGTGCACAGTTGGCAAGAGTAACTGAGTTCTCAATGATAACTTGTCTACTGAAAATAACATGTATAACCACACTCTGTATCATGCAAAAGTAAATTCCATGGAGGTTTTACTGTTAATTTTTAAATTATTTTTATTGTTTTTATTTCAAAGCAAACTTCGTGCCAATTCTGGTACGACCATACAGTGTGATTTAGCCTAACTGCCTGCTATAAACATAAAAATTCTTACAGACAAGAGGGCTCATTTTAATCTCTACTCTAACTAATCAAACAAGCAATCTGCTAGTTCTGTGCCACCATATTTTCATTTTTGTCACATAAGAGAATTAGTGCTGAGGTTTCCCCTCAACTCTGACAACAGCTCAGCGAGTTTTGTAACCTCTTAGTTTCACCAAACCCCAGCACCAACCCCAGGAGACAGGGCCTATGTTTCTACCCTCACTGTCTTCCCAAGGAAGCTAAAGTGTTAACTATGGAACCTCGGTTCAGCTTTTAAGGAAAACACTGAGCTGTCTGGTCCCTGGGCTTCCACCTGTTGTCACCCTGCAGATTCTTACCATTGCCTATGGCAGAGCTCAGGTGATTGTTTTGTCCTCCAGCTGCTTTACAGAAGGAGATTTAGCTGTCTGACTCCGTGTTAATATTTACCAAGTACTATGCAGTCTGAGCCTTGTTGGTTTTCCTTTAATTGCCTCAGACAATGCATGACTTTAATGGCTAGCGCATAGTCAAGGTTCAGCAAATGTCACCTGGTAATGCTGTCCCAGAACTTGACTTCTGTTTATTTGTTTGATTGATTGATTGATTAATTGATTGATTGATTGGTGTGTGTGTGTGTGTGTGTGTGTGTGTGTGTGTGTGTGTGTGTCTCTATGCGGATGTTACTTTGGATGTATATGCACATGTTCATGGTGGTAAGAGGTTGAAGTTGAGTGTTTTGCTCAATCCCTCCATAGCCAATGCTTTGAGTCAGGGTGTTGATTTGGTGAAGGTAGCTGGCCAGGTTTAGTCTCAGCATCCCAAGTGCTGGAGCTACAAGTACCCGCTATCACACTCAGTTTTTCACTTGGGTTCTGTACATCTAACCTCTGCTCTTTACGCTTCAGAAGCAAGTGCTTTCCCATGTGATCTATTTCCCCACCCCTAGAACTGCAGAGTAGTAGAGCCATCTATTACCTCAAAATGTAAACTGCAGGTAGTTTCTGTAACTCAAACATAGGACTTTAGCGTTGAGATTTGTAATCTTAATAATCAGATTGATGAATTTAGGCCAGCACTCTGGGTAGATCTTTCAACCTTGTATCAGCCAGTTAATTACTTTTTGAAATTCCCCCAAACTCATGTGCAGCAGTGCCTCACACTTCTGATGGTAATCTTGTCACCCTATAATAGTGGTTCTTATAAATAAAACTCCATCTCACCTTCAACTCTATCAGAGTAAAGCCACTTTGGTTTTAGAAACCTTTCCTCACTTGGAATGTTGGTACCACCTACAGTCATTTCCATACTTATTATTGTAAAAAATCACAGCTGACCTTTTCCAGCATGCTTGGGGATACACCAATGTGTTCTTATGTATATTTTCTTACTACATTGCATTCCTATCTTGTTACATGTCTTGGGATCACAGGCACTGCTGTTGTTAACAACACTGTGTCACAGAACTCCTGGAAACAGAGTTTTGCTGAAGATTACCATTCGCTATATATTTGGAGATGAAAACGAGACAGACTTAGTAATCCCCCCACCCCACTCCACCCTACCCACACACACATGCACAAACACACACAGGTAGGTTTTTACATCAGAAAGACTGGCCAAATTCGCACACCATTGTACACCCGTGTACAGAGAATCATCAGCAAGCAACTCATGTTAGTAAGGAAGAAGCATCATGTCTACTGTCATCCAGAATATTGAGAGTGCGTAACAGAGAGACCCATCCTGGCACCTTTGTCAACGATAGCTGGGATGACAAATCACTGACACAGGTTGTTATCACAAAAGTTCTGAAAGCAGGATTTCGAGACATTTCTAAAGTCTCAATTTTGGGCCTACCTCCCCTGCAGCGTCTATCAGATCAGATCCCCAGGGACCATATTCGGTTCCATTCTCCAAGCCAAAGCTCCTGGACTTGCAATGCGACTCACTTCTGTCTAAGCTGAAGGGCTCAGCCCATCTCCCCTTTCCTGCACTTCCTGAATCAGGAGTTCAGCCTGTCTGTGGAATGACAAAGGAGTGTACCCCCATCACTCCTGCAAAATCCAACTTCTCCACTACCAAGTAAGGAATAGAAATGCCAGGACAAGGAGTAGTGAAGTCGATTGGCCTAGACCGCCCAGGATTGGGATAGATACACTTTTAACCTTTCCAATTGTTTACTCTCCAAATACCTTACCGAATTCTTGACCTCTCTGACCCTACATATGTCCTCCCTCTACATGCTATGAAAATCCTAGACAACCAAGACTTGAAATCTCCTGTTTACCTTCTCAGACTCATTTGAAAGAAAAATATTTTACTTTGATTGTAGGGTTTCAAAGCAAAGGCAAATACTTCAGAAACATCCCTAATTAGTATCATTCACATTACCTCACAGGGCACTGGCAAATAAATATTTAATGCCTAGAATCTGTACAATATATTCCTGGCATTAAAGTGAGCAATTTGCCTGAAGAAAGAAATTAATAAAATTAATCTTTAATATTATGTGAAACCATATGAATTTGCCCTTTTTTGGTGGGCAAAATGGACCAGGATCAGAACCATTACATAGTCCAATCTATTTTAAACATTTCTATCAGGGTGAATCTCTAAGGTTGTTGATTAGCATAAAATAAAGGCAACTCATTAGATAGAGCCATAAACTCTTCTCAATATATAGTATCAGAATGAGTTGCTAATGAACCAATTTAGAGAGTAATATGCCTTCAATATTGAGAGAAAATTCACCATCTTCCAGGAAAATATCCATCACAGTAATTAAGCAAATAAACAATAATGATGACAATAAAACGTACATGTTTTTATGTCTATGTCTTACATTATTTAACTTCTTACAAAGTCCATGGGAAAATGGGTTTATTAATTTCCAACTTAAATCTTTGCTTCCAAATACTTATTGAGAATCCCACTGAGCCAGGGAAAATGAAGGACTGCTTATTTCTAAAGAGGAGGCAAGTGGGGGGTTGGGGGGACACCCGAGGAAGCAAGAGAAAGACAGAGGAGAAGGGAAAATAATTGCTGGCCAGCAGTGTTTACTGTTGTTCCCTACCTTCCTGATACTGACCTTCATTTAAAAGACTCTAAACTGTCGAATGTTTCCAGAGGAATGCTACTCTACCATGAGAATGACTTTACTTCTTCCTCTTAAATACTAGTTAATAGCCCAAGCAAAGGCATAGAGCCACATATGACCACACTTTCCTTGTGCTTGAATATGCACACTTATCCTTGAATAGTTCCCTCACCCACTGTTTTCCCTTCAAAGACAAACAAAATCTCCTCTCTATACTGAAACCTAAGGTAGCACAGTATCATCTGTAAATGTTCCAGATCTCGAAAGGATGCTCTCACTAATGACTCTTCTGCTCTCCATGTGACTATGCTGAGCCAATCTCAAGAGTTAAATTTTTCTCTTGTTATCTTTAATTAATAAATAAATAATAAATATGAGCTTAGACTAGACGCACAGATAAATGCCTCCTCTTTCTGATGACAACAGTCTTGTACTCATTTTCTACCAAACTCAGAGGGGCTGAAGAGGCAACACCCCCTTTAAACTTTTGTAAATACCTACATTTTAACTGGGGTGCCTAAGCCTAAGGCGCTCAGTAGTATGGGTTTCCAGCATTTCACACCCAGAAGGAAAGCATGTCTGTGATGATGAGAAGCAGTGTATTTGACACATCCTCATCTAAAGGTCCTAACAACCCGTGGGGTGAAGCCTTACTACCTAAGCGTTCAAGGGAAGAGAGCTGGGATGGAGTTTTACCCCTCTACGGTCACTGGATGAATGCAGCCCACCACAGAACCTGGCTCATTTAGCTGTTCCCCTTTATGAATTGCCATCGTAAATCAGACAGACAGCTCTCCGCTTTGGAGGTAGAGAGTATCAAATTGGAGCAGAAAATCAGCAAAAATAAGACCTAAACTTCAGCTCTACAATTTTCTAGCTAAGTAACTTAAATAATATGAGGACCAATGTACATAACGCAAACTGTTCAGTGAGCATTTATGAAGACCAAAGATTTCCACACATCTGTGATATGGAGTCTTCAGAGTAGCACACCTATCACACTAAGTGGATAGACATACAGACCCAATCCTATCCCTCACAAGAGTCAAAACAGACTTGTAACATAATATCTGGGCTGATGGTACTGAATTCATGGAACTCATGCCCCTGTGAACTAAAAGACAAACATTATCTAGCACTTGTGGAATCAAGTCTTTCCCTTTGGTTTTTCCCCAAGCCCTGCACTCTTTCTCAGTCTTCCTGGTTGCCCTAGCCTCTAATAAGAAAATCCTTTTTTATCTTACAAGGTGGAATTTCATTAATTGATACTCTCATCTCTGTCCCCTGTAAATATCCCTGTCTTCATAGAGAGCTGCCACAATCTGCCATTACTCACAGGTAAAAGTGATGCTCCAATTATTCATGTCCAGGGAGACTCGACGCTCTAAAGAATGCACATTTGAGTTCTTAAAGCACTAAGAGACTATTAAGAGTCTAAGAGATGTTATATACAGAACAAAAAAAAACAATCAAGCTTCTTAATACAGGATCCTTACTTCTACAAAGTTAGCAATGAAAAGAAACAATAAAATCACACAATGGAAGTATTTCTCCAAGCAAAAATGTCATTCTAATTTAATCACTGAATATTGATATGGTTCCTGATAACATGATAAGAGATGAAGAGCCAAAAAGCTAACATTAACATCACTTCTTCCCCCCACCCCCCAAGACATATGCAGTTAGGACAGGACTAATCTGGAAATGTCTATCAATTCTTTAGTCCTATGAGGAAAGGTTATGTGCTCCCCAGCAGGTCTAGCTAGCTCAGATGTGACTGGCAGCCATAAAGTAATCTGGAATATGAGGCTGTGTTCAGTGCACATCGCAAAATGTTTTTAGGCAATGCAAGTAAAAGAAACACTGAACACTCAGTAGAGAATGCAGATGAATGGAGGGAAGGAGCTATGTGAAGCTCATGGAAATTCAAATTAAAGGTTTACAGAAAGTAACAAGATCCTCCTAGGCTATACTAAGAGAGCTATAAGGAAATTTTAGAGGGCATTCATGTCAGATTGCAGAGGAATAAGATTAGAGGGCAGAGTATCAAACTAGAAGCAGCAAGACTATGAAAAGTATGTTCAAACACCCCTATGACTCAGTAGCTCTCTTCCCATCACTGCCCTGTCTCAACACCTATCTTCTTAGCACAGGTGACTTTCAGTGTCAATGATAGCTAAAAATGTTAAAAGAGTGCACTCTCCTAAGAAAATATACAATATGGACAAGGGATCAGTGTGAAGTAGAACTCTCCAACATATTCTAAAACACCATAGATCACATTTAAGTCAAGAATTCACAGCAAGACTGGTTAGCACGATGATGGAGGGCTACTGGCACATATGCATCCACAGTGTCCACAGCTGCTGTCACTGTCTGTCTCTCATTTGCACATCATCACCTCTGATGACGACATTTTAGACTTCCCAGCTGAGACCACAGCTGGGCTGAAAACCTAACAGAGCATAAAAGCAGCCTCTTAGGCCACATGCCGTCTAACTGACCTCACTAGGCCTCATCTCTCTCTGTTTCTGGATAGTTTCCTATTTAAAGAACTAGAAAACAACAAATACGATTTACTCAGACTGTTTTTGTTTGTTTGCTTGTTTGTGGCAGTATTGGGATTGAGCCCAGGGGCTCATGTTTGTTAAGCAGACCATCACTTCTAAATCGAAATCATGGTGTATTCCTCACTGTGCACACTGATGTCTCTACAGATGTGTACTAATGTCTAAGTTTGTCTAAGCAAAGTTGTGGAGTCTCTTTGTCCTTGTGTCTTTATCTATTGTTTCTCACCGAATATTGTATAGGTGATTTTATTAATTATTATAATAAAATTAGAAAAGGGGAAGTGATATAGTTTTACTTAAAATTACATATACTTAAAAATGAAGTTATAGATGTGTAAAACAGGGGAACAATATATATATATATTAAATGTTTTGTTTTTTTTTAAGAATGAATTAAATTTTTAAATTCAACCAAAGTGTCTTAGCTACTGTTCTATTGCTATGAAGAGAGAGCTTTTCAAGTGCTTAGTCTATTAGCATCATGGTGGGAGCACGGTGACACACATGTGGGCACCACAGAAGTAGCTGAGAACACTACATCATGATCCACAGGTAGAGAGAGGAAGGAGGGAGAGAAGGAAGGTCCACCCCCAGTGACACACTTCCTCTCACAAGGCCACACCTCCTAACCTTCTAATTGGATCAAGGAGTTCCACTCCCTGGTGACTAAGCAATCAAATATATGAGCTATGGGAGTCACCCTTACTCGAACCACCACACAAAGCCAAGTTCTAAAGCTGTTCTTCAAATATTTATACTTTAATTATCATCCCATCACTAGTACTAAAGCTTGTTGTGGACAGAGGGGAGAGGCAACATCCCAAATAGGAAGAAGAGTTAAGTCCCAGGTGCACACAGCCTGTTACTGAGAAAACAAGGTAGCATGACCTCTGCCTCTCGCCAGGGTTCTTCAGAGCAATGACCAGTCACTGATTTACACATCAATACCTTAAATGTCTACTAACATCAGCCTAAAGCACTTTTTAAACTGATGACTTATTTGAGAGAATAACAGCACTCACTTTTAAAACATAGCCATTCATTTCTGACAGCAAATAAATCATGCAACAGTCTCTACACAAACTACCAATGCTGAGCAATAAATCTTTGAATCCAGCCCTACACCAGGCATCATGCTGTAAAATGAAAGTCTAGTTTTAACTCAGTGACCTCAGTCTTGCCTCTGCTGGACAGTAAATCTGATGCAAAATGAGCAAATATGGGTGGCTGAGTTTCAATCTGGCATTACACCAAGGCTTTGTCAAGGATCCCAGAATTTAGAATTTTTAAGAACAACAACAAAAAAAAAGAAGGCTGAAAACAAAAACATATGCTATACAGCTGGGGATGGGGAAACTAAAGGGAAGAGTTTTCACCTTGGTTGGGAGAACACTTTGGCCACTTCTTTGACTTAATCCATTCTAAAGCCTTGGTCTTTATTCTCTGAACTTATTATCTTCAAGGTATATATTCATTGAGTGAAAGATGATAAATTTACTCTTTCACCCACCCAACTAAAAGTATCAATGAATGACTTTTCTCTTACTATTTCTGGTCCTTTGAAAATTATTTATGTTTTTTGCAGCTCAACTTCCGAATCACTAAAATTGGGATGACCTTTGCACATAACCCATAGGACACTATTACCACCGTACCCATTCACATTCAGTACCACACAACATGCTGACATTGAAGATTTATTTTGGTGAGCAAAGTAAAGGAGTTCCTGCATTCAGCGGGACATAACTAGAAAATCAAAATACATCATCTGCAGAGGAACTAGAAGAAAGTACAGGGTCAATAAAGGCAGAGATTCCTAGAGGAAGGATTCGGGAATGGCTATGCAACACTGAAAATCACCAAGTCGAAGCCCTTGAGATAAACTAAGCTATAGAGAAAGAATAGGTTTGGGGAACCTAAGCCCACACTGAACAGGACTACTGAGGTGATTCTATTCTCTAGATCCCTGGTAAAGTATCCGGATGGAATAATTCCATTTTCAACTTTACACACAGATGGTAAAATAGGTAATACTGGAGGCTAGAGACATGATTCAGTAGCTATGAGCACTTGCTGCTCTTGCAGAGGACATGGGATTGGTCCCCTGCAGCCATATGGCAACTCACCACTGTTGATACAGTTTTAGAAGACCTGACACTCTATTCTGGCCTCCTTAGATAGCGTGTGGTTCACATACATACATGCAGGCTCACCCACTATTAAAAAGAAAAAGATAGCGAACATGTCATTTGCTTCCATTTGCATCTGACACATGATTGCGAGATATAAAAAATCAAGCTGGAACTGAGCTGGGAACTTCATTCCTAATGGTTAGCTTTCAGAGTGCTAGAAAGAACTGTGCAGGCTGCTCATAAAGAAAAACTATCAGTGGTCTTGCCCAGCCATGGGCCGTAGGAAACTATCAACCTGCCAGGTAAATTGTGACTACCTGGATTAGTGGTACAAATGTTATGGGCGTGTCCGAAGGCCCTCTGACAGGAGGGAATGATGCAAACTCAGTCAACAACCATCCTTGGTGTGGTCACAGGCATAAAGGGGGAATTTTCTATTTTGATAAATTGACATAGCATCAGATGGCATTCTAGATATCTCTCACCATTAAGTAGAGAAGCCTTTCCCTGCAGCAAGTGGCAGTGAACTGTGGCTCCCAAGATTACAAGAAGTAAGGGGTGGGAAACTAAAGTAAGTAAACAGGTAGAAGTAAAGAGTACAAAGACAAGATGGTGATAAGTGTGGGTCCAGGCCACCTTCTAGCAGGACACATCCATTGGTTACAGCAGCTGCAGTAACCAGCACCTTCAACAATGACAGAGGGTCAAGAAGACCTCACTTCTTCCTGCTGAATTAATTAACTGGGAGATTCTGGCAGAGAGGGAGTCACTGTCTTCAGTTGTGAACACACAAGTGTGCTCACCAGACTAAAAGGTTTAGCCAACAGCATCTGGCCTCAGGGGGAGAGGATGTGCCTAGCCTAGCAGAGACCTGATGTGCCAGGGTGGGGGGATATCTAGTGAAGCCTGGAGAAGGAGAAGGGAATGGGGGAAGGTTGTGGGAGAAGGTGACCTGTCTGGGGACAGTGAGTGGGATGGAAAATGAATGAATGAATGAATGAATAAAGTAAAATATAAGTAAATAATTATGTTGAAAGAATGAAAAAAAAAGTTAAACCAAACCTAAGGTGACACAAATGGCCCTGGTTAAACTCAGTAGGGTCCCTGGTTCAGATATTATTGCTATGATAAAACACCATGACCAGAGAAAGGTGGGAAGAAAGGAGTTTATTGGGCTTATGCATCCACATTGTTGATAGTCATTGAAAGCTGTCAGGACAGAAACTCAAACAGACAGGAGATGATGCAGAGGCCATGGAGGGGTGCTGCTTACTGGCTTTCTCCTTCCCAATTGCTGACCTTACTTTTTAAGAGAGCCCAGGACCACCAGCTGAGGCATGTTACTATTCAAAATGGGCTGGGCCTTCCTACATGAATAACAACTGAAGAAAATGCCCAACAGTTTTGTGGACAGCCCAACCTAATAGCTGCTTCTCTCAACTGATGCTCCCATTCTGGGATGACGCTCATGAGCTTGCGTTAAGTTAACATAAAATTACCCAGCTTAGTGGGCCACAAAACAAAAAGAAAAGAAGGTAGGACAATGATTTGTGGGAAAGAAGGTGTCTGACAGGATGAGGCTAAAGAAATTGGGGGATAATAATAATATATATGAAAGAACTCATTAAAAATACTCAGAAGAAGAGAGATACTGGAAAGCAATGGCAGAGAAAGAGAGCAAAAAAAAAAATGGGGGAAGGGGAGGGGGGTTACAATTTGTCATCACCCAGAAGTGCTAATGCTGACTCCAAAACCTCAAACCCAGACTCCCTCATCAATCTTAATACCCCCCAGATTCTGTGTAGAGCAACCATGGAAAGAAAAGAAAGTTCGTAGCCAAATATTGGAGTCCAGCTTGGAAAAATGAGCTGTACAATGACAGCACATATTTTAAGGGCTTATTGGGATCTAACTAAGGAGACTGGCTCCAAGCCGTGTAGTTTCACATAGTTTCTTGATTCCTAAATTAATCATTTTTAAATCATCTGCCTTAAAATAAGCCAAAGGGAAGCTTCCTCCAGGAATAGCGATTCATTGGCATCTCACAATTAAAAACTAGATCACATTTTTGGGAAGAGGATGAAATGAGAATTTGATTTAAATTTAATATGATATATTCTCCTGTGTCATGCATACCAATGAGGCTGAAAAGAAATATTTAAGATGATACAACCCTAATGTAAAACTGAATCAGTTTTAGCTACTCACCAGGATTTATTAACCATAAGGAACTTGATTGAATTATACTTGACGGTATCTGAGCCTTTGATGGGAGAAAGTGATTATAGATTTTCCTCTACCTATCAACGTACCTTAGGCATGCAATCCCATTCTTCTCCACTACTGACAATCCAAAGAAAAGCATGGTTGGAAGTCTAGCTTATACATTACATTGGTGAATTAGATAACAACAGCAATCGGTATTTTTAAACAATTTTAATGTTTATCCTTTTTTTTATTTTTCTCAGAGTTTATTGCTTTTTTCCTCTGTGTCTGTTTTCATTGTTTTTATGACATATCTTGCTTTGGCTCACCTAAGTGGTCCCATGCCTCTCTATAAGTACAGGCGATGAATTATTAAATAGATTGCTTTTGACAGACTTTTTCACATTTCTTGTTATCATACACATCTTATGATAATATTTGTCCTCCATCTCAGAATGTGCTAGAAGTTCTCAAGTATCACACATGGTATCCCTCCTTCTCTCTATACGCCCTGTTAAACACAGACATGTACATTGTCAGTTTGAGAGAAGGCAGTAATTACAAAAGTAGCTAATGGAAAGTCATGGAAAACTTAGGAAACATATCTGATTATCTTCAGAACTCCATCACAGAATTACTGAATAGGATTCCAAAGGAAGCTTTGCTGCATCTCTCTAAGACACACCACAAAAGGAATTTTTTTAGAGTACTGGAGAAATAAAAATCTTGCGTCTTTCCAAACAGTATCCTTCCTAAGGGTGTTAAATATGATCCCAGTAGTATAGCTGTGATTCTGTATTTTACAGTCAGAGGGTTCCGGCCCATTGCAGTTTTATTCCTGGGTAAGAACCCAATACTCTAATGATTGCTCTTTCTAGGATTTCCCAAGAAAACCAAAGGACTAGGACGCTCACTACATCAGGTGAAATCCAGACCAGCGATTGTGATTGCCCACATCCATGGCATAAGAGCAGGATAGAGGCCTCTAGAACTCAGTGTATTGGGTAAGCTAAGCTGAGCTGACACTGATGATTCTCATAGTCTACTGCCAATCTGCCACACAGATCACAGATACTTCATAACAATGGCTACCTATACACAGAACAATCTGTATTTGACCCAGAACTGGGGACAAAAAAAAAAAAAAAAACCACCCAACCACCCAGGAATATTTATCTCATATTCCTTCTTCATAGAAATCCCAGTTATCTCAGACCAGCTCATACAGGTATGTCTTAACACACGCATAGACAACAGTATCTACTAACCAAACAAGTGCAGTGGGAAGACTATCCATCCATTCACTTATTCAATGGACAACTAAAAGTATCCACGAAAATTCAGACACAAAGCTAGTGATAGGAAAATCACTATAAGCAAAATCAGAGTCTGGGATAGAGTACAATATCCAATTTACTGAGGAATAGATGGATTAGACAAATAATCACATTAATAAATGTATAAATGTAAGTAAGGATTTTAAAAGTACATATAGTTTGCTCTGAGGACAACTGAAAGAAGGAAGGAAGGAAGGAAGGAAGGGAAGGAAGGAGGGAGGAAAGGAAAGAAAGAGGGAGGGAAGGAAAGATAGGAGGGAAGGGCAAAGGGAGGGAGGGAAGAAAGAAGGAAGGGAGGGGAGAAAAATAAAGAAAGGGAAAGGAGAAAGGAGAGGAGTTTATGGTAAGGAGACAGGAAAAAAGAGAGTATTATACAGATTAGAAATCTGGGAAGCCTGCGTTGGTTAAGTAGTAGGCTGAATGGCAAGGAGTTTGGGAAAGAGAGGAACAGGCAGCAGGAACAGTCCATGAAAACTCCCCAAGCTAGAAGGATCATAATAAAGAAGGTTCATGAGCTGGATCATAGAATATGGTGAGAGAGCACAGGCACAGGGGAAATATGAGAATCATAGAGTTCATGAAATACCCAAGTATTTAAAAACTAACTCTGATAATCTATTGACAGGAAGCACTGCACAATAAAAGAAAATGTGTGTAGAGACAACTGGTAAACAATTTCAAAAATGGTAGTAAGGATAGATCTTACATCTTACTTTGTGTTAAATATCCTTTAGATAAATGAATGATTAAACAAAAAAGGGGGTTATTAAAACATAATTAGAAGCTATAAGCATTTGTTTGATAATCTAGAGAAATCTTTTAGCCATATCAGGAATTGCATAATTCCTGTATAGCAATGATGAGGCACAGAAAAAGAAAATCACCCAAAATGACCTCATAGAGAAAGAACATTAAATACATACGCATAAAATATTAATTATTAGTGACACATCCTATGAGTAAAGAGTGGCTATTACTCAAGTCTAGAGAATAATAATAATCCCAACTCATAAATTAGAAAACTGCAACAGCAACCTTGGAAGAAAATATGAATGTGATCAACAAGTATGGGGAAAATCTCCACGGTAACAATGAAAACATGAGACTATGAAAGGCCCAAATATTTCTTATGATCGAACTGCTAGTAGCAGAGTGAGGAATCATGGCACCCGGCAGCCATCCATAGAGTAGAAATTGGACTGCAGAGGAAGAGGCAATCTGACAACATGTGTTCAATTTAAGTAAGCAGGAAGTTTATCTGGACAAGAATTCTAAGAACTGAGCCCAAGAAACTACCCATGTTCTAATGGTGTACAAGCTATGGCCATTTATCTGACACTTTACATGAAAAAATTAGAATGTTTTGAGAGGTAACAAAAATACAATATAGAAACGAGCAGTTGGTGCATTTACTTTCATGGTAGTAGCTCTGTGACACTGTTGAGCAAAAGGGGGCTAGAGAAGGATATGCAACAAAACTTACAAGTGGAAACTGCTACATGCATTTCCCTCTTTGCACAGACATTCAGAATACTTCCCTCTCATCTTTCCCTACACAGGAGAACACAGATCAAATCTATTCACTTCTTGTATGGCCTCAGAGTATTCTATTCCTCTTCGATGGAGTTCCATAACGCAGAATAGAATGTCCCACTCATACCCGTCTGACTTTCAGCATGTGAATTTTAATCTTTTGTCTCTGGAATATATTTCAGTGTAGGATAAGGGGGAAGAGCAAGTCTAGCTTCTGCCTGACTTTGTGACAGGACCTCGAGGAGGGAGCTTTCTTTTCTGTAGCCCCTCCTGTTCCCTGGCGCAGAAATTCTCGGAAAACTTACAAAGCACATAAGCAAACAGAGGGAATATAAGAAGGAGAAAGTCAGGCAGAGTCCCACACGAAAGGGATTCTAACTTACAAAGCTAAATCTGAAAGTCTAAGTCACAGCAGGACCAGCTGTGGAGTAAATAGCCTTAAGTGTTTCATCAAGAAATTTGCACAAGAACAGAAGGGGCCCTAAAGCTGTCAAAATATCTACATTTTTATGCCCATTCCCAGCATTTGAGTAGAGTCCTGGTGATTGTTTTCAGTTCCAAATGAAGCATATTAGAGCCAACAGAGAAGATTCCTGGAGGCTTCAACCATATCAATATTAAGTCCACTGTCCTTTAATATCCCAGGACTTGGGCAAAACTAGTCTGGTAAGAACTTGGAGCAGCAGTTAAAATTGGAGGGTGGTGGGTGGGATAAGCAGATAGTTGTTTGAATTACATCTCTCTTGCATTGCCAAAGATGGCAGGGGTCTTGTGTAGAGATTGCTCAGCAGTTAAGAACACTAGAAATTCATCCAAAGGACCAAGGGTCAACTCCCAGAACCTACACGGAGGCTCACAAACATCTGTAACTCTAGTTCCAGGGGATCTGACTTCTGGCCTCTATGGGTACCTGCCACACATGTGGAACAGACATTCATGCACGTCAAACAGCCATACACATAAAATAATAAAATAAAAATTTAAAAGATGATAAATGGCTAACGAGGAGTAATGTTTTATAAACATTACAGAAATAGCTAATACTCATAGCTTGGGAGGACACTGCTTTGTTAAACTGTCATCCTGTCAAACTGCTTTGTAAACACTCCAAACCTATATCTATAGAACAGTCCTGTGCCCGACCTTCACCAAATAACCTTCTCCCTGCACTGGTGATTGGAATGCTGACATCCCAACTAGTCAAAGCGCTGAGAAGAAGTGACAGTGGAATGCTCACCCCTAAATGAGACAATGATGTCAGCCCCTCTCAGGCTCAAGGAACAACACAGGAGAACTGGGAGAATTCTAAGAACTAGAGAATAGAGAGACATGTAGCAAAAGATGTCTTCTGGACACGACATAGCCATTGAACCCATTTCTTGCCACAACATAAGCAGGAGGCTATTTATTGGAGCAAGGGAAGGTTAGCAGTGGCCATAGCACCAAAGAACATGACTCCCACCCCCTAACAACCATCAATCATTAATAGGTCCTCAAGGAGGAATCAGACTTCATGAGCCCCTCTGCTATGCAAGATGAATGTTGGCAGGCCTAGTATTATGGAGTGAGGAGATTAGAGATAAGCCCATATTCAATGAACCTGCAACATGGCTTTTCCACTTGTGGCAAATAAAATGACCATTCAAGTATAGTTCTGTTTGTACTGAAGGAGAGAATAAGTGATCTCTGCTCACCAACAAGGGGTGGAGCTGGACCTGGGACTAGAATTCTTCACTGTGATGAATGGTTGGATCTGAATGATTCCTCTGCCAAACAGTCTTGGTCTTGTCACTCTGAATGGAGTGCCTCTGCTTCACATCTGCCTGGCTGTCCTTTTTCCAAATATATGGCCATATCTGTGAAGGTAGCTGTGACATTCTCTACACCAAAGAATGCTCATTTGGACAATGAGACATATCATAATCTAACCCCTGCAAACCTCAGCTTACATGAGGTGGGATGAGACTCTTCATGGCCATCACAGTATTCCTGTTCTAATGCCTCCAAACACTCTCTGACCTCGAGGCTGATTTTCATATAGCCTTTGGTGCTTTTCCCGAAGAAAGTATTTCCTGATAACTCACCTGTTGCAAGATACTTAATCACACTCTGAACCCCAAGATCGTGTTTTTTACTGAAAAAAGCTGCTTCTAGTTGTGGTGTGGCCTTAGCACACATCTTTAATCACTCTGGCTGGAATGCAGACATGCCCTTAGTACACAACCGTAATCTCAAACAATGAGGGGAAAGGATTCATCCATGTTTGAAAGTGATATGTAATTGAGTGACAGACAAAGTGATAAATCAGAGAAAGATTTGTCAAAATAGGATATGCCCAACTCTCACAAGAACAGACAGGAACAGGACACTATTTAAGAGAGTAATGCAGAGAGAAAAAAGAAAAAGAAAAAGAAAGGAGACATTTTTACATGGAAACATTTTACAGAGCCAAAACAAACTAGACACAGGTGAAGACAAAATGAGCAAAGGAATGAGAAGTCAGAAGACTAGAGAGAGAAGCCTAATTGAATCGGTGTGGAGAGGATTTTTGAGTCAGAGCAGCTGAGTGGACCAGCCAATCAGAGATCAGAAGGAACTAGGAAGGTGTGTGCTTATTCAACAGTTTAAGTCTCAAAGGCTGAAAACATTCTAGGCCTAGATTAGATTATACAGAGGCTAGAAGCTTCCAGGTGTAGACCTAGGTTAGTGGACTGAGACCATAAGCCTCTAAAATGACAGTTATATCAGGTGAATAAAATATACTTTTATAACCTCCACTTAAAAAAGAAAAGAAAGAAATAGCCAAAGACCTATTTAAACACTTTGCAAAGACACCTTCTCTGTGCTTATTCAAGAACCAAGATTAAAAATTCTTTAAGTAAGTGTAAACCTACAGGGAACACATTGCACTTTTTAAAAAGTGACCCCACCTACCCTTGGCCATAGCTTTACCAAGAAATGGAATCTAATTCTCTTCCTTTTGGACTTAACATAATCTTGTGACTCACTTTTGACCAAAGCCTTGGCTATAACAAAATGCCACTGGCCAGGTGACTTCAACAACAGGCATGAATTTCCTATGATTCTAAGGTTTGAAGATGGAGATCAAGGCATACTCAGAGTTCCAAGTAACAGACCCTCCATGGGTGAGAAGGCTTTCTTCCAGACCCATCTTCACGAGGCACAGAAAGTACAGCTCTGACCTCTTCATCACTCGTAAAGACACTAGCCCGGGCACTAGGATAAGTTCTCAACTCTACTTCATGAACTCTTCCAACCATACTCACACCCAAAAGATGTGATGCACCAATACCATAATAGGAATTATGGCTTCACAGAGCAAGAAAGAAGAAGTGAGACTGGAAGAAGAAAAGACCATGGTAAGGTGACAAGTGGGGAAAGGAGACTACACAGAGTATGGAGGTGAATAGAATCCAGTCACACATGCTGGAACGAAACTGCTTATATGAAACACACAGTATGTACAATGCCAAATTTTAAAAACTAAAACAAACAAACAAAAAAACAAGTGAGTTTTGTTTCAATGAATGAAATGGAGAAAGGCAGAAGAATAACCAGTCTATACTGACCAACAGAACATCCAGAAGGCACTAAATGGCTCTATGGTCACCAGAAGCGAGGCTTCTGCTTAGTCAATGGGGTAAGCAACTCCGGAGATGTTCTGCTGGGTTGCAGATTGTCCTGAGACTCCCATCCTACCAGGAAGACCCCATGGGTTCCTCTGGCCCCATGGAAAGAGAAGGAGAAAATATTGGTCTAACCTGTCCCAAGTGCCCAGTTCTGTTGTATCAGATAGTTCTGTTTTGGACACTAACTAGACCCAGAATCACCCAACTAAGATTTTTGCAAATGCTCTGTTTCACAATCACCTGAAGTCTATAAACAGTAAGTCTTCCTAACGGCATTCAGCTTTAAAACATTTTTATGCAGCCACGGCAACTAGAACCTACAGCCACACAATAATAAGGCAGCATAACGGCTTTATTATGAAATATGGTTGTGTGCACTTTTGTAAAGCCATTTTGTTTGGCTAGGAGAGGAAACTGTGTTTTACAGTGTTCATGATTTACCTTCAGACATGCTAGTTTTCTGGATAAAGAATTATGGAGTGTATTCCAAACCCACATTCCACTGGGCAAATTATAGCATGTAAGAGAGGCAGGAGCCTAGGATCCTGTGTCCTTTCAGCATGCCAACTATTCTCAGAGCCAACAGCAGTATACCCGAATTCCCCTCCGGACTCCACTGTCCATCCTGTATATAAACAAACCCTGTCTATCAAGCCAAGTCTGAACTTAAACCTGGTTGCTAAGAAAACAGAAACCGTGTATGAGTTCTTTTTCTATTGTTGTAAC
Organism: Rattus rattus; assembly: GCF_011064425.1. Lineage (NCBI taxonomy): Eukaryota > Metazoa > Chordata > Mammalia > Rodentia > Muridae > Rattus > Rattus rattus. The sequence goes on along the minus strand of NC_046156.1, from coordinate 154,011,365 downwards.
AAAACATGACCAAGGCAACTTATAGAAGGGAATGTTTAATTGGCCTTATTGTCTCTACATCCATGATGGCTGAGAAAATGCATGGTGGCAGGGACAGCTGGCAGCTCAAATCTCGACTCACAAGTAGAAGGCAGAGAGTGAATACTGAGGAGGACCCGAGTCGTTAAGAACCTTAAAGTCCAACCTCAGTGACATACCTTCTCCAATAAGGCCACATCCACATCCTTGAAGCCTTTCCAAACATTTCCATCAACTGGGGACCAAGTATTTAGTTGTATTAGCCTATGGGCATCATTCTCATTCAAGCCTTATACACAAGGTACACAAGGTATAAATAAGGCTTCCTCCCACGTGTATTGATGAATAACAGGACCATTGCTGCTGCTCTTTCTCATACTGTCAACCTCCCACATGCGGTGCTGTAAATCTAATGTTGTAGAAAACAAAGGATCTGAAACTGTGGATGTACCAAGGGGCAGGACACTGCTAAATCTCAGCAGAGAGATGCAGCAATTCTCATTCAAAAGCCATGAGTTCTGACAACAGCATATGTACCTATACATAGCTATTTGATGACAAACATGTGGGATAAACAGGGAAACTACAGATGAGTAAAACATCCAGCTAATCTCACGAAGACGTTCCATGTCATGACGACAAAGTCATATGCAAACACTCGTTGTCTCCACCCTGATCTTGAGATCGCATGTGTGTCTCATTTGTCCTATATAACAATACGGAAATTTGTGTTAAAGTCAGGCAGTTCTGTCAAAGGGAACTAGGTTCGCCACGCAGCTACCTGCCTTGCATTTTCATTTCATTAAGACTTCGGGAGAGCTGTTCTAAAACCATTCTCTCTTTAACAAATTTAGCCTCCCCAAGCCCACTCCCATGGGAAATGGACAAAGAAAAGGTTAATATTTTGCTTTATAAAATGAGAATATCTGTGTTTCTTTCAGATGGGACCAAAATTATGTCAATTTTCTTTTTAAACATATAGAAAGTATGTTGCTTCAAGCTTAAGTATTAGACATATCTCTTTTACCAACATCGTGGGTGGTATGTGTAAAAATCTCACCAGTTGATGACTGTATACGCTGGCTGAGGGAGACACTATTCTTTGGACCTTCAGAACTTCATCAGAAGCTGCAGCTAAGACCTCACTAATTTGGATTAGCCCAAGGACTGCAATCGTTTCAAACTCCAGTAGGCCTACACACAAGTACTGAAAGGCCAACAGTAAGATACACTAATGTCCTTTATTATTTGGTTCCAGGCTAGGAAAAAAAAACCTGCTTTCAATTGAGACGAAGTCTCTTCCTACTGGGAACCACATCTTAATTATTACTCAACGGGAATTTTTCCCAATCTATTTTTGTGCTTCACGTCAAGAAGTCATCAAAACATTCCCTTCATGCTGTTTTCTACCTGACTGCTTCCTATAGTACAGGAGGAAAGTCAGGGCATTCCAGAAATATCTCTATTCCCACAAGAATATCTCTAGGCACTTTCTTGGTGTAAGGAAGAAAGGGGTTTATGTTATGGGTGATGGCCAGCTAATATCTATGTTTTTCTGGATGAACTTCAGCATTATCAGCCAAGGGAAACACCTGCATAGCTCTGTTTTCCTGCATTATACCATGACCACACATCTCATAAACATGGAATTTGAATCCAATGGGGCAGGGACACAGGTGCCATGGGAAAACACCTCCCTGTAAATCTGCGATATGCAGCAATCTCTCAAAGCAAGCAGGACTCTCTATGTGTAATTATAGCTAAGAAACACAAAAATCAACCCTAATAAAACATGTTTTATATGTTATAAAAACTGTTTTATAACATATGGAGCCAGAACTAAGCTTGAAAACAAGTTCTCAGACGACTGATAGCAGTTGACAGGTGCAGCAGAGCACACTGAGCAGGACTCTGCTCTCTATTTTCTGAACAATTCCAGGACAAAATTTTGCTAACAGATTCTTTAGACCCAAGGTCCCCAAACTAATATATCCTTAGGTCTATAAATAAAAATAAATAGATAGACACAGATATAGATACACACGTAGACACGCATTGGGGTAGGAGAGATCTATTAAAATAGCAGTAGTATAGTATAGTACTATTCTAATAGTATAATCATTTCATTATAAGAATAAAGGCATAAACAAAAAGAACTAACGACTTTGATTTATTTAAAAATAGTTATGCCACAGAACCCTCAAGAAGTCTTCATGAAGTAGAAATCCAAGACAACCAGTTGCATGGGGAACCAAGGTCCCTTTGCCACATGGACAATTTCATACAGCCTGACTTTCCCCATAAGGCAAGTGATGCACATGTGATCCCAAGCCCATCAAGGGGACAACAAAGGCCCCATGTCACTGGGACAATGGAAACCAGTCTCTGAAGAACCCACATACTACAGTGTAGATCATAAATGCCACATGAATGATGTCAACAAAGACCAAATTGAGCTAGGGCATCTGGGATAGGAAGAAGAGAGTAACTGGATTATAAAATGTCTGATTGAGCCATGCCTGTCATTCAGAGTTTCATGGTAGACAGAGTAAAATGAAGCAAGTCTCACAGAAGACTGTCATCTAGGTTGCTTCTCAAAATATTTCTCATACAATCTCATGTTTTAGAGTCTTTTAAAAAATCACTGATACTGTTTATTTTCTGTTAACAGCAATTTTTACTCAAAAAAACACATTAACGTTTACTATATTCATGTTGCTTTATTCAAGAATTCCCCAAATACAAAGAAAAGCAGTAGATAATTTCTGCCCTTTGGGAAGCTGCAGAACTACAAAGATAGATCTGGTAAGACAGACAGATAAAGGTCTCGTCAGCATGTCAGACCAGTTGTGCTGACTACTGTTAGGAGGCAGAAAAACACTTGGGAATCATAATTCAAACTGATGACACAGACCTCAAACAGACAAGCACTTCATCTGAAGTTCATGATTGCATCAAGTTATCAGAGACAAAGGGAAAATCAATCTTTCCATGGTGTCTTGAACATCAGTGATCCAAACCAGCCACAGAGTTAATTCTCAAGTCAACTATGTGTTTGGCTGGTGAGTGTTGCCCCACGCTGAGTACTTACACCATCCATAGCATTCTTACTTCCAAAGATACAGCTTATTCTAAATCCTGGATTCCAGCTATTTAAATGTTATCATTCTACTCTGAAACGTGAGCTGTTATGTTCATAGGTCTTCAAGTCTCATATTCTGTAAAAATCATTCAGAGATACAATTTAATACTACAAGGGGATACGATTAACAGGTGTATGTCTTGGGACTAAAGAGATGGCTTAGAAGTTCTGAGCACTCACCGCCCTTGAAAAGGCCAGGAGTTAGACTCCTAGTCCTCACATCAGGCACTTTACGACTGCCTCTAACTTCAACTCCAGGAGATCTGACATTCTATTCTGCCCTCACTGAGCCTCTACACACACACACACACACACACACACACACACCAAACATGCAAATGCACACATAAATATAATGCTCGCTTATGTCCTTGGGGAAATACAGTGCAATCTGTAGCTTCTTTCTCTTTTTTCATTTTAAAGTACCATTGTAAGGTACATTTTAAAAAGAGTCTTCTGACATTTAGTGACTTGTCATTCAGTAGCTTGCACTAAAAATCAGAAATTAAATAGACATGCAGACATCTCCCCAACACACACACACACACACACACACACACACACACACACACACACACACACACACACACACACACCAAATTAGAGAACAGGGAACATATCATTGAGGGCCGAAAACATCTACTGCCAATAATTTAGTTGCATTTATAGGTCTCTTGTTGTCCTCTGTAAACTACAATCCTTTGCTCCTTACAATGGTACATTAAAATAAAAATGAAAAAGTAGCTACAGATTACACTGTATTTCCCCAAGGACATAAACAAGCACTTAATACATTGTATTCTACTTATAATATTACATGCCAACTTTAAAATAGTTGAAGTAACATATAAGAAAAGTCTAGAGTTACCAGCCATGCTTCACAGGAAATGAAATGTTCTGCTAAGCAGTCTAAAAACAAAGGACAAAGAAACAAAAACACTTTTCAAGCAAAGAATTACACTTTTATTACCATAGGCTTAAAATACTAAGCCGCCAGACCAAAAGAATAAGTCTAGTCTTAAAAACTAAAGCCAGCCACACATGCCTGTGACACAAAGACCCAGACTAATATGTCTTTTGTAATCAATCAATATAAACAGAAAGCTATTATAGCAGAAAAGGCACAAGGAAGTACATATATTCTTGTGATTTTTAAACCTTTATTGGGGTCACCCAACAATCAAATTCTAGTTTTGTTTCCTATTTCGAGTAAAAGGTAATGCAAGCAGATAATAAAGGTAACGGATGTGTGAAGGGAGGAACATTTATATTGTGTCAACATGTCTGAGGCAATCCTGAACTATTTCATAATTCAGATTCAGAGACACTGGAAGCACAGTATAAGGGGCCTAGCTTTTTCTAAACCAATGTTTCTTAATTTTACCAGGATTACATTTGCAGCTACATAATTTGCTGCTGTAAGGGGTTATCTTGAATGTTTGGCAGAATCTCCATGTTCTTCCTTCTAGACGTTGATAGCATATGCTTACTTTTCAAAAGTATGGCTATAGATAACTAAATATCTCTCTGGGAACCAACTCGCCATGCTTGACAGCTACTATTCTATGAAATGACAAAGCAAGTCCTTCCTCTGGGGAAACCAAAGCCAGGTTGCTGCAAAATGTCTGAAGTGTTCAGGTCAACCCAGTGTGTTCCCTGCTGAAGAGACAACACACAGTGCAAGAGCAAAGTGCAACTTATTTTCCAGGCCCCTCTACACCGTAAAATCCTAAGGATCTGGACAGAATGTTCTGGGTCCATTCTAGTGTCCTCTAGAAAGACAATGACCACCAATGCTTTAGTTGAGTACCATGCAGGGAAGGTTATTTTCTGTAGTAGCTTCATTATGATGCAAGGGTAACTAGTTTGTTGGGACTCTCCCCGCTGTCTTGCTTCTTTGGGGACAGGCTCATAACAAGTTCTAGGCCTCTCTCATCCAAGTCACAAATATTCATATGTTGACTGTTTCATAATGTGCTGCATGTGAGTAAGTTCAGTCTAACTGGACTCAGGAAAGTTGTTTACTGGATTAGTTAATTTTCTGTCCTTTTTGGTAAAATGTCATGACCAGAAACTACACACTTAAAGCTCCTGAGGGCTAGATGTGCATTGGAAGCATGGCAGCATTCAGAGAAGTGAGAGGTCATATCTCAACCACACCCAGCAAGCAGAGAGGAAACTAAAAGGAGGTGAGCTGGTAAGCCCTCAAAGCTCACCCCCAGCAGCAGTCTTCCTTTAGCTAGACTCCACAGCTGAAAGGTTCCATAATCTTCCCAAACAGCACCACCTCCTGGAAACCAAGTATTTAAATATAAACCTATAGTGGAAATTTGTCATTCAAGACCACAGCATTGACTCCCTGTCTTCTATAAGCTTACGGCCATATCATGATGCAATATACAATTAATTCAACTTCCAAAGGCCCCATAGTCTTTAACAGTTTCACCACTGCTCAAAAGTCCAAAGTGACTTCTTAGACTCAATGAAGCCTTGACTCTGTGAACCCTTGCAAAATAAAAGGCAAAGTATGTGCTTCAAAAGTACAATGGCCTGGAATATATGCCTGCATTCCTAATGGCAAGAATGTGGGCAAAATGAAGAAGACATATGGGACCGAAACAGGACCAAACCTAGGAGAACAAGTAGCAAGCTATTGTGGTTGGTTCTAATGCTGTTTGTATTAATTCAGCTCCTAAATTACACGGGAACCCACATATCTGCCTGTAAGACACTGAGGGTCTCTACCCCAGTTGGCTATGATTGGTGAATAAAAGTTGCCGGCAGTCAGTGATTCGGCAAAGAGACAGAGGCAGGACTTTAGAATTCCTGGGCAAGGGAACCATGGGAAGAAGGAGATTTTAGAATCCCCATGATGGGGAAGCAGGAAGAGCAGGCTGGAGAGTTGGAGAAGTGAGAGTGTATAGCCATGTAGGAGTCTGGAAAGAGCACCCCCAAGGGACCCCATCCATATTTGGGTCTGGCGTAGCAAAGACAGAACATAGATTTTAGTAAGTAGTAATTCAGGAGTATTGGAGGGGATGTGTTACCAAAGTTAACCGAAGTTAAGGAGTGGCCCAGCCATGAAGCTGCTTAGGGCATATTTAAAATAAGGCACTGTGTGTGCGTGCATGCATGTGTATAATCTTTCATTCCAGAATCCAGAGCATTGGGACAGTAGTGAGAAGTGTTCACACACCCACCAGAGAGTTTAGGGAGGAGTAACATAATGATTACATCACAAGCCTGTAGCTCTGTGTCTGCTATGTGAATTTTCAGTTTTAAAGGGCTATGTGTGAAGCTACTGTTCATCTTTGATACCTGAGTATACATTTGCTTTGGGGCTGGTTCCACTCCCTCATAGCAACTTTCCTTGGCAGATGATCCACAGTACACACCTCTGGCGTCCCTGACATCTTATGGTTTCCTCTGCAATGCAGGCTTCACTTTCACACCATTATTCAATGACCATCCCCCACAGCCACTTTTGCTCAGAAGTTCTTTGCACACCTCCTGGCTTCAGTGCCTCTTAGATCCTATAGAGAAGAATCCAGGATCCTTCTCCACAAACAGTCTCCCATGCCTCCAAACCCAGAACCATGTAGACAACACAGCCAAGTTTGTCTGCCAATTTAGTATTGATCCTGGACAACATGGACCGTATTTGCAACAGGTTTTGTTTGCTAATGTTTTCTAGCAAAAAGCTCCTGAGGCCTTTTCCTTTCACAAGTTGGAAACTTAGCTTGGCAGACTCTTGTTTCAATGCATAACAGAAGCCCTCTCTTGAATATCCTCAACAATTCCTGCCTGTGCCTTAAGCTTCCTGGTGTTTTCTGCTCCAAGCTCCACATTTTACCTTCCATTCTTGCCCTCTTGTTCCTTTTAATCATAGACCTGCAAAAGAGTAATCAGTAATAACCATACCACAGACTCAATGTTATATTATTTTGGAATTTCTTCCACCAAAGAAATTAGTCCCTTGCTTTTAAATTCAACTTCACATAATTTCTCAAAATTAAAGCAGCAACCAGCCAGACTCTATGCCAAAATATCACATATATGGCTTCCTTCCCCATTGCTAACAAAGTTCTTGCTTTCCTCTAAAAAGACCTGAGTCGCCACAGTCTACAGAACCCTCTGTAATACCAACCTCTAAACCCCCACTAAAGTGCCCTGTTAAGCTCAGCTTACATCATCCAGTGCTTTTCAATTCTAAACTCCCAAAGTACTCTACAATCTTTCAAAAACCAGCATGATCAGGTTCTTCACAGTAGCCATTCTACTTCTTGGCAACCAATCTCCGTACTAGTTACCTTCCTGTCATGACATACCATGATCAAAAGCAAGGTAAGGTAGAATTTAGTTTAGCTTACAGTTCCAGAGGCTAGATGAACATGATGGGGGGTAGTGGGTAGTAGCATAACAGCACAGTGGAAAACTAAGAGATCATATCTCAACCACACACAAGAAGCAGAGGGAGCAAGCTGTGGGGCTAGTGAGGCTTATTAACTTCTAACCCCACTCCATTCAGACAGGGAAGGCTCCAAATCCTAAAAATTCCATAGCCTCTCCAAACAGTGCCACCAAGTGGTGGCCATGTGTACAAATACACAAGCTTTAGGAGGACATTTCTCACTCAAACCCCAATGGAACTTCCTTTACAGAGGAAAAGATCTCCCTCTTTCACAAAAAGGCTCTTCTGTGTCTTTCGTTTGTGAATCTAGAGCATTGGGGCAATATCTACCGGATGTGTTTTCCATTTTGATGCAGGGGGTTAAGGGAGACTGCACATACAAAGCCGATTTGACAAATTTCCAAATAAACATAATCTTTAGAAACCAGTGATGGAAAAAATAGGGGGGATAGAGAATATTTAATGGACATATAAAATAATCAGAAGTATAAAAATATCTAAGTAATGGGAGATTATAGAAAAATAAATTACTAATGTGTTCATCATATCTATATGGAAAACAAAGACAATGTCATCATTTTAAGGAGTTTAGGAACCCAATGAAGGCATGGAGACTAGTCATTTAAAAGTCTGAATGCATTCAAGCAACCTGGAGTTCTTTTTTACATCACCATAAACTAATCTCAAACCCTGACCAACTGTATCTAGACATTTCTTTTAAAGGCTGCTAACTAGATAGGAAAGGTTTGTACAGATTCTATAGACAGAGGTATTAAACAGTGACATTTCTGAATAAACAGACAATAAGAGAAGAATTGTCACTGTAGAAACCAATGACTTATACAAATAAAACAAGATTAATGTCATTCACACATGGGATCTAAGGAAGGCCATATGTAAGAACAAGGTATCAGAGGATGAGAGTACCACTCAATGTTTCTGAGAAGAAAAAAACTACACTTAAAAAAACTAAACTCCCCAAATCCATTTAGAGTTTAGAAAAAGAGGTGAAGGCACACAATTTAGTGTCATTTCTTTTAATATAGTCGAGCTGGTATCTCAGCTTCCTTTGGCTTCTATGGAAACACTCCTGATGGATACTTCAGGATTATCCATTTACACAGAGTGTCATATAACCTCAAGTGTAAGGAAGGACACAGACCCAGTATCTTGTACAGTGTTACTCCCACATATGAAGTCATAATTGACTATTCCCATATACATCCATTTGTAATTGGTCTGGCAATTCTCTATCTACAGTTGAGACCTTCTTCTTCACACTGGTTTCACTGCCTAACTTCCCATTAGATATCCTAAGGTACCTGCAAGTCCACCATGTTTTTAACATCTCTGATGGTGTTCTTCAAAAAGTTAAATGGTCTTTAAAGGAGATAAACATAATACAGATATAGTGATATGAATAAGGATACAGATATAGATGATAGTGTGTTTAAATGAAGTTACACCAGATGGAACAATAATGCCCATTCCAAGAATCCTAAACAAAGACAAACAAACAAACAATCCCCAGTGCCAGACATGGAAAGCATTGCTTGACTTGTTGGTCAAGGATATCCAAAAGACTCCCCACACAATATAGGCTGTTTCCAAAGTATCAAGACTTGGGAAAATGCATCCAAATTCTAGGTTATGTTGTAACAAAAGTGTCCCCTCAAGTCTTCTTTTCCATCAAAAATGTAGTCAATATTGTTTTATCGTCCACATTGCTTTCAGGATCATGAACTTCTCAGCACTCACCAAGACTGCCCACTAATCTGTGGCACTTACAGAATCCTAGGCTCTCTCTCCAGTTTGTAACTCTAAACTTTTAAAAACCAATCATCTGCCTTCATCCTCTTCCCCATACCACAACAAGACACATGAGACATGTGACTTCTACAGAGAAGATTTTCTGGCTCATAGGTTTACAGGTCCCAGTTTATCATTCGTGGGCACCATTGCCTTGGGCCTACTGTGAGGCAACACATTGTGATAGAGGAATGTGGTGGAGCAAAACCACTCATCACATGAACAGGAAGTTAAAGAGTGCAGATTCCGCAATCCATCTTGAGGCCTACCAACAATGACCTAGGTAGCTCCCATGAGGGCTCCCTTCCATGCCTCTCCATACCACTTTAGGAACTAAGCTTTCAACACATGACTCTTTATAAGGCATTGAACACCCCTGCCCCAGCCTCCACCACTCGAGATGCATCCACTTTACTGGAAACTCATCCATGGATTCCGTTTGATGTTAGATACAGAATTCATTAGCAAGGCCCATCACCTCAAAAAGTCACCAACAACCACATCCCTATTTTCATCACAGGCCCATCTGCCTGGAACTTGACCTATTCTCTCCTTTGATGAGATCTCATCTTTAGGATCCTTCTCTGATCTTCTAACTCCTATGGGTCTTGCAGTACAAACACGTTTCCTTTAAAGCTTTTAAGTTGGATATAATTGCAGATTTGATTGACTTAAAACTGATCAAAGTATTTAGACTTAAAACTTTCCTTTATTAGCACTACCACTGCATTCTTTCAGCACAGGGTCAGAAGAAACAAGAAATAATGATAGGAAACATTGGGAAAGAAATAAGAACGGGATTAACAAGACACCTGGAACAGATGTGCTGAGTTTAAAGGGAATAGAAAGAATCAAAATTGACCATGAAGATGATACATCTGTGTGACTAAGATACATAAACCAGGAGCTCAGGGACCACAGTCCTTAGAATACATTTCTATTTAAAGTCTTCTTACAGGTTTTCCCTCCTACTAACAAAATCAAAGTCGTCATTTCACTCCTGCATGAACTGTCACTCACGGAGAAACAAATAACTCTTCCTTTTTTGATTGGTGATATTAGGACCCTTATTTGGAACTTTCTGCTGCAAGCCTCCTCACTGCCTACTCTCTTTGCCTCTCAAGACAGAGTCAATGGGAATACAGGTCCTTCTATACATGCTTCATATTCTCTAGAGACACCAGCACACAAAGGGCTCAGGGATGCTCAATGCAATCGAGCAAACACTTAGCTGTCTTGCTCATTGAGCCTTAGAATTAAAAACAAATAGCACTGAGCGGTTCCCCTTCAAAGATTTCACAATCAATTATAGAGGACAAACATCTGCTGGAAGTGGCGAGGTGAAATGACAGAGGTGTGCACAGGGACACAGGCTGGGGGAAGAAAAGACAATTATGTTTTCTTCATGAATTTAGGCTTTGGGGGCTTTCTCTGGAACCCAAGAAGACAGATTCTCTGCATCCCTTCCTGGTCCTTACCAAACAAATGAACAAACAAACAATCCTGTGTTTACAAGGGTCAATTTGAGTTAATACAAAATAAGGAAAGGTCTTCTGACAGTACTGGAAAATATCACAAAAAGCTGGGGCAGAACACACAGGTGCACTGAAGTTAATGGGGTACAGGTTAGTTCACACTATTTTGTGATGGGCATCAAGGGAGCATGTATATTGTTATAGGTGTCAGTCCCAATGCTTTCTCCCTAGGGCACTGTTAAATCATCTGCTTTATGAGCCAATGTATACCAATATATAACCAGAATGAGAATTATCATGGCCCGTGACTGGGGCAGTAGCCCCAGGTCCCTACATCCCTGTGACTCACCTGCCCTTTGAACAGCTACAGTTTAGACATAATTGTCTTGTCTAATGTCAAAGACAAAACTGACCACTTCAACGGACTTACTTGATGTCATCCGTGCTTTGGGTTTCAGTAAGTTATTGCAAGCTGCCATCACAGGGACCACAGTGGGCTATCTATCAAAGCGTGTCTCAGCTGCAACAGGACATCTTTGCATGTCATATCTGAAGGCACCGAGAGACTTTCCAACTACAAAACATTTACATTTTACTTCTGTGGCCTTCCTCATTGGCAAATAAGCATTATCATTTAAGCTTTCAAAGATAAACACCAACAGAACAAACAAGTAAAAATGCATTCAGCAAGACTAAGTGATTATGCCAAATTTACGGAAATAGGCATTGCTCAAAACATCCCGATAACCCCCAGTACCACCGATAGCTCAGAGAAAATAAAAGGAACACAACAGACAATTTTAGAATAGCTAACTGGGTTATTTTTAAATAATTAATGATTTAGGAGGCTGAAGCAATTTGCTAGCCAGACATCTGAATATGAGAGCTCTGGGCTCAGCAAGAGACTGCTTCACCCAAGTGGACAGCAACTGAGAAAAACAATGTCAACTTCTGAGCTCCAGGTGCATGCATTTCCACATGCATCCAAACTTTTGTGTCCACCTACATGTGAACACACATGTATGCACATTACATAGAAATACAAGTAAAAATTAAATATTTACAAGTTGTGTTTGTTATAGAGAATTCAGGTTTCATCGAGACAATTGTAACTGGGGCAAGAGAGTGCAACATTTGAAGGCTGGTTGGCCATGGTCTGACCACGGCTATCACACATGATATACTTATTTAATTTCTCTTCTGGGCATTTTCCCTGGTACCGTGCCACTTGTCTATTTGCAACAGAAGTGTGCACCAATCTACAAGTGGTGAAAGGGCCTTGGAGTCAGCACAGAACACTCAGACACAAAATTCTCACCACAGAGGAGATTCATTACCCCAGAGGGACAACAAACTGGAGTGGAGAGGGTGGAGGGGCAGACAAAGACAACAGCAGGTGTCTCTGCAGAAGTGGGTTTTTAAGGAGAAATGGGGAAGTCTATGCTAGGATGAGTTGGCCATGTTAGCCAGTATAGCCAAATAATAAATTTTGATTGCTGGATCTTGGTATTTTGATAGTTAGACATTGGGGTTTTAGTCAGGTATGTGTAAGTAGCCAAATTATAAAAAAAAATTGTATGTTGATGGCTAACTTTAGAGATGTAATATAATGGTTTATCATGGGAGAGGGGACTAACAGGGCAAAACCTGCCAGTGAATATTTGCAGTGCATGGGACTGTGAGAACCCTTCAAGTGGAAAAGCGATCTCACACAAGAAGGCTCAAGACACTCATCTCAATAGCATGGTGATGACCCCAGGATAATTCTAAAACTATAAGCACCACCTACATCTAAGGATCTGTTTGACACTACCTCCTATGGATTCAGTCAGTCACAGGAAAAATACTTTTGTTATACGTTCCATCGTAACCTGGTCAAATCATTTCACTCGCAGCATACGAGGGGGAAAGAATCAGATTCCAATCTCTTTCTCAAACCCCATTTTAAAACTGTACTTGAGAAATCTAATACTCTCATGTTCTGGCATTTTATAGTTCATTGTTTTCCAAGAATACAGAGACAAAGAAGTGAAATTTTTGAGGTCTTAGTAGTTCTCCCTCTCCAGAAAAAGTTGATTCCACTGTAGTTAGTTATTAATCTTAAAGAAAAATGGCTACGTTCAACACTTCCCCTCAAGACAAACAAGACATTTAAAGGCCACTGATTTAAGTGGCAGAGTCAAACTCTTAGAGTTTTCAAAATTTCAAGCCCATTTGGGAATTTGAATCTGATTGTGAAAAACAGATGCTAAGTTGCTAAGACAATGACATTCTAAATTTATATTTCATAAAATCCGAAAGCATACTACAAACCAGAAGCTCAAAAGAGAATGAATCCATGGAGTTACAGTCAGATTTGGGGCCACTGGTGACTCAATTATGGGCCAAGGTGTTTGGCAAGAAGCAGGCAATGACACTGGGAGGCATTGTTTCCCCAATATGGTATTCTTATTGATTATTTGGGAGTTTCACATGATGCAACCTGATTACATTCACTTCCCAGTCTCCCCAGGTCCACCCTCCCCCCATGACCCACCCCTAACAGAAGAAGAAAACAAAAGAGAAAAAATACCAAGTCCAGTTTGTGCTCCCCATATAATCACTGGGGCATAGAGGTGTAGTTTTCAGTTAGCAAAAGCCAGTGGTGCTGCAGAAGGCGGCAGCTGAGGTTGGCAGCATCAACAGAGCTGTACAGTTGTGCTTCTGCCTCCTCCTTTACCTGGACTTACACACTACATGCTGAGCAGAAGAGCACAGTTTCAGTGAGAACAACAGACAGGCTTAAGACAAGGGCAAAAGGCTCTCAGGAGATCACCTGGATTCTCTCTTAACAGGCAATGCATGCCGGCCTGCAAGACATCAATGCCTTCTAATTACTAAGTCAGGCCAACTCATACAATTTTGCCATAAAGGAGAATAAAGGCAAGGGTGTGCAAATCTTCAAAAAATACTCAATATCCCACCATACAGTTTGGAGGGACAAATCCACTTTATATTACTAAATCTTATTAATAAAGAGAAATGTAGAAGTAAGACAGTCATTAATAATCCACAGAAAAATCATAAAACTGGATTGGAAGGGAAGCTGGTTGAGTATTGAATTAAACTCGTTCATCTTAGCATACCGAGAGACCGGAGCCAGGAAAATTAGGTGGCTTGCCCAAATATAAATGAAATACGTCTAGAAATGTCTCTTGGACTGTAGGAAACTATGCCCCCATATGCAGCAGATGAGCTGCTAGTGTAGTCAAAATTAAGTGTGCTGGTGTCCTGCCCGTGCTACTGGCACAAAGTTTTGAATGTAGCAATATCCTAGAAGGCAGGCCATGGGTGGATGTTATCCTTTGATACTAGTCATTATTCTCTCAGATTCTACCCAGGACAGACCCCATGCAGTTCCCTGCCCAACTTCAAGAAAACAAATGCTTTTGAGATAAACTCAGCAAGAAATCCTCCATGTGTGTAACAAAAACACAATTCTCCAAAGTGATCCCAAGGCTCCAGAAGAAAAACGGCACCAGGGAGACGTTAAGAGAGAGCATAGAACACAGGGCTTGGCATTTCACAGGCTGGAAGCTAAGATGCCCGCACTATCAGATCCCCTCTGGAGACTACAGGGAAGTAGCCACTTACTTTTCCAATAAGTATAATAGCTACTGTAATATGCTTCTTGAACCTTTGCTTCCTTTTATAAAACTTACAATTAAGAGTGTCTAGTTCCCAACAATCATGTTTCCATATAGAAAAACAGGACTTTGCAACCCAAAATGTTTGCTCCGAGTTCCACCCCAGCCGTTTAAGTTCCCCAGCTCAGAAAAGCACACATGGCAATTAGTCAGGTCAACCAAAATAGAGTTAAGTTCCCATGGATGTCCTTAGGAGAAGCTATTCAATCCTTGGTGTTCCTAAGTTACTTATCTACATAAAATGGGAAGCCATCTCACTTACCATCAAAGTGATGGTCACTTGCGGTAAAAATAAAAAGAACACGACCAGTTCCCGCACGTACCCTTGCGGTCACGCTCTAGCTAGTTCCGGCTCCAGCAGGCCATTGGAACTCGCGCTAATTTATCTCCGCACGCTGTCCGCAAAGTACTCTCTGACCCAGGCGGGTCGCTGTCATGCCAGCTTCGTACACAAAGTGCCTATCTCGTGACTCTGTTCACATTTCCACATCTATCCCCAGGTCCCAGCGACCGCTACCCTCTGTAACTCTCTGCTGCTGCTCTGTTTACATTCCCAACATCCTCCGCCTAATAGTTATGGTACAAACTCCCAACAACCTATTAAAGTCAAGACTCAACAAACTGCAACCCAACAGTCAGGTTTATGTGTTAAATTCTCAATCCACAATACATCCACACAATAAACTTACACCCAATGGATAAGGATATAAACTGCCCACCTAGATAAGATAAATTCACCTACAGAAATACATCTCAACTACCTTGGCAATTCAAGACCACCCAGATCTGGGGCATCTTTCTCTATCTCTATCTTGATTCTCCTTCCTTCTCTCCCGCTTTACAAAAACTTTGTCCCCGCTTTTTTACTGTCCAATCATGGTTTTGATCTAATTGGTGCCAGCCCTTACCTGCACACTGATATCAACCTACAGTCACTTTCAGCGCAAAGGCTCCTACAAAAGGAATTAGAACATAGAAACATGGACCCCAGAAAGCCCTACTCTATTAGGTCAAATTCCCATCCAAATTTTCTGTTGACAAAATAGTGAGCATTTAGTTCATACAACTGTTCTAAAACAATAAAATATCTACAAAGATAGCTACCTCACTAGATATTATTCCAGTTCTATTTATCTGCAAATTTATGTTGACAGCAGAATAAAATTCTACAGGATTTAAGAATCACATTCTCCTAATCCATTCATAAATTTATGGGCATCTCGGTTGATTAATTTCAGAGTTACTGTGTCTATTACAGCAATGAACATGATATGCAAGTATCTTTATAGTGGTAGAAAGCCTTTCAGTTATGTGCTCAGGAATGGTATAGCTAGGTTATGTGGTAGTTATATTACTGGATTTAGGAAAAATCCCTCACAGACTACTTTTCAAAGTAGCCCCACTAATTTATACTTTCACCAAGAGTGTTTAGGTGTCTCCTTTCCGTATATACATACCAGCAGTGCCATTTGTACTCTTAATAGCATTCTCACCTAGATGTAGATGCTTAACATTTCTTTTTATGAAAATATTTCTTAGTCAGTTGTATGACTTCCTTTAAGGGTTCTCTGTTCAGTTCCATGGCCCATTTGTAGTTGGGCTGCTGTTTATCGATGTTTGTGTTTTGGTTTGGTTTGGGTTTTGGTATTATTGTATACTGTAGACACTAATTCTCTTTCAGATGTATAGCTGGCAAAGATTTTCTCACATTCTCTAGGCTACCTCATCACTAGATTGGCAGTTTCCTTTGCTGTGCCCCATTCAATAGTCTTTTCTAGAACAGCAATTTACCTGCAAATTTCATGAGTTCACTTTTCCTTATAGCTGAATAGTAGTCAATAAGATATATATAAACATACATGCATATATACACATATAAATATATAAATGATGAAATACACACACACACACACACACACATTTCTGAGACAAGCATCTATGCGGTAGAATGTTGAGCCCTTTGGGTACATGCCAAAGTGTGGTATAGCTGGATCATATGGTAGAATTACTTTTAGTTTTTTGACTCTTTTCCATACTGATGTCCAGGAGAGGTCTGTACCAGTTTTATTCCAACCAACCCCCCTTCAAGCAAATGCTCAGGGTAGTACAAGTGCCTCAAAATATAATACAGGCTATTTCTGTTGCCCTTGGCTACCTCTCAAGAGGCCGAAAATAAACCTTACTGCTGAATTACTGCATACATTAGGTCATAAGGCTCAGATGATTTAATCTGGATCTAAGCCGAAAGACTTACCCCTGCAAGCTAGCTTCCATAATTCTAGAAAGTTCTATATGCAAGGTGCTAACTAAGAGAGAGAAATAATTAGTGGTCCTACCAAAATTTAACTTATGAACCACAAAAATTACCAACATAATAAGAGCTATAAAGCCACAATAATGACACTCACATGCTGGTGGCAACCAACAGCTGTCTAATTGGACATAAGGCAATTTAAATAAGGGAAAAAGCATGTCTTGTTCTAGAAACCTAGCCAGCTACTGGGGGCTAGTGAGGTCATAGATCTTAGAAGAGACTCTCATACAATCACTTTGCTAAACTTGTGTAATTCCTATCTGAAAATCTAAAGTTTATCCTTATAAGTACAGCCATCACACCTTATAAAATAAGATTCTCTTTTCAGCATATGGAGACTATTACAAAAACCACAACTGGACACAAGGCAGAGATCAATGAACTGTGGTTTGCCCAGCTCCCATGAATACGTCCACAGCACAGCTGCTGTAAGTAATGGGAGGCAAAAGATCACAAAAGCCAGAATACCAGGGAGTTGGCTCCCAGACTGTCTCTCATAGAAGTGGCTGCATAAACAAAGCCTGAACAATGACAATCACAGTAGACATGCTAATGCAGAGGGAAAACAAGCACTCACAGGGTTCCATCCTAGACACAAGACCTCCGGCAACTAGTGATTGCTGAGAAAAGAGACTTAGCCTATCCTCATGCATGAATCCCCTAGTAGGTTATGCAATACAACAGTCCTGAGCAAGTTTTAGTAATGTACTTGTGCATATATGAGCATTTGTCTCTGTGGTGTGGTGTGGGGTGTGTGTGTGTGTGTGTGTGTGTGTGTGTGTGTGTGTGTTTGAGAGAGAGAGAGAGAGAGAGAGAGAGAGAGAAACCCCAGGTAATGCTGCTTCTAGAAGCCACTAGGCTACTAAACAAAAATCACTACCAGGTATGAGATACTTCCATATGAGTTGGATAGAAAGGTCTCAGAGGCCCCCTAAAACCACAGGCCCTTGCTAACTTTTTTTTGGTTGCCCACAAGTACTGGACAATGAAATCCTATGGCTGAAGATAATCCACACCTTGTTAACAGATACAGAGAAACCAAACTGGAACTGAGTTAGAAACTTCCTCCCTGCTGGCTAAGTTTCATAACACCAGAAGGTGCTATGGAGGTTTCTAGAAGGACAATGGACGAAAGGTCTTATTCAACTCTAAACCCTATGAAATTCCATACAATCTACCAAACAAGATGTACTCATCGCTACAATCGTGCCACACCTGCTATGAGGCTGACCACACCCCCTGACTGGATCTCCAGTCTGTTCCACAGGAGGAAACCCATTCCTGGTGCTATTTTCTGATCACAGAAACATGGCTAGGAAAGTGAGATATGCTGGGTGGGTGGGTGGGGGATACTATTGTTTACTTAAATTAATGTTTAATTTAAAGGCCAGTCTTTATATGGGCACATGAATCTTCAAGACCTAGAGACTGGTTATAACTGGATAAGCTAATATTTGAACTTACAGAATGGTAAGGCTAATTGTCTTCCGAATGTGGTTGAGCCACATCCAAGCAGTTAGAGCTTAGTATAACCAAAGAGCAAGACTCCAATTAATGAGACGACGTTCCCTCTGCCCGCCTGATTGGAGTTGGATATCAGTTCTTTCATGCCCTTGAGCTTGAACTGAAATGTGAGGTCTTGAGCCTGCCAGCCTTCATACTGTAACTAAACCATTGGCTCTCCTGGGTCTCCAGTTTGCCAACTACAGATCTAGGGACTTGTCAGCTTCCATAATTATGTGAGCCAATTTCTTATAATAAATCTCTTTGTGTGTCTCTACAAAAAAAGAGTCTTGTTGGTTCTGTTTCTCTGGAGAACCCTGACTAATACAACATGACACGGAGGGGCTCTAACAAAGACCATATTTTCCTTTCTCTCCATTTATAAATACGTATAACTAAACCATGAGCTAGTGTGACTGAAGGAGAAGAGGGCTTCCTTCCATCTGAGCACTTCCTTTCTCTGCCTCGCACAGTGCCGTGAGTGCTGTGTTAGACACAGTCTACATTTCATCGCGCATTTTCTTTGTGGACACATGACTAAACTTTAAGAAGAACAGATTAATCGTATTTTTTTCTTTTTGTGTGTATTTTATTGATTGTTTTATTTATTTACATTTCAAATGTTATCCCCCTTCCCAGTTTCCCCTCTGCAAACCCCTTACGCCCTGGGTTAGTCATATTTTTATGGCACGGAAATACTCTATCAGAAAGACAGGAAACCACAGCCATCTATCATTCAATTTAATGAAAAATATCACATGTCGATTTGCTCTAAAATAGGAAAATGTATTCTACTGTGTTTATCTTAATAGTGGCATGTTAGAAACATCTATAAGCATTGAGTTGATCACCACCCCAAAGCTGTATCTTTATTTTTAAGAGAGAGGATGGGAGGGTAAGATGTGAGAAGTGTGTTAGCCGCTGACAAGCTTAAGGACCTGAGTTCAATTCCAGGCACCATATAAAAGGCTGGGCAGACCTGTCTGTACTTGTAACCCGAGCATGTGGGGAGGGGACAGGCAAATCCTAGAGTTCATGAACAGCCACTCTAATGGCAATGGTTAATTCAAAGTTTGGTGAGAGAGCAGCAATAACAGAGACATCCCAGCATCCCAGTATCTGGCCTCGGCATGTCCGGGAATAGGTGAGTCTACCTGGACTCATGCATACCCTCATTCACTGACAGGAAGAAAGAGACGGGGTGGATACTGACACACTGGACTAGTTTGCATGTTAAGAGATCTTAAATTTTTATATTTTATAAAGCATGTATAGGATTACTGTGCCCTTTCATAACAGTACCATAGAACAGTAGCACAGAATCACAGAATCGGAAATAATGTGCTTCCTAATGTTGTACATGTATTTCAGTCATATTGCTCACCAAATGGCATATCCATCCATATAACTCCACCTAAACAGACTTGTGTGGGTTGAGTGTCGGAAATGCCTCTGAAAGCCATTTGGCATCCAGCATACTGGACCACAGTCAAACTACAAAAGGAGATGAGAACACAGCTCATGGAGCTAAACGATGACTGAGAGAGTTAGTTTTCTTTACTAACATGCAGTTCCAGGTTTTAATTTTTCTCTTTTATTTCCTACTTTGGCTGATTGTAGAAATATGCATCAGTTGATTTTTGTTTATTAAATAAATCTTATTCACATTGGCATTTCCTTTTCTCCTCACTCTTAGAAAACACATAGTGAGGTTCACCAAATAAAACACACACACACACACACACACACACACACACACACACACACACACGTGTCCTTGCCATAGAATTGATGGTATCAAGGTTCCTATTCCGGTTCCTATCCCCACTCGCCCCCAGGCTGCCCACAAAGTCTTTTCTACTTCCCAGAATCTGAGGAAGAGGAATTGTAGGACCCAGAGGGGTTAGTAACACCATGAGAACTTGGTCTACAAAATTAGCTAAGTAGGGCTCAGAGGGGCTCACAGAGACTGAAGTGACAATCACAGACCCTGTGTGGTGAGCTGGGTCCTCTACATATTGTTATAGTTGTGTACCTTGGTGTTCTTGTGGAGCTCCTAACAGTGGGAGCAGTGGTATCTCTGACCTTTTTGCCTGTTCTTTGAACCCTTTTCCTCCTACTGGGTTGCCTCATCCAGTCTTGATATGAGGGTTTGTGCCTAGTCTAATTGTAACTTGTTAGGCCATGTTTGGTTGATATCTCTGGAAGGCCTGAACTTTTTTTGGAAGAAAAATGAAAGAAGAGTGGATTTGTGAGGAGGACTTGGGGCAGGGGAGGAGGCTAAGAGAAGGGGAAGGAGGGAAACTGCAGTCTGAATATAATATACAGGAGAAGAAAACTTACTTTAAAACAATGGCAGTTTAATACTAAGTTTAGAAAATAAATACACCAACCATGTTACTCTGTTCTGCACTGTAAGAGATATTATTAGTTTTTATAATGAAGGAGAGAAGTAGGTAAAAATCTTCTATCCAAAAAACCTTGAAAGGAGAATAGTGTATTATTCCTGAGTTTTTTTCTAAGGTAACTAAATAGCTCAATATATGCCCCCCAAAAAAATTTGGGCCATAAGAAAACCCTTGGCATTTCCTAATGTGCTGGACAGGAAGGAAGCCAGACTGAGTGAATGCTTTTTACAGGGTTTCATAAGGAGTGAACTTTTTGCAAATGCTAACAGTGACATCTTTAGACATGTAAGATGTTCAGACACCAAAGGTATAAATGTAAGTATTTATTTCATTTTTAATTAAAATACTTAAAAGAATAAACACACAAGTCTAAGGATTGACATGCTTTCTCAAGTTGAAATAATCCTCTATGAGCTACAGATTCCTATTCTGCAAACAAGGATGGGTTCGCTTTAAAGCACAACCCCCTCCTTTGTAAAACATCAGCCTGGCAGAAACATTCCAAGGGGCAAGTTCAAGTCTGGCCCTCTGACTCCACAGGGAAGCTGGAGGCAGTGTCCTCCCAGGCAAGCTTCAGCCTGCACAGCAGGAAAGAGCATGGAGGACATGCTGAGGGGTGGTGGACTGGCTGGTTTTGTGTGTCAACTTGACATAAGCTGGAGTTATCACAGAAAAGGAGCCTCAGTTGTGGAAATGCCCTCATGAGACCCAGCTGTAAGGTATTTTCTCAACTAGTGGTCAAGGTGAGAGGACCCAGCCCATTGTGGATGGTGCCATCCCTGGGCTGATGGTCTTGGGTTCTATAAGAAAGCAAGCTGAGCAAGCCAGGGGAAGCAAGCCAGTAAGCAACATCCCTCCATGGCCTCTGCATCAGCTCCTGCTTCCTGACCTATTTGAGATCCAGTCCTGACTTCCTTTGGTGATGAACAGCAATGTGGAAGTGTAAGCTGAATAAACCCTTTCCTCCCCAACTTGCTTCTTGGTCATGATGTTTGTGCAGGAATAGAAACCCTGGCTAAGACAAGTGGGGAACACTTGCAGAAAGAAGTGAGAATACTTGCAGGAAGCTGTGAGAACACGGGCAGGAATAGGTGAGAACTGACTTGTAGTCTCCCCTTTGCTACAGGGAGCTTCAGTGGCTCCAATTACCCTCACGGCTAGAATGAACTCAGCAAGCATCAGAAGGTGATCCCGAGAGTAACTGAGCAGAGAGAATAAATGGAAGCCTTGGTTGAGATTTGCATACATGGTCACTGCATGAATCTCAAAGCACAGCCAAGGATGGAGCAGGTCTGGAGCATTGGCCCCTGCTGGTTTTCTTTCTGTGGTGAAGTTTTATCTGCTCCAGAAATGCTAGCCCAGTCCTGTTGCAAACACTAGGCTAAGTATGTCAGATCTGTCTGGTGGAAAAAAAAATGAAGATTTTATTTTATTAACTGATTTGGCTCTCCAGAGTCTAGAACTGGGTGGGTCGGGGGCATATAAAGTATTCAATAAGTGTGAAGACAAGAAAGGAAAGAAGAAAAGGATGAATGGAGGGAAGAAGGGAGGGAGAAACAGAGGAAGGAGGGAGGAAGGAAGGGAAAGAGAAAGAGGAGGAAGGGAGTAGAAGGAAGTAAGTTACTTGGAAGCTTGAGCTTGAAAAGCTTTGTCCTGTTGAACAAAGAACAAGGGAATTTATTACAATAAAAATGATCTTCAATAAGATACTTTGTATTACTTTAAGCAAACATTAATAGCAGCTAGAGTCTGAGCAAATTAAGAAATAATGCATGTCCAGAGGAGCCATTAAATGAAATCTATTTATCCGTGCATCTGTAGTCACACTGTGGTTTGCATTACTAACAGTGTGGCCCCTTAGTCTTCGTGTAGTTACAGTGTCTATGTAAAACTACAGCCCCGCCAAAACACCCCTTTAAATTAAACTCCACAGTAACTGGTGCGTGGACTTCGGTTGTTCCCCAAGAGCCTCCTCTCTCGGAATTCTGGAAAAAGTGTTTCATCTTCTTACACCTCCTAATTCCCAGACTTCATCATCCCATGCATCCTCCTTCTCCAAAATAACCCTGGCTTCCTATGCAGTCTATACAAATACAAGGCCAGTAGTGAGGAGAAACAATGTCTCTGTCAGCTGCACACTCACTCCCTGCCAAGGACTGACTCAAGTCCTCAGGAGCTTATTCATTTCCCAGACAACTCAGAGAACTCAGTAGCTTTATGAACACCAGCATGGTTTCCATGCAAAATGCTCAAAATGTCCCTCTTCGTACCCACTGGCGAGCAAGCTCTCGACTCACCTCTACGATAGCTAGAATTCTGCATGCTTTTATATACACACCCAAAACTAACTTACCTCTGAGGCTCTAAAGCACATCAATCAATCAATCCATCAATAACAATCTTGATATATGATTTCTAAAAGAAAATCAAATTTGGACACTATTCAATGTGGGTTTAATTCCAGACACTCAAATGACAACTTAGGTGGCCTTACCCATAAGGACACAGCATCTCTTGGATCTTGACAAGCCCGCTCTTGTTGACTCAGGAACCTTGAGATTATTTTTGGAATCGAGAGGTAGAGAACTGGCCATTTCCATATTAAATCCCCGGGGAACAGCAAGCTGAGTACTCATAACCACGCGTGCCACTTAGAGTGAAATCCGGCCTGGCACCTGTGTGATTCCCTTGGCTGGCTCCCCTTGGCCTGGTAGCAATAAATAACAGGGCAAAAGCCAGAATTCGTGCTCTGCATTCTAAGGCTTAAGAGAGTAATTGGGCTTAAGCGATGATTCTCTTTGTGTTGCAGAAATTGAGAGTGGAGATTTATTCTCCTGGAAAGCAGAGGGAAAAACCAACCTAAATCCTTCTGTCTGCAAGAGAGAGGAGCTGAAGACTTGAGACAGACTTATGAGAATAATAACATTGCTACAGCAAGGCATCTCTGTAGCTTTCTGTTTTTATGCATATGTATATATGTATATATATGGGTGGTGTTTATGTTCAGAATACAAAAACTCTGTGAATATAGATTGCTCAGGTTTTTATTTAATGTATTGGATTTTTTTTTAAATCATAAATGAGCCAAGGACATTGCACATGCTACACCCGCACTCTACCACTGTGTTGCATGCACAGCGCAATAAAATTTGCCAGTTTAACCATATAAAGCCATTAATTATCTTTACAATGTCACACAAGCCTCGCCGGTCTCTATTTTCAATGTGCCATGACCCCCTAAAAGCTTTGTGTTTGTAGAATATTAACTATCAGTCTCCCTTTTCAGTCCTCCTGCTGGAACGGGTAGTCTTGGCCTCTATGAATTTGTCTGTTCTCTAAACTTCATACACACACTTACACTATATACCTTCTTCATTCTTTTGTGTTGCAGCTTTAAGGTTTAAAGTGAGTCTCTTTGCAACACAGATAACCTGAAACTGTACAGTGGATGAGCAGGGAGCAAAGGAGCTGGGTACCCAGTGCTATCCAGGAAGTAATCTCACCTCCAAGAGTCCTGGGATTACATTAACCAGATGGGAAATCAGTCCCTAAAGCCTGCTTCACTGGCTGAAGACAGGTTCTCTGGGAAACTTTCTTCACCTACCTGTAACACCTTCACCCTCTTTGTCATAGACAGAACCTCCCCGGTTTACAAGTCCAAGGTAGTACAAGTATGAATTACACATAAAATAACAGTGTCCTCAGTATTCCTATATATTAAACAATAATAAGGGAAATGTATTGTCATTTACTCTATTTCTGAGTTAACCCAATCTTGAGTGATGGTTAATCTTATGTGTAAATGTAAGTGGGTTGCAGTTGCCCAGATCAGCTAGCTAAAATTATCACAATGTGATCTCTAAAGATGTTTCTGGAAGAGTTTAGTAAAAGTTAATGGGCATCTTTGTAACAAGTTGCCGATGGCCTGAACAGAATAAACAGTTGGAAGAAGACTGAATTTTCTGAGCTCTTTGCTTGAATATGTGCAAGTCTGTTTGGCTTTGGACAGGATCCTCAACAATGGGCCTCGTGGCTCTCTGACTCTGAATGTAGACCTCCGGCTTCTCGGGGTCTCCAGTTTACAGACAGTTGGCAGTTGGAAAATCCTCAACTTCCAGAGTAACATGAGCAGTTCCTTATAATATATTAGATTCTTATGCACTGGGTGGCTCTGCTTCTTGGGAGACTCCCAATGAAGTGCGTCTAGATAGTGTGGCTTATTTTATGTCATATCGGGTACATTGGCTGTTCATCAACCTACTCTTCTCGGCTATCTAAGCCGCCTTCTGTTGGACAACTCAAAGATCCTGGGACTGAAAGCTGTGGCTGATTCTGATAGATGGACTATAATTATGGGAGTAGAAAAATATTTCTTTCCTAACAAAAGATGCGTAGAAATAAGTTTTCTTTCTTGAATCTGCCTCCTGAAGAAATTACATGAAATTACATGTAGGGGGAATCCTCAGAAATCTGAAAAACTTCCTCATCTACCCCATCCCTATACTCCTAAACTATGTCCGCCAGTCACTGAATTGGGTGCCTGGTAAGTTTCCCAGTGCATTAGACTCTGCAAGTTTGTCTACTGATTTCAGCTGTCACTCAGCTGTAGTCAGGACAACTGCTTCCCATATGGCTCACATCACTGGACAACTACCCTTTGCTGTAAAACCAGGCCAACAAGGGCCTATAATGTCTAAGACACACAGGAGGCTTTGGTATCAGAAATGAACATTTTGTTTTCCTACATTAACTAGATTTTTTGTAGTCCCCCCGTCCCTTCCCTCCCTCTCAGAGAGAGACAGAGAGAGAGAGAGAGAGAGAGAGAGAGAGAGAGAGACTTTCAAGAAAACTGATAGAGAATATACAATTAGTAAATTTAAGTAGATTTCATGTCAATATCCAAGAACTACCCATTCCAGTAAATTAAAATTAACACTGAGACCCACAAGCCATCAATATGCAGAGAATAAAACACCATGGAGTATTCAGCTCTATATCATACCCCTCTCCTTAAGTCTCAGGGATCATCACAAAAGAGAGACAGAAATATTGTTAAGCACTAGGTATAACGAGTGTCTACAGCCAAACAGCATTTGATGCACAGGACAGAGCCTTTGTACACTCAAACTCACAATACCTGTGACTGAATGTATGAAACATGGACAAGATAAAGCCAGAAAAATTCCAGCATGAATTGGGGAGTACATGTATGAGGTACACGTACACACGTGCAGGCAAACACACATACATGCACACACATAAAATAAAAATAAAAGTATCAAAAATATTTTCCCATTTAAGGTAGATGAGACTATAGAGCTGAGTAATGATCACATCCCTCCCTCTACCGAAGCATGCTCAGGATAGGAACCAGGTGACTCCGGCCCACCTAAAGCCAAGCAGACACAGAGGGAGTCTTTGGAGACACGGAACAGGATGAAACAATTTGTAGATTAAGACCAAGCCAATTCTATTTCCCTCCTAGAAATCCAAGTCAAACAAACCTGTCCCATGCTACACCCTGTGATTTACTTGATCAGTGATGGTAGGATATGGCCATTTCCCTCTAATAGACTGGCAAGGATGAATTCACAGAAGCAAAATTGACAGTGTCACACACTGAAAGCTCACAGGCAAGGATGAAGGGAAGGCAGAGCCAAACTTCTAAGCCGCCCCAAAAGATGCGCAAAGGCTTCTCATTTTGTTTCAAGTTCCTTCAGAAGCTTGGTGATGATCCCACTCTTTGATGCAATATCCTTTATATTTTTTACTTTTCTTATGGATAAATTGGGAAGTATTCCAATAGTTAAAACCACTAATAAATATTTAAGAAATTTTAACACTTAATTAACTTCTTTAAGCATCAATCTTTAAAGTATTTCTCACCATTTGGTAAGAAGAAATTATTTTTTTGTTCAACAAACACAACTAAGTGTCCTCTGTGGGCCAATTACCAGAAAAGATACTGTGCTTATCAATGACTAGACATTCTTGATAATATTTTTACAGCAATTAAGATACAGTAAATGACCTAACCACATTAATCATAGCAATAAGTGTAAAATCACAATGAGTGTGTTATATTTTAGGAAGGGGATCATACAATGAGGATATATCCAAGAAGGACTTAAATAGATGTCTATGACAGAAGGTTAACAATCCAGAGTCAAAGGGAAAAAGCATATCAGGAATGAGGCCATTAATTCCTATGGACACCTAGATGAAGGGGTATGGCCAATAGAAAGGTTTGTAAAAATACAAGTGGGCAGAAGTATTGTAGAGAAAATTAACTGTGATAAGAAATGAAACTGCAGCAGAGGCCCAGGCTCAACATCCCCAAATCTCTCTGTGTCAGCACCAGGACATCAAATCTGTGATCCAATTCGGCCACTTTGAGGTCTTCACAGAGGATACAATTACAGGTGTGTTTGGCAACGGCAAGAAGACCATGAGAAGGAGAGTAGCAGGAGGGAATGCCAAGGTGAGTGGCTGCTTTGAGGAGGATGAATGAGGTAAGGAGAGGGGACTATGGCAACAGAGGAAAGTGACCAAGGACATTCATCAACTGAGAGAGTTGCTAAAGAGATTCAACTAAACTTCAGACAAGCCTCTGAGACAAGAGAAGGTATAGCATAGTGTGCCCAGAAAAAAATAAAAAACAATGGTAAGAATTATTACGAGCACATGGATTTTTGTGGGCATCAAGCTAAACAAACAATCTATATCAGGAAATTCTCAGCAAAGACCCTCAAAAAATGGAAGTGGGAAACTTCTTTCTCTTTAATTAATGACTACCACTCTTTCTCATGCCAAAATTAAATCAAAATATGTAAATAAGTAAGGTAAACATATATAGGAACCTCAATTCCTATCCTGGCACAAAGACATACTAGGATATCATAGCAGTGGCTTAAGTGCCGTGGCTCTAGCCTACCCTTAATCTGGCTAAAGTTCCTTTCCGAGTCCGAATGAATAATTTCTGCTCTCAATGATATGCAGCATGAATACATGATGGGCTCCTAGTATTAGTGCCAGTCCGATAATTATTCAACGGTAATGCACTGTTCCCATCTTTCCCAGAGAAAGCTTTGTAAGGAAGCAAGGGCTTTCTGCCTCGAAAGGACACTATTCAAATTTGGTGCCCAACAACAGCTCAAGTTAAAGGCTCCCATGGCAACATAGATGCTCTGGGTCAAGGACGTGTACAAAGAAAGCAAGCAGCATGCAAATGAGTCCAACAGCATGTCCCACAGCCCACGCTGGCAGTGTTTACTCTAATCAAGCCCTTGTCCTGTGGCAATGCAAGGGGGCCACAGCAGTGCTTAGCATAACACAAACATTATGTGGTAAGAAGGAGGATCTTCCTAGGGAGGGTATTTCTTTATGATTCTCTCAGTCCTAAAATGTGGATGTCATTTTACTTAAAATTTGAAAAAAATTATACATACATATGTGTGTGTGTGTGTGTGTGTGTGTGTGTGTGTGTGTGTGTGTATCTCACCCTGTTTTATGTGGCCCAAAGCCCAGATTAAAGTTGTAACATTTGTTCGTATGCTATTGTTTAAGTTATGACTCGAACTGTCGAAGTGTTTCAGCTGCTTGAAAGGGGCAGTCAAGATATGGGATGAGTAGGTGGGTGGGTGGGTGTGTGGACTGGTTAGTCCTGATTCAGGATAAGGTAAGAAGCAAGACAAAGGAGTTCTCAGTGGACTCTGGACTCTGTCTAACAGCCAGATATTTTCTGCAAAGATCTCAAGGGAAATTGGGTCACCCCCAAAGAGATTTGACTTGATGTAAAAAGCTTTAGATCAGACAAACAATAAGGGGACATGGAAAGGATAGAGGGAGGTTACCTGGGAGGAGCAAAAGCAGAGAAAGGGAAGGGAAAAAAGTGATATAATTCTATTTCGATTCAACTGAAATATTTTCAATGACCATATGAGGATAAACAAATGAACGAATGGATGAATGTATAAATAAACAAGTAAATAGATAAATGAATGCATATTGAGTTTTGGAGTTACTTGATAATCCCGAGCTACTGAGAGATTCTGTTTCACAGTACGAGGTAGGAATTAGGGAGATGGCTCAACCAGTAAAACGCTTGCTAAATAAGCACCAGGACAGGTTTGGTTCCCTGAGACCAAGTAGAAAAGCTCAGCATGCTCTGTGCCCACAGCCCTAGCACTGGGGAAACTGAGGCAGGAAGGTCTCTAGGGCCCACTACCAGCCATGCACTCCGTCCAAATCAGATTCAATGGGAGACTCTGTCTGGAGAGAAGCTGAAGAGCAACTGAGAGCAACCTGGCCTCGACTTATGGACTTCATATGAGCACACATGCATATGCAAATGTGTGTGTGTGTGTGTGTGTGTGTGTGTGTGTGTGTGTAAATGAAAATAAACAAACACAAAATGAATATGCATGTTTGGGAAGATTCTATAACTGAGGGCTCACCTGCCTGGATTTGCTGGAATTGCCCAAGCTCTTTCCCTGAATGTGACACAAATGTGATTGTCAGAACCTAAAGTTCTTCTGAATCTCTTAGGCCAAAATACCAAGTGCCATGACATCACCTTGCAGACCTCCCTCCTTTGGTCCATTTTCCTTTGAAAAACCCAGCATCACCAGGGCTCCCTGTCTCCAATCCCAACATCTCAGTGGCCAGCATCCATTAACACCAGAAGTCGTGTGCTAACAAGATCTTCATTCCACCCTCCAATAGCATAATGACGTCAGTGGGTTTTCCAAGCTTCCATGGAGGAAAAATAAAATTTTTCGAAGCTGCTTTTGAAAAGTCCAGCCAAGCTTCTAGGCTTACATGTTGGAGGACATTTTCATTTAGAGTACCCAGGAGGTGGAAAGAAAAGTACAATCTCACAGACTCTTCTTATTTTGACAAATTTAGCCAATATTGTCTAAAAGAAAAAAAGTATGGGAAACCTACTCTCTGAGGCCTTTGGCAAAGAAGCTTCTGAGCTGCAGCTCTTGCCAAACTCTCTATAGGCCAGAAGTGGCCTGGAGCTACGTGCAACCCTGCCTCTGTGAGCATCTCCCAGGTAGACTGTCTATACCCTTAGCACATGGTTCACAGGGAATCCATTTCTGGCTTTCTCCTCAGTGAAACCACTCCAACATCTAATGGATATAGGGAGTAGGTAGGTATGGTCTACAAAGGGTCAGAAAAAGCTTCAAGGCTTGGCATGCAGAGTAATTCTGACACAGTCACAATCCTTACTCCATGGTGATACTAACACAACAAGAAAGAGAAAGATTCACAATTGTTATTCACTAAGTCCAAAATATAATAAGAACTGACTACAAATGTTTGTAATCAAAATATAGTGATATGTGGAATGTGCTGTGAGCACATGTATGTGGGCTTGCAGGCATGTGTATACACATGTGTGCATGTGTGTGCATGTGTGTGTGTGTGTGTGTGTGTGTGTGTAACTTTTTCTTAACTGCAGTTAAAAGTTCCTGCTTGCAGGCATTAATTTTAAAGACTGCAATGTGCATCTTTCCCAAATATTCTTATCCATTAGGCTTCAGAAAAGGAGGCCAGGGGAAGAATCTGACCTGCAGGCAAATATTTACTAACATAGAGAAATTCAAAACTCTCATGAGTTGAGACTCTGGCAATATGGATTAAATGCCAGGTCTACAACCAGCCTGCTGGCTTCTGATTTTGCTTTTGTGTGAATTTTCCTCTTTTTATAACGGTTTCCTGCACAAATAGAAATCAACCCCCTGCTACACACTGGGATTTCATAGTTTGTGATCCACGTATGTTTTCTCACTTGATGATCAAAGAATTCTCACAAAATAGGTGTCATGAAATGAGTATGCAGACAGAATAAATTGCCCATGATTTCATGTCAGGATACAGAAAGAAGCACACACAATGCACCCTTCCCACCCCATACCTATGTATTGCATATGATAGGTGCTGGCTGTTTCTGCTTTTACTGTTCCTAATGAGGTATG
Organism: Rattus rattus; assembly: GCF_011064425.1. Taxonomy (NCBI): domain Eukaryota; kingdom Metazoa; phylum Chordata; class Mammalia; order Rodentia; family Muridae; genus Rattus; species Rattus rattus. The sequence continues at coordinate 153,980,613 of NC_046156.1, read as the reverse complement.
TCCCAGAAGTAATTAAGATGGATTTTCCATGTGGTTCAGGACATAGGCAACAAAATGAGTTTTGTCATTCAAACAAACAATTCTACCTCAGGAGGCGTGTATGCTCCAAGCAGTGCAGCACTGTGCTAAAGGTTCTTGAGAACCAGTTTACTAACCCCATGAAAGGCTTGCTTTCTCCTTACTCCACCGCCCCTAATTTTCTCTCTAAGTTATGAACTAATGCACCAGTTCACCGAGTATTAGGTCATCCCCTAAAGCAGTCTGTTCTTGACTTAAGAAACAAAGAGCCTTTCGCATCCTTTCATCATAGGCAGGAAACTAAAATACTTGTGAAAGAAACTTCCCAGTCCATCAGAAGTGCTCCCGTGGCCTCTTCAGCTATAACTGTGGCTTCTCCCGTCAGCTTGCAGCCCTAGGCAGCCATGGCCAGGAGCCAACTGGCACTCCAGGTGGGATCAGCTCACAGTTTCACTTCAGGACTCCCGGGTTCAAGAGAGTTCTCCAAGACTTACACTGCCCAGCGTTCTTCCAGTTTGCCTGCATTATCCATGAACAACTGTAGGAGGGGGTAGGGATGTGGGATCCTGAAATAAGGAAGGGCCCAACAGACACCCCTGGTTCCACCTCCATGTCCTTTAGCAATCGGATGATAGTCCACATTTTAGTTCAGTGACTCAGTGTAAACCCAGGATAGTTTGCTTTCTGGGTTCCTTAAACAACATGGTCAGTGGGGTATATACAGACTTTATCCACCCCAGAAATGTTTTCTGAACTTTAGGGGAACAGCTCATAGTGTATTCTGGGATTCTGTCACAAAACAAAACCATCATGTGTAACTCCAAACTTTCTTTAAAAAAAAAAAAACAATATTTTAAGACTTTACAAACAGGATATTCTGAGTTTTGCAGGAAAATGGATGGAACTAGAAAATATCATCCTGAGTGAAGTAACTCAGACCCAAAAGGACATGCACAGTATGTTCTCACTAGTAAGTGGATATTAGCCAGGAAAAAAAAAAAGAAAGGACAGAATACTCAAGATACAGTCCACATAACTCAAAAAGGTCAACAAGCTGAAGGGCCCAAGTGAGGATGTCTCAGTCCCACTTGGGAAGGAAAAGAAAGCAACCACAAGGGGGGAGGAAGGGAGGGACAGGGGAGGGAAAGGGGATGGTGGTGAGGAGAGAGGGGAACATGATTTGGTATTGGGTCTGGGAAAGGACTGAAGCCCTGAGGGCCAGCAGAAAGAATGGAAACAGGAGACCTTAGGAGGAAGGAGGTTGGGAGGACCCTCCAGAATGTACCGGAGACCTGGGAGGTGACAGACTCTCAGGACTCAAAGGGGTTACCCTAGACAAAATGCCCTGCACATTTTGTCATCCCACAGTCAAAACTATGATTCACAATTGTTCCTGTTTAAAAGAACTGCGGGGATGGAAAGGAGAAGAGCCTGAGGAAAAGAAAATTCCGAGTCAGGCCCAAAGTGGGATCCCGCTCAAGGGGAGGCCCCAAGGCCTGACAGTATTAATGAGGGTACGGAGTACTCACAATAAGGGGCCGATCATGACGGCCCTCCAAAACACCCAACAAGCAGCTAAAGAGTCAGATACAGACATTTGCACCCAACCAAGAAACAGAAACTGCTGATCTATCTGATTGAATTAGGGAAAAGCTGGAAGAAGCCGAGGAGGAGGGCCACCCTGTAGGAGGACCAGCAGTCTTATTAACCTGGACCCCAGGATATCTCACACACTGGATCACCAACCAGGCAGCTGATATGAGGTCCCCAACACACAGCAGAGAACTCCTGGATCTGGGTTCGGTCAGAGAATATGCACGTAATCCCCAAGAGACTGGAGGACCCAGGGAGTTTAGAGGTCTGGTGGGGTGGATGGAGTGGAGACCCGTGGGGCAGGGAGGAGGTATGGGATGTGAAACAGTTGGAGGTTGGAACAGGAGGGGAATAAAATCAAAAGTGTACAAATTAATTAATTAATTAATTATAAAAAAAGACTTTACAGAGGAAAAATGATATATTTTATTTAATGTAATATAGCTTTAATGTAACATAGCTTTAATATTATAATCAAAATATATTATCAAGCTAACGTATCAAGGCACTATATTAGGTTACCTCTTTGTGCTAAGTTTTTAAAATACTGTTTCAATACTCAGAGTCCATCTTGATTTAAAGGATCAGTTTTTGGCTGAGGAGCTCAGAGGTAGTGCACCCACTTACCATGTGAAGAGCTCTGGGTCCCATTTGAAGTAGTGACTAAACAGCCATATTTCAAGAGTTCAGTGGCCACATGTGGATAACAGCTGGCACTCTGATTAACACTCAGATGGGCTCAACTCCTCCACTGTGCAGAAAGACCCTTCCAGTTTCTTTAGCCCTTATAGACTTTCCTGTCTTTTCACTGCCATTCCATATTTTTGAACCTCCAACCAACTTTCAAACACTTCACGGCTGTAAATTTATCTTTATAACCTTGCCCCCCAAAATAAAAGGCATGGCTGGGATACACTTCGTGTCTATGAACCCAGGCATAATATTCAACCATTATCTCTACAGACTAATAAAGAATGTAAATAGGAAAGGAAGCAGAGTGTAAGGGTGAAATCATTAATAACTGACTTAAGCAGAAGTGTGCTGGCATTTAGGTGAAGAAAATGACAAGATATAACAGATACAAATAGAAAATAAAATATGAAAAACAATGAAAATATAAAATAAACTTTAAAATACATTTAAAAAAATATATGTTAGCTGAGGAATGCCGAATGGCTGAGAAGCACCTAAAGAATGTTCAACTTCTTTAGTCGTAAGGGAAATGCAAATCAAAAGAACCCTGAGATTCCACCTCACACCAGTCAGAATGGCTAAGATCAAAAACTCCAGCGACAGCAGATGCTGGCAAGGATGTGGAGAAAGAGGAACACTCCTCTAATGTTGGTGGAATTGCAGACTGGTACAACCATTCTGGAAATCAGTCTGGAGGTTCCTCAGAAAATTGGACATTGAACTGCCTGAGGATGCAGCTATACCTCTCTTGGGCATATACCCAAAAGATGCTCCAACATATAACAGAGACACATGCCCTTCAACAGAGGAATGGATACAGAAAATGTGGTACATCTACACAATGGAATATTACTCAGCTATCAAAAACAATGACTTTATGAAATTCATAGGCAAATGGATGGAACTGGAAAATATCATTCTGAGGGAGGTAACCCAATCACAGAAAAACACCCATGGTATGCACACATTGATAAGTGGATATTAGCCCAAATGCTTGAATTACCCTAGATGCACAGAACACATGAAACTCAAGAAGGATGACCAAAATGTGGATACTTCACTCCTTCTTTAAAAGGGGAACAAGAATACCCTTGGGAGGGGATAGGGAGGCAAAGTGTAGAACAGAGGCTGAAGGAACGCCCATTCAGAGCCTGCCCCACATAAGGCCATACATATACAGCCACCAAACTAGATAAGATGGATGAAGCAAAGAAGTGCAGGCTGACAGGAACCAGATGTAAATCTCTCCTGAGAGACACAGCCAGAATACAACAAATACATAGGCAAATGCCATCATTAAACCACTGAACTGAGAACGGGACCCCCGTTGAAGGAATCAGAGAAAGGACTAAAAGAGATTGAAGGGACTTGAGACCCCATATGAACAACAATGCCAACCAACCAGAGCTTCCAGGGACTAAGCCACTACCTAAAGACTATACATGGGCTGACCCTGGGCTCCAACCTCATAGGTAGCAATGAATATCCTAGTAAGATCACCAGTGGAAGGGGAAGCCCTTGGTCCTGCTAAGAATGAACCCCAGTGAACAGGATTCTTGGGGGAGGGCAGTAATGGGAAGAGGAACACCCATATAGAATGGGAGGGGGAGGGATTAGGGGGATGTTGGCATGGAAACTGGGAAAGGGAATAACATTTGAAATGTAAATAAGAAATACCCAATTTAATAAAGATGGGGAAAAATATATATCTTAATAGTTGTTACCCTTTCCATAGTACTTCTATTCAATTTAATGTGTATTTGTTTATAACTAAGTTTCTGATGCTGGCATATTTTAAAAACTGTCTGTAGTATTTAATAAATATAAAGGGAATAACTCTAGTGGAAAACCCACTATTATAACAAAATAGAATTCGTTCATCAGACCTGAATCCCAATGTTTAATGGTTTCCTTGGTGACTTGATAAAGTCACTCAACCAACCCAGGGTGTCTTGATCACACTGACCTGTAGCCCACCAAGCAATTATTTTTATTACTCCATAGTATCTTAACTTATAAATGAACAAATCAAGCATTAAAATGTTAGACTGTATTAATAGATAATCTTGTGTTAACTCAGACAAAGAAGGGCCCATGGAGTGTCAGAGAGTGGTGCATAAACTGTAATACTAAGAATAGAATGGCTGGCCTGTGAACCCCCAGAAGGAGAACCTGTGTGAGCACATTCAATGAAGTAAGCTTAGGTCTTCCCACATATCAAGTATGAAGCAGGGAACACCACCCTTGAACTCTGAAGGCTGTGCCTAGTAAAACAGCTACATCTCCAGGAAGGACTTTTTATTTCTCTGTAAGTAAACAATTATAACTATCCTTTGGGGTGAATGCTGGGTTACCTTAGCTTAGCACAATGAAGTAGATATACAAGAGTGGCCCCCCCAAAAAACCCTCAACAAATAAGAGAGGTTTAAAGAAAATTGAGGTCAGATGAAAGAACTGGTCACATGATTTCCAGAGGAAACCAAAGTCTGTTAGTCATATTATATTACAGTATGTTCTTAAGTAATAAACAGACACAATGACCACTGCAAGGCTAGAGTGTCTTCTACTGGGCCCCTTAATCTCTATTCCCATGAGCAATATGTACCTACATTCTACTGAAGGATGAATTATGATCAGGAATTTAAGTCTAAATCTTAAAATGTACAAATGCAGGATGTATTTTTAAGATGTATGTCTAGACATTGTACGTAGAGCATGGAAAATTTTTGAATTAGCATTTACATATGTCTGAATGGCATCAGAAACAACTGGAAAGTAAAAATCAGTAATTGACAAGATGGCCTTATGGGATCCCTAGAGGGGCTGTGATCAATTACAAAAAGGATGTGTTTTTGGAGGTCACCTATAATGGCTAAAACGAGAGTACATTGTCAGTGAGAGATGACTTGAGGCTCCCTTGACCTTGCAACACAGGATAAATGAATGGATGGGCACTAGAGGACAGGCTGGATGTGAGCAACAGCCAGAGCAAATGCAAACTTGAGGATGCCAGTCATTCAGTTCCTGGGCCTGCTGAACAACAAGAGTGATTTAGAAGCAATTGGAAGGTGTTAAACAAAATCCCTACCGCACTTTCAGTTCAAAGAAGAACAGCCGTGAAGATCCCATGATCTTCCTCCTGACGTGATCTTCCTAATTTTGATTCTTTGCTTTGTCTTTTCTCTGTTCATGACTGAGGACAAGACTCAGAGCTGACAAATTCTAGTTATCCACCAGCCATCTCACTCTAGGTGTTTCCAGCTTCATTAAAATACAACTCCAGGTGATTAGTTTAACACTTCCAACTTCTTCACAACCGAAGGGAGTATGATTTACACTATCCCCAGAGTCCGGACAGAAGCCTGTCCTGTATTAAAAATAGTGTAAATGGTACTGAGCAAAATCAGACTGCTTTTGGAAGGACTGGAAGCAAATGACTGTCAAGGGCAAGTCTCCTCTATATTACTCACAGACATCCACTGAACCGTCATTTACATGCCAGCACTCTGAAAACAGAAAATTGCTCTCTGTACAGAAGCAAAGCTGGTGGAGGGCCCAGCCCTACCTGATCCCTACACTGTCTCCAGCTCAGGAAGCCAGTGTGTTATGCTCTGTAAAAAGAATACAACTCCTGTTTGGAAAGGAGGCATAAAAGTCACAGGGACGTTAGCACAGCACAGGATAACCTTGGTGTGCTTCAGTGCACCCTATGATTTAAAAAGCAGAAGGGAAAATGCTACCTTGGAATGTTTTAGACTGGTCTCAAACCAAAGCAAAGTGCTCAGTGGACTCTGAACTTTATCGTTCCATTCCGTGTCCACAAAGGAGGGATTGTGATTTGGGAAGTAAAAAGTTACTCTACACTGCTGAACTCATGCCAATGGAAAACAATGATTGTCATAGTTTCAAGGGGGCAAGATATATGATCATGTGCCCCAGAAAAGACTGCGCCAATCATATTGAAAAAATATTAAATGATGGAGTGTGCAACCACCTGTGACCAAACTCGACTATCGCTGCAGGCCTGTAGAAGGATATGCATAGAAAGATTGTATGGGTAATGGCTGAACTGCTCCCTGTACTTTCTTATGTGAGGCCTGTGTACACTCATATGCATTATATGGGAGGCTGGGAGGTGTTATACAAAAAGTAAAAGTTGCAAGACAATTAGCCATGCTGAGAAAGACAAAGATCATCAGTTTTCTCTCGTTTGCAGTCCCTAGGTTTTATATATCGAGCCATAAAAGCATGCATGTATACGTGACATGAAAGCATAACTGTCCAGAAGAGCGTTGGAAAGTAGCAGGAGGTGGACGGGGTGACAGAAGAGAGCTTGGAGAACCGACAGTGTTAACTGACGACTGGACAAACTCCCCTAAGACATGGGCCTCTGGATACACATGGGGGTGCTATCTGGATTAAATCAATTGAGGGAAATCCTGGCGAGGATGTGGAGAAAGAGGAACACTCCTCCATTGTTGGTTGGATTGCAGACTGGTACAACCATTCTGGAAATCAGTCTGGAGGTTCCTCAGAAAATTGGACATTGATCTACCTGAGGACCCAGCTATACCTCTCTTGGGCATATACCCAAAAGATACCCCAACATATAACAAAGACACGTGCTCCACTATGTTCATAGCAGCCTTATTTATAATAGCCAGAAGCTGGAAAGAACCCAGATGCCCTTCAACAGAGGAATGGATACAGAAAATGTGGTACATCTACACAATGGAATATTACTAAGCTATCAAAAACAATGACTTTATGAAATTCATAGGCAAATGGATGGAACTGGAAAATATCACCCTGAGTGAGGTAACCCAGTCATAGAAAAACACACATGGTATGAACTCATTGATAAGTGGATATTAGCCCAAATGCTTGAATTACCCTAGATGCACAGAACACATGAAACTCAAGACGGATGATCAAAATGCGAATGCTTCACTCCTTCTTTAAAAGGGGAACTAGAATACCCTTGGGAGGGAATAAAGAGGCAAAGTTTAGAACAGACGCAGAAAGAACACTCATTCAGAGCCTGCCCCACATGTGGCCCATACATATACAGCCACCAAACTAGATAAGATGGATGAAGCAAAGAAGTGCAGGCTGACAGGAACTGGATGTACATATCTCCTGAGAGACACAGTCAGAATACAGCAAATACATAAGCGAATGCCAGCAGCAAACCACTGAACTGAGAACGGGACCCCCGTTGAGGGAATCAGAGAAAGGACTGGAAGAGCTTGAAGTGGCTTGAGACTCCATATGAACAACAATGCCAACCAACTAGAGCTTCCAGGGACTAAGCCACTACCCAAAGACTATACATGGACTGACCCTGGGCTCCAACTGCATAGGTAGCAATGAATATCCTAGTAAGAGCACCAGTGGAAGGGGAAGCCCTTGGTCCTGCCAAGACTGAACCCCCAGTGAACGGGATTGCTGGGGAGAGGGTGGTAATGGGGGGAGGATTAGGAGGGGAACACCCATATAGAAGGGGAGGGGGAAGGGTTAGGGGGATGTTGCCCTGGAAACCAGGAAAGGGAATAACAATTGAAATGTAAATAAGAAATACCCAATTTAATAAAGATGGAGAAAAAAAATTGTGTGGGTATTTGAAGAGTGTGGTGTGTGTGTGTTCCCTTGTGTATGCCCAAACACACCCCAACTAGTACACACATATGGAGAGAAGAGAAAGGAGAGACAAAGTGATTTAGATGCAAATCTTCAACTTTTATCAAGTCAGGTACGATGAACTGAACATCCACTCCCCCAAAATATATTCATTGAAATTCTGTTGACCTTCAAATGTCAATATCAGGAAGTGGAAGAAGGTTTGGCAGTAAGTGCAGAACACTTGTAAATGAGATTACAGCTCTTATAAAAGGGGCCCCAGAGAATCTCCGTGCCCTCTTCCCATATACAAAGAAACAAGGAGGCAATGACTATCTGCAGCCCCAAGGACAGCCCTCTACCCATGCTTTTGCCACAAGCAACTGATCTTAGATTTCCAATCTCCAGAAAGGCAAAACAATTTTCTCTTGTTTATCAGCTACTGCTCTGGGGAGCTTCATCATAGCAAGCTGCATGTGTTAGGATAGCAGGTGAAGGTTATAGAAAAGCTTTCTTCATTCCTAGTCTTTCTCTACTTTGATCCTGGACCCAGGAGAGCACCAGGGACTGGCTCGCCAATCTGGGAGACAATGAGAATGTAAGTGCATGGTCCAAAGGTAGATTGATGACAGAACTGGGTGGTACAGACTTCAAATAGGAAGAAGCATACAAACTCAGTCACATAAGGCTGAAAAATCAGTTTAAAAGTATTTTCATGCATATCAAGCTCCTACTAAAATAGCTTAGGAAAAACTGGGGGAAGGAAAAGAATATAGTCAACATATATTGTAAGGAAATTTTTCAAAAAAATTTTCTTACAAAGAAAATAATAAAAGTAAGCGAAAATAAAATTAAGACTAATCACACCAAGTAGTCTCACAGCAAATATTGCACACTGGATGAGTAAACTGTACTCTTGGCATTTTGTTTTTAAGTATTTTCTTTCTTCTCTACAAACAAACATTTGAATGCACAGACAAAAGAGAAATTTATCTTTGCCCCTGATTCATGAGCTCATTGAATCAATTTTTTGTCAATTAAAGTGAATATTTCTACTCTAACCTTCTCTTCCCAAAGCCTGTCCCTCTGTGGATCCTCCTGAATCAAGCAGAATTAATCACTGGCATATCAACATTCAACAGATGCAGGGCGAAGTCTTCCTGAAAAGGCGACCATACGTTAAAACATCATCAGTACAGTTGCACATCAGATTCCCTCTCAGTTTGGTACTTTGGGAAAACATACAAAAGTAAGAAAACTACCTAAGATTTATTACCCCTTTTCCCCATTTTTTAACATTTGTTTTTAAAGAGAATGCCCTTGGTTACAGGAAGAATGCCAGGGCTTTACAAAATAATTACAATATTATTTTCACCATTTTCTTTAATTATCAAAAGGAAGTCTAGGAGTGATGGTTAAAAATGGCTCCAGACCAAATACAAAAAAAGGACTTTTGTAGAGGAGCCACGCAGTGTCACCACACAATGTCACCACATAACCCACTTATTATTACCAGCCAATGAGAATTATGTGAAGCCATGAGAATTACTCCAACCAATGGGAATTACTCCAACCAATGGGAATTACTTAGCCAGCGGACCTCATGTGTGAAAAGGAGAAGTCCAAAGTTCAAAATCTTTGAAATTCTTCAAAAGATTTGTATTTTGTTAAACGTGTCCTGTTTATATTAGTTCCTACCAAGGCAGAAGCTAGTCAAACACAGCTGCCATCAGCCACCAGAGTTTAGCTCTACAAACCAGGCTGAGATGTCACAGAAGCCATTTGTTGTTAGGCATAATGAGGTGACTCTGTTGCCTGTTTTTTTCTTTTACTGCCATTAGAATAAATTGTTCACTAAAGAAGGATGATTCAGCCATTAAAATAAGTGAGGGGGAAAGCCCAGGTACATAAGTGTGTTTTATGTGAATCCTTCAGCCAACCATCTGCAAATCATTTTAGTTCTGTAAGCTAATAAAAAGTGTGTGTGCCTTTCCCTCCTGTTTATCCTCTAGAAGTTTTCCTGCTGTCTAACACTTACAAGAATACATTTTTTATTTTCTCCTCAACCAACATTTTCCCACTGGCTCTTTTCTACCATACACCATCTCTAAAGCTGCACAGACAAACCACCCAAGCATGGTTTCTGAGTTCGTGTGCCCCGGAATGAGCAAACGAACTGAGTGCCCCTCTGTTCTCACTGGAATTAAATCAACTCGGTCCCACTGACCCACTGCTCCTGACCAGGTTCTCCAAGTGCACTGGTCCGTTGGAGGCCTTTAGAATCAGAGCAGATACATTTAAATAAATTTAAATAGAAGGTTCTGCCAGGACGTATGAAGAGAGAGTATCGGGTTCCTGAGGCACATTTGCCATTAATATTCTGAGCATATGAATGCCAGTAATTTCTTGAGAACTTGACATTGAATGTCAACTTGAATCTGCTGGTTTCTGTCCAATAATTTAAGGGGGGAAACAAAGAAAATGGGGGACAGGGGAACAATCCTAGTCTCTCCAACCCCACCAAAACAATTACATGGTACGAAGTATAAGGGTTGACTGGCATCTTCTAATATCCCCCTATTCTTCACTGAATTGTCTAAGTACGGCCTGGGTTGTTCCTGTTCGGCATTATGAGGGGGAAAGCAGTGACTTGTGTGTTACAAGAAATCATGCTTTTTGAGTTAACTGTGATCAAGAATATTACCTGTAGGTGGTTTCAACTCTTTTGTCAAGGAACCACCTTCTCCATGTGTAGCTGGCAGATTCAATCATAAGGACTTGTAGGGAGTAAGTTATTCTAGTCTTCAGATATTTTCAAATGCATTCAACAGAAGGGAAATGTCCCTGCTCCTGGACAAAAATCAAGCAGTTCATGGGGGGAGGAACGGGATGAACAAAGGTGCACTTGTGTGGGTAGTGTCAATAAAATCTAGCTCTAGCTAATGGTTGATGTGCCTTTCTGAGCTCTATGGGATATTAGAACAGCCTACAATTAAGGACTAGTTCCTTCAATTCAGAAGAAGGCCTCAGTCTATCTGGTGACTAAAACAAGGTTCAACCCAAGCAACCATAGTTACTACACTCCAAGAACCCAGTGATACCTCTAGGTTTATACTGTTGAGAGGTGTCTAATCCCAGGGATCCTTCTGGACAATGTCTATGACCAACTATCCTTCTGTCCAATGTCACATGCAGACCTTGGAAAATACTGAAGCATCCCTTTCTGAAAGGGGAAATTTGGGGTTTCCTTGGAAAACTCAGTTGTGTCATGTGATGTTTTTTGGAAGCTGTCTCGTGAGAGGGTGTTTTGCTGAAAGAGGCATGTGAGAGGACGTTCTGATGGCACAGACATGTGGTGTTTTTATGGACTGTCTTGTGAAAGGGCATGTGGTGTTTTGCTGCACCAGATGCTTCAGAGGACACATGATGTTTAGAAAGAATGTAAGTATAACCCGACAATGAGAGGATGCTCTTGGATTGGTTCACTTTGCAATGCTTTGCTGGTCTTCATTGATTTTTTGCTTGTCATAACTTCACAGAAAGGAATGAGTCTGAGAACTTCTAATGGTATTCCGGCTGCTTCTTTCTGCTTCCACAGACTCATTCAGATTCAGCAGAGCCTTGAGGTTTCTTCTGGATTGAGCTACTGCTACTGATTCATGTTTGGTGTTTGCTGCTTGGACTGGACTGCCATGACTGATTCATATTTGATGTTTTGGACTGGAATACTGATATCTTGTCAACGAAGATTCGAACTGCCCCAAAGAACTACTTCTAAACTAGGTCACACCTCCTGTTTCCTATTAACCTTTCTTTTCCCCTACCTCTGGTAGGTGGGCTAAAAGGGAGGTTGAAGGATTTAAGAACCCTTATTAAAATAGATTTTGAAAAATATAAGCCTATGCTTTTCTCTGAAAGCTTTCCTTTTCACATGATCTCTTTAAGGTAGAAAAAAAAGCATATCCTTGTAACCCCTCCACTTCAGGGAGCATACTGGTTTGTCATTCATGCTGCAGACTTTTACATGTCTATGGGCTAGAAAATGGTCCATCCTACACCAACAGCTGCAGATATCCATTTCCACATCTTTTGCTTTCAGTCATAATAACTTGAAGGATGTTGGCCTCAATGCAATGAGTACCTTAAAAGTTTTAATACCAAGTTTTGGATTTGCAATTAATTTGTACTCACTGGGAGTGTCAAAACTACCATATACTCTTGTGTCTTAGTCAAAACTTGTAAAAAAAATAAAACCTGTTAATTCTAAAAAGAAGATATTTGAATGGAAGATAATTATATGGAAAATTTGCCGCTGCCAGGAAATACACACCCATTAGAATCATCAAAATTCTGAAAACTGACACTGACAAATGCCGGCATGAACATGGAGCCATGAAAAACAAACAACAAACAAACAAGCAAGCAAGCAAACAAAAAGTTTATCAGTGAGCATGACATGGTATGTGTGAACTTGTGAGTCTGCACGTGTGAGTGTGAGGATGAGTGTGTGCATATGTGAATGAGTGTGCAAGAGCATGTGTGACTCAGTGCGTATTTGAAAAATGGTAGTGAGCTTCTTACAAGGCTAACCACCCTTAAAGGACAATGCAGCAGTTTTGTTCCTTGGTCTTATAGACTTATAGGCACTAAAAATATGCACGTGGACTTTAAGGTGATTCTACAAGTGGAGGCAGACAAGTTGCATGCCAGCAGATAATTAGGAAACAAACACATACACACCCAGATACCAGAATAGTATATGATTCAAAGCTAGAAGAATAGGATCTGGCAAGCATGATAGACTTGGAGGAAACAAATGCACATTACTGAGTGAAGGAAACCAATCTGAATGTCTCTAAGATCTGATTCCAATCAGATGCTAATCTGGGACAAGAAAGATGATGTGGAGACAGGAAAACCATCAGAAGCTGTCACGGCTAGAAAGGGGGACAACATGACTACCCAGTCCACAGTAGATTTGTGTGGCAGTGAAATTTTCTACATGATTCTACAAGGGTGGACATATATCACTGTGTCATATGCAAACCCATCCAATGTACCACAGCAAGAATGACTCCTAGTCTAAACCATGAACTCTGGGGGTAACACCGTGTCAGTGTGTGCACGCTAGCTCTAAGAAACGTTCCACTTTGGTAATAGCTGGGAAGGCCAGGCAGATACACAGCATTTGGAAAGTAGAAAGCGCTTCATGTTCATTTTTGCTATGGGCTTCAAATTGGTATGAAAATAGAGTATGTTTAAGGGAAAAAGGAAAACAAAAGAAACTGGGCTACTCTGTCTTGAAGTGACTAGGAATATTTTAATTAACTTCTGAGAAGTGTCTTCTTCCTTTCTGAGTCTATGATTTAAAAGACAGTGAATTTCTTAGCACAAGAAGTAGCCCAAGTTTGGAAATAATCCCCTATTCTTTCTGCATTCTTTATCATCTCGCAATTATGCACACAAGGAAGTAATTACATGTTAATTCTGCCATGCTGCACTATGAAACTCGTGACCTCTGGTTCCTGCTGTGTGCTGTAACACCAGCTCAAGGAAGGCTACCAAAGCCCGGAGCAACTGCGGCCCAACAGTGATGAGGCGGTTTCTCTGGCACCCTGAGTTTCTCTGACATGATCTCTGGTCTCCATGGGACAGAAGCTAGCCTGCAGTGTGGACATGCTAAAAACTTTAAAGGAGTGGGACAGATATAGCTCAGTAGCAGACTACACCAAAAAAAATATGAGTGCCTAGAGAACTGTTAAGTTATTGTGGCTGTTGCCCTTGACAAAGATTAGTGTGGTTCTCTTAGATCCTGATTAGTTCCCATGAAGGTGAACAAGTCTCAAAAGAACAAGCCTAGCCCCTATGTCTCTTCTGCTCCTGGATTGCCACTTGAGTCCTCCTTCTAACACTACTTCATAGGGTATTATAAAGCATATTGTAAGGGCCCTTACCCAAGCCAAGCCCCACTGGTACCGTACTCCCAAGTCAATAATACAAGTAACATCTTTCCTTGACAAACTGCCATCCACTGAGTAATGTGTTATAGTAACGGAAAATGATTAATACGAAGAAGTAGTCAACTACATCACTCTGAACACAGAATTAGCAAAGTGAACTCAGTCGTACATGGTTTGACCTCACTAACAATAATAAACAGCTCGTTTATCACTGAGCACGTACCAAGCACTGTGCTAACATTTTATACCCAGAATGTCATATCATCAAGGATGTCTATAATATTTTTAATAAAACCGCCTCCATTTTATACTTAAAGGCATTAAAGTTTAGTGTAACCAAAGATCAAATGTTTAACCTGTGCCCAAAGTAACAACTTTCTCTCAAGGTGACACCACTGTAGAGTAACTGCATAAAGATTCCTGTGAGTTAAATCTGATACAGCCGATGTTCTGGAAAACCAGGAGAAGGGGAGGGAAATGATAATGTATAATGGTTAATTTAGTTCTAGGTACACAGCAGGCTCAGTGAAACTATGACTAAATTGAATGAATAATCAAAGAAAATTGCGTTAAATGAGGTAAAATCTTGTGTGATATTTACAAAACTGAGATGAAAATTACATGAAAACACTCAGAATAAATAAGATTTATTCAGACATGACCACCTCGGCTGCCCACAAGCCCTCATCTGGCCCTACACAATGTTTCTTCATCCCAGCAAAACATCCCACACCATAGCTTCAAACAGGTCTTCCCCTAAACAGTCAGCTTACCCCATCAGGGTTCCATTAATAAATGTTTGGGTTGCATTTTTATGTCAATGGGAAGTCTCGTTGTCACCCTAAAGGAATATTTTTATCAAGAAGTATTTACATTCATGATTTTTTTATGAATTGTAAAAAGTGTAATTGAAACTCATTACCCAGATGGCCCTGTTTAAATTTATTAAGTATAAAAACAAAACAAAGATAGATGAGTATAGAAATTAGACTTATGGGGAGGAGAGGCAGGATTGCTGAGAGCAGGAAGGAGACAGGGGAGGGTAAACGTTGAGAGCACCCGCAATTCAATGTGTACATGCATGAAAATGTCAAATAACAAATTTAGTTTTTTAAAAAATGAAATTGCAAAATATCTGGCTCATACCTCCAAATTTAGGGACTGCTACCAATAGACTTTTCTAATTTATATTTTAATTCCTATTCTCTTTGTACTTACTATACTACATTTATTATAAACTTTACCTGCTTCCTGATTGGCTGCTAAAAGAAAATCAAAGAATTCAGAATGGTCTACCTGGTAAACAAGGCATTATCCCGGCCTAGGAAGATGGTTACAACCTTGCCATGAAAGCAGTAACTGTAAAGTTGAGACTTCAGATG
Organism: Rattus rattus; assembly: GCF_011064425.1. Classification (NCBI taxonomy): domain Eukaryota; kingdom Metazoa; phylum Chordata; class Mammalia; order Rodentia; family Muridae; genus Rattus; species Rattus rattus. Next base: position 153,965,348 of record NC_046156.1, on the reverse strand, counting down.
TCCAGAGTCCACATAAATCCTAGGGGGCCAGAATGTCTTGCCTATAATTCCGTAACTGCACAGCTAAGGACAGAGATTGCCACTGAAACTTGGCCAGCCAGACTAGCCAAACTGGTGGGTGAGCTCTGGTTTCAACTGAAAGATCCTCCCTCAACATATAACATGGAAAGCAATTGTGGGAGACTATCCCTGCAACATATATACACACCACACACATGCATACATTAAAATAAAGCATTGTCATTGTTGAGTTCAAGTGACAGGCTTGAGAGCTCTAGCTTTGCTTCACCAATATAACCAGGCAAGTTCATTGTAATACTCAGATTTATGATTAATGTCTGATTCACTTTGGGAGAGCTAATACTTGCCATTAGTGATGTGAATGTTATATTCTTTATGGGTGACTCCTTTAGCAGGCTTAGGAGAGATTTGCTGGCCTATCAAAGCGTGGTGACTTTCCCTGGTTGTCTGCCCATGTCGTCGGAAAACACTGGAGAAACATGACCATGAGGACAATACTTTTTCCAAGTGATTCCTTCCGAATCACTACACCATGGTTTTACAGACTTGCAACACCGCTATTTCCTGGGAAAGATCTGGAAGCTCTAGTCAAGGAAGATGTATTATCAACTAAATAAGACTAAATAAAAAATGTTCAGTGAATGAAATCCTATATCCATTAATAGACATGTAAGGTTTCCTTATTAATCCATTCAGCAACTATTTATTGATTCTCAGTGGATGCCGGGCAAGAAGAGGTCCTATGACCTCAAAGTTTCTTATTTGTCTTCACATATGAAGAAAGAATGCTAACAATACAGTTTATACAGCTGAAGGGAAATAAGAGAGCTGGTGGCCCCATAAGCCCCCTATATCTGCTAGAATACATAGAAAAGCTTCAACAAAAGTGGCTTCAACTAATACATATTAATTTTCCTGCTGTAAGAATGAAGACGAGAACTTGCTGACATTTGTTCAGCTATTCAAGGTTCTTTTGTCTTATTTCTCCTTCTCCAGTGTGTTGGTTTTCACCAAAAGGGCATTACATAATGCAAGATGTCAGCTATGACTCCACTATCAAAAGCCCAGAAAGTCAGTTTTGTCAGAACCCCAAGAGATATCAATATGCAATTTCTCCACCAAGGCAGACAGAGGAGTCTGGCAAACTGTTTAGCTTGGCAGGTTACCACACTGGTTTGAGTTTCTATTAGCACGATGATAGAGAGACGGCTGACACAGGCATCTGACAATATCTGTAATCCCATCTGTGAAATGAATATAATTCAACATACTGAATGCAAACAAGGAAAAGGAAACTGAGGCTAGAGAAGAAAGGTAACGTGAAACACAGACAAAGGCAATATTCCCTAAAACATATATTTCAAAAAAATAAATAAAATAAATAAAAACCACCACCAACAACAGCAGCAACAACAAAAACAATCAAGTGAAAACACTCAGACACTTAGATTTCACTACTCACAAAAGCCAATATATAGAACCAACCAAAATGTTCTCCAAAGAATTAAAGATCTTTTAACATGTGTGTGTGTGTGTGTGTGTGTGTGTGTGTGTGTGACAGAGAGACAGAGAGACAGCGTTCAATCTTTGAAAGAGTCCAGTGTTGCTATATGACAGCATGAATGACATATGTGAAGTAAAATGAGTTTGGTGCAGTCAGCCGAGGCACATGTGGAATCTGTAAGGAAATGAATGTCACAGAAGCAAGATAGAAGGGCAGCTACAGAAGGGGGAGGTGGGGAGGATATGAAGATCTTAGACCAAGGATATACTATCACAGTATGCTGGTAATATCAAGAGGTCTGTAGTGGCTGTAGTGAATCACAATGTGATATATACTTTATGAGAGGATTAATTTCAAACTGTGCAATCATGTTGATTAGTTCAATTTTGTTATTCCATTATGTATACATATTTTAAAATATCACAGCACAGCCCATCGATGTAGGCAGTCTAACTGGCCAACTAAATATGACTATCAGCTTTAGGGAGGAAATCCACAGCCTTAAAACACCAGTGCTTTGTATTGGAGAACTGATCTACAAGAAGGAGAAAGAAACCAGGTCATAGGTCAGAAGAGTTCCACCAGATTCCCCCGAACTGAGACTGAAGAAAGTCTGTGGGTTGGCCACAACAAACTGATCTGAGTAAATGAGCAGAGAATAAAGTCTGCTCTATGAAGAAAACTCTCTTGTAGGTGAGCAATGAGGAACAAGGCTGGTCTCTAATACTTCCTGCCAATGTCTGCCATGAATCTATGTTCACATGTGAACAGAAGAAACAGAAGGGCCATGATCCTTTAGCATAGAAAGGGTAATCTCTTAGTAGGTTGTACATGACAAAGTCTGGTTCCTTGCAATGCCAAAATTACATGATGCTTCTTTATAATATATTCCAGAAGCCCACGTATATAAACCATATGATATGAAGAAAATGGATTTAAGTATTCACAGTGATAATCATGGAATGGTGAAATTATGCACATTGTAATTTTATCCTTTTACATATCCATGCCCCCAACCCAAAAATGTTTACACTAATTTAAAAAGTAATTGTTAGAGTGTTTACTTATATTTATTTATATAAGGTTAGTGTGTGTTTGCTAAGTGCCTGCAGAGGCCAGAAAAGGGTACTGGGTGTCCTAAAGCTGGAGTTAGATGTGGTTGTGCTGTGAACCAAACTCAGGTCTTCTGAAAGAGCAGCAAGTCCTCTTAACCACCAAGCCCTTTTTTCCAGCCCCCTTTTCCAGCCCCAGCAATGAATATTTCTGAATCCTTAAGCAAAAATAAAACTCTCTTTAAAGTAAAGGTAGAAATTTCGTCTACATATACCCCAGAAGTTGGGGGTAGGTAATTCTCTAGTCTTTAAAAAGCACATTGACTTTAATTTCTAATGAGTTTAATTTTAAAATTATTATGATATTATAACATAATTTCTGGCTTCTGCTACTTTGGAGGAAACATTTTACCATTCGTTTTAATGACAGTATAAAATACTGAATTTTCTCCTTGCTTTGATACATTGAGCAGTTTTCAGTTAATTTAGAATGTAGTACTTGAAAATAATAATCAAATGTAGACCAATGAAGAGATATAATAACCCTAGTATACATTATATTACTGATGATAGCTTATTTGCCAAGAATTTCATCTTGCTTTCCGGTTACTTTAAGCTCAAGGCCATTTAGGAGAAAAATAACTGAAAATGGAGAAAAACAAAACCTTTTTTTTTTTCATAACTTTTTTACTCGCACTAAGGCCAGTCTGAAAGTATAAATTCCCAGGAATCAAGGTCAACAAGCCAACTGAACCACTGCGATGGGAAAAGTTGCCAAGACTGAGCCTTGCTCCACACCACCATGAGAGAAGGGCATTCCTTGTGAAATACGTGGGGGAATGGTGGTGCAAGCCCAGCATCTTAAGCACTCCAGGAAGTTTACAACAGCCTAGAGGACTTTCTAGGAAGGCTAAAATCCTTCTTTGGCATGGGTGATCCTCTGAGGTACTGGAGAGCAACTGGTTGTACTCTGAATAATCTGCAGTGCAGTATAAACTTTTATGCCCTGTTCTCTCATCTAGATTTGATTATGAGGCTTCCCATTCCCCAGAACAACACACTCTCAGTCTCCTCATTTGGTTGGAGTTTGAATTTATTCAGGAATGTGCCTCTTCTCTCAGTGGATTTTCCTTTTTAAACAGGCTTTCTCTAGTGAAAACAAGCTCCTGCTCAGTCCTCTGACAGTCCTGGTCTGGTTTGAATAAAGGCCCTCACTGGTCTGAAATTCTGACAGGAGATCCTCTCTGCTTCACGCTGATTGAGGAGCTTCTTACTCATCCCTCCCAGGACTTTATGTTAACCACAACTTTAGGGTGACCAAAAGATGACTCTGCAATTCTTGGTCCCACAAGCAGGAGTCTGCTTTTCTCCACAGACAGGATGAATGTGAACAGAGTATGTAGTGTGGAACCTTCAGGACCAGTTTTCCATGTGAAATGAATAGCCTATGTGGGCTGTTCTTATACCCGTACCCAGGAGAAGGGTACCAGTTCACCAATCTTGCACTTATAGTGCACATGGACCTTAGTCAGTCAGATCTGCCGTCCTCATCACCCACTGTCAGTGGGCCAAGATCGCTGCCCATCTTCTCTACTGAGCAATTCCCTCTGACCCTTCATAACTTAAAGACCAAGATGTCCCAGAAGACCTCTCTCTCTCTCTCTCTCTCTCTCTCTCTCTCTCTCTCTCTCTCTCTCACACACACACACACACACACACACACACACACACACACACACACCAGCATTGCAGATGACCTCATTCCCAGCTTTCCTCCCCACTATGGGGATGTTCAACATGCACATGGAATGCTACCTTTCATCTCAGTGGCAATGTCACATACTTGCCTGTGCCATGTATGTTTATGCCTGTGTGTGTGCTCAACTTCACAAAACAGTGAGTTCTTAACCAACAGAAAACATATAATCTAAGGCTGTTATGTTACTTCGAGTCATCTCTGCAAATAAGAGACTGTTCATTTTCAAGGCAACTCGGGGGTGCTAGAAAGCTGGAATCTCTAAAATGGAATCCAGGTTGCCAAAACTAACACAGTTCAAACATTTCCTTCTATGGTGTTCTGTGTACTCTGACATCTGAGTGTCCTGATTTTATTGTTCTTTCTTGCTTCTATTATACAATAGACCTTTGGGCCAACGGTGCATGTACATATGGCTGTGTACATGTATATACATACATACATACATACATACATACATACACACACACACACACACACACACACACACACACACACACACACTGATGTAAAAGAAACCAACCATACCATGAAGCTAGAGAACTGGGCTAACATACAATTGAACAAAACAACACTAGTCCTGAGTGTAGGTGGGTGAATCTCTCCAGTTTTTATATCCTAATGGGAAGACACAAGCACAGAACTAGGGCACTTTGTAGAGGGTAGTGTCATCTATATTACTATGATGAAAAAAAGGCATTTGCTGGTTAATTTTAAACAGACAAGGTGAGACTCATCATTAGTACCTATAGAAGTCTCTGCTTAGCTATTTTAAGGTTCCACCTGTTCTAATTAGTTTCTTCTCTGTTGCTATGATAACACACTCTGATGTAAAGCAACTTAAGAAGAAAAGCTTTCTTTAGCCAGAATTCACCAATGAGAAAATTCTGAGCAAGAACTCAAGGAAGGAGCATAAAGCCAAAGACACATGCTCCACTATGTTCATAGCAGCCTTATGTTTAATAGCCAGAAGCTGGAAAGAACCCAGATGCCCTTCAACAGGGATATGGATGCAAAAAAATGTGATACATCTACACAATGGAGTACTACTCAGCAATCAAAAACAATGACTTCATGAAATTCATAGGTAAATGGGATGAACTAGAAAATATCATCCTGAGTGAGGTTACTCAATCACAGAAAAACACACCTGGTATGCACTCATTGATAAGTGGATATTAGCCAAAAAGCTCAAATTACCCAAGATGCAATCTACAGACCACAGGAAGCTCAAGAAGAAGGATGACCAAAATGCAGATGTTCCCACTCCTTCTTAAAAGGGGGGAAATATTCCTAGGAGGGGATATGGAAGCAAAGTTTAGAGTAGCGACTCAAGGAATGGCCATTCAGAGCCTGACCCACATGTGGCCCATATATATACAGCCACCAAAACTAGATAAGATTGATGAAGCTAGAAAATGCACGCTGAAAGGGACTGGATATAGATCTCTCCTGAGAGACAAATCCAGAGCATGTCCAATACAGAGGTCAATGCTAGCAGCAAACCACTGAACTGAGAACAGGACCCACTTAAGGGGAATTAGAGGAAGTATTGAAAGAGTTGAAGGAGCTTGCAACCCCATATTAACAACAATGCCAACCAACCAGAGCTTCCAGGGACCAAACCACTACCAAAAGACTATACATGGACTGACTCAGGGCTCCAACTGCATATGTAGCAGAGAATAGCCATGTTGGGGCACCAGGGGAAGGGGAAGCCCTTGGTTCTGCCAAAGTTGGACCCCCAGTGCAGGGGAATATGGGGGGACAATAAGGGGGACGTATAAGGGGAATACCTGTATGGGGCAGGGGAAGGGGAGAGAAAGGGGGCTTATGGACAGGAAACTGGGAAGGGGAATAGCATTTGGAATGTATGTAAAGAAAATCTATTAAAAATTTTTAAAAAGGCAGAAACTCTAGGGGATGCCACTTCCTGGCGCCCTGGCTTCCTCCCTGCCTAGCTCTCCGGGTCACACTTATCTAGATTTCTAATACCACCCAGGCTGACGTGACGAGGAGTGACTCTGCCTGCGCATAGTCACCATTAGCAATGAAGACACAGTCACAGGTCAATTTGATTAAGATGCTTCTTCAACTGAGGTCTCCTCTTCCGAGGTGACATACATTATGTCAAGCAGAAAATAAAATTTAACCAACAGTCATACCCTTGAGATGGGAAAAACCCAGGATAGCTGTTTTTCCTATAGATTATTTATATATGTACATATATATAAAATCAAAACAGGGTAAAAAATTGACAACCATGATAAAAGTACAATTATAACAATATATTGTGATAAATGACTAGTACCGCAACTCTTACACTTTGAGGTTATCATTGAGTTAAACAAGGTGTCCTAGTTAGGGTTTTACTACTGTGAACAGACACCATGACCAAGGAAACTCTTATAAGGACAACATTTAATTGGAGCTGGCTTACAGGTTCAGAGGTCCATTCTCATCAAGACAGGAAGCATGGCAATGTCCAGGCAGGCATGGTGCAAGCAGAGCTGAGAGTTCTACATCTTTCTGAAAGCTGCTAGTGGTAGTTAGGGTAAGGGTCTTAATCCAAGCCCACAGGGGCATACCTATTCCAACAAGGCCACATGTCCTAATAGTGCCACTCCCTAGACCAAGAATATACAAACCATCACACAGGGATACTTAAATACAAGCAGGATGATATTGCAAAAGTGAGTTAAAACCGAGACAACAGGCCTGAAGAGACAGCTCAATGGTCAAGACTGGTTAACCAGGATTCAGTTCCCAGCACCTATAGAAAGCCCCCAAACTGCCTATGACTTCAGCTACAGGGGATGTGACGCCATCTTCCAGCTTTTGAGGATGACTGCATGCATATATAAAAACTCATGCAAGTACATTCACATAAAAATAGTGAATACATATATTACAAGAAAGGAAGGAAGGAGTAAGGAAAGGAAACAGACATGACGGCTACAGATAAGAACAGTAGGCGTAATGGGCAAGCAAACACTCACGTCCCAAGCTGGATAGAGCAGGGCAGTGCAAAACATCATCATATTGCTGAGAAGACAGCATGGATTCAATTCTTCATAGAGTTAGGAAGACCAATTTGCAAATTCATTTGGAATAATAAAAAAACCCAAGATAGTGAAAATATCCTCAACACTTACCAAATAAGTAAAAGAACTTCTAGGAGAATCATCATTCCTGACCTCAAGCAGTATTACAGTGTAATAGTGAGGAAAAACTGTATGGTATTGGTATAGAGACAGGCAGGTAGATTAATGGAATAGAATGGAAGACCCAGAAATGAACCCACACACCTATGGTCACTTGATCTTTGACAAAGGAGCTAAAACCATACAGCAATATAAAGATAACATTTGCAACAAATGGTGCTGGTTCAACTGGAGGGCAGCATGTAGAAGAATGCAAATCTATCCATTCTTATTGCCCTGTGCAAAACTCAAGTCCAAGTAGATCAAGGACCTCCACATCAAACCAGATACACTCAAACTAATAGAATAAAAGGTGGGAAAGAGCCTCGAACACATGGGCACTGGGGAAAATTTCCTGAACAAAACACCAATGGCTTAAGCTCTAAGATCAAGAATCGACAAATGGGATCTCATAAAATTGCCAAGTTTCTGTAAGGCAAAGGACACTGTCATTAGGACAAAATGGCAACCAACAGACTGGAAAAAGACCTTTACCAATCCCACATCCTATAGAGGGCTAATAGCCAATATATACAAAGAACTTAAGAAGTTAGACTCCAGAGAGTCAAATTAAAAAATGTGGTACAGAGCTAAACAAAATATTCTCAGCTGAGGAATATAGAACGGCTAAGAAGTACCTAAAGAAATGCTCAACACCCTAAGTCATCAGGGAAATGCAAATCAAAACAACCCTGAGATTCCACCTCACACCAGTCAGAATGGCTAAGATCAAAACTCAGGTGACAACAAATGCTGGTAAGGATGTGGAGAAAGAGGAACACTCCTGCATTGTCTGGAAATCAGTCTGGAGGTTCCTCAGAAAATTGGACATTGACCTGCCTGAGGATCCAGCTATACCTCTCTTGGGCATATACCCAAAAGATGCCCCAACATATAAAAAAGACACATGCTCCACTATGTTCTTAGCAGCCTTATTTATAATAGCCTGAAGCTGGAAAGAACCCAAATGCCCTTCAACAGAGGAATGGATCCAGAAAATGTGGTATGCTACACAATGGAGTACTACTCAGCTATAAAAAACAATGACTTCATGAAACTCATAGGCAAATGGATAGAACTAGAAAATATCTTCCTGAGTGATGTAACCCAATTACAGAAAAACACACATTGTGTGCACTCACTGATAAGTGGATATTAGCTCAAAAGCTCGAATTACCCAAGATAAAATCCACAGACCACATGAAGCTCAAAAAGAAGGATGACCAAAATTCAGATGCTTTAGTCCGTCTTAAAAGGGGAACAAAAATATTCAAAAATAAGGACACAAAATTCATAGGAGGAGATAAGGAGACAAAATTTGGAGCAGAAACTGAAGGAATGGCCATTCAGAGCCTGCCGCACCTGGGGATCCAGTCCTTATACATACAGCCACTGTCTTAGTCTGGGTGTCTATTCCTGCACAAACATCATGACCAAAAAACAAGTTGGAAAGGAAAGGGTTTATTAACTTACTTCCATGTTGCTGTTTCATCACCAAAGGAAATCAGGGCTGGAACTCAAGCAAGTCAGTAAGAAACATCCCTCCATGGCCTCTGCATCAGCTCCTGCTTCCTGACCTGCTTGAGATCCAGTCATGACTTCCTTTGGTGATGAACAGCAACGAGGAGTGTAAGCTGAATAAACCCTTTCCTCCCCAACTGGCTTCTTGGTCATGGTGTTTGTGCAGGGATAGAAACCCTGACTAAGACAGCCACAAAACCCAGACAATATTGCTGATATTAAAAAAGTGCATGCTGACAGGGACCTGATATAGCTGTCTCCTGAGAGGCTCAGCCAGAGGGAGACAAATACAGAAGCAAAATACTAGCAGTAAATCAGTGAACTGAGAACAGGGTCCCCATGGGAGGAGTTAGAGAAAGGATTGAAAGCACTGAAGGGGCTTACAACCCCATAAGAACACCAACCAACCAGAGCTCCCAGGGACTACTAATCTACCACATGGGACAGACCCATGGCTCCAGCTACATATGTAGCAGAGGATGGCCTTGTTTGGGCACCAATGGGTGGAGAAGCCCTTGGTCCTGCCAAGGCTGGACACCCCCTCCCCAGTGTAGGGGAATGTCAGGACAGGGGGATAGGAAGCAGTGGGTGGATGGGTGGGGAAAAGAGGATAACATTTGAAATGTAAATAAAACATATCCAAGAAAAAAAATTAAAAAACTTACAAGTCATTGCCAGATCTGACAACAGATACCTCTAATGCTACTATGGTTTTAGTGAAGCTGAGATTGCAAGTTCAAGGCCAGCCTTAGGGGCTACACAGTAAGCTCAAAGCCAGCTGACCAACTCATTGAGACTTTCTGCCAGAAACTAAAAAAACAGGCAGGCAGGCAAGCAGGCAGACAGACAGACAATGAGGACTAAAGGTACATCTCACTGGTAGGTTGGTTACCGAGCATACACTAGGTCCTGGTGGTTCAGCACCCAGTCTCACATTTAAAACATAAAATTATGTCCTGCTTAGTTACGAAATTGTCCATTTAGTATTTCCACATCATATTTGAACATTTGTAACTGAAGCCTTATAAGGAGATAAAGGAGGACTATTATACGGAAAAGGAAAAGGAGTTAAGATAGGTGCTTCTGTACTACTCTCTGTATATTTCCAAACAAGATGAGTCAACAGGAATAAATATGACAGCTGACTCTTGCAGTGATTAGAGAGTGCCCAGAATTTCTAATCCACTGTATGAATTTCCAAACTATTAAAACGAAAACATCAAACAAGCAAACAAAAACAAAGAAAACCCTGAAACAGCCAGAGGGACATAGTATCCTAAAAATATAGGAAAGGACTTTTTGAATTAAAACTCTAATGGCCCAGGAATTAAGACAGTTTACAAACAGGACAATCTGTTCACTTCACAGAACTAAAAATCAGTAAAATGAATGAAGCACTCAAGTCAATGAAGAGGAAGCCCAGATGTACAGAGTGGGAGAGGATCTTTGCCAGTTATACTGCTAATAAATGATTAATATCCATAATATATAAAGAGCTCGATAAACAAATTGTCCAGAAAACAACAACAAAAAAAGTCCAATTAAGAATGAGCTAGAAATCTGAACAGAGTTCTCAAAATAATGAATAACAACAGCTAAGAAAGCTCAAAAAGCATTCGACATCCTTAGGACATTGGGAAGTTCACATTAAAAATGCTTTCTAAGTTCATTTTCTCCCAGTCAGAATAGACAAGACAGATCAAGACAGACAGACAGACAGATGGATGAATGGATATGGCCTAGACAATAAATTAGATAGACAGACAAACAAATTCTGGAGAGGATGTGGAGGAAGTGGAAGTGTCAGTAGGATTGTAAACTGGTATAAACACTGTGGAAGTTAGTGTAGCAGTCTACTAGATAGACGCTAATAGATCTAGGGTCTGACCCAGGCTATACATAACAATTGTGGTTAAAATGTAAAGTACCATGAATCTGAAAAGGACACAGGAGGGAAGGAGGGAGGAGAAGGATAGGGGAGGTGATATAAGTATAGCATTCACATATGAATTTATCAAGAAGCAATTTTTTAATCTGTTCATATGATAGATACTCTAACACTTTGAAAATGGGAAAACTGAAGCAAAAAGGGGTTCTTCTGGCTCAAGATCATCCAGTTTATAGAAGCTAGAGTCACAATTCAGGCTGTGCAATTACAGGTACATTTATGAAGGGGTGTTTCTTTAACACCCTGAACATGAAATTCAGTGCTACATATATGTTACAGACTCTGGGAGCTGGTACAATCACCAGTGTGGGTCCCTGGCCCTTCCATGGGGCTGAGATGCTCATGCCTCCTCTGAATAAGACGGAACATACATTACAAAGTAATGTGAAATAGACAGATAAACGGAGGCAAGTAGTTGGTAACTTACACTATAGTTCACTCACCTATGATAAATCCTACAGTCTAACAAACCATTTGAAGACATGAAATCTATTAGTAACAATAAGGAAGAGAAGGAAATTACTGACCCAAGTAGTTAATGTAACTGTGTGACTTACTGCTCCAAGCTATCACTGAGGGATAATACCATTAGCTCCACCAAGCATATACCGACACTTAATAAACAGCTAGGTTTGTATTAAGAGCGAGAGAGGCGGCAGCAGCATGTAGCCAGGAAATTACACACATGCAGATACCCACAGACAGCATCTTGATGCAAAAGAGAAAACGAAGCATTAAATATAATTGTGCTAATTTGAAAGGAACATCCTAAGTTTCTCAAGGAGAGATTTATCTGTTCATTACAAAAATGAGCCCTTCGGCCTCCCAAGAATAAAGTGTCATTTACTCTCACAAATGGACCATAAAATCCTCTCCATTTGGCTCCCTTCATCAGGCTGACTTCTTAGAGTAGCAAGAATGCCGATGCTTTCAAGCCTCAAACCTATCTAATGCCAGAAAGCAATCGGGAGTCATAGCCCATGGCTCCATGGGAGAACCAGATCAAGCCCTCCACCCTCCATGCAAAGAGACGACTTAGTGATCTGAAGAGCAAGCCAGATGTATAAAGTATTAGATGACCATTCAAAAAAAAAATAGAGTGAGCAAGGCGGTCTCTAAATTAACCCAATGTCATCTGTTTAAATATGCAATTTAACTGTGTTCTTCTAACCTGTCACCTGGAATGGCCCATCTCTACATTGATTATCTGCTTATTTATAAGAAAACATGCTAGTATCCCCCTAACCCATTCTCTGCCCTTGCAGGAATACTAGGAACTACACAGGTCACCAAGAAAAATGCCACACTTCTCAGTGCCACTTACAGCTGGGTCCGGACACAAGATTCTGTGAGGCACGAGGATATATGGGAGCGATGTCTATGCCTATGTCATCTTTGTCCTTCTTCTAAACTGGAACACAGATGTGTTGTGACATCATGAGGGACAATGGGCCAAGAAGACATATAAGAACCCAAAGCCCCTGTATGACCTACATTGTGAATCACAGAGGAAACCTGGATGCTCTCTCTGCTCCTGGCCAGAATCTGCCTTTTCACAGTGTCTGTAAACAAGCTTACACTTATACTAATTAATAAATATGAAATCTACTGGCTGATGTCATTTCTCCCAACTTCAATAATAATTTCCTGGTGATGCACATATGCTTCTTAGTAGAACAGTCACTTAAGGAGATGGGGCCCTGTGGTGTAAGCATGTCTGAGAACCAAAATTTAATTTCATTTACTTAGAGCTAATTTAAACTTAAGACAGCATGCTTCTAGATTCTTTTTTATCAAACACTTCAGTGTCTAGGATATCTAACATGATTAATGTACAACTATTAGCAAGACCCATTATCATCTTTCAAAGTTTAAGTCTTTGTCATCATGTTCCAGGGTAACAGTAGGTCTCAATCCAGAACTTTCTCAAAATAGAGGTAGCAATGGGTCTCAAACTAGGAAGTATTTGTAGATGCGATGCTACTTAATTTTTAATTAAATTATTTTATTTTATGTGCCTGAGTGTTTTGCCTATATATTCACGTGTACCTCCTGTGTGCCTGCTGTCTGTGGGGGTCAGAAAAGGGCATTAGATCTCCTGGAAATAAAGTTATGGGTGTTTGTGAGCCATCACGTGTGTTCTGGGAACTGAACTAGTGGCCTTTTTAAGAGCAACAAGAACTCTTAACCGACAAACCAGAGCCCAGCATCATAGGTGTGAATTTTAAGGGAGACAGCGGTAGTCATTTGATTGTGAGGCTAACCTCTCACCGCTGGACCATGTCTCTAGCCCTTGCAGCTGTAGCATTACATGAGTTAACTGGGACAAGGCTGGGGAACTTGCCCTGAGCAGGGCACAGGGGAGCTGTCAGGCTGACCAACTAAGCTACAGCCCGGGCCTAGATTCATGGTGTTGAGTTGGCCCGCCTCAGCATCTACCAGATCTGTGAACTGCTGGAGCATGTGAAGGGACAGGGCAGGCTGATCCAAAGAGAGTCCAGGGTAGCAGAAGCCAGAGGCCTAGAAACAGACCAATAACTCAGGGCAATGAACATCTGCAAGCAGAGATGTGTGGTCACACTGTCACACCCTGCCTCCACCATGACATGTTGTTGCCTTCATTTGGGTTCTTTCCTTCTTTTCGTTTTTCTTCTCTTTTATTTCTCTTTTATTTATTATTTTCTTTGGGTGGGGGGAGATTGCAAGGGCAGAGGGTGAATACAAAGGGAGGGGGAGATGAGTGGGATTGGGGTACATAACTTAAAATTCACAAAGAATAAATAAAAAGTTAATATTTTTTAAAACCTGCTGTCTGACAAGGAAGGATGCCTGAAGTCCTTTTGTACTCCAGTACACCGTCTTCCATAAAGTAAAATCCAGCTGACATTTTTGTTGTTGTTGTTGAGAAGAAAAAATTACAAAGGCAGAAAGAATTGATCTAAAAAAATGTTATACCACAAAACAGAGATCCAGGATACTCGAAGCCAATTGAGGGATATCTGGAGCATTTTCCACACAGTGTGGGCACACATCATATACAATTCCACTTTGGACGGGACATTTGTGAAAACACTATAACATTCCAGGAAAACACATATGTTAAGAAGGAGGGAAATGCCATTGGAAACCATGCTGGAGACCATGTAACTGAGGCTCTCCGTGTAAGTATAAGAAGCAAGTAATCCAAGCTTGGCAGAATGCCCAGAAATCAGAGTCAGAAATCAGAAGCAAACTGCAGAGCAAGACTGACAAACAGAAAATAAAACAGGCTTGCTGCGATGAGAAGGGAGAGAGGGCAGGAGAGGCCAGGACCGCCAGAGGGGAACAAAGGCAGGGCAGAGGGGGTGGCAGGGGCAGAAAGATCACCAGCACCAAGAGAGAAGCAAGACAGTGCCCAGCATGACCAATGTGTCCACAAGCGTTCTCATTCAAGTTTCCATGGTTTTTATCCCAAAGGGAGTTGATTAGTGATCTCAACATATTCAATGTGGTCTCCTCCATTCCAGAAAGGACTTTTAATGCAATAAAAACACTATTTTCTAGGCCTGTTCAGAGCTCCAGATGAACCTAGATAGCTGTATAGCAAAAGTCTCACTCTTCACGTGGTTAGCATTGAGCACGAAGCAGCATCAATGACGGGGATAGAAGTGCAGCGCCATCGCCCTCCCGCCCTCCCAGAGCCAGCAGGGAGAAGGGATGCATTCCTTCCAGCGAACTTCGACTTTCTTTATCCTCATGTTTCATAGAACAGAATCACCACAGCTTGCTGACTTTTGAAACTTAGAGCGGCTCAAAACGTTTTAAACATTTGGGTTCTGCAGCTCAAAGTTACAAAAATAAAAAAAAAATTTAAAAAGTTTTGAGTCAAAAGATAACGATCCAGAGAGAAGCAAGCTGTGTCCTCACCATACATAGATAGTGTGGCTAACTCCCAAAGTGAAGCTGCAGTTTATGAACAACACTCAGGTTCAGGATATCATGTGACCAAGGGCTGGGGCACAAGCTGACCCATCTCCTTTGACTGTACTACAAGTTGGCTACATAACACTGCTTCTGAGAACTGCATCACACTGAGCTCTCACCGTCCCTCCCTGAGTTAAGGTGCTGAGAGGATTCAATGAGGATCCTACAGCATCCCGTGTAACAGAGTTTATTCCTTTAACGCCTTCATTTCTGCTCAGTATAACCCTTAAGTTACCGTGACGCATTATCACTGTGTGAAATCTTCTGCTTGTGCTTCTGAGGCACAGAAGCCAGCTGCATTAGCTGGGCATGGTGGTGCATGTCCACATCCTTAACTCTCAGGAGGCTGAGGTAGGAGGCCATGATTTCAAGCCAACCTGACCTATATCGGGACGGCCTGACCTAAAGAATGAGGATCTCTCCCACAAAGAAAAATCTCTTAAACAACAGGATTAGAATAAGTAATTAATTAAGTAGCTGCAATATGATTTGAGCTTCAGTTTGATAAAACGCATGTCCTAAGAGAGTTTGTTATGTGTTGGGTTTTTATACATTTACTGCTTCAACAAGCTAAAGTCACTCTAAGTAAATATGGCATTTGATACGTAAGTCAATCCTATGGTCACTGAAATAGAAACACATACTCCACACAGCCAAAATTCAATAGTATATTCCATGGACATAAAGACTATCAAAGAACAGGGTTTTCCTTACTAACATGAAAAACACTGAACAGTCCACTAATGTACTTTCAAAAGGGCACAGGAAGCTACCAGGAGGTCACATTCCCACAGCACAGGTTCTCCAAATCACATCAATTCTGTACCCCTCTGTCTCCCTAGAACATCTATATTTGCCTGCATAAAAGGTACCTTGGACTTTTCTCAGACTTCTCATGCAATGAGTGCTTGCAAAGGAAAACCCATAGAACCAAACCACATTCTCCTTCCCTTCAACCAAAGGTGCCCTGAAGGGGTTCTCCCAGAGAGGCAGAGCTTAAGCAAGAAACTAAGTAAGACTGGAGCATGATAGCTTCTAGCTCAGCAATTTCCTGTTTCCAGAATGAATTACTACAACTCTTTGGTTCCCTCTCTTGCTTTTCCAAGGTTCTGGCATAAAGCATTCAGAGTCCATCTACTAACTTACTAGACCAGGTCAGAAGTGATAGAAACACAAGGGGAACATTCGGTTATAGTTTCAACTTACCTCCCAACTAGCTAGAGCCCCAAGGAGGTTACCTGTCAGCAGCAGGGTTCACTTTCAAACTCAAGGCCTTTGACTCCTCAGCTGCTTAAGTAGCAGCTCCCTTCCGCAAGATTCCTCTGTGGACTATGGGTTCCTAGAGGACATGTTAGCATTTGATTCCTTGTTGGAACTCAGGGATCATATGTAACAAAACAGTGCTGACATGCGGAAGACTAATAAAGATCCACTAATCAACTGAACAATGCAGGAATTAGCTACTTAGATAAACAAACACCCAAGTGTTTCAATGCTTCATTCAATTCATGAGAAATTCACACCAATCAGAAATGGAAGACGATCCAAGGGCTGCAGGAGTTTTCCAGCCTTCCAAGACCTTCTAGAATCTTCCATGTACTCCTTCCTTTCTGGACAACCGGCCACTGAGTCCTATCTATTCCCGTGACCCATGCCTCCCTGGCCACCCTAACTCCACTCTGTGCTCTAACTTGACTGGTCTCCCCACCTCCCTCTGGGAATCACTGTGAGGGCCTGGGTGGGGGTCCTTGATTATCACTCCTGCCTCCCATGCAGATTCAAACAAAGATATTAGTAAGAGTACCAGTTGAGAAGGAAAATATGACTTTTGGTTTCTGTTAATTCTAAGAGGAAGATTGTGGCTTCAAGGCTGCTGTGAAGTGGCTAACAATGAACCCAGGTGTCAGGCACCATGGGGCAGCATTGTCAGAAAATGGACAGAAGTGCTTCCCGAGTGTAGTTCTATCCCAAATAGATAAAGCTGAAATACTGACCCACTGTACTCAAAGTCATCAATCAGGCAAGTACTCCAATCTGGGAATTAAATTAATGATGAATCTTTTTCATGTGGAAGGAAACAAACAGTGAACATATGTCCCCATAAACCTGTAATCTGCCTGCTTCTCTAACAATACTTCTGAGTGATACAAAGCTGCTCTTATTACATATTGGCCACTTGCTCTGTTGCCATTCACCTGTCTTTACATTGTTTTTGATCACATAAATCCGTCTAACCCTCCAGTAACCTTCTCTTTCCCTTGTAGTCAACATACATTCCTGCTCTGTTGCTGGGCCTAATGTTGCCCCTTACTTCCTTCCCAACCAAGCCTGGAAAAACACTGCTTGACACCCCCATACTCAACTCAAATTTAAGTCCTTGAGAACATTCACAGCTTGTGGTCTCACAGTCAGCCTTGAGTCTTCCATGGCATGTGCCCATTCTGTACAAACGAACACACCCCAACATTTCTCAATGTTTTTCCAAAGTAAGGAGTCAAGTGTTAGAAAGAGAAAGCTAAGGGATCTTAAGGGAGATCTCATAAGAAACAAACATTTAACTGAACCCAGTGTGACTAGGTCACAATGGGAAATCACACGGCAAATACAGTATGACAGAGGGAGGGTCTAGAAAAATAAAACAAGTGTTTATCAAACACTATTTCCCTTGCTTGGCCAGGAAACTCTGGAGGAAGGAGGAAAGGCATCCTGAAAGAAGATCGAAGAACCAACCTGGCTACGGAATACAATCCAAACAGCCTTGAGGACAAGGTAAAAACTGATTTAAGTTATAAATTGTAGGAGTTGAGGAGTGTCTCTAAAGCTTTGGGGTGATGTAAAGAATGGGTCTTTGCAGTAGCAATACTAATAAGCTAATAATTTTTTTCCAATTAATTCTAAATTTCTCTGTGTCACAGTGACTCTAAGCACAAAATAATTTGATAATCTCTGTGGGGCATTATTTGAGCATAATAAAATGACTAATGAATGAGAATGATCATAAGACTACATATTAATTTAGAAAAATAGAAATAATACATATTACATTAGAAAAAATACAAATAAATTTCATCTTGCATGTTTTGTCTGCCTAATGAATCTGTACTTGCCATTGGTCCCTCATATAACAAGTATTAAATAAATTCCCAATTCTCTTAATGACCAGGAATGTAAAATGTTGATTTCAGGCAGTAACAACCTTGGCCATCTGCTCCTTCAGTAACTTTCCCTGACTGTTCTACTACTAGCTATGGTGTGCTCCACAGATCAGCCTTCAGAGAGTAGTACATGACCACCAAAAGGGATCCACACAGGAGTTTCCAAGGTGTCTGGTTTCAACAAATGGATGACACAGATGATGGCCTCTAGTCCTGCCTGCTGTTAGTTCTGAGACAACAGCAAAAAGGTCTATACAGATTCTAAGAAGGTTCCTCAAAATGCAAGGGTATTGGCTTGTTTGGGTCCTTTGCCAGTTAGCAAGGGCCAGTGGTCAAGACAATTTAGTGTACAGAGCTTGACTTCATGATCAAGAAAATGAAAGGATTAGACACAGACCCAAGAAAAAAGCCAACACATGCCTCTTCACTATAAGGTAGATTCCTCTTTAAGGAAAGCCAGACTTTCCAGAAATAAGTTATTTCATGCTAGCACCTGGTTGAGTGCAGCCCCAGAAAAACCTTTTTTCACATCCTATTTTCTTCATAATTATATATTTTTGAGATTATAAAATAATTATATTGTTTTCTCCTTCTACATTTTTCCTACAACCCGCCCCAAGTCACACACATACACACCCATGGTCTCTATTCAAAAATGGTAGTTATACATGTAGATAGATAGATAGATAGATAGATAGATAGATAGATAGATAGATAGATAGATGATAGATATAGATAGATGATAGATATAGATAGATAGACATAGATAGATATAGGCACAGGTATATAAATATATATTCCTAAATATATAAGTACTGTATACTTAGTCTGTAAAATGTTACTTGCTTGTCTTTGATGTCTTATGTTAAGTCCTCAGTAAACAATTTCCAAGGTGACTGGAATGCAGATGGTTTATTGGGAAGTTCCTTGACAAAGGCACTTAGAAGAAGCAAGAGGAAAATGTAGATTGGACAAAGGAAGAAGCTAAGCTTTGATACAGTCACAAGGTATGATTTGGTCACTTCTCTGAAGAAGTAGGTACCTCAGATTATCTTGCAAGATGGTTCCAAAATGTAACACCACCTCAGTTAGTCAACGGATATTATGACTATGAGCTACTGGAGATCTACACCTTGTGAGGGCATGTAACCATGCCAGCTCCGAGGGATGTGGACAAAGAACTAGGGAAGGGACCATTAACCTCAAAAGCAATGAAAAGAAGAAACAAATGGGAGCACAGCAAGGGAAAGAGAAAGAGATGAGACAGAAACAGCAGGGCCTGGAACATTTATCTCAGCATGCTGAAGTCTGACCATCTGTGTGACCATGTCATGTGTGTTCGGTGTCTTTGGGATACAACTCTTTCATGTAGCCTGTTCTGACTTACTGTCAGTCCTGAGACACCCAGGAGCCTGTCCATATTTCATTGATGACTATTGTCTGATCTCTTCCATCATCTCTTGTCATCTCATGGCCTTCATCTACCATAAAGGCAAAAGACATAGGAAATCTCCAGTGGCATTTGAAATCCTCCCTCATTAACTATGCAGGTCCATTTTCTTTCACAGCAGAAAATTCCCCGTCTCCATACTCAGCAGGCCCATGATTAAATGAGATTTGCAAGCAGCAACATGGGGACTTAGACATTTACAACGAATACGATTATTCACGTACTTGTATCTTTATTACCCATGCTCCCCCTTGTGAGGTAATTTTCCTTATTGGAAGTAAGGCAATCTCAAGCAAAGCACTTAAAAATTATCCTTTTCCTGTTTTTATTAGCTGGTATCAAAGAAATGACTATTTGAAGCACAACCAACAGGAGGGAATTGGTTTTTTATTGCTCAGTTCACATTGTTACAGCTTTAGAAGTGGAGGAAAGACTCCCCAAGGAAATACTGTCCCTCTAAACACACTTTCAGAGTAATCAACAGGAAAAGTCTCTCAAAGGGAGGGAAACCGAGAAAAATATTAAAACATAATTAAATAAGCAAAGTGTATGAAAAATAAAACTTGAGATAGAAGCTGTTCAAGAAAAAATTACACGTTGCTTGAAATTTCTTTTCAGAATAATATGCAGAATATACACTATCCCAAGGGGGATATGTCATTCTTTCTGATCAATTTAACAGCAGCTAATCTTTAAAATCAAAACCCAAGGGATGAGTAAGCTCAGTGGATAAAGGTGTTCCCTGCCAAGCCTGAAAACTATCTGAGTTTGGCTCCCAGAACCCACATGGTAGGCAGAGAAAGCCAACTCCAGCAGGTCGTTTGCCTCCATGCATACAAGGTAGCACATGAACATGTATGCACATGAATAAATAAATGTAAAAAGAATTCTTTTAATCAAACTCTGAGAGGGCTAGGGTAGTGGGTTAGCGAATAAAGTACTTGCTATGGAAGTCTCCGGAGCAGAGTTTGATTCCCCAGCTCACATGTAAATACCAGAGGAACATGGTGCCCCATCTGTAATTATAGGCAAAGCATAGTAAACAGAAACATAGAGAAAGCTGGCTGGATCGATTAGCCAATAGATGAGCTCTGAGCTCAGAGGAGATATCCTGCCTTAAGAGAGCTAGCTACTGAAGGAAATGCCAAAGTCAACTTCTAACCCCCATATATGTGCAAACACTCATACTTATGGGCATCCATACATACATAAACAAACATACGCGATTGCGTGTTCATACATCGGCAAAAGGTAAAATAAAATACAATGGAAACAAGAGTGACTATTAAACAGCCCCTAGGAATATAGATGAATGTGTATAGCAGCACTTCAAAAAGAAAGAAAGAAAGCTGTTTGCAAAATGTATAGGAAAGACGTACAGACACATGAGATTAGGAACATGTGCATATCCACACATATAACAGATACTACCATCTCCACTTCTTTCCTCAATTGACACGTAATAGTGTGACTAGCAAGAGAAGGATTATTAGAAACCATTCCCATCACCACAGATGCAAGACACAACTTTTATAGTTTGTAAAAATTAGAAGCAAAAAAAGCAAAACCCCATGAGGGGTTAGACCCTTTAATCCAAATAGAGACAATATCCAAAAGAAATAGCTTGTTTATTAAAAATCAAGTTCAGAAGATGTTCCATGATTTATTCAGATTCCTGTGTAAACTCAACTCCCAAGTCAACTCAAACAAAAACATGAAAATTATATAGTACTCAATAAAAAATGTACACAATGCCATTCTACACAAAGTAATTGTTAAACCAAGTTAATACTACAAATTGGTGAGACTGAAATCATCAATTTGCATTCAGCAATGCTTAAATTACATATTTAAGCACATTTCCCTTTAAACATCATACTTGGTTTATATTTCCCAGAAGGTATAATTGCGTTAATAAAACATCAAGTTCTTACTAGATTTGTGGCTCATTCCATGAGATGGAACACTGACACTGATAAAGATCCCAAGACTAGGTCATGGGCCTAGAGAAAAACTTACTATTATTTTGCTAAAGAAACATAGCAATAAAATGTCTCTTAATGACATATATACTCATAGATCACAGCCCTGCTCAAACCTTATCAGAGAAACTTCTTGATGTAGACAGTACATAACAGAGAGAGCCACAACTAGATAATACATAGAATGAGGGTCTTAAGAGCACTCGGCCTTAAATGGGATGCATTCATCAAGCATTCCCTTCAAGGCCCAAGACTGGGTGACTCCAAGGAAATGTATATATGATATATAATTCATATGTAAGAAATATATGTAATATAATATAAACTATATTAACACAGAGACTGTGACAGCACAAAAGACCTGCACAAGTTCAAATTAAACAAAATCCCAGTAAGAAGAAGGAGAGTCAGACGCAAAGTCTCACCACAACTATTTGCAGTTGAGACCTCCTGGGAAAAGGAAAAATCAGTTCTCTCCAGTGAAGTGCAACCGGATGTATGGCGCATACTCCAGGGCAGCCCCATTTCCAAGAGTGGTTGGCCAGCACGAAAACAAACACCAAGGGTTTTGTTTTGGTTGGTTGAGTTATTGTTTGTTTGTTTGTAGGGATTTTGTTGAGGATCTGGGAGGCATTGGAGGAGGGAAACAATAGTGTCTATAATTTTTTTAAATGATTGCATGATCCACTGCATCTATTAAGCAGGGTTCACCTGTGCTCACAGAAACTGAAAAGGCAAGCCCAGGACCTTCATGGGTCTGCACCAGGTCCTCAGCATAAACGTTATGGCAGTTAGCTGTGGGTCTCCCTTCTCCCCAGGGTAGTTGGCCACCAGCCCATGAGGACAAAGGGAGCAGAGTCAATGAACAGGGTTTTGAACAGCCCGTGAGTACACAGGGAAATCAGACACATTGGGGGATCATTTTCAGGCAGACAGAATAACTTCACTTGGGGTGAATCATGGGTTCTATAGTTTTGGGGAAGGGAGGTAGGAATATCCAAAGTGGACCAAAGCCATTGGCTAAAGGCTTAGGTGCTGAGATGCTTCATTAGCATAGGAAGGCACTTTAGGGATCTCAAGTGCTTGCTGAACAGGTTCTTATTGGGAGAAAGGAAGCTGAACCTATAATATAGCCAAGGCTATGAGACACTCCACAGGTAGAGGTTGCAAGGGGGTTTCAAGCTTCCCAGACAAGATCAGAGAAGAAGCCCTGCTGACAAAAAGAGACCATGATTTTGTGCCAAGCTCAGAAGGCAATCTGGACAAGGGTAGACTTCAACCTTAATTAACAGGGCAACAGTTAGGTTGGTGTTTGTGGGAATCCTAATGGTGGGAGGGAGTAGATCTCTGACTCTTTGGCCTGCTCTTGAGACTCTCTTCCTCCTGTTGGGTTCCTCCTGCTAACATTATTAGATACTAGATATTCCAGCCTCCACATGAGGGCTTTCACCTTGTCTTACGGTACCTTGTTTTGTCCTGTTTGAGTGTCCTCTCTTGGAGGCCTGCTTTTTTATGGAGAGGAAATGGACATGGTGGAAAGGGAAGATGAGTTGGGGTTGCTAGGACAATGGAGGGAGGGGAAACTATGGTTGGGATGTATTATATTAGAGAATCTATTTTCGATTTAAAAAAAGTAAAGTTACAAACTATAATATCCTCAAAGATATTATCAAAGAAAACGCCATGTTGAAAGAAACTCTTTTTGTATGTGTGGTAAGAGGGATTGAACTAAGAGCCATGTTTATAATAGGCAAACATTATACTACTGAGCTATAGACAGTACAA
This sequence comes from Rattus rattus, assembly GCF_011064425.1. Taxonomy (NCBI): domain Eukaryota; kingdom Metazoa; phylum Chordata; class Mammalia; order Rodentia; family Muridae; genus Rattus; species Rattus rattus. The sequence continues at coordinate 153,942,008 of NC_046156.1, read as the reverse complement.
TTTACTTCTTAAGGGTAAAATGTCCAAGGTGAGGGACTGTTTGGTGTTGGAGCCAACATAGGTCAACTATTGCTCTAGATTTATCCTCATTCATTCACTGAACAAACTAAGGAGAGAACCTAGTTTGTGGGCAGGGTTATACTCACCTGTGGTTATAAGCATGGTAGCATGAGCAATGGATGAACACAAGAGACCAAAAACTAGAAAATAAAACAAAGAAAATACAAAAACCTAAAAACAAACAGGAAAACAGAGATTAAGCTATAAGATAGTAAATGAAAAATAAAACAATGACGGAGATGAAACAATGAAGAACTGCAACATCTCTGATATCAACAGCCTCTCTGTAAGACTTGCCAAAAGCCTCAACTCCTTGAAGAATCTCGACATAATGTGACAATTTGATCTCAGTCATAAGGAGACCTCAGAGAGGTAGAACTCAAATGATCCTGAGGATCCCAAGTCCTGAGAAAATTCTCTGATCTTCCAAGCAATAAAAGCTCTTTCTCCAGATTTTTTTCCATCAGAGGTTTGCAAAGAGAGAACCTCTTCTGGTTTCCTCAATGAACTCGAAAACACTAGCGAATATCACTCAGTCACAATCATTCATCTAGCTATAATTCACTCCTCATGATCCTTGCTCCAAGGTGACTTTCACAGTCAACACAGACACAGACAACACAACACAGACAACTTTTCTACTTCTAGCACAGCTGTAAATATAAAGGATTCCTAAGCTTAGGCACAGGCCACTCTCATGGTTATGGAACAGCAATTAAAAATAGTACCAAGAGTTCCTAGCAATAACTGTCTGGTATGGTTCTATGCTTTTCTTCTGGCATTGGAAGAAGGGCAATAGTATAAAGGACAGTATGCTAAATTTAGCAACAGCATGACCCGAACTCATTTGCCTTGTCGAATGAAGGGAAAACATTTAATCTGCTAAGGCTCAAGTTTCCTTGCCTCTTACCTAGAGACCACAGCAGATGCAGTCACTGTGATATAAAATGATATTAACTTCTAAAACCCTTTGTTGTTTACAAAGAAATTTCGAAGACATAATGATGAAGAAGCCTACCAGGGCTGGCAAAACAGAAGGGCAATCTCTCAAATATATGTCAGGATAAATCCCCATATTAAATGCTGCTCTGACTCTGTAGCTTTTAGGCCAGCGAGAAACGTAAGATATGAATTCCAAAGTATTTACAGAGGGAAGAAAATTAAGCATATTTCACAGCCTTCTATTGGCCAGTATTTTATAAGCAGATACAAAGGTCATCCCAAGTAAAAGACTATCTCAGGACAAAGATCAATTAAAATTAACCGTGCTCTGGGGAATAAGGGGACAGCCTCTCTGCTTTACACTCTGCAGACTCCAAGGAACGTGCCAATTATTTTATATGCTGACATTATTTGATACTAGATGGTCTGCCAATTTGTCAGCAGATGGATTCCTAATGAGCAGTTTATCTGCCCTTCCCAAAGCCACACAAAGTCTTTCATTTCTGATCAGCTACTCCACAAAGCCATCACTCTTTCCCCTACTCAGCTACTTCTTAGTCATTGAGATTCTTTGAAACAATAAGCAAAACGAAGACCAAATGGGTTTTGGCTGCCACCCAAGTATCAAGACCATGAGCACAGTGATGGGAAGCAGGGACTCCAGGACAGTCATGGGTTTCATGCATGGCGCCACCAATCCCTCACCTGCTGTGTGCCCAGGGTCTGACAAATTCTAAACTTGTACGTTTATAAAATGGGAATACAAGTGTCTCCTCGCTGGTTGTCCTGAGAACTGCAGAATGGGTGCATAACATGCCTAGAGAGGGTCATGGTGACTAACTTACTGGGTTTATTTAATCATCTATTTACTTGCTTGCTTATTTTTAAGACAGGATCATGTTCCATTGTCATCTCTAGCCTGCAATTCACCATGCGGCCCAGGCTAGCTTTGAACTCCTGTAGATCCTACCACTTTAGTTTATGAAGCACAGGGATGACCGGTAGGTAACACCATGCCCTCCTTTTCTCTAACTACTTTTAATACAATGACAGAGACTATAATAAACTTAGCAATCCCCAACCATGCCAAACATTTATTAATCATTTTGTTTCACAAGCAATGTTTTCCTAAGAAAGAAAAACAGAATAGAACACAGATTATATTTCAGGATTAGATTCTGTTTCCTATCAACCTCGTCTTATCGTCTTTCTCATTTACTTCTTAAATGGATTTTCTCCTCTACCTCACTTTTTTCCTCTTCCCGGAACATCAACTGTGAACACATCTGACAGTTGGAAGGGGTTAGGCTCTCCTCTCATTGTGGACTTGGCTAAGACATTCCCTGGATATGACCCCAGAACCCTGCTGAACGAAAGGTTCAAGTACATATGTAAGCTAACTTTTCCTGACTTTTCCACCTTGCCAAAAAGTGGCTTACAAGCAGCAGAAAGGTCAATCCACACGTCTAAGAGAAATGCCTGAGATTCTTTTCTAGAAATTCTGGTTGTCTTTCCACTATTACATGTGCTTGGAAAATGCAGCACAGGATTTTACCACAGGGAGGGTAGCAAATAAACAAAGAATGTTTTACTAACATTTCTACACATTGCTCAAGGTTTCTAGAGTTACAATTATGAGTTTGTGCAGTGTGAGCAACGGTGTTTTTCCTTTGTTACCAGTTTAAGAATTTAAACAGGAATTGATAGAATGAGCCCTTCCAATGAACAATCTAAGAGAGATTTACGGTTCCAGAAACAGTCCCTGATATTTCAGCCGTGGAACAGACAAAATGTTGACCATGTGTTTATATTTCATTACCGAGGAAAATTCAGAGATGGTTAGTGATTATTCATGTCGAGAGTTTTAAGGCTCTTTGGGGTATTAGCTAGCATATTTTGAAGTCTCCACTCTGAGGCTTTCCTTTGCCCTCATTGAAGCCTGTAGATTGAGAAACCCCAAGGCTGGCCAGGCATCTCTGCCCCTTCACTGGAGCATGTCAAGGTTCTCACTTCCATGGAACGCACAGGAATCACTGGCTATGAGCTAATCCATATGAAAAATGGAATAAGAAGATTTAGGGTAACAGTGAGGGGGATTGTACAATGGTTAAGAATGCAAATTCCTCTTTCAGAAAACCCAAGTTTAGTTCCAAACACCCATATCAGGTGGCTCAAAATTGCCAGTAACTCTTGCTCCAGGAGATCCAATGCCCTCTTTTGGCCTCTAGGGACACTGTATGCGCGCGCGCGCGCGCGCACACACACACACACACACACACACACACACACACACACACACACTTTTGTTAAAACCTTTCTTTAGAGATCATAAGGTATCACTCATCAAAGCAAGAAACTTCATTTTAACCATTTATTTTTAGAAAACATACATGTCTTTTAGGCATTTCAGGCACTGCAGACATAGGTAAAGGCTGACATCATTTAGACTGTACCCCCAACTTATTAGTTACTCACATCAAGTATATTTGAAAGATAAAGTCCTTCTGTGACTCTGCACTTGCCGCCCTGATTAGCTACTAGTTTGGAGAAAGTTTAAATGTATTGTGTCTCCTGAAGGTTTCATGTGTTGAAATTTGATCCTCATAACCAGATATCAAGAAGGGAGAAGCTTAAGCTGACTGTGGTGTTTAGAGGCCCAGGCTTTGGGAAGTGATAAGGAACTGACTGGTTCATAAGGTCCTCTGCATCTCAGTCCTGGAGTCTTTATGAAAGAGACTTGAACAAGTTCTCAAACACTGCTTAGCTTAGCTTAGCTCTTGTTACAGGGCACTTTGCAGAAGGACCATCAGTAGATACAAGCCTTTAGACTACAACTGTGACTCAAATACACTTTGTCTCCTCATAAGCACCAAGTCACAGGTATTTCATTTAATAACAAAATATAAATCAAAAAGTGAAATGAAATAAAAATGAGACTTGTATACATCTCAATTAGAATACAAACTTCCTTGGAACAAGTCTCATCCCACTGAGAGATCAGTACCATCAGGAAGAAACCTGAATTTCTAAACAAAGCAAGAAAAAATGAGCTGCACTTCAGGGCAAGTTCAACAGAGGCTGATTTTACTGCCATGTAGAAGAAAGAAGGGCTACCCTGGTGACTCCCAGAAGCCACTGGGATGGACAAGCTTCTCACAGCTTCTTGAAAAGTTAGTTAGTTGGTAACATTTGATTAAATATTAGCAATTGATAATATCAACTTTAAAGTCTCACATACTAAAGTCAAATTCTGACTTGAGATGTTCAACATGGATACAATCAAAAGACCTGTCTCGAGTTTAGGAGACCCCTGTGTCCTGTAGTAATAAGAAAGTAACAGCAACAACATGAGGGACAGTAGTCAGGATCCATGACTGCACATAGAACAAGAAGTCATTTACCAAACCCAACTTCTGTATAAGCATTTGACATGAGTATGCAACTGAAAAGTTGGCTTTCTCAATTAATATTTAATCAGAAGCTACCAACTAACTAGAACTACACAGCAGGCACCCTTTTCAAGAAGCCGTGAGAAGTTATAGGAGGGGACATACACATGGAGGGATGAATATTAACCCGGAATAAACATTTAAAAATATGTTCTTAATTGAAATAGAATTATATTACTTTTCCCTTACTTTCCTTCCTTCAGATCCTCCCAGATAACTCTCTCATGTCCCCCTTCCAGTTGATAGTCTCTTTTCCTTTGATTATTTTTGTTACACACACACACACACACACACACACACACACACACACACAAGGCAGTAAGTCTATCTGAATTGTTTGTATGAATATGGTTTCGGGGCTGACCACTCTGTATCTACCAACCAATAACAGGGCTCATCCCTGGGAGAGGCTCATCCTACTCCCAGCTCCATCAGACATAAAAACATGTGGCACAATGCTTGCTAGAGAATTAACTCAAAACTCTCCATACTACACCCCTCATTGTGGTCACCTTGCAAGGGGAGGATCCTCTGGCTTCCCAGGCAGACCAGCTTCAACTATAACACAGGACTTCTTCCCTAAACCCAGCCAACTCTAACTTCCTATCACTTGCATACATTGTGTGTACTCTGAAACTTGCATTTCATCATTCAGGCATTGCATTGAACGTGTGAGGATTCTAAGCTCCGTCCTTTAGCTTTCATCTTTCATTGGGAGAATGCACTGACCAGAGACTTTATTCATGTAACACATGTACCACCTTCAGAAGTGTCTACCACTCCAACACCCAACTAAAACCCCAGAGATAACAGCAGATACAGGGGAAAGGCAGGGCAGTTCTTAAGTACTCAAACTCGATGGCCGATATGTTCTGGTCTGTGGTACAAAGAGTTAAAACAGAGCTTCAAGAGTTGGTTCTCAACATGGAAAGAAAGCAACCTCTCTTTTCACATCTTTATTTTAAATGTGCAAAGGAAAAAAAATAAAAACCTCCAATTCTCTCAAACTACTGCTCACCGTAGACCAAACATGGTATTGTCAGCCGCACAGACCAGATGCTTTTCCTTTAACCAAACACTGGAATACTATCCTTTCTCTTCTGATTTGCATCACGATGGAATTCTTTGCTGCAGGCAAAAGATGAAAACCAGCTTCTATCTCGGAGTCACAGTGACATTTAGAGCATGTCCAAGCCAACATTTACCATTCTGATACACAAGCAAAGAAATATAAGCTAGAACTTTTGAGGAATGCACAAGTAAGTAAGACCTATTAAGCAGGGAATCTAGACAAATTCTATATCCAGTACTCTATCTGAAGCAGATACTATAGAAGACTGGTAATGTTGCACTCTCAGAAGACTAAAAGATCTGGTACTATCATAGACTCCCAAAATACAGATGCTGAAATTCAATTATAATATGTTAGTATTAGGAAATGAAGCCAACACGTATATGTGTAGGTTAAAACCTTCATAGATGATGTGTGTACTTTTAAGAGAACAGATAGCCAGGTAGACCTGTTTTCTCAATGGCCTTGCTAGGGAACAAGTAGAAGCTGGGACGTGTTGCCTAGACAGGGATTCCTCAACAGAACCTGGGTGTGCAGACATACTGGATGCTGTCTGACTTTTAGACTCTAAAACTGGGAAAAAATAGCTTTCTACAGTTCATAATCCATACATATATGATACTTGGTTAGAGTGCTTGCACTGCTGGAGACACAGAAGCAATTTTAAAGAGCAGTAATCTACATGGATCCTCAAAGCTCTATGCCCAATTTCCTGTAAGTCTTGGTATAAAGTCCAACTTTTCCAAGAGGTCACCTGACAATTAACTAAAACTATACCTTGTCTTAGCCTGCCAAATTTCTCATTCTCAGACTTTAGCCCCTTATAGCAAACCACGTGGTTTCTCTGCTACCTGTCCCTCTTTGCATCCTTTTGCAGACTTATGAAGTCATAAGAGTTCCTGGCACATGGCAACAAGGAGAATGTCAACACATATTAGCTGACAAAAATCAATGACTCTGGGATTGGCCAGTAAGATAGATACCATCTTTCTTGGCCCTGGTATTGTTTGCTGGTAAAGCGAGGCACAGAGGCGGCCCTTCTCCTTAGGATTATCTTATGGATAAAGTGAGACGACCTATGCCGAGTGTTTAAAATCATGAACAGATACAGCAGACTTCTGGTAAGCGTTAATTGCCTTTATTGTTATTTCAAGATTCGTTTCCCAGTTGGTGATGGATTTGTGAAAATTTACACCCTCTGAGCAACCAGCTCTCTCATCCGAAGGCACAGCTCCTAGATGGTGAAAAGGCCCCACTAGAACCAAAAGCTACCAGGGGTCAATCCCCAAGGCTGTGGCCACTCCAGCTCCAATTCAACAAGACCTAGGGCTTTGCAAAGGAGCTGTTAATAGTGTGTGTGCTACTGCCTATGACCTGTACAAGTTAGAATAAACATAACACTGGAACCTTAAAAGGCAGAGAAGGCAGCTCCCTTCTTCCTATTTGAACTGAGATGTGTTCCTTTGGCTCAACTGAAGTCAAAGAGAACAGTTCTAATGTCTTTGAATCCCCCGACTCATTCTTCATATTTCTCTACATAAGCTGTAACTTACACTTTCTGAAACCAGATAAAGAGAGAAAAAAAATGGTCTCTCATGAAAGAATTTACCAGAACATACTAATCATTTAGACACTGGCTTATGTTTCTAGAAAGCTAAAGATTAAGAATGGAAGTTTTTCCCAGCCTGGAGCAAAATCCAAGGCCAGCCTAAAGGCAGAGTATTAATCTAAATTATTCACTAAGAACTTAGGGAAACAAAACACTTTAAAGTCACTCATTATGGATTCGCAGATATCTTTGATCTCAAAAGGAAGCAAAGATTTAGGGACCAGAATTAGCAGGACAAATGGGAATGACAGTGAACAAGATAGAGGAAGGGGGTATTTATTGGTTTCTTAGCAGTTAAGTCTTCACTTGCCTATTAATTATAACAAGGCTCCACGAGGCTAATCTTCTCTAAGTGGTCCATGAAAAGACACCAAGAAAGCAAAATGAAATGAATGGCTACACAGTTAGGGAAGAGATAATGGCAAATCCTGTTAGTGAGAATGTTTCTCTTCACTCTGGAAAAGGAAGACCCCAGGAGGTGATGTTCGAATTAAGTTGCAAATTCCCAAGTGGATGATGCTCTATTTTATGACATGGACATCTAAAGACTGTAAGGTGCACAATATATGATGAGTGTATAGTTCCAGGAGGAACCCAAAACCCCCTTTCTGACAGTCTTCCAGGCAATGTTAAGCCTGCCCTGTGTCCTTGGATCACAGAAAGGTGTAAGGTATTGTCCCACCGCACCTGGTAAGGTAGTTTTACAACGACGTTTTAAAGATGAATAAGACATTTCCTCAAAACACTGAAAGTTAAACTTTCCAGTAATTCAACAATATTTACAATACACAAAAGCTCGTTTTGTGTTCTGTCAATTTCAGGAACTATAGAAATATATACTTGTAGTTTTGAAGCCTGAGAAACACAACTGATATATAATTGAACACGTTCAACACAGTCCATATAAACACTCATTAATAAGGCCCTTTATGTTTGAAATATACTATGCCTAAATTGCACTGAACCTAGAAAACTACCTTGATTCTCAATCTCCTTTGACAATAGGTAAAATTGGTAGGGAGAGCTTTCACTCTCTTTTTTTTGATTTGATATTTTGGATAAAAATGATGGCACCTCAGTATTCTAACAGGCACCTCTGTGTAGGTTTTATCAAGACATCATACAGCTTTACTATGCTCAACTGTATATAAAAGCTATTTATGGGGACCACAGTACAACAAAAAGGGAAAGTAAGAGGAGAAGGGAGGCCTGAGATCATGCTTCTTGGTTTCTCTATTTTCTTGCTCGTCTATTACGGAGGAATCTTTGACTCATCTGAAAGGACTTGATGAAAACTAAACACGGTGTGGCTCTCCAGCCAAAACTCACAAACATTCCCATTGGCCTCCTCTGATCAGCTGAGCACGAGGACTTTTTTTTTTTTCTTTCTTTCTTTCTTTCCCTCCCCCTTAAAAAGTCCACAGTGTATCTAAATCTGATCCCAGTAAAATTTGACTTGAGCTGAAGTGAAAATGCAGAGGTAGCATTTATGGGTAACAGCTGGAGAGCATTACTTCTCTGTCTATCCCTTTCTCTCCCAAGGGTTGAAAATTCTGCTGTTCAGACAGGAAGTCGTCATATACCACACACTGTATGATCTGATATGCTAGGGTGTGAGAGCACACTACCGAGGACTGGAAGATCCCTGAGTTGCTTTGGTTGGTGAGCCAGAGTGATGATCCTCCCTAGGATTGACAGGTACACTGAAAGTTCTCGAATACCCTTTGAATGACTTCCCATTAGAAGGGTCCATTGTTTGTCTCTCCACACATTTTAAAAACATTAACCAATACCTTCAATACCTTCAGAGAGTGAGTGGCCAGAATTCTCCAATAATCTTTTCTTGGCCCACTTTCACACTCGCTGTCTAAAAAGATTAACATTTCTTTCAAATATTTCTCTCATGTATTTGCCCAGGACAAAAGTATTATACATGCATATGTCTGTCTGAATATGCAGAAAAAAATATATGGATGGACTTCAAAACATGATGGTCTGGAAATGAGTGATTTTTTTTTCATCGAGTGAATTTTTCCAGGGTTTGCTTTTAGTCTAAGTTTTGCAAAGTTGCTCAGAACTAAAACACAGATACGAACAGGCAGAGACCCCCTACATTTTGTAACCATGGCTCCAAGTTTTGGACAGGCTGATAAGCGGTTCCTTAGCACCAGATGCTGAATAGCTATTCTGCATTCCTACCAGTCTGAAAGGGCTCTTCCCTCCTTTGTAAGCGCCTGTGCTCTGGGGGAAAGCTGGAAAGCCAACCCAGTCTCCTCACTCCTTTCAACCGGGTTCACTAGATACAGACCTTAACTCTTGAACTGTAGAAAAATCCCTTTACTTTGTGCCTATCAGGGACATGCTGTTAATCACAGGGGTTAAAAACACTACTGGTATTATGCAAAGCGGGGGAGGCGGTACTGAGAAGGCAACCCACACATCCATCATCCCTTTAGGAGTAGGCGGAGTTTAAAGTTTCCCCCAACTTCCAAGTTCTCACTTGACAGGCAATATTTCTGTGCAATTTCCAGCCCCGAGTAACAGATGGTGTTCTGCGTGTCTTGAGCCTCCAGAGAGCCCAGACAAAGCTCCCAGCCACTCCATGCCTCGCGGGACCCATAGGTGGTTAGTTTCACGGAGCTGTCAGACCAGGGCAGTTAGCAAAGAATGGAAGCTTAACTTCTTCCAAAAGTTTTTTCCCTGATATGAGGGAAGTCCGGAGGACAGGAGCACAAAAAGGCCTGGGAAAGTTTTGATTGCTTCAATTCTCTGCCAAACCATCACCTAGACCAAGGTGCGTAGAGAAGGAAAGCTGGGGCACATGTGTTCAGAAACACCGCAGAAATGCAACTTGAGCAGTCCTAAAGACAACCTGGAAAATTGCTTAAGAGACCCCAGTGGTGGAAAGGCACCCTCCAGACACCAGCGACTGATCTCGCAGAGCCCAAAGGGAAGACCGCAACCCAATGGCACCAAAGTAGGGTGCGCCTGAGCTGTGTGCGCGAGGAAAGGGAGGGGCGCGATCCTGGAGTGTGTATGGGGGCCGGGGTGGGGAGGGACGGTCGGCCCACTCACCCTCACTGCCGTACTGTTTGCCATTGTTCGCCCCATCCTGTCGCCGTCATGCCCGCCTTCTCCCTGGACACTGCATAGCTGGGGCGCACCTCCCAGGCGGCGGGGCAGAGGAAAGCAGGCAGCAACGGACCGTTAACTGCCCAAGCCCCTTCCGAGGTGCGATCTGGGCTTGGGGGGTCGTCACTGGTCTGCGATGGGAGGGGTAGTGCTGGGTCCGCTCTTGACACTCCTGAGGGTGGCGGGCTGGCTCCAGGGCAGCCGCCGGGGCTCTCAGATTCCACGCTCCGGCGCGAGTGGGAACAGCGCGACGCACAGCCCGCGCCCGGGTGCCGCCCCTGGCTCGCCGCTCCTCCGCCGCGGGGTCCCCATGCGCCTCCGCGGTCCCGAGCCGTGCGAGCCAAGCCGCTCCTGCCCTGGGCTGTCCGGCTCCTCCGCCTCCGCCCTGCGCCCCCCTGCGTCCGCGGGCTTCCCCAGGGAGGGCGCGGCGGCCACTTGTTGCGACGCCCCAGAGTGAGCAGAGACTTGTGGCCCGGCGCTGCTCGCCTGCGGGCCGGACTTTGTTAGCGCCAGGCGCCTCCTCTCGCCGCCCAGCGTCAATCACAGCTGAGCCCCCGGGAGGAAGGCCGGCCCGGAGATGCGCGGCCTTTTAAAGGGGCAGCACGCCTTTTCCGGGCTCCTGCCCCGGCCCCGCCAGGGTTCCGGCTCTCCGTGCCACTCGACCCTTTGGCGCAAAGGACCGTGCGTTGCGTTGCGTTGCGTTTTACTATTGTTCTTCTGTAGACTGTGGGCTTCAAGTGGTCCTCCGAATTCCGGTGGAGTTGTCTGCCAATGCGGCCCATTCGGGGTGGTGACGTTTATAATAAACACGCAGTCCCAGTCCGTGTCCGGTTCTGACACATTTCTGGTACCTGTGCTGGCAATCTCCAGTGGCTCCCTGGGTTTGGGGGCTAAAGAAGGGAATGGAGGAGGGGTAGAGAAAACTTGAGAGGAACTTAGCAGGGAGTGGTCTCTGGAGAGCAAAGACATTCCCCGCCCTGTGAAGGAGGTTTCCTGGCTCTGAAATTGTAAAAGCTTCTGAGACACGATTTTTTTCCCCTTCCTCATTTTTATTTATTTTTCTTCTTGTAGTTGATGCCATCCTTTATTTAGTACTTTACTACTTCATTTGGAGATTTACTTGGCCTTTGCAAAGCCCCCTCTCCCCTTTAGCCCCTCCCCCTTTGGTATTGCTTCTATTAAATAAAAAAAGAAAATTCTTAAAGTTCTATCCCATTTCTATGTAAGTAACTAAAAAGTTTCACTGAAGAACAGAACGTTTTTCACGCGGGTTTTTTTTTGTGGTGAAAACAAACACGCAGTAGTTTCTCCTTACAGATGTTGTAAATTAAAAAGCTTGGTGATATGTTTATCTTTATAGATACATAATTCTTGAATAGAAACCCAGGGGTTAGTAAACAAAGGCTTCTTATGAGATGATTTGACTTCTTGCAAAGTCTCCTTCCATGAGTCCCTACCATGCTCTTCATTAAAGATAAAACATTATGTTTCAAAGTTTAAAATCTATACTTAACCACGCAAAGAACATATTCTGACATAAAATAATAAATGTGCAAAGGTTCGAAGATAGGACAGAATAGTTATTGTGCCTTTTTTGTCTTCTACTCCAAAGTCATGGGACGATAGTTTAATGTCTTTTAAAATATCTAGTATCAGAACAATAGTGTGTAATTCCTAATCGCTTGTTTAATGAAATGAAATTAAAAAAGAACTTTAGATGGGCTTCCTATAAGGTTCTGCTAGAAAACACAAAACCAATCTAAAAAATGAGTAGACATCAGAGTCATTTTCTTGCAGAAGATGGATTCTACGTGGTCCTTGGGATGACCTTGAACATCTGACTAACCTGCCTCCCCTCCCCCTCCAAATTGCTAGAGTTATAGGCATCCATACCTGTCTCCATACCTGGGTTTACATGGTGCCCAAGATCACAAACCCAGGACTCCATTCATGGTAGACAAACACTCTGCCCACTGAGATAATCTCCAGTTCTTGGTCCAGGAAGTTTCATGTCTCCATTTAAGAAACTGTCTGAACTTTACAATTTTGGAGGCTTAGCTGAAGACAGGCAACAGTAATTCAGGAAAGCAAGTGAGACTCATCTCATGCTTGGTGTGACATTCGCAGTTTGTTATGCTTATGCTGTCAGCTCACTGATGCCTTCTGCCCCTCTTTGTAGTACACTAAGCATGGAAATGATGAGAAACAAAACCAAGGCTCCCAAAGTTTAGTTCTCCTGAGTCCACAAGAGGAGAGAGCACCAGAATACTCAAGTTCCATCCGACCAGTCCCTGGGTCCCTTGGCCACTAGTCAACTCAGAGTCAGTGACCTGGTCTTTTGATCAGGTCATTTACCAAGATCTTTATTATCCAAGTAAAGCTGCCTGGGCCAAGCACATTGTCCTAACAAATTATATCTAGCTGCTTTGAAATCAAAATCCATGTTTTTAAGTTTCTGTTGCCTGCCATAACTGAGCACAGGGTTAACCCCATTTATAAAGTTGCGACTTAAAACAAAATATATTAAAAAATGTTTGTTTATCATTCAAAAAATAGAACTTCATACAAATATTTGTTGGCCTCCTCACCATAAACATTTGGAAACAGTAATGAAAAGAAAGAAAAATAGTGTTCTCGGTAAACATCAAGGTGTATTCACACTTGTATATACACTGCTTTTCGAAATTAAAATGTTGCATAAATGTTTTTATGTGGCACAAAATTTCTCTTTTGCATACTTTCCTAGCCCCAAATTTTCATCACCAATTTACAGGCCTCTTGAGACAAGAATCGTGTGTATTTCGTCAACGTACTTGACTTTCCAACCCAGCTCCTAACGCAAGGAATCACTCATCCATCACTTGCAGGATGGATGAAAGCTGAGCAAAGAAATAGCAGTGGCCCATGCAGTACTCCATCTTCTCTGTCTATGCCCCTTTAACAAGGCCAACCCACTGAAACCTGGGTTTAAGGGAACATTCTATATCACTACAAAACAGAGTGCGAACACTCGCTCCACAGGATGGAACAAGTACCTCCTGATGCTAACTGAGTCCAAAACAGACTGGCTAGGTCAGTAGGTCACAGGCCCTAGAGGAGAACCAAATACTATCATTCTACTACATAGACACAGTACTAAATTGCCCCCAAATTCTTAGCGCTGCACCCATAGATTAGTACATCTCTCAACTCTCATCAGAGAAGTTTCTTTGTACACTAGATTGCAACTAGTACAGAAATCTGCAAGTGGTCAGTGTACAGAGAATAAGACATGGTAGAGTGCTCGGCTCTAAATGGGACATCTAAACCATGCCTCCTTTCCGCGAGGATCAGGGATAACCCTGAAATGGACAGAAGGACAGAGAGAACCGATGGTGACAGATTTAAACACCTTCAGCAAAAACACTATTTGCCAGACATGATGGGACCACTGCACACATGACCCCAGCAGATGAGACTACATGCAAAAGACCTGCCCAAGATCAAGCTAGCGGTATTCCCAGCATCAACAGAAGAGGAGGCTCATGAAGTCCCACCTCTACCTGAGCACCCTTTAACAACTGAGAGTTGCCGAGAGATGAAGAGACAGTTTTCTGTTGGGATGGGACCCCTGAAAGACTACCCATGCTCTCGTGGGTTGTCCTATCTCATACACATACAGGCAGCATTAACTGGCACCAACCCGATACAAAAAAAGATAAGCATTTAGGCAGGAATATATCTTTTTGCTATTTTTATTTTCATTTCTGTTTTTTTTATTGTTTTCGTTGTTTATTTTTGGGAACACAGTGTTTGTTGGACTACATTGATAAACATTGAATCTCTTATTAATAAAAATGTTCTCTTTTCTCGGAGTATATGTTATTTATCTTATTGAAATTAGATGCCAGTTTGATATTTAATACGTTGCCTGAGCCATAGAGCTTCAGGTTAATATGAACTTGACCCTGGTGATGGACTGTCAGAGCCATGTTAAGGCAGTTGCTACTTGCGTATTCGTTTGCCTCCTCTCTTCCTCTAGTCCATGGCTTCTAGGACATGCAAAAAGCCGTGATTCTTCTGAGGACACTGTAAATAAAGCAGATGCTGATGCTCCTTAAAAGTGCATTTTTAAATAAAACCTAAAATATAAAACTAAAAAACTAAAAACCTAAAAACTAAAAAATAAAACCTCTGCTTAAAGTAAAGAAATAAGTACTAGAAGTCATCACAGCACATACGAGTCTTTGGGGCTGAGAAGTTGGCTTAGTTGTTAGAATGCATGAGGCACAAGTGTGAGGACCTGAGGTAGTTCCAGTACTGACTCACAAGCTGGGCTAGCAGTGCCTCTGAAATCCAGTGCTGGAGTAAAAGGTCTAAGACAGGTAGCCAAACAATATAGATTGTTGAACTCCAGATTCTGTAAGAGACTCTGTCTTAAAGCATAATATGGAGGGCTACAGAGTTAACTCATTGGTTATTAGCATTTGTTGCTCTTGCAGAAGACCGATGGCAGCTTACAACCATCTGTAATTCCAGTTCTGGGGATCCAATACCGTCTTCTGTCCTCTGTAGGCACCAGGTATGTACGTGACACACATGTACACATGCAGGCAAAACCCTCCACATGCATAAAATGAAATAAGAAATAAAGTGGATGGCTATGGGGAAAGACAGATAGACCTCTAACCTACGCATGTGTTCATACCCTACACAGAGACATGTGTACTCAAATAAGATAAAATGTGATATCATAAAACAAATTCTGATAATAATAATTTGTAAAAAGGGAAGAAATGAGTCTAGCAGTTGAATGATATGTACTTCTGTCCATTTATATTTTTCTCTTTAATTTACTTATTTACCTTCACAGGTCTGAGTCACCTGCTTAAATTAATATTACACAGTCTCTAACTACAGCTGTGGTGGAGAACAGTAAATCGATAGGCTTGCATTTAAATGTGCCTATTACCTGAGAGAAGAAGCAGCCCCCTAACAAGCATTGATTCATTATCAAAGATGAACCATTACTAAATTAATATTTATGTAGGTAGAAAACAAGACTTTAAATGATTATCATTTCTGCTATTGTCAAATTCTGACTCACTACATATAACTACTCCATGGTGTTCAGTTTTGGCTGACTCAGTGACACGGTCTCCACAGCCTAATGAATTTTATTAGTGTACATGGAAAATGTTTTACTACAAATGACGTTCAGAGGAAGCTCTGCCAGTGCCTCTTTCTAACCTTTACCTCTGGTGCTGCCTAAAAGAATGTGAGCAGCTTTTGACCTGAAGAGAAAGGACAGAAGAATTGAATAGATCACAATCTAGACTCCGAAGACACAGCCCACTGAAACCACTGACAGCATCTCATCTACAAGCTTCATAAAACAGAGTCATGAAGATGATATATAGCCTAGACACCTAGCTTCTTCATTACTTAAAGGCAACTGGAATACCTAAAAGGCAAATATTTGCTTTTAAGAAGGGAAAAAAGTTTGATATAATAACTTTCTTCTGATAATAAACTAGTTTTTATTTAAAGACATAATTCTATTTTGTACTACGTATGTATGTATATGTGCATACATGTGTTGTGCATGTTTGGGTGTGCTTGTGTTCTTGTGTTTGTTTGTTGTGTGTGCATATGTGTGTGTGTGCTGTGTGTGTCCATGTATACATATGTGTGCATATGTGTGTTTGTGTATGTGCATTTGTGTGGGTGCATGCGTGTGCATGTGCGTGTGCGTGTGTGTGTGTGTGTGTGTGTGTGTATGTGTGTGTGTGTGTGTTTGTCAGTCTGTGTACAGGTTTAAGAGGAGGCCGGAAGTGGGTGTCAGATCTCTGGAGCTCCAGTTGTGAAATGCTTGACCTGAGACTGGAAGCAAACCTTGATGTTCTGCAAAAGCAGCAAATGGTCTTAAAGAGCCATCCCTCTAGCTACTCTAGAATGTATATACTATGTAGAATTGTATATGCTATATAATGTAATTCTCTATAATAACTATCTGTTAGTTATTTTAGTATGTATTAATACTTAAGTGGGAATTTAAAGTTATATAGGAATTATACTTAAACAGATCAGAAATTTTCCACAATAGCCACTTATAATATTACTCTCTTTAGTTTCTAGATAGAACACATAAATATTTTATACTATTGCATATACAAATAGTATACATTCATACAACACGCAAAAGTAGCATGAAGTATAATCTTTATTAAGACTATATTTAAAACCAAATTTTAATGTCATGTAGGAAAGATATAAAGGAACACTTTTAAAAGAAGTGTATTTTCTTTCTCAACAATGGATAATATAAAACTTTCCTGGAATCCGGTGCAATTTTTTTAAAGGTAACATCTTTCACTGGGGTTTTCTAGCTGTAGATGAAGATCTAAGGCATTATTGGAAAAGACCATGTGAACTCAAGCCTTGTGGTCCTGATGGCCATGTAAACCAGGGTGAATGCTGCTGAGTCTCATCAAGGACCAGGATGGTCTCATGCATCCAATGGAATACATTACCAGAGGCAGAAAATAAGCACCATTTTATACAAAGACACAATTTCAGAGATGGGGCAATGCTGTATAGAAATGAAAGGAGATAATGATGCGTCTTCTACAATGACAAAGATATAGGCATGCAGAGATGTAAGGGAAAATGTTCAAAATAGAACAAACAGCAAATGAAAAGTCCCTAGAACTGGGATGAACCCATCATTCTTCCACCAGAAAGGAAGTCAATGGACCACTCATCCATTGCTGTGATGTCATGTGACAAGTTGTCCCCTAACTCAGAAGGTCAAAATAACCAGTTCCATTCCTTATATGTGTTACAGGACTGTGGATCAACTGGAGCTAAGTGAATTCAGGCATATTGATGGGAGAGTTTTGGTACCAGAGTTCAGCTTTCGTTGAGATTTCCCTTATAAGTCCTTCTACAGTCCAGGCTCAGAGGCCAGCCCTAGGTCATGTATTATTCATGGCACCCAGATGACTGAAAGAAACCACAGAAAACATTACAAACACACCAGACACCCCCACAAGCATCATAAACAAAAGTATTTGCTTGGGCTTGCATGTTGACATGACAAAAAGCAAGGGATAAATTAAGAAAAGTAAATTACTGAACCTATTATGTGAATAGATATGTCATAGGTTAGTGCAAACGGGCCAAAGGCAAGACTATAAGTGGTACATAACTACTCTGAATTAATTTTATAATAAAATGTGGAGGGATTTTTAAATAGGGATATGATTAGACCTCATTGGTGCTTAAACTGATTTACACTATACCAATGCATCTAAAGCCAACAGGGCCTCAGTAGAGAAGATACAGAGTCATAGCTTTCTGCACTGAAACGGATGACTCAAAGTTGACTTTGGTCAGTACAACATGAGAAGTTCAATGAATAAAAACACTCAGACTCAGCGTGTACTTTGGGGAAAACTACCTGACTATGGTTTATAAGAAGCAGACAATTAGCAGTGGGACCACGATTTTGCCTGGTCAAGAATAGAGAGGGTGGTTAGGAGGGTGAAGGAGAGACATTTGGGGATAGTTATCTGGAATGGGATCCTGGCATACAGAAGTCTATATTACATGCATTGAACTTGAGGCAGCAATTAGACACACGTCATCATTTGTGTTAATGACTCTGGTTTCAGGGAACAAAACATCACTTGGACATATTGACTTGGAAGCTTTTAGCCTGCAAGATTTATTCATGACATAGACCTACATGGGAGAAATTAGGAAGAAAATATAAATATTGTAGAAGTGTGGGGCTAGAATTTAACATACGTCCACATTTCATCCCACAGAGCAGAAATAACTGGCAAAAGGGACAGAGAAATAAATAATAATATAGACTGAGACTACAAGAGATATGGGTATGGGAAAAGCTAAAATAAAAATACTTCCAGAAGGAGGAAGTGGCTCAGTGTGTCAAATGCCACTGACTATTCAGCAGACTCCGGGTTTGGCAGGAGGTGGTCACTGTCAGCTGTTTGGAAAACTATAATAAGTCACTTAGGCAGAGTCGAACGGGGAAGGGGGCAGGGGCTCTTTGTTTTCATGATTCTGCTAGGTGAAGCCTATATGTTGATAGGGATTACAAAAAAGAAACAAAGAACTATGGTAACAACAAAATCACAGAGTTGAGAAAAGAAAGAAGGAAAAGGTTGGGTAAGGATCAGGAGGAGGTTCTTCATCCGGATATGCAGATGTAGACAGTTGACAGTACCAGGGAAGAGAAGGCCATTGGCACTTCCCTAATTACCTCCCCAAATGGGCAACTACTAGGATGATCAAGCTCCAAAGGCACAGGATGGGAGGGAATACCAATCACATCTGCCTGGCTCCGCCACTGCTCCACTCAACCAGAGTGGCTATGGCTGCTGGCCCAGCAAAAAGGGCTGCTGAAAAGAATCCCAGCAGGAGATGTCTTCCGTGGCTAGGCTGTTCCAGAGTAGCTCTGCAAACTCCTACAGAACCTCTGGCCAACTTCTCAGCCAGGGAGAGAGCAAATCACAGCAATGGCAGTAGATTGGGAATGGCCTTGGCTGCTTATCAATCTTCAGCTTCAGTGGTGCCCCACAACCCAGATCTGAATTCATTTTCTTTCTGGCTTTTTCAGCAGCTGATAGATGTAGGTAAGCAACTCCTTGCTGCATTAGAATCATGGTTTGCCCTTTCAAAGCTGCCATGATGCTTGGTCCCCTGTCTGCAGAAGACACAGGTAACTGGCACATTCACAAGCACCTTCCATGGGAATTTCAGTATGGGCAAGCAGCTGCTCATTTTGTCCTTTTGTCACCTCCTGGGGAAATCCAAATCGAAAACAGGTTTGCAGAGGTTCTGACCTTCGTCTTGATTAGAGACATCTATAAATCAGAGTATCACCTCAATGCTAATGGCACCCGTAGTTAGAATATTCTGTGTTGAAAGAGGTTTTTTTTTTTTTCACACTGAGAATATTCTAGGGTGTTTCTGGCTTTCTCTACTAGCTACTAATGGTACCACTCTCCAGTTATGTCTCCAAGCCTTTCAGAATGTTTCCTACGGAATTACTACCTGCACACCCAATGGTCCTCCTTGAGATTCCCTATTATACATCATCTCTCATTCTTAGAGATACCCATAGTGTTAAATCAATGTGATCTACTTGACTCTACCCTCTTTCCTATCCTGCTTTTGTTCCCTATCTTTTGTAAGTGTGAGAGCATCCCCTCAAACAAGCTATACAGAAATGTCCCTCTTGTTTCCTCGACTCAGGACTCAGTCCTAAAAGTGACCCTATAAAATTGATCACGTTGGTTTATCAATTCATTGGCAGGCTGAGTCCTGCTATTGGTTGATGGTGACATGTGCCAAAAGTGAAACGGACAAAACATTCATTTCAATGGCATGGCTTGGGATACCGTTGAAGGAAATTATCTGGTTTGTGGGAGATCTCAATTGTTTGATACGTTGGAAGAAAAGTGATTACCAGGTCTATGGAATCACTGACAGTAGAAATAATTGATCAACAGAGAAGGATCATTGAAAGCTGAGGGTGGGTAATCACTAGACACTGCCTTCTTAAGATGGGATAAGACAGGAAGAACAGTGGAACAGCCTACATCCAGTTTTATATGTGAATGTCTGATCCTCTTGCCCTAGTTTAGGAGATCTTCCTGGAGAAGAACTATTCCAGCCACACAGCTTAAGACCCTTACTTAGGGTCCTAGTGGGGAAAAATCACATTCAACTTGTCACCGATCCTGCTTCTCAGACTTCCATATAGCAAGGCTGTATACACTGTAATTTGTTGCTAAGTTGTTACCAAGATAATAGTCATAACAAGTCATTGATGGACAAATATATATATATATATATATATATACACACATATATTTGTGTATATATATATATATGTATATATATATATATATATTCTGTGTCAATCCTCTTAAAAATACTTTGGCTGAATATTTTCTTCTACTTCTCACTCTAGTTTTTTTTTCCATTAAAAATTTCCTTGAGTGTGTTTCTATTAATTATCTTCCCCTAATCCTCCTAATTCTTGTTTTTTGCTACTGTCATTTTTTAAGCCACTTCACTGAAGTAGATATTATCAGGATTACTAACATTATCCATTTTTCAAAATCTTCTAGAAAATGTCTTCTGTACCAATAGTGCCTCTACTACTGATGAAACTTCTACTGCCCTTTCTGGAGGATAGTTATTGGTAGACGCTAGAGGTTATTCCTGCAAGTCTATGGAAGAGTTTAAGGGCTTGATTCACTGAGTGTCTACTCTTTCCAAATTCATACGTGTAAGCAACACCAGTGATTTCAACACATTTCAATGATAGAGCTTCTCAGTCTCTAGCCTTATTGATTTATCTTCCCCATTTCAGCTGCTTATGCTCATTGATATCCCCCAGACTCATCTCTTAAGCCCACTATTAACAACTCGAAGATCACATTTGCAGGGACATCATCCTGTCTTTCTGGTTTACTTCTGTTATGATTCTATTAGATTTTCCCTGCTTCACAATTATTATCCTCTGAGGACATGTAACTAAGTTATCTTAATCAACTTATCATTGTCCCAAACTAGACTCTTAGGCTTAGTTTTTTCTATCAAAGTTTTCATTCCCTCAGCCAAATATTGGGCAGAGTTTGAAGAATCTTATAGAAATGGGGGAGGGGGATTGAAGGCCCAGAGGGGTCAAGGACACCACAAGACAACCTAGAATCAACTAACTTAGGAATGTGGGTGGTGCCATCCCTGGGCAAGCCAGGGGAAGCAAGCCAGGGGAAGCAAGCCAGTAAGTAACATCCCTCCATGGCCTCTGCATCAGCTCCTGCTTTCTGACCTGCTTGAATTCCAGTCCTGACTTCCTTTGATGATGAACAGCAACATGGAAGTGTAAGCTGAATAAACCCTTTCCTCCCCAAGTTGCTTCTTGGTCATGATATTTGTGTAGAAATAGGAACCCTGACTAAAACAGTCTTCATGTAGGACTCCTAACAGTAGAAGCAGGGGCTGTCTATGACTCTGTTGCTTGCCTTTGGATCCCTTTCCCCTAACTGGGCTGACTTGTCTAGCCTCAACAGGAAAAGATGCAACTAGTATTACTGCAAGTTGATATGCCAAAGAAGGTTGATATCCATGGGAGCCCTCTCCTTTTTGAGGAGAAAGGGAGGAGGAGGATTGAAAGGAGAGGAGGAAGTAGAAGCTGCAATTGGAACGTAAATTAATAAGTCAATAATAAAAAAAAGAATTTTTAGTTTCAATCTGTCGCTGAAAAATTTTACATCACTCTACTGACCAAAATACTTGCTCTGAATGGACCTTAGATCTCAATGGCTTCAGGTGAATGATAGAAGGGAAAATGTGCCTATTGACCCAATACAGGCCATTAATGGCCCCTGGTCACCTGCTCTGTTTCTCCAGTCTATTATTTCTCTTTGTTCTCCTCCATCTAGAAAAGCTCCACCCTTCAGCTTAGCTAACAGCTTAACTTCTTTATTTTACAAAGACAACAGAAACAAGAAATGACCTTTCCAGGTTTACACCGTCACTCTGCCATGTGTGTCTGGACCTCTTATCCTTCCTGTGCTACCTGAGAGCATCCCTTGTAATTATGTACCAGGTTAAAAGTTACCATCCTTTCTGCTGATGAGCCCCTACTTCTTCTATTAGAAATATCGTCTATGCCATGCATTCCTGTCGGTTTCCTGCCTGGTTACTGTCTTATTGTATTATAGCTAATGTTCAACTGCTGGTATCTGTGCCCAAGATTTTGTCCCTAAAACAAGGCAGCCAGCCACTTTTCTCTCACTTTTTCCGAGCTGGAAGAGGTGGATACTGGCACTCTCCCATATCCAGCAGCCCTCAAACAAAGGCAGATGGTAATTGTTGTCTCAATCCCTATTCCTGTATTGTTGCATGGGGTGATTGTAAGGCATGCTTTCCAAAGCTGGGCATAACCATCCAGAATAGAGCCTGATGTCAAAAATACATTCCCTCCCCCTTTGACTCCATCCTTCCTTGGTATTTCATACACAAATCGTTGTTCTGAGGCCTTCTACAGAACCATACATTAAGACATTATTTTCCCTCCCTTATCTTTTTACCATTATGATTTCTGAAAATTACTGCCTAGTTATTCTCTATGCTATGACTCCAGAGTTCTTCTGTTAAGTTACATGCATGGTTATCTTCCATTTTTCTCCTTGTACTTTTGTTTTGACCTATCTCAGGTGTTCTGTGAACTGTGCTACAAATTAGCTCTTGCCATCATCCTCCATGCTTGTGATGTCTAGGCTCAGTTCTCCACTTACCCACTCTGCTAGCTGCATTCAGTTCGTGACTCTATCCTGTGGTGGTTTGAACAGGAATGACTCCTATAGACTCACAAGTTTGAATGCTTCTCTTGTAGGGATTGGCACTATGTTTTCCACCACGACAAAACCTCTGAAACTGTAAGTCAGCCCCAGTTACACCTTTCCCTTTATATGAGTTGTCCTGGTCATGATGCCTCAGCAGTGGAAAACCTAACTAAGATTCACTCCTTCCCGGCAAGTATCCATTTTCCAGTTCAGAGCCCCACATTCTCCCTTCTCGCTCCCTGATGAGCACATCCTCTACCATCTTTGTGTTTTACTCTTAACTCTCTGCTTCTCAGCTCTGCAGTGATGAGCCCAAGACTCCAAGGCTTCTCAGGGCCAGCTTTTCTTCTTCTCTGTCTACAGTAAATTCTTGTAGTAACCTCACACAGAGTGTGAGCTTTAAATCATCAATAACATGACCGCTGGTAAGTTTACATCTTCAGCTCACCTCTTTGCCTTACAGATCAGTATCTCTTATTCTGCCCCTGGAATGCTCACTTGGATCAAAATATAGATAACTCAAATCTCAAAATGAACTTAGTTCATCCTTCCTTGCTTTAGTAAACAGGAACTATAACTTCATATTTGCTCAAGCCAAAAATCTTGGTGTCATCTCCAACCCTCATTTTCTCACTGTCTGTTAGAATACTCTGCTAACTCCTCCTTCAAAATGCATTCAATCTGTAATTCATGCCGTGCTTCCCAGTATTTCTGACCCCAGGTTTGTGAAGAGGTTCTCTGTTGTCACAGTTGTTATTTGTGTTTCAGCATATTGCAGGATGGCTCTTTTCTGGGAAGTTAGGCTTTTTCTTCCACTGTCTTCCCATTCCATTTAGAGTAACAACTAGAGTCCTCATGGCTTTCCTGTTTTCTTCTGATATGTTCTCCTGGCCTCCCTTGATCCCAGGATCTCAGCCCGATTCCAGACTCTTATCAGGATGCCTGGGCACTTCCTTGCCTCTTCACCTTGCCCTCTAATAGCTGCTTGATTGCTGCCAATGCTTCTGAGCATTGGAACCTTCCTAGTCTGGAGGCACCTCCTTCTTTGGGTCTTGATGGCTTCCAGAGCTGTCACCAGGATTGTTTCCAATGCCTAGTGCTGTGGAGGGTACCAGTCCTCTTCTGTATGACTGTGCCCCAATGCCGTCCTGTCCTTCTGTCACTCGCACCTGTTTTCCTTCTTAATTCATCTTGACTGACCTAGATCTGAACCCCAAATCTTAAAGTGGTTTTATCGAGTTATTGGCAAGGTAAGTCTTCCACCTACTACAGACCAGCAGACTCCAGGGCAGAAGACTTCATACATCCTTACCTCATTGACAAGTATGAAAGGGATAAAATCTTCTCCAAGAACCTCTCCTGAGTAATGGGTTTAGGGTTCCAAAGAATTAAAACTACTGCCTCAAAAATCAAGTTTCTCAAAAATTTATTATTTTTATGTATTCTTTAGTCTTTTTTCACAGTCCAGAGTTTATCCCCCTCCCAGTTCACCCTTGGACTGTTCCACATCCCACATTTCCTCCTCCCATTCTCCCATCTCCAAAACGGTGTCCCCCACCCACTAACGTAACCAGACCTTCCCACTCCCTGGGGCCGCAAGTCTTTCAAGGGTTAGGTGCATCTCTCTGAGTCCAGACCTGGCAGTCCTTTGCTGTATATGTGTTGGGGGATATTCAGCTGGTGTATTCTAGCTGGTTTGGTGCTTAGTGTCTGACAGATCCCAGGGGTCCAGGTTAGTTGAAGACTGCTGGTCTTCCTGAAGGGTTGCCCTCCTCCTCAACTTCTTTCTCTAACTCAAGCACAGGGGTCACAGGCTTCTGCCATTGGTTGGGTGTAAATATCTGCATCTGACTCAGTTGCTTGTTGGGCCTTTGGGAGGGCAGTCATGATAGACCCCTATTTGTGAGCACACCATAGCATCAATTATAGTGGCAGGTCTTGGGGCCTCCCCTTGAGCTGGATCCCATCTTAGGCCTGTTGCTGTACCTCCTTTTCCTCAGAGTCTTCTCCATTCTTGTTCCTGCAGTTCTTTCATACAGAAACAATTCTGGGTCAGAGTTTTTGACTAGGGGATGGCAACCCCATCTCTCCACTTGATGTGCCGTCTTTTTACTAGAGTTGAACTCTACAAGTACAGGGCTTCGGTCCTGTCAAAAATTTATACCTAGGGACTTAACTCGATTGTCCTGCCAGTAGTGAGTTTCTCTAGTCTTCTTTGGTCCATTATTAAATCATTTATTTAACATATCAATGGTAATTTAGAAAGCAAGACACTGAAAGTCACATTTCAATTGTGATTTGTGTACTTGGCTCTTCTATAGTAGTTCTCAAGCACCGGCAGTTTGCCTTTGTTAATTCTTTGCTTGCTTCTGAGAGCATATACAAGGCAAGCTTGACTGACAAGCTCTTGTTGTCTTCAAAGATTCACTGCACTCAAAAGTGAGTGCAGCCAGTTTTTAAACTGCAGAGATATTTTTCTCTCCACGTAAGTTTCTGTCCCACCCATCCCACCAACATTTGTTGTTACTTTTTAATATAATATACACTAAATATTTGCTTTTGTTAAACAAAAAAATGCTCCAATAGACGTTCCAATGCCATTTGGCTCCAGTACAGCTGTGGGCTTTCCAGTCCAGCAAGACTGTCCAATGACAGTGGAGCCACACTGATGACCTAACCAGTTGTTACACAGTTTCTGCTGGCATGTTTTGGGGGAAATGTCTGCTCCCTCTCTTTAGTGAGACACTTTTTCTCAGTTGTAAAAGGAGCTTATTATAAGTTCTTGTATTTTCTCTTTCATGAAATTATAATATACAGAATAAAGACAAATCACTACAGAGAAATCTTAGGACAGAGTTGTCCTACTAGGAAACACTTTGAATTTGTTTTCTACTATTAATAAGATTGAGTGGGCCAGTGAGATGGCACACTGGATAAAGATGTTTGCTGCCAAGCCTGATGACCTGAGTGTAATTCCAAGGAACAGAATATAATGGAAGGAGAGAAAAGACTGTCCCAAGTTGTCCCCTGAGTTCCACATGACACTATCGAACCCACTGCCGCACCTTGGCGAACTTGTCATTATTGTTGGTCACAGGATTCAGAGATAGATACTACTATCGATGTATTTTTCCCCTCACAGCCTAGATAGCACCTTGTGGTACTATGAAAATTAGCCAGCAGGGCACAGGCCTCCCGGGTACTACTAGCTTGATTTCTTCTCATCATGTGACCAACGCATGTGGTGTCTTCAGCAATAAGTATTTATTCCAATTTCTGATGGGAAGCTAATCTCAGCGACAATAACCTTTATCAGTCTGGGGACACCACTGACCAAAGCCAAGGGCTGGGACTTATATTTGGCAACTTATGGCTTCTAGGAATAGATTATTCTCATGTAGGGTAATGAATTCAACTCTTTTATAAGCTTGGAAAATGGTAGTTTTCTATTTAGATTTTGACATTTTCTTACTATTAGTTACATTTGTTTCCTTCCTCCCATTGACAATTCTCTGTACTCCCACATCCCTCTTCTACCTAACCCCCTCCTCATTATACCCCTTCCCTCTTCATCACACTTGTGCTTTCCCTCTCTTAGGACCACATATCCCCTCCCAGCCAATGATCCTTTTCTAGTTTCCTGGCTTCTACAAGTAATCCCAGCTAAACATGAAAATCTAAAGACCCAAGGCTAAGACCCACCTATGAGTACAATGTTTGTCTTTATGTTTCTGAGTTAACTCAGTCAGTCTAATGTTTTTCAGTTCCATCAGTTTACCTGAAAACTTCATAATTTCATTTTTTCCTAATAGCTGAATAAAATTCCATCTAGTGTTAATACATTTGCATTATCCACTCATTGGCTGATTAATACCAGTTATGTGTACTAGATAATATGAATACTGTAGCTATGAACATATATAAGTGTGCATCTCTGCACTAAGAAATAGAATATTTTCTATAGTTGCTCAAGGTGGTATAGCTGAGACGTATACTGGATCTATATCTAGTCTATTGAGCAACCACTAAACTGATTTTCATGGTGATTGCTCCAATCAAAAGTGTGTGGATGAGGTATAAGATGAAATTTCACTATATATTTAATTTGCATTTTCATGATGTCTAAGGATGAATGGGACTTCATGAAATTGAAAGCTTCCACATTTTCTTTAAAGGTAAAAGCTTCTCTAATTTTCTATAAAACTCATATTCTATATGAGTCTGTGAGTTGTGGACCCTG
The DNA here is from genome assembly GCF_011064425.1 of Rattus rattus. Taxonomy (NCBI): domain Eukaryota; kingdom Metazoa; phylum Chordata; class Mammalia; order Rodentia; family Muridae; genus Rattus; species Rattus rattus. The sequence goes on along the minus strand of NC_046156.1, from coordinate 153,915,133 downwards.
TTATTGAACTCCAGTCATCAAACTTGGTGGCACATGTCTATAACTACTGAGCTACCCCGTCAACCCTGAAAGTGAGTTTACTGTGGTTCATCTGCTAGAGAACTAACAAGGAGACTTGCCGTCACTGTGTTGCCATTGGTAGGCTAGCAGCAACAAGACTTTAGGACTTCCTCCAAGTAGCACAGCCATTTTCTCTACAAACCACTTAGAAAATGCCAACTTTTAACATCTTTTAAAACCGACCTTGAAAATTCAGTTGTCTCATCTCAGTCAGGATATGGAGATAGACCAGTTGGCTTTTTGGTCAGAAGAAATCTACAGTAGTTTTCTCCCACCACTTCAATGTCTTCACTTGTCATGCCTCATAAATCATTTGAAGAACTTGGACCTGCTCATAAATCTTTTATTAACAACTCATTCTTCCGACACCAATCTCAGGATAAACTTAGAAACATAAACTTATAAGATTTCTAAGTCATTTGATAGTTTATCTTTGCAATCATTTTCTTCCCCCAAAATAGGAAGGCTGGTGCCCACAGAAGTTAGGAACAAGTCCAAGGACACTTAGGTATAAACAGTATTAAAAATCCCTATTCTAGATAATGCATTTTGAAGTGGAACAATTTTAGTACCTAAACTTGGAGAGAAAATGTTAGTTTAATTGCATTTTATAATTTAACTTTTCTTCTGAACAAGAAATTTAATACTACGAAGTATTTGAAAAAGTTATGTGTGCACCCCACCAAAAACTGTTTTCATCTCGTAAATTATATTTATGAAACCTGGATTTCATAGTTCTTAAGAGACAGAGGAAAACTACAATAGGCATTAGTCTGAGGGTTGATTCTATCTGCTAAAGTAAAATATAAAATGGGACCTGTAACTTCCCAAATAGTAGCTCATAAATTTAAAAGTATCTCTCTGTTTAATTTCCCCCATAAAGTCAAACAAAAGGTAGAAAATGATCACCAAATCTACAATTCAATCATTTTTCTCTTATTCCCAAATCTGTGCTCCCTATTTCTTAAATGCTCAATTATTCTACTTCCTAGGAAATTCTGATCTCACTGAAAGTCAGAACTAAGAGCCATGATTGACATTTATAAGAAAATCTGCAGATACCTTTCAAAGCAAGTAGAGTGAATAGTGACCTCAGAACTCACTGCTTGGTAGTTCATCCATGTGAGAGATGTGATGTAGCCATTAAAAGCTTCCAAACAGGTCCATATGTTCATAGAAGGATCAAGGTATGCCTTACAAAAACCGAGTGAGGGAACCAACAGCCCATAACTCTGACATACAAGAGGCGATGAGTCTGCCAGAATATAGCCCAAGCTCTTGTCATTCTAATAACCCAGCATGGCATTTTAGTTAGATGAGTCCACAGAGATTATACATTATCATTCTGTTAATATTGACTTGTCAATAAATTGTGTATTTTAAATTATACTCTGAAGTTTCCTACCAATCTGCTTTTCTTTGTCATTACAAAATCTGAAATAAGAGAAACACTAGAAGAACACAGAGCTGATGCATGCCAACTTTAAACAACTGTGTTGGTCATGATTCTGGTGCCCAAACAGACAAAAGCTGCCCTTATTAATTCATTTTCCATTACTATTACAAAATGCTAGAGGGAGGCTAGTTTTATGAAAGGAGGGTATACTAGCCTATAGTTTTATAGACTGAATTGCCCCGGTCTAGCAGCTCTGTGACTCAGTCTCTGTTGGAGGTAGTGTCACAAAGACAGAAACCTGAGGGGAAAAAGGTTAAGTTGAAACAAATCAGAGTCGGAAGTTGAGCTCACTCAAAAACAACTCTAGGCAAAAAGAACTCAGGGTTCTTATGAGAGCTGTACTGGAGTTTGGGTTCCATAAATTATATATCTACATATAAATTATATATATATATAAATTATATATATATATTTGACATATATACACATATACACATATGGCAAAGGATCTTCTATAGGCCCTACTTCTTAGACTGCACGATCTCTCATGCTTCATTGTAGGAACCACCATGGAAACCTCTTTCAGACGCATTCAATTCATGCCACAGCAAAATCTTGTGGAATACTCTTGGTGTTCTTGAGGAAACTGCACATTACTTAAGACCATTATGATTTATTTGATGTAATCTCTTAAAGCTAAAAAAGGATCTGCTAATCATCACTGAATATTAATTTTTTCTTCTCTAGTCTTTCATCAAAGACCTTGAAAACACTTGATTATCTACACATCCCCAGGTGATGGAATATTTCAAAATGAATTCTATCTTTTTTTTTTCTCTTAAGGAAGCAAACTAAGAAGGTATGGTGTTTGCAAAGCAGATATGCCTTAGAACAGAACGATTCTGTGTGAAGGTAGAACAGCCTGCCTTTTACAATATTTATTTGTTTATATTATATCCCGATCACAGATTCCCCTTTCTCCTTTCCTCCAAGCCCCTCCCTCTCCCTTCTCTCCACCCTCCTCTTCTCCCCTTCTCTTCAGAATAGGGAGGCCTCCCATGGATACCAACAAGCCTTGGCATATGAAATTGCAGTAAGATTAGGTGCATCTTCTGCTATTGAGGCTGGACAAGGGATCCGAAGGCAAGTGATGTAGTCAGACAAAGCCCATGCTCCTTCTGTTAGGAGTTCCAGATGAAGACCCAGCTGCACAGCTGTTACATATGTGCAAAGGGTCTAGGTCCATCCCATGTATTGTTCTCTGGTTGGCAGTTCAGTCTCTAGAAACCCCTATAGGCCTAGGTTACTTGATTCTGTAGATTTACTTGTGGTAATCTGGCCCTCTCTCACTCCTTCAATCCTTTCCTCTCCTTCTTCTACAGGATTCCCCCAACTCTGCCTAACGTTCAGCTGTGGGTCTCTGCACCTGTTTCCATCAGTGGCTGGGTGAAGCCTCTCTCTTGACTGTTATGCTAAGCTCCTGTTTGCAAGTATAGCAGAATATCATTAATAGTGTCTGAGGTGGACTACCTCTCACGGCACTGGTCTCAAGCTGAGCTGGTCATTGGTTGGACAGTTCCACAATTTCTGCTCCATCTTTGTCCCTGCACATCTTGTAGGCAGGGCAGATTGCGGGTCTAATCTTTTGTGGCTCAGGTGGTATCCCAATCCCGCCATTTTAAGTCTTGCCTGGTTGCAGGTGGAAGATCCTAGCTTTTAAGAAACAAAATCTTTTAATAATATTTTCCTTTTCATCTAAACCGCATTGTAACTTGCAACTTAAAGTACTTTCTGCTTGCTTATAAAATTACTTCTGTACCTGCTGTAGAGCAGCAGTTAGGAGCTCTTGCTAAAGTGTTTTCACTGAGGACTTGTCACGTGTTGCCCGAGAATGGCTTGGTAGTTTCACTTCTTGCATTCAAAATCAAATGACTTGAAATAATTTACAAGAATAGATCCCATAGAGAAAGAATCTCCTTCAGGCCCTTTCAATCTTGAAAGATTTCTCCAGTTCTGGAATTTTCTATTTGGCTCATAGAAGACCATTATTAACAGAGAGAAAACAACCTCTAGACCTCAGAGTTTCTGACCAGTAGTTCTCAATGCTGACTTCAACACCTTTTGTCAGTGGCTAGTTACCAACAGTAGAAGGCATTTGGTTGTAAAATGCTTCTTAAAAGAGAAAATCGTGTTTCCCTCAGTTAAGAGCACGAATGCAGGCACACACATACACATAAAATAAAGATAAATGCATATTTTAAAATTAGGAGAAAAGTAAAATAATTTTAAACTTAAAGTGAGAGTTTGATTTAGCATCATTGTGCTTATAAGTCACTTATTTTCTGAATTGGCAGACATTTAAACTGAGTTTGCCTTTATTCTCTTCTGAAAGAAGCTGACCTTGAGCTACACTGATTTCTACACATTTATGGTTAGGTCTATGGGCTCTCATTAGATATCATTTTAAAAAATATACAGAGATGAAGGAGGAGGAGGAGGAGAGGAGGAGAATGACCAAATTATCTCCCAACTGTGAATTCATTTCCTTTCATCATCAACCCCTAAATTACAGATAACTGTGTCTATGTGTTTATGTAGTGCATAAATGTCTGCAGTGCTACCCACCCTTCAGGACATCTTACTATGATAATAGTCCTCCTGTCTGCTTTGAGCCATGATTGAAGAGAATTTGAACACCAAATATGCTAATCAGGTATAAAGCTGAAAGAAATTTAATCGAGATGATCTTTCCCTTTTATATAACTACTTATTTTCTGAACATCATTGAGATCTTCTGAAATTCACCATTCTCTCCCAGGAAGCTCTAAATAACCAGTGTTGATTCCAAGACAGGGCTTGCCAATGTTTTGTTACTTATATTAAATCCCTGGCTGGCGTTTACATTGATAATCAATCTTTGTTTGTTGCTTAATCCATTCAAATTTCCCTGATAGATGTAATTTCATTGAGTAGAATATATTGCATGCAAATGAGGACATTTCGGCCATAGAAGTCGGCTGTCAGAAGACATTTATATTCCAACAGTAGAGAAGAAATTAATCTCACAGTGGTTTCAATTCAAATTGGTATGATGTTCTAGTAATAAATTCCCTGCCCAGATGGAATCATTTTCTATATCATAAATATTTTAAAACACTTGATCTGTATTAAAACCGTTCAGGACTGAAACTAATTTTGGATATTTTGAATATTTGAAATGAACCTTAAGCAGAAAAGTGTTTTGATTACTTTGAATTCGTTATGAAATTATTCCACATTTTCCAGAAGTTTGTTCTATTGCATAAACTATTTGACACAAACAAAAGTTCATTAAATGCTTTTGTCAGACTTGGAGCACCAAAAGAAGGCTATTGGATGGTTTAAAAACACTTAACAGTCTTTTATAAGAAAAGAAATTCTGAAAACATCCACTCCTCCTTTCCTTTAACTAAGGTTTTAGTTTATATTGCCAATTTGATTATCCTTAAAAAGCAAATCCATTTCTTCATAATGGTGAATGCAGGCTTTTGTAGTAAGGAAACTCCAGTGTCACATACAAAAATATCATCTCCCACAGCACCCCATTTAATGATGTCAGGATGCTCAAGAGCATGACCTTACAGAGAGCAGACATTGGCTTCATCATGCCAAGGATAGAAGCCAATTCCAGAGTTGATGTTAATCAGTTAGGAATTGCCAGTTTGCAGGAGGTAAAATTCAATGCCCATTGTCTTACATCAGCCATCAATACAGTGTGTTGTGAGCAGGGCTGCCTTTAAGGTTGCCAAAGCTCCAAATCCCATATGCTTTTACAGATTAGCATCAGCCCTTAAATTATATCTGGGAGTAAACTGGAAAGCAGCCTGGTGTCTTTAGTCTAAGTATTACATAACCAAACAGGCAATCCAGAAATCAATGAGAGTTTTTAGGCATTAACAGATGTTTTAAAGTCTCTGGAAAAATAATCAACCCCATGTGTAAACCGAAAAACGATCTTTAATGACAATGAAATGAAAGCCTGTTCTTATCTGATACTGTGGACAAGTTTCTCCAGAGGCATGGATCCTCACACCTTGAAAGACTGTAAAGGCAGGATGCATTTCTCCAAGTATGTGGTACAGAGGAGATCTACATCTACATCATGACTTGAGTGATGCTTATGCAATAAACAAGCTTTCAGCTAAAAATCTCAGCTTTGGTTTTGGATGTTACTATCCATTATTTGAATTAATTTCAAAAGTAATGGAGCAATAGTATGGGAGATAGCTCACAACACAATGTTCATAGTATGGCTTTCATAGTTTTAGAGTTCTCCAGAAGAAAGAAACCAGAGATAGAGTGAAGTTGATAAGACTACTATAAAGACATCAGTCATACTACCTTGTAACCTCTTAGCTAGTCAGCTGCATAAAAATCAGGAAAACCACGTATTTATTTATTGTACATTCTGTGCAATAATGGAGTTTTAATGAGAAATAATGTCCAATTTTTGTACCGATTTGTTTTATGAAGTGGCTGGCTGCTTATTTCTTAAAACTGAAAGTTCCAAGCTTCCCCATCCAATGTCTTCTGAAGATCTGAAAATATGTGGACAGAAGAAAAAAAATGAAAAAGGGTTATCCTTGATGTGCTCTATAGCAATTCATAATCAGTGGAAATAACATGAAATTACATTAGTTATTTGCTTTAGTGTGAAAGGTCTTCACAAAGGAAAAGTTGAATACAGTAACCATCAGTATTTTTTGACATATATCTCAAGGATCCTTCTCAGAATATCTCATATAAATAACAACCTTGGTCTGCTAGTTGGGTATCATTTATCCATTTCATTCTTTACCAGGTTGGCAATATCTCCTAGGTTTTATATATATAATATTTTTATATTTGTTTATATTATATATATATATATATAATTAGCCAGGATTCTTTATAGGAACAGAGCCTTATTTACATGTTTATATGATTTATTTATAGAATAAATGAATATATGTGTGTATAATGAAATATATATACACATGCTACAGAGAACCCTAACTAATAAAATATATTAATGCAATATATAATGCAATTTACACACACACACACACACACACACAGACACAGACACAGACACACATGCTTGTGTAAGCATGGTTTACATCCTCTGATCCAGCCAGTCCAATATTAGCTGTATATTGGTGGAAGATTCAAAATTCCAATAGGTCCATGAAGCTGGATATCTCAGCTTGTCTATATACACTTGACTCCTGAAGAAGTAGGCTCTAATGCCAGTTATAGAATGGACTGGCTTGTGAGAGCAAGACAATGATGGGAAAAAAGCAAGCTTTCTCCTTGCATGTCCTTTATATAGGCTGCTAGCAGAATGTGTACCCAGATTAAAGGTGGATTTTTCAATTCAAAATACAAAATATCTGGATTAAAGATATATCACCTCATCTCAAAGTTCTTCCCACTTCAAATGATTTAATTAAGAAAAAAAAATCTAAACAGGTGTGTTTAACCATCTAGGCTTTGGTTAATTTCAGATATAATCAACTTGAATACCAAGACTATCTATTATGGGTATATCTGCTTGTAATCTACACTGCCTAAAGGCCACTCATAAGATCCCAAATTTTTATTGTTCTTCCAAACCAGTATTCTAAGAATATTCTAAATATATTTCAAAAGGCCACATGATAACATAATACTTATAGACATCTACATAAGTGAACTCTGTGTACTATAAATAGAAATTATATAGAACCATATATGTGTTGAGGCTTATAATACAGATATATAGGTATGAGTTACCCTACATGGAGGATAATGGGATGATGCTTCCCCCTCTCCCAGAAGCCATACATTGCCTTTACCAAATGTGGTGTACTTTCCCTCTAGTACAGTGGGTCCAGCAAAACCCCAGTTGATACAGTCTGTTGCAATTGCTTTTGGTTACCTACCAAAACTTGATGTGATAAAGACATGGCAAACTTTGGTCAAAGGCCACAGAAAAGTCAAGCTGGTACTGACAATAAAGTTTTTTCTTCCTGACTAGCTTTCATAGTACTGGAAGGTGTTATTACAGGCTACTGGGGGTGAAAAATCATCAGTCTTACCCAACTGTTGATCCTGTGAGCTACAAAAATAACTGCTGTAGCACGATATGCCCGTAGATGAGATAGCACGAATAACATGGGGATAATCATTCCATTTCTCATTTGCTCTAAATCCTGCTCCACAGAAGAATTGCATGCTTGATAATGTCAATCTAGCCAAGAAGTCATGGCTCAGAAAGGCAAAAACATCAATGCTAACCCTACTATTATTATTTAGATAAAATGACATAGTATCAAACTATCCTCTGAAATTAGTATCAGTAGATTAGTACATCTCTCAAACTTCATCAGAGAAGTTTCTTTGTGTAATGGATGGTGGTGAATACAGAGACTCACAACTGATAAGAGAGAATAGTATCAATATCATAATATAGAGTATAATATAGCATATACTATACAGAGTATAGTACATAGAGTATAGTAGAAGTATCAATGGAGGTCTTATCCACAAGTGGAACATCATGTAACACCACCATCTCCAAGACTCAGGGCTCATGACAGAAGAGAAGGAAGGCAGATAATAAGAGCCAGATGCTTGGAAAGAGTGTCTTCAGGATACAACAAGACCATGAATTTGTGACTACAACAGAAGCTGTGTGCCTGCAGAAGTCCTGCATATGATCATGTCAGATGGCATTCCAGCATGAATGATGAGCTCTCAATGTTGAGGAAGAGTTGGATTTTTCTAAGAGTGTGATCCTTGGCATGTAGGCCATGCTCCAAAGGATGATCCCAAGTTCCTGAGTATATAAGCAGCACAGACTTGACTCAGTTGTTGATTTAAAAAATAGCACCTGAAGTTGGGATAAGTGCTATGGGGTAAATTGGGGAGGAACAGGGAGAGAAATGAGAAAGAAATAGTACATTTTTGTGCAAGTATACATTTTTCAAATGATTAGTAAAAATATGCTTTAAAAGGAAATTATTGGACAGTAGACCCGAGTTAAAAAAGTATTCCTCCATGTTTGTATAGTTGTGCAACCTGTTATTGGTCCACAGTTCATGGTTATGTTTGAGGAGGTTGTAGAACCATTAGGAGGTGCAGGCTTAATATGGGAAATATGTTGCTTATGTGGTGTGGTAAAATTAAAAAAGTGTGCACATCCTGCTCCTGCAAGTTCCCACTCCACGCTGATCTGCACGCTCTAGCTGAGTCTCTGTCAGGCGCCTTCACACACTGTTCCCTTGGAGGGTTGTTACCATCTTATTCCGTGGGCCATATTAGTGTGGCCCCATGCCATGCTAGCCCCAAGCATTCTATAGCCTAGCATGGCCTCCTGCCACAGACCTTGTTCACACTCCCAACACCCAGTGAAATCATTACTCGGCAAACTGGAAACAAACAACCAGATTTATGTGTTAAATGCTCAATTGACAATACATCTACACAATTAACTTACAACGAATTGATAAGGATATAAACCTCCAAACTAGATACGATATAGCTTGTTCATCTAGACACACAAAATCCTGCACACATCCATCCCTTAAGAATAGTCATAACAACCTGTAAATGCGCAGAGAAGAAATCTTAACATCCACTTCCATGTTCTCTCAGTTGCTCTTCTCTTGCTTCAGTCTCCTCTCCTCTCTTAAACTTTTCTCCTACCCATCCTTCCTTCTTGTCCAATGACAGGCCTCGTTCTATCCTGTACCTGCCTTCACCTGCATAATGACATCAACCTACACTGCTGTGCTTTGTGAATTTATAGCCTCTCCCTACTTTCTGCTTGCTTGCTGTGCTTCTTGTGTATGAACAAATGTTATCATGCAGCTTCTTCCTCAAGCTGCCTGACGCCAAGTTTTCCCACTACATAGACTCTAGCCCTCTGGAACTATAAGCTAAAATAAACTCTCACCTTTCTATTTATGAGTATCTATTCTATGTCTATGTTTTATTCCTATAAATATTTGTATGTAAATGTAATGTCTCTTTCACCTTAACTAAAAGTTAAAACACTGAAGCTATAACTATTGCAATAGAGTCAAAATACACACACAGACACACACACACACACACACACACACACACACACATGCACACCACTTTCTTGATCTTGATTCAGAAACATGTACATCTGAGAACTATAGTCCACTTTAAATGGCAATTCCCTGTGTAGAGAAATTTTAATCCAGTAGTATGACTGCTCTGGCAAAAAATCACATCCAAAGCCCTTCAAGGTCTCTGTGATATAGCTGGAATGCTAACATACTATGCACCTTTAATTCCTCTGACTGTGCAGACACACCCATAGTACACAAGTTTAATCTCTAACGATGAAGGTAAAGTTAGTTGTACAAGGAATCATCCATGTTTGAAAGCAACTTCTAATTGAGGAGCAGACAAAGTGGTCAATCAGAGGAAGATTTGACAGAATTAGTTAGTGATAGAGTAAGCCTAACTCTCTGGAGAACAGACGGGATAGAGAGGGTACTTTAGAGTAGTTCAAGGTGAGTCATTCAGATGAGTGGAGTTGAGTTTTGTGCAGTTCAGTTGAATGAGTAAAGTTCAGTAGAGCTGATTTGGCTGATGAGGTCATATAGTTCCGTGAAGTCAGCAGAGGAAGTTAGAGCCAGAGAATAAGAAGAAGCCAGAAGATTAAAACATAGTGCCAGAGTTAGTATGAGACCAAGCAGAGCGATTCACTGAGAAGTTGAGATAAAACAAAGGGAAGTTGGTAAATTTGGAAAGAAGTCTGAGCCATCCAACTTTAAGTTGAACTAGCCAGTCAGCGTTCAGAAAGGGCTAGAAAGGATGAGTTTATTCAGCAGTAAGCCTCAGGGATGACAGTTATGTCTGGTGAATAAAAGTTGCTTCTACATCTCTGAATTTAGGAAATATTTGATGGGAGCATTAGAATCATGTCATACTTGGGTTAAACAGTGACTTTCCTGAAGTTTTATCTTTCTGACCATTGATGCTTCTCCTGCAAGTGTTGTAAAGAAGAGTAGAAGTCAAACAATAGAGCTGCAACTCTGAATTCTGTATTAAACATAACCCCCAAATCAACACACTTAATTAATAAATACTGTACAAAAGAGGAAATTGCCAAACTGCTCATAGATAACAAAATGGATAGTGACCACCCAAAATCTTTTCCTTACCTTGGATTACAAAAGCACGGACATTTCATTTAATTAAGTCAATATGTATCCCCACATCTCAGACTACAGGATGCGCCATTGCAAACCTGGAGACTGAAACATGCAGCCAATTTTAGGAGATGATACCAGATTGATTTCTTTTGAAGATTTGAGTCATAGTTTTATGCTTTTCAGATTGTGAACTGTTGAGAGCCATGTTCTGTTGAGTAAATGTACTTAGTGGGACATCTGCACTGGTTGCATGTATTAACAGATAAATACACTTAGATATATGCAGCATGTGCCACTGGTTTCCTTCTGTGGCAAAAAGAATGATCCGTTCCATTTACTTCATGTCTATAATGGGGCAATGGTTTTCATAAACTTCAGAGTTAGGAAGATGAGAAAAGATTTCAGGATGGCCTTTTATAGATAGAATTCTGGAAGGGGGCAAAATTTAACTCTTTGCATAGTCATGATAGCTAAATATTGTTACGGTCAGTTACAGAGGAGAGTGAAACACAGAAATTAATCATATTAGATGGGGTGATTCTGTTAAGTCACAGAACTATGATTTGAGCTTCTAAACGATCAAAAGTCTACCACCACAAGCATTTTACTCCATTATCCCAAAAAAGACATGGATGCTGCAATGTTCTATAGTTTAGAGGTCAACATGAATATGTTTTGAGAGGGGAGAAATTTTCTCTTCTGATTTCATCATTTGATCTTCTGGTGAACCTGAAAGATATCAGGGCTGCATTTTAATATGGGTTTACACAGAAACGAGTGTTGCTTGTGCAAATACTATTAAGAGAGCATTACTTAAACTTGGCAACATTTTCCTCAAGAGTGAAGGTTTTCATTTTCAAGGTCAAACATCAAGGCAGATTTTTGCTCAACAATGAGTGTCTTAAAACTCTGCACAGCTCTATTTGAAATGAAGCCAAGTTTGTGAAAAAAATGCCCACTTCAAAACCTTAATGAAGGCAATTTGTCAACAATTTCACACATCATTTGCCCACAACCTTTGAAGAAATGGTTTCCCAATTTACCTTTTCCCCTGTGAACTTCAGATCACATGCATTTTAATGAACCATTAATCATCATCATGCCCAGAAACTGAGACAGAGGAAAAGCAATCTGAGAGATCCATGGAAATGTGTTCTATGCTCTTCCCCTTTACATAATGTCAGAGAAATGTGAGCGGGATCTTAGGAGTCCTTGAGATCAGCTGCTGAGACCTGTGATGAATTTGTCTTATAAAAGGTTAGAAAAACCATAATATACTTTGCAGTGTATGGAACTTAGATGTCTAGAAATGTTATAGAAGAGTGAGAAAGGACAAAGGCAGAGGAAGAGCCATGGGCAGATGAATCCATGTTTTACTGAGGAGCGGGAACAGCCTTGCCATGGCGTGGAGTCTTTAAATAATTAATGAGAAACTCTTTGCAAAGGACTTATTTATCAAATAGCTAACTGAAACCATTACTGGTGATCACGGCTTTTTACCAAGTGCCTGAGGGATATGATGATGGAAAGTAATTAATAAGACCAAAAATAAAGTTTTCTGCTTCTAAGCGATATTGTTTATAAATCTGGGGCTCATAAAGTGTTATGCTGATTGTTGGAGGAGACATGGATGTTTCTGTTATTTTAGTTAATGGAAAAGGAGTAAGAATGCTTGGAACTTCAGCATTTACCACAGAAACCATTTTCTGCTACACTTCAACATGAAGTATAATGTCACAGTTACATACATACATACATACATACATACATACATACATACATACATACATATTTAGACCACATATAAGATTCAAGAACAACCTTGGCCTGGCCAAATAAGTGTGGCTTTCTAAGACAAGGTGAAAAGTCACTAACCTAATATATGGGGATTCTCCAGAGAAGCAGAACCACCAGGCTACATATCTACTATCTATATTTCTATCTATGCAGAGGTTTATTATGGGAATCATCTTATCTATTTTACAGGGACAAGACAATCTACAATATTCTAAAGACCCAGGTTCCAGTGATTATGAGTCCCAGAGTCCAAAGGCCATAAAGACCCATATGCCTCATCATTGAACTCAGCAGAACATAGGCGTGCCAGCACAAGAGTACAAGAGGAAAGATGAGGAGAAGAGAAAACAAGGAAAGGAGAGAGGGCGAAGGAGGGGAGATGAGAAAAGGAGAATCCATCTTTTTAAACCCTCAATGGGTTGGCTGATGCCCTTCCTATATTGGTGAAGAAACATTGTCACAAGAATATTTAGAAAGATTGTTGTCTCAGCTATCAAAGCATCACATAACATAGTCCTTCTGACATAGAAATCTAACCCTGATACCTCCTTAGCTACGTAGTTTAGAATAAAGTAGGGAGCAAGAAGAAATAGAGAAACACTTGGAGAGGTGGTGATGTGCCTTCTCTGTAATTATCTAGCTAACATGAAATAATGGGTGAGGCCTTGTGACAACATGACCAGGTAAAAGGGCTGCCCTGAAAGCTGATAAAACACTTCCTGGATAGAGTATGAGGATGGGCACTTTGTAGGCATTGCTTCATTTTTTCAGAAATGTGTTATTTGGCCATTTAAACTACAACCACTCACAATACCAGCAGAATAATTTGCTCTGTGTATATTATATGAGTAGATATATGTTTTGTGAATTCTATTTCAAAAGACCTGTTTGAATGTGACATAATAGAAGAAAATGTTTATAGTTTTTATACCAAAAAGTGAGGAGAATGAAAATACATCTGAGACTCTTATTTTTATATCTCTGCCTGACTGACTTCTATTCCTATATAAAGAGGTATAATGAGCAATGGAAACACTGCATATTAACTAATCAACAACTGTGAGGCCTCTGTCTTGACTTGAGTTAATGAAATCAGGTGATGACAGGTTATAGAGGGCTTTCGTCAGGAAATTTCTCAATCCCAGCATATGTAATCAGTAGCTGACTTCCAGGATAAATACAGCGATTCCCTTGGGTCACACATAATAGTCAGAGACTGGATAAAAATCACCAAGTTCTGAGCTGGAGATAAGATCACAAGAAATAATTCTGAGTAGCTATCAATAATCAAAACCCACCTCTTTTGATTTTGCTGTCCAGTTTTGTTCAACACAGTAATTTAACCCAAGAATTCTGTCTCCCAGGCACACACGAGCTGCACTGACCATTGCTCCATCTTCATGGTAAGTATGAAAATATAAAACATGAAACAAAGGATCCTGTGTGGGCTTCATAGTGACATAATTTAAGGTGCATTTCTACTCCACCATAAATGTATAGTTTCAAAGGGAAATAGCCAATTTGGTAGAGGGGTCAGTCCAAAATGTACCACCAATTATATAATGTTAATGTTGCAACCCTTTTTTTTTTCTTTTCTTTTCTTTTTTTTTTATTAACTTGAAGCTTAGAAGTTATTCTTTCTGTTGTTTCTTATTTCTATGGGTGTAAAGTCTGTTTATTGCAGACCCAGGGCTCCCTTCCACTGGTGCAGGCTATTCATTGTTACCCATGGGTTCTCCCCAGTACAGGTCTAAAGTGGCCGAAGCTCATGGCCTATTCTTGGGTTTGCTGCTATTAGTGTTCCTGTGTTGCTCTAGCATCCTAAGATGAAGACTCACTGGTGGGAACCTGCAATTTGCTTTGCTGTGACATGGCGCCACAGTCTTAGAAGGAAAAATCTTGTTTGTCAGTCCAAAATGTACCACCAATTATATAATGTTAATGTTGCAACCCTTTCTAAATGACTCTTCGTGGGCATATAAGATCATTTTGAAAATTTAATGTCTTACTTTTCTAATTCTTGTGACAAAAATACTCAATTAGAGCAATATGATGGAGGAAGAAGTTGTTAGGACTCAGTTTGAAGGAGGTGTTGACTACCACAGCTTGGAAGACATTGCAATGGGAACTCCAGGAAGCTGGCCATACAAGATCTGCAGTCTGGATGCAAAGATGGAAGGTAGGGCAATATTGGCTTTTTCCTCTTCGTCTGTGTGACACCCTGGTCGGTGCAATCTTAGACCTGCGTTCATGTCTGGTCTTAAGCAGTGTTATGGATAGTTATGTATTCTTATTGCTTGTTTGAGAACAGTAAGGATATATCACACGTTCTCTGCTACCTTGTTCTCTATCCCAATGAGTATGCATTCTTTCAGTTGTAAAACACTCTCCAAGGAGTCCAGATAGAGACGCAAAAGGCTTCTGAATATAGTGCTCCAAGTTGTTATTTGGGCCGTACTCTATCTTACTGTGTGCTACATAGTTTCTTTCTTATTTAATTATGTCACTTCATTTACTCATGCACAGAGTATTTCATCATAAACTCCACAAGCACTAGAACACTCAAGAAATTTCCAAAGCTCAGAAGATATACAGGAATATGAACTTCTCTATGCTATTAGTCTTATTGGTAGACAATTTCTTAACCAAGCAATGACCAACAACAGGGGCAAATGTTTGTACATAAGACCTACAAAGGTTGAAATAGAACGTGGACGACCAAATGGTAAAATAGCATTCCTCTCCTTTTGTGTAGCACCATGTAAACTAAACCACATGTGCACACTGTAACTGGTTTCTCACTTTTCACAATTCTATAGTCAATCAAAACTAATGTCACAAGGAGCCCACCAGAGGTATTCCCTCAGACATAAATTTTAGCCAATTGAAAGTATTTATTTTGTCCATCTGGGACAATACTCAGGTAACCCAGACCTAAATGTGGTCTCATGCATTTAGAGTAAGAGGCTTTTGAAGGCAACATTCACAACCTGGTATCTTGCTCTATAACCACAGGAAGAGGTTTTGTTCAAGCAAGCAGTTTAACAGAAGTTCAGTTAGCTGGGGTCTGTTGACCTCAGGTTCACAGAATAGTGTTGGATAATTTTCCATGGGCTTCTCCATAAAGAAGATACAATTTTAGTTAAATCTGAAATGCGTCGGCAAGAACAACAGGTGGAGGATCTCTGTGCTACCGCTTCCTGTCATATCAATATATATCAAATATAAAACAAGAAAAGGCACTATATCATTCTGATGTGAACACATTTAAATGAACATCATATTATATGAAAGAAGGAAGGTGTTCTGATAAGCACATTAGTGATCATAGTGACAGAGTATTAATCTGACTCAGTGTCTTTCAATATTTCTGCTTCCATAGAGCAAGCTCTGCAGCACAATGGGTTAGGGCCGTGTTATTGACAGATACTCTGTAAGTCTGAAATACATCTATTTGTGTAGAGTCTCTTGAAACTACTGAAGAAAGGAAATACTCTGCTGCCCATAAAAGCCTTTAAAAGATCTGAACCAACTGTTATTTTCATTGTTTCAAAATAACATCACATACTTTCTGCCAAACTCTCTTGGTTCAAAGTCATGACAAAAACATTCACAAGGAAATATGGCTTCAGAAACTGTCTAGTAAAGGGCCATGGTCCTTTTGGTTTATCAGCATTCCAAAGTCCACAGTACTCAACCACAGTGTATTAGAAAAAGGGGCTACCATCCATGCATCTATAATGACATTAATATGATATTTCTGTGGTTAATGGTGGACAGATGTCATGACAGAAGGCCAAGAAGCAGTTCAACAAAACTTCAAGCCCTGCAAACAAGTTTGCAAGATTGCAGAATTACAACAAAAGAAGTAGCTATTTTAAACTGTGTTTATCAAGAGGTTGCTATTGAGTTTCAGATTTTTGCCCCTGTCTATTGTTTGTGGTGTTGCTAATTGACATTTTTCCTTGCCAGTACCATTCTCTCAGCTTTTAAAAATTTCCACTTACCCAAATGTGATGCCTCTAAGTAAGACTCATTCTGTTTCAAGTTGAGAAGTTTAGCTAATTTAAGAGCTATAAAGAGTCGTTTTCTAAAAAATTAACTAGTCTAATTTTCTCATCTTAAGTAATGTGGTCAATGTGCTATAGTGTTTTAAAGTAGAGTTCTGTCTTCCTTCCAGATCTTCCATTCTGGGACATACTATTAGAATGCTATTGCAAGCATGTGGGTAATTCCTGCAAGAAACTATAGAAAATAAAACCACTCATTTTCATCAGCAGATTTCTGAGTACTTCTTTTCATTTAAAAACACTATATCCTCAATATATGTTATCAAGATGGATTAAACCTTTGAGGGAAAATTGAAAAACAAAAACAGTGTAAGCAATTAGATTTACCTGGAAACAAGAAAAATGACATACTTATCATGCCTCTCCAGATGACAGCAGCCTGGAGGAAAAACAATTTGGGAAGAGCCGCCACAAGATGTTTCCTTGTGATTCAGGCTGTGCCCACAGAATTGCAAGAAGCTTAGACTCCTTCATTCTTCTCATTACCTCACCACCTCATTAGGGGACAGGGTTTATAGGAGTACCCTTTCCTGTTCCTCCAGCATCCATGATAAATGGATGAATTCTTACTCTAAAAGCTGTCACATCTATGGATTAGCTTCAGGGGCATCTCCTGTATTCTACTGGGAAGGAAAGTTAAGGACCAGAAAGTGATGTTTGCCTATGATCCAGTATTTTGGAGGCTGAGACAGAGGATTACTATGAATTCAAGGTCAACTTGGGATACTAGCAAGATCTTAAATTGTCTCAGAAAGAGAAAGGGGAGAGTGTTGGCCAACCTGGAATAGTAGTGAGGACTTAAATTGCCTCAGAAAGAGGGGCACAGTGTTGGAATGGTTTGGATTATTCTCTGCTAATGTAATTGTCAGAGATCATAGCAAGGAGTCACCAGCCTTCTTACATGGGGCAACTTGAGGGAGAAAGTTCAAAGCTTGCAATTGGAAGAATATGCCTCACACAATCCAACCCAAGTAGAAGAAAACAAACTTGGGCCTGAGTTTTTAGCTCATTGATCTCTTGGGAGTCATCTGACATAATTCTGTTGTCATCAGTGAGACCAAAGTGGACACAAATCTTGCACCTTTCCTTCACTTTAAGAGAAAATGAGTAATTTGGGAGAACTTATGAGCTAGTTCCAGGAAAGAAGCAACTACCATCTGCAGAATGAACACACAAAGCCCCAACAGGGGAGGCAGACAGGACTGCTTTTATAGGTGGATGTAATGAGGCATTTGAGACTGAAGACAATGAGTTTGAAAGGGAAGTGAAGGATGAACGAGATTGCAGAAAGGGAGGGCTATTAAGGATACTGGATTCCTAAAGCACTTGCTTAACATCTACTCTATGGGAGGTTTCCCTTTTCTTGTGTGATTTGAACTAATTAGACAAGGATCTTGGTCTTGCCATCCAATGTGGTCTGACTCCTTCTGGATTTCCTGCATCTACATGAGATGGGATTCATCTAAGTGGGAGAGATGATTGTAAGACTTAGAAAGAACCTGACATCTTCCATGTTCTTCCTGACCTAAGGGTCTTTCTGACCTAAAGTGACAGAAGAAGGAAGGTACAATCTAGGAGCATTTCTCTGACATTTTTCTCACATTCTCCTGGTCTTTCTCCCTCCCTCCTAGAGGCTACATTTAGACAAAATTGTGTTATTCCAGGAAGTGATTAAGATTACAATCAATGCAGATGGTATCTGTGAGCAGCAAAGGTAGATTAGTTTATAAAGCTTTATAATAGATCATTGCTGAAGAAATGGCAGTTGTAAATAACATGAATTTATTCTAGAAGACAGAAATCCAAAATTGTTTTCTCTAGGCAAATGTCAAAGTATCAGAAAGCCAGTGTACCTCAAGTTTCTACAAAGGAATCTATCTTCTTGCCTTTCCTATCTCCTTGGGCCTTCTGTTTTTATAGACCTTGTTTATCTTTTTTTTCTTTTTTCGATATTCTTTTATTTGAATTTCAAATGTTCTCCCCTTTCCCAGTTTCCCTTCCAGAAACATGCTATCTTCCCCTGCTTTTATGAGGGTACTCCCCCACTCACCCATCCACTCCCTCCCATTCACCCACTTCCTCCCCTCTCCCCACTCTGACATTCCCCTACACTGGAACATTGAGCCTTTTCAGGACCAAGGGCCTCTCTTTCCATTGATGCCCAACAAGGCCATCCTCTGCTACATATGCAGCTGGAGCCATAAATCCATCAATGTGTACTCTTGGATGGTGGTTTAGTCCCTGGGAGCTCTGGGAGTCTTATGGGTGTGCGAACCCCTTAAGCTCTTTCAGTCCTTTAACTCCTCCATTGGGGACACTGTTCTCAGGTCAATGATTGGCTGTGACTATCTGCCTTTTTATTTGTCAGGTTCTAGCCTCTCAGGAGACAGCTATATCAGGCTCCTCTCAGCATGCACCTCTTGGCATCCCCAATAGTGACTAGGTTTGGTGACTGCATGTGGGATGGATCCCCATGGGTGGTAGTCTCTCAGTGGCCTTTCTTTTAGTATTCTCCACATTTTGTCTCCATATTTCCTCCAGTGAATATTTTTGTTCCCCCTTCTATGAAGGACTGAAGCATCCACACTTTGGATTTCTTCTTGAGCTTCATGTAGTCTGTGAATTGTATCTTGGGTATTTTGAGTACCATGCCTGTTCTTTGTGATTGAGTTACCCCACTCCGGATGACTTTTTTCTAGTTCCATTCATCTGCCTAACAATTTCATGAAGTCACTGTTTTTGATAGCGGAATAATATTCCATTGTGTATATGTACCACATTTTCTGTATCCATTCTTCTGTTGAAGGGCATCTAGGTTAATTTCCAGCTTCTGGCTATTAAAAATAAGGCTACTATGAACATAGTGGAGCATGTGTCCTTGTCATATGTTGGAGCATCTTTTGGGTATATCCCTAGGAGAGGTATAGCTGGGTCCTCAGGTACTACTATGTCCAATTTTCTGAGAAACCTCCAGATTGACTTCCAGAGTGGTTATACCAGCTTGCAATCTGACCAACAATGGAGGAGTGTAGCTCTTTCACCACATCCTCGCCAGCATCTGCTGTCACCTGAGTTTTTTATCTTAGCCATTCTGAATGGTGTGAGGTGGGATCTCAGGGTTGTTTTGATTTGCATTTCCCTGATGACTAGGGATGTTGAAGATTCCTTTAGGTGCTTCTTGGCCATTCGATATTCTTCAGTTGAGAATTCTTTGTTTACCTCTAAACCCCATTTTTAATAGGGTTATTTGATTCTTTGGAGGCTAACTTCGTGAGTTCTTTGTATATAATGGATTTTAGCCCTCTATCAGATGTAGAGTTCATAAAGATCTTTTCCCGATCTGTTGGTTGCCGTTTTGTCTTAATGACAATGTCCTTTGCCTTATAGAAGCTTTGCAAGTTTATGAGGTCCCATTTGTAGATTCTTGATCTTAGAGTATAAGCCATTGGTGTTCTGATCAGGAAAATTTCCCCTGTGTCCATTTGTTTGAGGCTCTTCCCTACTTACACTTCTATTAGTTTGAGTGTATCTGGTTTTATGTGGAGGTCCTTGATCCACTTGGACTTTGTTCTATGAAGCCACAATTATGCTCAGACCTAAACCACAAAAAGACCCAACAAAGAAAGAGAACTTCAGACCAATTTCCCTTATGAATGTCAATTCCAAAATACTCAATAACATTCTCGCAAACCAAATCCAAGAACACATCTAAATGACCATCCATCATGATCAAGTAGGCTTCATCTCAAGGACACAGGGATGGTTCAACAAATCCCTGCATCAACATAATCTACTATATAAACAAACTCAAAGGAAAAGACCACATGATCATCTCATTAGATGCTGAGAAAGCATTTGACAAAATTCGACACCCCTTTATGGTAAAAGTCTTGGAATGATCAGGAATTCTAGGCCCATACCTAAACATAGTAAAAGCAATATACAGCAAACCAGTAGCCAACATCAAACTAAGTGGAGAGGACCTTGAAGCAATTCCACTAAAATCAGAGACTAGATAAGGCTGTCTACTCTCTCCCTACTTATTCAATATAGTTCTCAAAATCCTAGCCAGAGCAATCAGACAACAAAAGGAAGTCAAAGGGATATAAATTGGAAAGGAAGAAGTCAAAATATCACTATTTGCAGATGGTATAATAGTATACTTAAGTGCCCCCAAAAATTCCGTAAGAGAACTCCTAAACCTAATAAACAAATGAAAAGTGGCTGGATATAAAGTTATCTCAAACAAATCCATAGCCTTTCTCTACTCAAAGGATAAATAGGCTTAGAAAGAAACTAGAGAAATGACACACCAGTCACAAAGAATATAAAATACCATGGTGTAATTCTAACCAAGCAAGTGAAAGATATGTATGACATGAACTTCATGTCTCTGAAAAAAGAAATTAAAGATGTTCTCAGAAGATGGAGAGATCTCCCATGCTCATGGATTGGCAGGATTAATATAGCAAAAATGGCCATCTTGCTGAAAGCAATCTACAGATTCAATGCAATGCCCATCAAAATTTTAACTCAATATTTCACAGAGTTAGAAACAGCAATTTTCAAATTCATTTGAAATAACAAAAAACCCAGGATAGCAAAAACTGTTCTTACCAATAAATGAACTTCTTCAGGAATCACCATCTCTAACCTCCAATTATATTACAGAGCAATAGTCATAAAAATTGTACAGTATTGGTACAGAGACAGGCAGGTAGCTCAATGGAATAGAATTGAAGACCCAGAAATGAACCCACACACCTATGGTCACTTGATCTTTGACAAAAGAGCTAAAACAATCAAATTGAAAAAAGACAGCATTTTCAACAAATGAAGCTGTTCAACTGGTGATCAGAATGTAGAATGCAAATTGATCCATTTTTATCGCCTTGTACAAAGACTAAATCTATCTTAAAGCTAGTAGCCAATCTTATCTTCTTTTGTCTCTAACCATTGCTCTAATTCTTATACTTTCCTTCCCAGAGTTTGACATTTCTGTTTCCTTCTTAAAAAACAAAGCAAAACATTTATCATCTACCCAAATAATCCATGGTACATATCCCTTATCTAAAGACTCTTAGATAATTACTTCCATCCAGTCTTTTACTATATAAAGTATTTTAATATTCATGGGATGTTTCATTTCAGCATTCATGTCAGGACCATGATTTAGCCTATCTAGGGTCTATGCAGTAGGTTAAATCCCCTTATGAACAAAGTTCTACTTTGCAAAGGTGACTATGTTGACACAGTCCAATGTTGTCTATTCATAATTCCATAGAAAAAACAGGCATAGAACACCATGCACAGCCACAAGGGAGGTGTCAGTGAGACAGGAGGGCAGGACAGTATAGGCTACAAGCCTTTGTTGAGGCTTCCATGGAAAAGTAAGGCAGGGCAGAGTAGATTGGATTTTTGGCACACTGTGCCTGGAGGGCTCTTTTCTAGGTGTCTAATATATGGTCCAGAACAGCAGAGTACTGCTCACTGAGGTCAAGCACCTGCTCCAGGGCAGCTGAGAACTGCTCATTGAAGTACACATGACAGACAGCAGGTGTCAAACTTTCCTTATCTGTTTTTCACACCAAAAGCTTGTTCCCAGCTAAGTTACTTGATGTCTCTTTAAGAACTGATTATTTCCAAGTAAGGATAGTCTGTATTTAGCCAGAAAGGGTTTTTTAAGATATTGAAATACAATAATACAAAGAACTTTTTTCAAAAAACCAACACACCCTCTACATTTAAGACTAAAAAGGAGTTGCACTGCCTCAGGACTTGAGCAATGGAGGACCTGTGTTTCATGTCTTAGTTGCCCAGGATACTGCTTCCTTCCTAATGTTCAGTACTTGGGCTGATGATCATACTCTGTATAAGTGTTTGTCTTATCATCATCCCCATTATCAGTGCAAATACCTTAGAAACATACCTTTCAATGTCACAGAGTCACTTTAGTAGAACTTGTAAAACTGCTCTTCATTTAGCATGAAGGAATTGGACAAATTTCCAGAAATGTGTTCTCCAGGAGAATCATTTCTGTGCAAGGAGAAATCTGTTATGTAGTTCAACAATCCTCTGGATAGGCCTTTACCAGCCCCTTGATCTACTGCCACCATGAGGATTCAAGATGAGTTTGTCTAATGTTGAAACGTAGAACCAGATGATTATGTTTGTTTCTTTAAGTGGTCATAGTTGGTGAGGGACAAGAACAAGGCAAACCTTGCTTGAACTCAATTACAGAAGATTACTTATTTTAAACATGTAATTCGAAAAATATCTGTAATGGGTATCAAACAAGAACAGCTTTCAAAACTATATCAAGTGTGTATTGTAATAAAAATATCACACAGACACATGATACATGGAATATTTTTCAGTCATAGATTAGCATGTGTATTGATTCTGTTCTGAAAATTACTTAATAAACTTCTCATAATGATAATAAATTTTAGGTTATACTCCCAAAACATATTTACACATGCCCTAACCATCCCTGATATATGAAAGCCACATTGATCCAACATCTATAGTCCCTACTCATGGTCTAAACCAGGACTCCAGAGTGAGGGTGGTAAGGGTGAACAGATATTATCTTTGAAATACATTTAAAAATCTTATTTCTTATTATTTCATTCAGTGATTTTTTAAAACACAATTATCTTTATTCTTGATAATTCCATGCATATATACATGAAATATGATCTTATCACATGTAACTATTGTATTTTCCTAATTCATCCATCCCACATTTCATGCCTTTTCTTTTTTCTTTTCTTTTCTTCTCTTTTCTTTTCTTTTCTTTTCTTTTGAATAGCCCATTAAGTCCATTTCGTGCTGCCCATATGAATATGGGTATGGGACCACCCGCTAGAGCACAGGGACACTCAGAATGAATCAGTTCTGCCTGCTCAACCTCAACATATATTGAGTCTCTGTACCCTGAGGCTCTGCTCATACTTCCCCAGTTTCTTTAATTCCAGGTACTGGCAGGGAAGTGGTCCCAGACCATCAGCCAAAACACATATTGTATTCAATGAACTAACTCTAGAGATAGAAGTTCTAGTGCAGAAATCAAAGCACTGTGGAAATCAAATACACATTTCCTTCAAAATCACTAATTATGTAATAAGAGACACATGTGAGAATGACATTGTAGAACTTCAAGCAACTCACTTAAATGATTTTAGCTATATTCAAACAACTCTAAAACATTATTATGATTGTATTCAAAAGAACATTAATTAAACATGGGAAAAGTACATTGAATAATAGAATTACTGATGAAATGATGTTGGAAATGGCTGTTTAACAGATTAAAAACCTCAGTGAAAAGCTTCACCACCAGATGATCATATAGGAAACATGATATTAAAGATTATAGACAAGGAAGAGAAGTTGTACAATTTTCAGAGGTCAATGATAATTTATAAAAGTCAGAAAGAGAAGATAGGAGAAGTTTGGAACCTCATAAAATTACTTAACCTTAGATAATGGGCATAGAAGAGGAAGAATACCATACCAATGCCATAGATTATACTTTATGTACACCAATGATAACCAGACTGAAAAAGAAATCAATGAAACATTCCCATTCACTATGCCCCACCTCATATGCACACACATACATGTACATGTACATGCATACACGTGTGTATGCACACCTTTGCCCCCCAACAGACACACATGTGCATTCACCCCCACACACACATACACAAATGTCTGAGGATAAACATAACCAGAGTCTTTTTTCAAAGAAAATTTAAGATGAAGAATGAAATTAAAGAAGACATTAGAAGATAGACATATTGCATTCATGGATTAGAAGGATTAATATTGTGAAATGATCAACCTATCAAAAGCTATCTAAAGATTAAATGCAATCAGAATCAATATCCTACTGCTATTCTTCACAGATGTATTAGTTTTCTATTGCTATGACAAAATACCATAAGCAAGACATTATATAAAAGCAAGCATTTAATTGGACTTACTGTTTTAGAGGGTTAAAGGCCATAATGGCAGAACAAAGGCATGGTGGCAGGGACAGCTAAAGGATCACCCTTGAACTACAAGCAGGAGACAGGGAGCACACTGGGAAGGATTCCAGTTGTGTTAATTAAGTTTTCTATTGCTGTGAAGAAACTCCATGACCAAAAGGAAGTTGGGGAGGAAAGTACTTATTTGGCTTATACCTCAACATCATAATCCATCATTGAAGGAAGTCAAGACAGGAACTCAGACAGAGCAGTACCTAGAAGCAAGAGCTGATACAGAGGTCATGGAGAGATGCTGCTTCCTGGTTTGCTCATCGCAGCTTGCTCAGGCTGTTTTCTTATAGAACCAAGAACCACCAATGTAAGGGGGAAGGGGTCCCACCACAGTGTACTGCTCCTTCCCACGTCAAACTAATTAACAAAATGCTCTACAGGCTTGCCTACAGACAGATATGATATAGACATTTTCTTAATTTAGTCTTCCTCCTCTCTAATGATGCTAGTTTGTGTCAAGATGACATAAAACTTGCCAACATACTAGTCAATAGAGCTCTCCAGCCATTGTATTGGCACTTTTCTACCATAATATTGGAATCTATCAGAAAACTTTTCAAATTGACTTGTAAATGAAAGTTAATAGATAAACAGTTATAGTACTGAGAATTTTGGAATTTTTGTTTCTTTTAAAATCATAGAAATATTAAATATATGTTTCTGTTTTAATCCCAGTTGTAGGGTATGGGACTACAGATTGTCCACAGCAGCTGACTATGACTTGCCTCATGCCCAAGCAGGGGCATGAGTTTGTTGGCTGCGGATGGTTTCTGCAATTGCGTGAGACTTGGGATTCTGGAAACTTTTTAGGGGGAATATAGATCCTAGAGCCCCTAGAGGTGGGTTGGGTTGTTGGTGGGCGGTTGTTTATTTGCTGTTTGTCGTTGGTTATAGTTGGTTAAATAGTTGGACACAGTGGTGAAACAACAAGAAGAAATTAGATATCCTGACTGTGAAGAACAAAATTGCCCCCAAGGAACTTGATGCCCCTAATTAGCAGGAAGTAGTCTAACAATAACATTTGCTCCCCTTCCAAACTCTGACTTTATTCAGGGATTTCTTTCCTTACCTCTATATCCTTTTCTCTCTCTTATCTAGTGTTGGGGGAGTTGAAAGGGTAGAAGAAACTGAAAGGATAAGGATGGAAGAAAGAACCCACAAAGCAGCAAAAGACAGGATACAAATTACTAGAGAAAATTACAGTAGAACTTCACATTTTCCTTAATTATCCCAGCTTATAAATTGAGAAGAGGGGAATTCTACTCCTTAGTACTTAAAAAAAAGCACAAACAATATTTTATATTGTGTCTTTTAAAGGGAAGTAAAATGTGCTAGTACAATCTACTTCAAGAATTTTTAAGG
Organism: Rattus rattus; assembly: GCF_011064425.1. NCBI lineage: Eukaryota > Metazoa > Chordata > Mammalia > Rodentia > Muridae > Rattus > Rattus rattus. The sequence goes on along the minus strand of NC_046156.1, from coordinate 153,889,206 downwards.
TATCTGAACAGGTGGTAGTCAAGTAAGCTTTTTTACATTGTCATGATAAATTATGCCTTCCAATATTATAAAATACACCATTTTATTGTCCAGTATTCCTCATTTGGTAATTGACTTACTAATGTAGTTCACTCCCCTCTTGACCAGGGTTAGGATTTCTGTTATTGTTTATATGAGTATATTAGAAACAATTGCAATGTAATATAATGTGAAGATAAAATATTCATTGATATTAAAGTATGAAACGTGCTTTGGCTACAAGCCATTTACCCACTGGTGAGAGAACATTCACTTCAACATACTTCACACCTCTGTTGGTAATCCTTTCCCTGAAGTCCATCAACAGGCATACACTCTATTTTATTTTTGCCTTTTTAAAAACTTCATACAAAGGGATGCAGGAAGCATTCAGGATTAGAGTCATGTGTACCTAATATCTTTTGTTTATCACAGATCCTTTCTGTGACTAAGTGTTGGAAGGTCAGTAGTATCTATGTGTGCATGAATGTGTGTTTCTTTTACTACAAAGTTGTACAGTTTTATGAGTCTAGGTAACTATTTTATTTTCCATGTATCAGCCCCACTGGATAGATCTACAAAAAAATTACCACACCCAAGGCTCAGGGAACTTTGGGAAAGAAGGGGCAGAAGGATTGTAAGTGTCAGAGGATTAGGGAGCTGCTGTGAGATGGTGATGGTGTCTTCTAGTAGTTTCAGAGGCTATACCTATAAAGCCTTATCAATATGACTGCCTAAACATAGGCTGAACCAGAACAGACAGGTTAAAGTGGATGTGGGGAGGATCCCCAAGAGACCATAACCTTACATAAGAACTACAAGCTATTAAAGATTATTTGTAGCAGGATAATTAGGTTTTTTATCCTCAGGGAAAAGCACACCAATTGGTTATCCAATACCAAATGATCAGTCATGAAAATATATGTAATATTATATAGACTGGTCAATTTATCAAAACAACATCATGTGTTTGGTTAATAGAATTGGTGATTGTGTACCCCTGTCAGTTTGGCAATTGTTGTTAAGCCTGTGGTGGTACCCTCTACTGCCATATACAGGCAATATCCTGGATATCAAATTTGTTTTTACAAAGCAATATACTGGATATCAAATTTGTTGATATCTATCTGATGAGAAATTTATGGATTTTCTTTAAAAGACCAGTGCCAGATGTCATAGACTTTTTTACTGTCTTCTATTTCAACTTATTTTTCTTCCACTAGTTCTGATTTTGATTTCCCCTTTCTTAAGTTGTAAAGGAGAAATAAAATCACAGAACCTTCATTTCCCCATACAATCATTACCTTGTAGACATTTCCTCCAGAGCACTACACTTACAATGTCTTATACACCTGATGAATTATTTTTTATTTTATTTGTTTGAAATATTTCCTAATGACTCCATTCTATATGGCTTATAGGGATTCAGAAGTGTGCATGAAATAATTTCCAAATATTTTAGCATTTTCTTCATGTCCCTTTATGATTGCTTTATGATTTAATTTCATTGTCAATGAAGAATATTATTACGATTGCTGTGGTCTTTTTATACAGAATGTTGTAAGGTCTTCAATGCATTCTGTCTTCATACATATTGCTTGTACAAAGACTATACATGGACTGACCCTGGACTCTGACCTCATAGGTAGCAATGAATATCATAGTAAGAGCACCAGTGGAAGGGGAAGCCCTGGGTCCTGCTAATACTGAACCCCCAGTGAACTAGACTGTTGCGGGGGGGGCTTGGGGGAGGGTCGGAGGGGAACACCCATAAGGAAGGGGGGGAGGGGATGTTTGCCCGTCAAAGGAATAATACTAAATGTTTTTCAAGTTAATAAAAAAAAAAAAGAAGAAAAGAGTATGTTTTGCAGTGTCTGTTAGCATCAACTAGGTTAATTAAAAGTCACATATGCCTATAGGTTTTCTACCTAGTTGCTCACTAATTTCTAAGAAGAGTATTAAAGTCTATCACTAAGTTGTTTTGGATGTTTGTGAGGTCCTTATAGCTTTATAAATGAGAATGTTGTCAAGTTGAACTCATTAATCAAGGTTTATTATTGCTATTCTAACATCCTTATTTGAATGTTCTCTATTCAAAAGTGAATATTATTTATATGCAGACAATCTTCAGAGTGAAATTTTATGAGATATATTAAAATCCTTGACACTCAGTCAGCAGAAAGCTTAAAGCAGACTCCAAAGAATGGGTCCCCTGCTCCGTTTTCTTTTCTCTCTAAGCAGCCTAGAATATACCCTGTGCAGGAAAAGTTAATTTTTTTCCAAGATTGATCCACAACAGAATTCTACAACTAACACTTCTTGAATCGTCTAAAAAAAAGAAAGAAAGAAAAGAAACAGAAGGAATACTTCCAAATTCCTTCTAAGAAGCTTGGATCAGTCTATATATAAAAAACAAACAAACAAACAAACAAACAAACACCCCCCCAAAAAATGTAGTAAAATACTTGCAAAACTAATTCAGCCATATCTAACAGATTACCTACCATGATCATGTCAGATTTGTCTCTTAGACATACAGCTGGTTTAACGTAAGTCAATGAATGCAATAAATTATAAAAGTAGACTTAAAGCCAAAAATCACATGATCATCTCAAAAGCTGCAGGAAAGTCCTTTGACAAAAAAAAACAAAAACAAAAACAAAAAACAAAAAACAAAAAACAATGGGTATGGAGGGGAGTGTCTGTAAGGATGTATCTGTTCACAGGCATTGTGTGTGTGTGTGTCTGTGTACAGGTATGAGTACATATGACTTGTACACAGAGAGAGATCATGGGACAATCTCAGGTTATTGGTCCTATGGGGCCATCTTGCTTTAGTTTTAAAGACACTTTACTATTGACCTGGAACTTTTCTATATAGGCTTAGCTATTGGGATCTCAGGCTCCCCAGATATCTGCCAGTCACCACCTCCCATCTCATAACCATTAGGGTTATAGATGCCTGCTAATGTGCCAGGGTATTAACATGGGTCTTTATTGGGTTCTCCTACTTTGAGGGCAAATGCTTTATCAATTGAGCCATTCCTTCTGTCCTAACTTTGTTTCTTTTCATGTTCTTAGCAGTCACCGTTCTACACTGCTTGTTGTTGTTCAGTGTATTGAACTTGTGTGTAATCCAACTTTTCCTGAGTTTTCATTCTTCAGAGGGAAGCCAGTCCTTCACCACAAGAAGCATAAATGTCCTGAAGAGGTTGATGAAAGTTATCGAGGATATTGACCTTATTTAATACAAGAGTATGTCATTGTAAGCTATTAAGAAGACCCATGGTGAAGTTTAAAGAGTTTAATTTGGACACTTACTCCAGAATCTTGAAGGTGCTAATTGATTCTTTGAGATGTAATTGTACTTAGAATTAGTCTAAGAGAGGGGCTGTGAGGCAGAGGGACACTGATGAGGCTGGATAGCCAGTTTAGTTATTAATAGTGTGTCTTGCAGAGGACCAAACTGTGACTCCCAGCACCCAAGTTGGGTGCTCACAACTGTCTGGAAGTAGAGATTCTGATGCCCATACTTACCACACCCCACTACACACATATCCACAAAACTTCTAAAAACAAAATAAAAATATCAGTAATTTTGGAGTCAAAATCATGACTGCCACTCTACATGTTATCTTAGAAACTGCAATGCATGAGTTCTAAAGCATGTGGTATTGGCTATTAATCCTAACCCACATTTTCTCCCAAACATAATGACTATAATATTTTATAATATTACTTATGAGATTACTGACTAAACATGATATTGATAAAATATGCTGATGTCCAAAGGAAAGAGTTTAAATGTGGGGTTCTCATCAGCTTTGCCAACAGCAACCTCACACAGCCAACCCCGCAAACTGACTTATTGTAATAATTAATAGCTAGCCCATAAATAAGTTTTAACATAATTTATAGTATATTTACTACTCAAAGCTCTTGGAGCTTGGGATATTGAAAGGAAAGCATCTTCTGGATAGATGTCAGATTTTAATAGAAATTTAAGGGCTTATTAATGTTTGACTATAATGAGAATGGAAAAGGGAAGTTTTAGTGGGGAGAAAAACTTAGCTGAGAATGAGTAGTCCAGGTGACTCAACATCTTTTACTTCAACATAGGGGTGACAAGTCTGGACAGTGGCCAAGAATGTAGAAGAAAGTCAAATTGCTAGCTTCCTTCCAGAGAAAGTATGAGTTGATGATAAAATATATAGTATTAAATACTTTCCACTTCCCGTGCTACACTTGAGAATGCATAAATCCAAATGTCACTATAAAGCAAAGATAAAATTACTATAAAACATGGAAAGTATGTGTGGAAAAAGAACTGAAGTGGGATTTAAGAGAATCCCAAAGTAAAAGAATAATTCCATAAGGAAAATTTAGTTAGGAGCTACTGTTATGCTTTCCAGGTTAGTGGTGAGGCAAATCCCTTTTGTAGTTATAATATCAAATAATTAATTCTGTTTAACTTCTTACCTCCTCTCAATAAAAATAAGCTTTTATATACATTGCCTTCCAGGAATATGGGGTAGGGATATTTGTCCCTGTTCTTTCTATTAAGGGTAGCTTACAAATGTAGACATTAGTCATAGAGGAAGCATAAGAATTATTTAAAAGGTAACGGGATGACAAAATCTAAACAAATATCTTATGATGAAGGACTAATAATGAATATTTCTCTGCTTCTCCATTTATATCTCAGACTTGGAGTCAAGCAAGCCACAAGTCACCTTTAGAAGTTCCAAATGTTAGATCAAATGGTTTATCATAATCCTATCCTCTCTTTTCTATAAATTTTTCCAATATAAGGACAAGAGAGTCCTTTTATTAAAAGGAGAACTGATTCCCTCCTACCCAGAATGCACTGAAGTGCACCAAACTACAAGTAGAATGATATCAGAGACTGAATATAAAATTTAATTTCACCGTAACCCAGAAACAAGAAATGGTTGCCTACCTCCAAGTTGGAGTCCTGCCACAAAGGTGACAGGAGGTAAAGTGTATAATCAGAGACTTCACCACAGCTCAACAACCAGGCTACTCACTAGCCATAGTATTATCAGGGGACAAGTGGGGTATAAGAACAAGACATCTCTACACACCCCAGCCATGTTGAGATAACACTTTAGGAGAGGGAACCCCTTCATCTGTTCAATATCGATGACTTTTACTCTCATTAATATTCAAGAATGCAGAGAGAGAAACATGAGCATTTTCTTCTATGTGGGAATATTGAAACATTGCCACAAACATATCCACTTCTCCTGTTGAGATGGTCTTAGAGCAGCCAGAGCAAGAGACTTACACCATCCAGAGACTAATATCATAAGACATAAATATCCAGATTTCAAAGAAAATCAGGAAGATACTGAACTATGTATGAACTAAATCAGTGAATAAAAGCCAACATAGAGACAATCATTTTAGGACTATCTGGATCAACAACTCTTTGCTAATGAAGATGCTTGAAAGAAATGAAACACAGAGACCCTCGAAAGACTTACTTTTTCATAAAAGATGCACTACAGAAGGAAAACAACTGCAATCATCCCATCTAAATGGCCCAGATAAAATACACTGACCTGTACATTAAGGACCAACAGAATTACGGTGATTGATTTTTTATTAGGTTACCCAACTACATTCTGATAGTTGATCAAGAATTATGTTAAATGTTTCTATAGAAGTCTTTTTAGAAGAGAATAAGATTTACACAGGAAGTCTTTGAGTAGGGTAGATTTTTTTCCCAGAATTTGATAGCCTCAACTAGTCAGTGGAAGACTGACCTTCGTGCAAGGACCTCCTTCATTCCAAACTCTTCCCTGAGTCTAGAGTCTTCTGCTGGGGTAAGTGTAGTCTCCTTTGGTCTTATCAGACCTCTATAGTTGCTTATGCTGATTCCTTCAATATCTTATATATACTGTTGGCTTTATTTGCTTGAATATTCCATGCACATGAATTGTAAGGTTAAAACCAAAACTTATGTCTCTGACTTTAAAGGACAGACAAAGGCTAATAGGGCTGAAAGAGAAACGATAAGGAACAAAACCTCGAGAAAATCATAAATACCTGATCCAGGAAGCTAAGTGAAACTGCATAAACTGACATCATTCCAAAGACTTGTCACTGACAGAGTTACAAACTATGATAAAAAAAAAACCATAAAAAACACTTGTAAAGCAAAGAGAAGAGAGTGCCTTCTCCATAGGAAAATGGTTCAAATGGCTGTGGGTACCTGAGATGGCAGGAAGAACTGAAAGAAGTCATGCAGTTTTTCGAAGGCTGAAAGTAAAAGCTAGAGTCCAAGGTCTAATAATAAAAAAAAGTGAAGGAGAAACAAGATAGTCTCCGACACGGGCAAGACATATGCTAGAACCAGTCAGCAAGAACCAGGATGCAGAATACAGCAGAAACTCACAAATTCAGCCGTGTTTCTGTGACATAATGAGCATGTGGAATCATAATTAGTTAAAATACAATGCCACTTACAAATATTTAAAAATAAGATTACTAGCTATCAGTTCCATGAAGTAAAGGGGAATAATTTTTAAAAGCTACAAATGTTGCAAAAGAGTGCAAACAAAATTGAAATAAATGAGAAACTACTCATCGATCGAAACACTCATAAAAGGATGTCAGCCTTCCCCGACTGGCACACAAGTGTAATGTAGTTTTTATTAAAATACAGTTTCTTGGAGACATAAATAGTATTAGTGTAAAACATATGGGAAAGGAAGATATCTACCCCCTCCCTCCCTATCATCGCTCTCTCTCCCTACATATACTTAATTTATAGTAATACTTTTTCTTATAAAACCAACTTTATTTCATAAATGTGAGATGTCAGAATGCTGAAAAGGGAGAAAGAACTAGTAAAAAGGAAAGGCCCAAGTTGGGACTTGTAGATTCATGGCAATCAAGATTGTTGTGCTTTCAAAGGAACACATGCATAGGTCACTGGAGCATACCAGAGAATCAGAAATAGATTTATACAAATGTATCCATCTTGGTTTTGATTTTTTTTAAATGCAAGAATTCGGGAGGAGAACACCTTTTCAAACAAATGGAACAAGAAGAGTTATGTATTCACAAGCACATAAAATACAAATAAACCTGTATATAAGTCGCATACCTGATCAAAATTTAACTTTCAGTTGAACAAAGACTCAAATATAAGACATGACATCTGAAATGTTTAGAAAATTATAAGAGAAAAACATTATGTACTGGGGTTATAAAACAAATTCTTAGACTTGAAAACAAAAGCTTGATCCATGCAAAAAGAAAATTTGAAATTATATATTTTCTTAAAATTAGCAGTGTCTGCTCCATGAAATATGCTAAGGAACAGAATAAAGGGAATAAAGGGTAAAGGAGAGCACGTTTGCAAATCACAAATTTGACCACAGTGTAATCTTGGGTAAATGGATGCTTGTATCTTTGTACATAACCACAATAACCACAAGCTTCTGTAATAAAAACTAATTAAATTAGGTAATGCATAAAGGCACAAAAGAAGATAACACAAAAAATAGATAAAAAAAACACTATGGAGAATGTACAATGGCAAACAAACCCATAAAAATATGTCCAAAGTCATTAGCTGCTATGTAACTTTAAGCCATCGCCATTGATAGATACCAAGCAAATTATTCAAATTGTTTGATCTGTAATCTTCACTCTATAAGGCCAAACTATGTGCATTGTTACTCACTCAACATTAGGGATAGTAATCTATGCCACATAGAGTCAGTATTATATCAGACACAGGGAATATACATTTTTTCCAAATTCAAATAATGGTGGCAAGATTTCTTTTCTTAATGGTTTTCATCATCTCTTCCTCTCTCCTGAAGACTGCTGACCTGTCCATTACTCAGACTCATCTATATCCTCTATATCAGCCTAGGAACCAGACTTTCTAGCTATGAGGGATTTTACAATACTTACTAAATATTTTATGACCCCTATGTATATAAAATATGGTGCTTGACAAACAGAGTAAATAAACAAGAACTCCTGAAAAGAAGTTAACATTGCAGAGACTGATTGACTCATTACAACTATGGTTCTGTTGAGAGGTTGGAATGTTGCAGATCCAGGGTCTAGTTTCTTTATTTCAGGACACCTGTAGCCCTAGAGAACAGCCATTCCTTGCCTATCTCTGTGTGAGAACTAACACCCTGTCACTAATAGATAACAGAATTTATTAACAGTAGACCACTAGCTTCCATCAATGTTAAAGCTAAGGTTGCCACACAGATAGCATCTTGGACTTATAGAAAAGCCACTCTCACCTTGCTGCAGCTGCCTCTCTGGTGTACCTGCCAATGTGTTTTGAAATTGTCTTGGGTTATGACTTTCTTTGTTCTGTGAAACCATGAAAACTTTATGAAGTTGCTTCTATGTTGGGGTAACCTAAATCTGTGTTCCTGTGGCCACAGTTACTCAAAATGCCTTCAGAATAAACTGCCTCTTATTCCTTTAAAGTAGTAATAACTCAAAAATTTTAAAATAGCATAAATAAATATAAATAAATAAAGCATGAAGAGAAGTGGATCTTACAGTTCAGCACCATTTTCTTTTTAAGAAACAAAACTTGTAGTTTTTATGTGATCTGATAATTATATGCTTAGACATTTATCCTATAAAATAGATCCTTATGTACATACAAAAGCATATGTGGATTTTGTTGCAGCTGTACTTGTGGTAGTCATGAGACAGGAATAACCTGGAAGTCGTTCAGTGGAGGAAAGACTGAGCACACTGTGGTATGTCCACACTGATGCACACCACCCAGGAGAATATTCAAAGAACTATCGCAGCCAAAAGCACAGTACTCAAAATCACATAGGTGGCCATTTTGTTTTGGCTACTCTTATGAGTGCAATGATGAAATGCCCCACACAATCAGCTTAATGAAGACCGTTTATTTTGAATTATGGTTCTTAGAGACATAATCCATTATGGCAGGAAAGGGCCTTGTGGTAGAGGCCTCCAATGCACAGGAGCATGGTCTTTTGGATGCCTCCTTTCACATTCCTGTCTCAGTACAACAAGAAGTAAAGGGACAGGAAATGGAATTATACTATAAACATCAAGTGCTGCCCCAGCAACCTATGTCTTCTACCTACCAGTTGCCTAGAGCCCTCTGGACATGGGAACATAGGAGCAGTCAGGGACAGGATCCTTCTGGTCTCTTCCTGCCCCCAGAGCTGAAAGCCAGTCTCCAGGAGCTCTGACACACCTGAGAGCAGAGGGAAGACCACCACTTCTACAATGAGGGACCGCATGGAGCCCTCAGGACACAGGAACCCAGGAACAGTCTAGGTCAGGGTCCTGCCGGGTTCCACCTGCACTTGAGCTGACCCGGTGACACAGCTCTCAGTGCCCAGATTCCAGGTCTCCAGGAGAAAGCTGGTCTCCAGGAGTGCTGACACACAGGCTCACAGGAGGGTCAAGCCACTTCCAGAGACAGCAAGACAAGCTAACACCAGAGAAAACAAGATGACAGTAGGGAAGCCCAGGAAACTAAGCAACAGAAACCAAGATCACATGGCATCAAAAGAGCCCAGTTCTCCCACCAAAGCAAATGTTGGATATCCAAGCATATAGGAAAAGCAATAATTGGATTTAAAATCACATCTCATGATGATGATAAAGGACCTTAGGAAGAACATAAATAACTCCCTTAAAGAAATACAGGACAACACAGGTATACAAGTAAAAACCCTTAGAGAGGAAACACAAAAATCCCTTAAAGAGTTACAGGAAAACATAAGCAAACAGGCAAAAGAATTGAACATAACAATTCAGGATCTTAAAATGGAAATAGAAACAATAAAAAAATCACAAAGGGAGACAAGTCTGGAGATAGAAAACCTAGGAAAGAGATCAGGAGTCATAGACACAAGCATCACCAACAGAATACAAGAGATAGAAGAGAGAATCTCAGGGACAGAAGATACCATAGAAATATTGACACAGATGTCAACGATAATGTAAAATGCAAAAAGCTCCTAACCAAGAACATCCAGAAAATAGAGGACACAATTAGAAGATCAAAACTAAGGATAATAGGTATAGAAGAGAATGAAGACTCCCAACTCAAAAGACCAGTAAATATCTTCAACAAAATTATGGAAGAAAATGTCCCTAACCTAAAGAAAGAGATGCCCATAAACATACAAGAAGCATACAGAACTCCAAATAGATTGGACCAGAAAAGAAATTCCTCCCATCACATAATAGTCAAAACACCAAATGCACAAAACAAAGAAAGAATATTAAAGGGGTAAGGGATAAGGGGTAAGGGTCAAGTAACTTATAAAGGCAGACTTTTCAGAATTACACCAGACTTCTCACCAGATACTGTGAAAGCCAGAAGATCCTGGACAGATGTCATACAGACACTAAGAGAACACAAATGCCAGTCCAGGCTATTATATCCAGAAAACGCTCAATTAAAATAATTAGCACAGATGGAGAAACCAAAATATTCCATGACAAAACAAAATTTACACAATATCTTTCCCTATAAATATCCAGCCCTATAAACGATAATAGGTGGGAAACTCCAACATAAGGAGGGAAACTACACCCTAGAAAAAGTAAGGAATTAATCTTCTTGCAACAAACCCAAAAGAAGAAAGACACACAAACATAATTCCACCTCTAACAACAAAAATAACAAGAAACAACAATCACTCTTCCTTAATATCTCTTAACATCAATGGACTCGATTCCCCAATAAAAACACATAAACTAACAGGCTGGATTTGTAAAGAGGAGCCAGCATTTTGCTGCATAAAGGAAACACATCTTAGTGACAAACATAGATACTACCGCAGAGTAAAAGGTTGGAAAACAATTTTCCAGGCAAATGGTCCCAAGAAACAAGCTGGAGTAGCCATTCCAATACCCAATAAATTTGATTTTCAACCAAAAGTTATCAAAAAAGATAAGAAAGTACACTTTATATTCATCAAAGGAAAAAAATCCACCATGATGAACTGTCAATCCTGAATATTTATGCTACAAAGGCAAGGGCACCTACAGTCATAAAAGAAACCTTACCAAAGCTCAAATCACACATTGCACCTCAATGCAATAATAGTGGGAGACTTCAACACCTCACTCTCAGCAAGGACAGATCATAGAAACAGAAACTAAAGAGAGACACAGTGAATCTAACAGAAGTTATGAACCAAATGGATTTAACAGATATCTATAGAATATTTCATCCTAAAACAAAAGAAAATACCTTCTTCTCAGCACTTCACTGTACCTTCTCCAAAACTGACCATATAATAGATCAAAAAAACAAGCCTCAACAGCTATAAGAAGATTAAAATATAATCCCATGCATCCTATCAGATCACCATAATCTAAGGCTGGTCTTCAAGGAAAACAAAAACAACAGAAAGCCCACATACACTTGGAAGTTGAACAATGGTTCACACAATGATAATGTGGTCAAAGAAGAAATAAAGAAAGAAATTAAAGACTTTTAGAATTTAATGAAAATGAAGGCACAACATTCAAACTTATGGGACATGAGGAAAGCAGTGCTAAGAGGAAAACTTATAGCAATGAATGTCTCAAAAATAAATTAAATAAATAAATAAATCTAGAGAGAGCATACATTAGCAGCCTGACAGCACACCTAAAAGCTCTAGAACAAAAAGAAGCAAATACACCCAAAAGAAGGAGAAGGCAGAAAATAATCAAACTTAGGGCTGAAATCAACCAAGTAGAAAGAAAAAGAACTATACAAAGAATCAACAAAACCAGGAGCTGGTACTTTGAGAAAATCAAAAAGATAGACAAACCCATAATCAGACTAAGCAGAGGGCACAGAGAGAGTATCCAAATTAACAAAATCAGAAATGAAAAGTGAGACATAATAACAGAACCTGAGGAAATTCAAAAAATCATCAGATCCTTCTACAAAAGCCTATATTCAACAAAACTCGAAAATATGGATGAAATGGACAATTTTCTAGACAGATACCATGTATCAAAGTTAAATCAGGAACAGATAAAACATCTAAACAGTCCCATAACCCCTAAAGAAATAGAAGCAGTTATTAAAAGTCTCACATCAAGAAAAAGCCCAGCACCTTATTACCAATACTGTCCAAACTGTTCAACAAAATAGAAACAGAAGGAGCACTATCCCATTCTTTCTATGAAGCCACACTTATACTTATACCTAAATCACACAAAGACCCAACAAAGAAAGAGAACATCAGACCAATTTCCCTTATGAAAATCGATCCAAAAATACTCAATAAAATTCTCACAAACCGAATCCAAGAACACATCAAAACAATCATCCATCATGATCAAGTAGGCTTCATCCCAGGGACGCAGGGACGGTTCAATATATGGAAACTCATCAACACAATCCACTATGTAAACAAACTCAAAGAAAAAAAAACCACATGATTATCTCATTAGATGCTGAGAAAGCATTTGACGAAATTCAACACCCCTTCATGGTAAAAGTCTTGGAATGATCAGGAATTCTAGGCCCATACCTAAACATGCAATATACAGCAAACCAATAGCCAACATCAAACTAAATGGAGGGAAACTTGAAGCAATCCCACTCAAATCAGGGACTACACAAGGGAATGCCCACTCTCTGCCTAACTATCAATATTAGTACTCGAAGTCCTAGCCAGAGCAATCAGACTACAAAAGGAGGTCAAAGGGTACAAATTGGAAAGGAAGAAGTCAAAATACCACTATTTGCAGATGATATGATAGTATACTTAAATGACCCCAAAAGTTCCACCAGAGAACTACTAATCCTGATAAACAACTTCAGCAAAGTGGCTGGATATAAAATTAACTCAAACAAATCAGTAGCCTTCTTCTACTCAAAGAATAAACAGGCTGAGAAAGAAATTAGGGAAACGACACCCTTCACAATAGTCACAAGTAACATAAAATACCTCAGTGTGGCTCTAACCATCAAGTGAAAGATCTCTATGACAAGAATTTCAAGTCTCTGAAGAAAGAAATAGAGGAAGACCTCAGAAGATGGAAAGACCTTCCCTGCTGACGGATTGGCAGGATTAATAAAGTAAAAATGGGCATCTTGCCAAAAGCAATCTACAGATTCAATGCAATCCCCATCAAAATGCCAACTCAATTCTTCATAGAGCTAGGAAGAACAATTTGCAAATTCATTTGAAATAACAAAAACCCAGGATAGCGAAAACTGTCTTCAACAACAAAAGAACTTCTGGGGAAATTACCATCCCTGACCTCAAGCAGTATTACAGAGGAATAGGGACAAAAACTATACTGTATTGGTACAGAGACAGGAATCTGTAGATCAAAGGACTAGAATTGAGACCCAGAAATAAACCTGCACACCTATGGTGACTTGATTTTTAACAAAGGAGCTAAAATGATCCAGTGGAAAAGAGATAGCATTTTCAACAAATGGTGCTGGTTCAACTGGAAGTCAGCATGTAGAAAAATGCAAATTGATCCATTCTTAACCCCCTATACAAAGCTCAGGTCCAAGCTCAGGTCAATATCAAGGACATCCACACAAAACCAGATACACACAAACTAATAGGAGAAAAAGTAGGGAAGTTCCTTGAACACATGGGCACTGGGGAACATTTCTTGAACAAACCACCAATCGCTTATGCTCTAAGATCAAGAATCGACAAATAGGACCTCATAAACTTGCAAAGCTTCTTTAAGACAAAGCACACTGTCATTAGAACAAATAGCAACCAACAGATTGGAAAAAGATCTTTACCATTCCTACATCCATTAGAGGGCTAATCCCCAATATATATAACAAACTCAAAAGTTAGACTCCAGAGAATCAAACATCCCTATTAAAGTATGATTTACAGAGCCACACAAAGAATTCTCAGCTGAGGAATAGCAATGGCTGAGAAGTACCTAAAGAAATGTTCAACATCCTTAGTCATCAGGGAAATGCAAATCAAAACAACCCTGAGATCCAAACTCACACCAGTCAGAATGGCTAAGAACAAAAACTCAGGTGACAGCAGATGCTGGCAAGAATGTGGAGAAAGAGGAACACTCCTCCATTGTTGGTGGGATTACAAAGTGGTGCAACCACTCTGGAAATCAGTCTGGAGGTTCCTCAGAAAATTGTATATAATACCACCTGAGGACCCAGCTATACCACTCCTGGGCATATAACCAAAAATTTTTTTAACATATAACAAGGACACATGCTTTACTATGTTCATAGAAGCCTTGTTTATAATAGCCAGAAGCTGGAAAGAACCCAGATGCCCTTCAGCAGATGAATGGATAGAGAAAATGTGGTACATCTGCACAATGGAGTACTATTCAGCTCTCAAAAACAATGACTTCATGAAATTCATAGGCAAATGGATGGAACTAGAAAATATCATCCTAAGTGACATAAACTAATCACAAAAAAAACCACACATGGTATGCACTCAATAATAAGTGGAGATTAGCCTAAAAGCTCAAATTACCCAAGAAACAATCTACCCACCATATGAAGCTTAAAGAAGAAGGATGACTAAAGTGCAGATACTTCAGTCCTTCTTAGAAGGGGGAACAAAAATATTTATAGGAGGAGATATGGAGACAAAGTTTGGAGCAGAGACTGAAGGAATGGCCATTCAGAGCCTGCCCCACCTGGGGATTCAAACATACAGCCATCGGAGATATTGCTGAAAGAAGTGAATGCTGAACTGTCTCCTGAGAGGCTTTGCCAGAGTATGGCAAATACAGAAACAAATGCCTGCAGCTAACCATTGAACTGAGAACAGGGACCCCCATTAGAGGAATTAGAGAAAGGATTGAAAGAGCTGAAGGGGCTTGCAACTCCATAAGAACAACAATACCAACCAACCAGAGCTCCCAGGGACTAAACCAGTACCCAAAGACTGTATATGGACTCTCCCATGGCTCCAGCTGCATATGTAGCAGAAGATGACCTTGTTGGGCACCAATGGTAGGAGAAGCCCTTGGTTCTGCCAAGTTTTGACCCCTTCCCCCAGTGTAGGGGAATGTCAGGGAGACAAATTGGAAGGGGTTGGTGGTTGGGTGGGGGAACATCCTCATAGATGAATATGTGGGGGGATGGGATAGGGGGTTTATGGATAGATAACCAAGAAAGGGGATAACATTTGAAATGTAAATTTTAAAATCCAATAAAAATGGGGGGGGAATAAAAATTAAAAAAGAAAATAGGAGCCTGTGGGAGATATTTCACATCCAATCTCTAATACATTTGTATAACATTCCTACAATAAAAAAATTAAATTTGGGTGCTAAGCAGTGGTTTCAGATGCTGAGGAGACAGTGGCGTAGGAGACAGATAAGTTTGGTTATAAAAAGAGAGTGTTGTCCTTTGTGAAAATAGAACTATTCTGTCTTGACTATATCCTAGATGTGACATTTTAGTATTAATCTGGAAGATGTCCCCACTGAAAGAGATATGGACTGAACAATGTGTGTTATCTACCCACCCACATTTTGAAATTGTATCCCCAAACCCACCCCTGCCGCTGCCAATGAAATGGTATTAGTCAGGGGTCCCTTGAGAAAATGCCTCTTTACATGAGATAATAAAGGTGCAATCCTTGGAATATACTTAGTGCTTCATAGAAAGCACTGTATAGACTTTAGAGGAAGAGAAAGCAGAGATGCTCCCTTTCTCTCTTCTGTGTGAGAACCTAGTGAGAAGGCAGTTATCCACAAGGAAGAAGATTCCCACCCCCATAAGTCAATTACGTTCTTACATTGACTTCAGATGTTTAATATCCAGGACTGGACAGTTGCTTTCTATTGTTCAAGTCACCCAGTTTATGGGATTTTGTGGTGGTGGGCAGAGTGGACCGAGCCAGGAAGAAACGGGCTAAATGGTATACTGGGCCCAAGTACACTATGTCTTTCCTCCCAGGAAAAAACAAGGATATTCAAGTATCTCATTGAAAAAAATGTTCCTGTCTTTTTCAGAAATGTTTTAATTTGGAACTGTCTTTGAGATATACTATGACAAAAAGTAAGAGACCTCGTTCATGTGATACATCTCTCTCTCTCTCTCTCTCTCTCTCTCTCTCTCTCTCTCACACACACACACACACACACACACACACATACACACACACACACATA
The DNA here is from genome assembly GCF_011064425.1 of Rattus rattus. Classification (NCBI taxonomy): domain Eukaryota; kingdom Metazoa; phylum Chordata; class Mammalia; order Rodentia; family Muridae; genus Rattus; species Rattus rattus. Next base: position 153,873,027 of record NC_046156.1, on the reverse strand, counting down.
CATGGACACAAGCACACACATAAATTTGGATACAAATTCACATACATACACAAAATTCACATATAAATACACACAGATATACACACAAACACATGCACATAGACAAACACATACACACTCACAGACATACACACACAAACACACACACATACATACATGTACACACAAACACACATATACACAAGCACACACACATGCACACACAAACACATACACAACACACACACAAACACAAACATACAAACATGCACGCACACGCGCACATATTACATCCTCAGCACAGCTCTGCTATGTATTGGGAAGTCGTTGCTGTTCTACCAGAGGTTAGGAAACTGGACTTGCAGGAATCAAGCTGGCCTGAATGTATTTGGACAACAAATGTTATTGAAGATTCCTCAAGGACTACTACTTCAAATAGGCTTCTTGTGAATTCATGAATTTATATGGCCATAGAAGAGAATGGATTAGTTTGTATCCCTTGGGTCACAAGAGAAACTGCTTCTCCACACATTAGGGGTTACAAGATCAGGAGCAAGGTGACTTTCCATCCCTAGAGGAGCAAAGTGAGCATGACTAACTTGTAATTGGAGGTTCTGCTGGACCTGCTGGACACTAAACCACCCAGAATGCAAAGGAGCTGCAGGCTTGAGGGCAGAGTGAACTTCCTTCCTTCCATCCCCAGCACTCAGGTATGGTTTCCTGTGCATCCCCACCAAATGTAAAGGGTACAGGGAACGATGTTGCCATAGAATCCATTCAAGTATAAATATGCAAAGAATGCACAGGGAAAAGCCAAGGACTTCTGTTTGCTTTTCATTAGGGATGGATTCCTGAGATTCACTGTCCCAAGCAGAAACGCCAGGCCAGTTCCTAGAAACCAACTGTCTTGCTTTTGTGGTCCTTTGGCAGACTTGTAAAAAATATTATCTGCTGCACGAGTAAAAGATCTGGGCTTCATGTTCCCTCACTCTGGCTGCTTTCCCTGATTTGGGGATTGAAAGACAGATTCTACCTTTTAGCCAAGAGCTCAAGGTATTATTAGAATATGAGAATAAAGAACTTCCTGGGTAGTTATTTTACGAAAACATGCAGTAGGCTAGATTCACTGAGAGTCCACTTGAATTTGGAGATTGATATGTAAATCTCCCTTGGGGTCTCCGTTATTATTCTGATTGCCTCTCTTAAGCACAAATCATTTATAAGTCAAAAGGCTAACAAAAGTAGAACGGAGCTAACTCATTCACTGTAGTGAATGAATGAAACAAGCAAAAGTTAGCTTCAGGCAGTGTGGTGGCCCACCTGGGTCTTTCCCTGTAACGAGAGGACTGAGTAATCAGCTCATCTCTGCTGTGTGCCTGAGCCACAGGTTTAACCAATGGAATTGCCACAGACTGTTTCGTCCAACATGGCACTGAGCTTCTGGTACATTATACACTGCCACTGTGTTATCTCATTTCTTCTATCAAGACTTTTCTACCTATTTTCCTCACAGTCAGACTTGAGAATGTACCTTGGATACCAGAAAGCACTCTCATTATCTAATCCATAATATCAATTACACCTCAGTGTCAGACAAACACTGAGACTGGTTTTGTACATATAGTCTGCCATTTAATAGGAGAGAGAGAGAGAAAGAGAGAGAGAGAGATTGTGACCCATTGGTAACTGGGCAGGGAAGACTCTGCTCTAAGTTTGCACCTATTTAAGTTATGCAGGGAGACACGGCTGTTTCGTAATTGCCTCTTAGCACTCATGTTAGTTTACCAAGTAAACCAATGTCACCAAAGAGTTAGGTCATCAGGGGACACAGGGAAGGTTGCTTTGGAGCAGAGTGTTGGAATGCTGAATCTGACCTTTAGTGCCTATATGTCAGAAAGCCTCTGAAGCAGTTCTCATGCACAACCTCATACAGCATATATCATAAAACACCTGATGACATAGCATATATCATAAAACACCTGATGACATAGCATATATTATAAAACACCTGATGACATGAGTTTCTTTGGACATCCTCCAGTGTATATTTGTTGCCTGGTGGCATTCGACAATCCCTCCTCTGAATTAAGCCTCAGTCATTTGTCTGGAAGCACATGCTATCTTCAAAACCAATATGTTCTGGAAGCAGAAGATTTATGTCCCAACATATATGTTTGCTTGTTTGCTTGTCTGCTTGTCTGCTTGTTTGTTTGTTTCGATGGTTTTAGTCAATGAACGTTACCGCTCACTACAGCCAACATGCCATTGAACCAGTACATCATGAGCCACCACACATGATACAGTCTTTTGCCATTTCTATGAAGGCCTTCCAAACTAATTTGAATATGGCTACACTTAAAATGTGATCATGCTCATATATCCATGGGATCGTTTGTCCTTAGCCATCCCTCTTCTCTGCTGCCTCTTCCTATACCCCTGGATCTCTTGCTTAAATCTTGTCCTCCAAATACCTCCTGATTCTGCTGTCATGTCACCTTGTGTGACACCGTCCCTTTTCCCCTTCTTCCGTCTTTAAGGGTTCTTCCTCCTCCATCATGACCCTCTTTCTCTTTTAATGATGTACATAGAGACATACATTTATGCACATATAATTTCAATTATATTTGGAATATGACATACAGTATGACATTTGTCCTTTGGACTATAGAATATTTTACTTAACATAATGATCTACAGTTCCATCCATTTTCTCGCAAAGGTAGTAATTTCATTTTTCTTTAATGGAACTAAATAATATTTAATTGTGTGTAGTGAGTACCACATTTTCTCTATTCATCCATCTGTTGATGGACATTTAAGCTGACTCTATTTTGTAGTTATTGCCAATAGTGTTCACCTTACTAGTCTTCACACTGATAAGCAATCATATTTCTTAGAAAGCTCACAGCTCACTTCCCTTTGCAGCCTTGATATCTAAATTTAGTTTCCTTTCATCTAATTTAAAATAGCAAATAATAATCTTTGCTTTCAGTCTCAATATGAAAGGGATAAATGGAGGAAAAGATTCATATGGCTTTTGTAATGTCTTCTATATTCAACACTGCAAAAACAATTCATTCTACTCAAGATTTTCTTACTTTGACCTTCTCTCTAGCCTCAGTAACTTAAACCATTACCTTAAGTATCCACTACATTCAGCATACATTTCCCTACTTATCTACTGTCTTAATGACTAAAGGTACCACGGGCAAAGAGAACACAGTAGATATTCGTCAGTGAATCATTTCAATGTAGAGCAAAACTTCTGTCAGATAATGCTATACAACCCCATCTTGTCAGTAGAAGCCACCATCTAGATTTTTGTTTCCATCCCGTTTCAATGTTGAGTAAATAAGACACAAGATATGTGTAAATAATCCTGAAACATCTGGATGAAAAGGAAGAAAATCAATTATCGGAATGTTTTGTCTACACAACATCAAAACATGTAAGCTCTGTGTAGACAAAACATCCCGATGATTGAATACTGCCCTTTTCATTCAGACACTTTGCTGTCATGTGGACAAAAGGCACTGCCAAGTTGAGGACTGAAGAAAAAAACAATTAAAAATTTAAAGCACATAACAGAGCAAAACTTGCCTGGTCTATAGAATGTGAGGGCATTGTTCCTAAGTTTGATATAGGAATGGAAGACAAGATAGTGTGTGGAATCAAACTTCGAAATCTCTGAGACATAGCGCCAAGAACCATTTCACAAGTTCATAGTTATCTTAATAAATCAGGGACACACTAAGAGCTACTTAAAAACACACAACCATTTTTTTTTAAATTTAAGACTGTCTTTACATATGAGACAATGCATTTTCAGAAAAGGACAGTCATTACTCCATGCTAATTTATCTTCTGGAAGAACAAAAAGCAAAAACTAATTCTAATTGTCTAAGAGTAATTCAGCTTACTGGTACAAAATCAGTAACTATTTACCTCCAGAGAGCTGGGAGTTATGCCAGTCTCTTTTTCATGCAAAGCCTATTAGCTTACTTACTGGAGCTGTGTTCAATAGTAATTGCTATTCCTATTTTATATATACAGAACTGGGCTGTAAAGGTGAAGGACGAAACTCGGCAAGATTTCACAGAATGTTTAATTCTATAAGTAGTATGATGAAGTGGAAATTTCTCGTTTCTTTGGAAACTTAGCTGTGTCCTATGATGTTTTTCTGGAAACTTTCAGATGAAAGGATATTTTTGCTGAGAACAGACACAAGGTGTTTTTTGGAAGCTGCCTGGGCAAAAGGCATGTGATGTTTTGCTAGAGCAGACATTGGAGAGAACCTGTGATGTTGGGAAAGGGTGTAAGCATAACCCAACAGACCATGGATGGTGCCATGGCATTGGTTCACCTTGACACTCTTTGCTGGTTTTTGTGGCATTTGCTAATGCTGGTCTTCACTGAGGACACTGTGCATTGGTTCGCTTTGCCTTCTTCACTGATAATCATTTGCCATGCCTTTGTACAAAGAAAAGCACAAAAGAACTTCTTGTGATTCCGGAGACTTCTTGTTGCTTCCATGGACTTGGACTGATTGACAGAGACTCATAGTTTCTTCTGGATTGAACTGCCATTGCTAATTCATGAACAGTGCTTGCTTGAGTGGATCAAGCTATGGCTGCTGATTTGTGTGAACACTGCTGCTGCTATCCTGACAACAAAGACTGGACTTGGAATTATCCGAAGAACTATTTATAAACAAGTCCATATCCTCTTTTGCCCTATTAGCCTTTCCTTCCCACTACCTCTGGTGGGTGGTGGGCTAGAAGGGAGGTTAAAGCATTTAAGTACTCGTATTAATCTAGGTTTTTGAAAAATATCAGCTTACAATATGGTGCCACACAGGAACTTTCATTTAGAATACCTTATTTTTAATGGTATGTCTTCAAATAATAAATTTAAGAAAATGAATATCAGAGTTCTTTAAAATCTTGGAATTATAATTAAATATACTATCATTCTTTTTTATTTACTTCATGCTATCACCATTTTCCACGTTCTAAATCAAATATACCTAAGTAAGTACTAACTGTGGAGAAAGGAGCAGTTAGTATCCAATGAGAAGAGCTACTTTTGTTCATGAAGAACCTGTCCTAACTGACCATCTGATAAGGCTCAGTGAGATAACTGACTCACTGGCTCTATTCCTTCTGAGGTGGACAGCTCCAGCAGCTGTACACAAGTCCTTTGGGGACACTCTGCCCTCAGAGTCAGCTCTATACACTGTCATTATCTGGCAATGGCTTGGTTGGATGGGATGGTGAGAATGAGAAGAACTTAGTTTCCTGCCAAAACTTGTGTGATCAGCACCCAGTGGACTCCGATTTTCCAGGTCAAGAAACTGTCAAAAATGTCATCAAGAGGGGAATGGGTCTGCAGAGGAAAGCTGTGGGATGTTCCACTTGAGCCATACAAACGTATTACTCACAGCAAAGACATTCATTGTTGTGATAATCCCTGAGCACTTGTCTGCAGCCACACTGATGAATTGAGAATTGTTGTGATTTGTGACTGTGGTACCATGGCTGGAACAAGTCTCTGATCTGTAGCACAAACTCATGTGCATTCCCAAGCAGGACCGGACTTCAAGATGAAACTCTCAAGTAGCTTAGTCATAAATTTCCTATGGTTAAAGCTCTCTGTACTTGCATTAATGCAGAAGGTTTGAAACCAGAATTGGATTCTGGAACTAAATGGTAGCAATGGCTAGGGACTCTTGGAAAAATTCTGAAAAGTGCTAAATTTTACCTTTAAGTGGGGAATTTTACAGTATATGAGTTTCATCACAGTTTAAAGAAAAGTATATCAGACTAATTCAAATGGGTTCTTGGACATCAAGTGTACAAAGCGGTATTTTGGGGACTTAATGTAAATGAAACAGAAACATGTGGAGCGAATTTTTGCAAAATTACACACGATTCCAAAAATTAAGGGGGAAACGTTCTTGGCAAAACATAGCCGTGTTTTATCTAATCCAAAATATTTGAAAAATAAATCAAGACATTTCATAAACCAAAATACAGCTGGTTTTTTCATGCATTATGCATTTGGTTGTGTATAGTCCTTCTAATTCATTAAATGCACTTCTATTTGTATTGGAAGGAACAGCCAGTTGGGTACCCAGGTACAGATCTAAAAACACTGAGGACATTCTAGAATGTAAGGCAAGGTCACACTGTGGAAAAGCTGCTATAACATATTAAATATTATTTTAAAGAAAAATGGTATTCAGCGACAAAGAAGAAATCGGTTCACAACAGCTCCATGTTGATTCTAAGAACTCAAATGACTAAGACAAGTTAGGTAATCTTAAGCACCTCTCAGTCACCATTACACTTCTGGCCACCCAAGTGTCATTGCTACTGGAGAGTGATTCCTCCGTATGACTTTATCAAACATGGTTACAAAAGGCAGATTCTTCCATATCTATCACAAAGTTGAAGTTATCATGCCAAAGTCTGGATACCATTTAAAACTACACCCGTGTTTATTTTCTCCTTTGCTTTTGCTAAATCCTAGGCTATAAGTTCTCAAGCAGCATTGACTGCCAAGGGTCCTCTCTAGAGTGAATTGATTGTCTATGGGTTCTTTATACCTGTGGAGGTAGAAGTGGTTTTAACTTCCTATACATCTGCTTAGTGTCATTATCTCAATAAATTCTTCCTGGACTTCCACGCTCCATGATTTACTCAATGACTTCTTTACTTAGACATAGGCCAGAACATGTCTCTATTCATTATCTGACTTCTCTACCTGAATATTACTCAACAGGGGCAGGTCCTTAGTATTGTGTGCTGCTCTCTGATAGTCTGAGGACTATCGGGGATTGCAGAGGTTTGGGAGCTTGAATCATAAGTTAAGTAACATTGACTACAAGGTTACAAGAGGAAATATTGGAGAAGCATGGCCCAACCCAACAAAAAGCAATGTCTAAATAACTGTAATTTAGGTTTAGAAAATGGAATGTTATGCATAGCTATTGGACGCAGTTCAAGCACCTTCACACATCTACTTAGACCTGGCTGTTCCAAGGCCTTGGAAACCTGCCCTGCCTTTAGGTCCATTTCAAATCTGAAATCTTGAAACATTTCAGATTTGCCAGAGGATGGCAACCACCCTTCCCCCCCAACCCCTCCACCCTACTCCCCAGGGCATGGCATCACATATTTTAACACTGCTAGTTCTAATGGTCGGTGTCAGGATCAAGGACTCACAGCAGCAAGAGCTACCAGAGCTCTGCGCAGATCCCGCCTCTCTGATACAGTAGATCCCCTTAGCAACTGCACAGGTACTCTGGTGCTAAAACGCATCAAAGCTAGAAACGGAAGATGAGCTCATGATCATACTTCCTCAGAAGGAATGTTCTGGAGAACAATGATCATTCAGCCTTCCCTGCAACATCACCATGTGTCTACTGGGTAATCAGTTGAAGTTTTCTAAATCCCCACCTAACGTCATCAGTTTGGCAACTACACACGTGGTTGCTTTCTCCCCTTCAGGATTGACCTTTTACCAATATAAATCAGAAGTCAATAGTTGTAAAAAAATTCTAGGCATCTTGGATGGTAATCAGCAATAGAAAGCCATCATTTGAGGAGGTTTCTCCTCCTGTTTAGAGCCCAATGGGATGCTTGGGTGCCAGAGCAGCAGTCACCAAAACTGTATTGAAAATGGAGACATCAGACCACTAGAGGTCAGATACTGATGGAGTTCACTCACTATTATACCTGATGAGCATGGAGTGCCATGGTGACCGCAAAGATGGTAGACATAACTGGGTACCAACTCCTAAGAGCAAGTACTTAGGAGAGAAAACGAGAGCTAAATAAGTTTAAAGCATGGAGGCCTCTCTGTTGACTTAGAGAGGAACATTCCCTTTCTTCAGACATTACATACACTGCCTTGAAGATCAGGACCCGAATCTGATCATCCAAATGATAGAGTTGTTGAGGCAAAGGAGTACTCAGTGTGGGCTTTGTACAAATAACAGGAATGGAAGTTAACAATCTTCCTCCCTGAGGTCACAGAAGTCTACTGACCAGCAAATGAATTTCCTTCTTGGAATAATGAATGAGAAAAGTCACTATGCCTGAAAATTATAAGGACTGGAGTGGAGGTGTCCCTCAACATGCCCTATAATTGCTCTCTTTGTTTCTGCTCACAGACTGCCCCCCCCCACACACACTGTAACTAAGCTTTACGAATTCTCTGGATTAAACCATATCTACTTATAGGTAGAAACGGAAAAACAAGAGCAGGAGTGGGATCAGTGTTTAAGCTATAGCCATGATTCTCAACCTATAGGGTGTGACCCCTTTGTGGATCAAAGAACCCTTTCACAAGGGTTGTATATCAGAAGATATCCTGCATATAAGATATTTACATTATGATTCAAAACAGTAGCAAAATTACAGTTAAGAAGTAGCAGTGAAATAATTTTATGGTTGGGGAGAGGGGTAGTCACCACTCCACGAGGAGCCAATTTAAGGGCTGCAGCACTAGGAAGGTTGAGAACCTCTGATCTATTAGAAATCTATGGTAATTGTGTTTGGAAAGAACATAGAAGACAAAGAAATCCTGAGATGATTGTAATTTTGCTGGCTTGCATAATGAAGAATCAAAATAAAAAGAGCTAAGGGATGATGCCAACACATAGAAAGGAAATTCAAATTTTTTACGTGGTACCTAAACCTGCATTCACAAATAGATCAGGAGACATGTGATTTACATGGATGCTTGATAAATAGGATAAAGTAAACAGGAACCACGCTCCCCAACTGCTTCTTCAAAATGAGTCCATGGCCAACATTCAGGACCACTATGCACCAGAGAAGAAAATTACTCAAATACTTCAAAGTTGCTTCACATGGTCATAAGTTACCCTGATTTAAATGGGAGAAAAATGGCCTCCCTGGTCTTCTGCTTAGATGGACACTCTAAAAACACAGACGGAGAAAGCATTCAAAAATGTGCTTGGAGATAGTAGTGAATGCATGGTGTTAATCTATAAATTCAGCATGAAGGTAGGTGAAGACATTAGTCACATGTATTTAGAGAAGTAAACAAAGGGAACAGAAGTAGACAGGATGGAATCTTAGAGAGGAAAGAATTTAAATTAGGAAAGGGTTTGCCGGGCAACTTTCTGCTCTGTAACTTCTGTTTGTTCTCAGGAGATCAACCTCGGAGTATTTGCTGCAGTTGTACAATAACAACGTGAGATTTACTAACAGCTATTCACGAGGGAAGGGGAGTTGTTTTGTCTTTCTTGGTTTTTAATTAATTTCAAAGGAGAGCCTTGATGGACTGAGACTGAGGCAAGCCGTAATAGATGCCTGGGGTAACTCTCCGGTTAATGGGAATGCGGCGATTGTGAAAAGACAGATTGGTTTGGCCAAGTTTCACTCTGTTCTCACAATCTGGCCTTGGGCTAGTGGATCGAAATTGAAAAGGGTCTGGGGAGACATTAAACAGAAAAGAAGTTTTTTGGACACTGTTTCTGCCGAGGTCCTAGAAAATGAGCTTAAGGAAGAGTTTACATGCTCACGGTTTCTCAAATGTTTGCAACAGAGAAAAAGAAAGGATTTGAAACAAAAGGGGAAAAGGCAAATATAATTATGATGTGATACAGTACCTACATGGCCACATTTTTCAAAGGAACACTGCTATTATTGGAATATAAAATACACTCTCATGTGGTGAAGGTTTGGCTTCCGTTGAAGCTGTGCTCGGAGATCACTTTGGGTGAAGTGATTGGGTCATGAGAGCTCTTACTTCACCAAAGAGTTAATCTACAGGATGGATGATTCGATTGCACAAATGTCAGCCATCAATAATTGCCTGTAATTCAAGCTCCAGGGGATCCAACCCCCTTCCTTCCTGACTCTGCCGGTAGCTATATTCACATATGCACATACTCACATGTCGCATTATTTAGAATAAAATAAAATATGTAAGGACTTTTAAAAACTGGTGGGGTTGGGGTTTGGGGATTTAGCTCAGTGGTAGAGCGCTTGCCTAGGAAGCACAAGGCCCTGGTTTGGGTCCCCAGCTCCGGAAAAAAAAAAAAAAGAACCAAAAAAAAAAAAAAAAAAAAAAAACTGGTGGTGTTTTTGGGACATGGATCCTAGACAGAGGGAATAGGTCTCAGACATAGCTTTGAAGAATACATCTTCTCTTCCCTTCCCTACATGATCTGCCTCCTGGCTTCCAGGAAATGAAACCTCTCTGCCATACACGATTGCTGCCATGATTCTCTGTCTTGCTTCAGCCAACAGAGGGAAGGGTCTGGAGCAGTGAGCCATACTGAATCTCTCCTTCCGTAAGTTAATTCTGTCAACGATATTGTTACAGAAAATGACTAGTGAAAAAAATGTGAATTGCTGTTTGGCCAAGTAGGAATTTGATTAATCATGAAAATGAATAAACTATTTTAGCCAGTATAAAGCTAAATCACATCTACTGATGATAAATAAGTTATAAATTAATTGAGGGGAAAAAAGAGTACTATTTATATGTTTTGCCAGGTTAGAATAGTGCACTTCCTAGCTGTTTCTGAAAGGAGACTAGAAGGCATAGCTTTGCAGTCACTTCCTAGGTTTCTTTTATGCTGAAATGGCTTCAATAAACTTTAAAAAAAGTATGTATTTTATTTTTGAGATTGAATGTAATTGTATCATTTCCCCCTTCCTATTCTTTCCTTCATACCTCCCATATACTTCTTTTTTCTGTCCAAGTCAATGACTTTTTTTCATTAGTTTGTTACATACACTTATGTATCTACATATACATACATATTCAAATACATAAACAGTAACCTTCTCAGTCTGTATAGTGTTGCTGTATAGTGTATAGGGCCAACTCTTTGGTATGAGGTAACCAGTTCTCCCCTGCAGAAGACTGTTTTTCCTGTAGTCCTTTGTGAAGAGTTGAAGTATTTGGGGGCTTAAGAAAATCTCCCAATAAAGATCATGATGGTAAAGAACCTTCTAGGACTATTTATAGAGCCTTCATAATTTCCCTAATGTTTTAATAAGTGCTTTTTTACGAACATAGAGAACTTTCCAGAGGCTGTAAACAGAGCCTCTTAGAGTCACCACTAGGCTTTTATCCAGGTATCTTTCTGGAGACTCTGGTGATGAACCCAAGAAACGTTTGGACTTCTGTAGTTCTCCACGCAGCAGCATCTATGCTATTTGATCGCTTTCTTTCCTTTTCTTCTCCCTTTGTTTCTGTGTGCTATGCTGTGTGTGATTTGTAAATGTGTATGTGAGTAGGTGCAAGCATACCTGTGTGTGTGTGTGTGTGTGTGTGTGTGTGTGTGTGTGTGTGTGTGTGTGTGTGTACTCAGAAGTCACGGGTCAGCAGCAAGTGTCTCTTTTCACTGTCCCCTTTGTTCTTTGCGACAGTGTCTCTCCCTGAACCTGGGACTTCTGAGCTGTCTGGGATGACTGAGCAGCACCTCCTAGGATCTGACTGCCTTGCTGCATGTGCTAGCTTTACAGATAGACTTTACGGCTCTTGGCTTTTGTGTGGATTCTGAGACTAAACGCTCAGAGGTTGTCACACTTGCACTCTCAGAGGTTGTCACACTTGCACTTTACTACAACCAGGGCAACTTATCGAAACAGCACAACACCCCACGGAGCTATCACACCAGTTTTGCCACAGCTCCGTAGCCCCCTCAAAGCCTCACAGAGCTTTACCTAACATAGCATCTGTTATCATAACTATACACACAGAGAACCAAGTGGTTGATATGCAGCATGCATGCTTAATCTGCACTAAAATTAACACCTCATTTAGCTATGGCTGATAAAATTGAAAGACATGACAAATGTTCGAGAGGATAGATCATGCTAACAAGGTTTAATTTTTTTATGTCTTTATTTTAGTCACTATTCTATTGCTGTGCTAAACCACCATGAGCAAAACAACTTGTAAAAGTAAGTGTTTTTAATTGGCTTAACATTTCAGTATGTTAGAGCTTCATAAGTATTAATGGTGGGAAGCAGGGCATCAGGCAGACAGGCATGGTCCTGGAGTATACCATTTGATCCACAACAACCATCACACACACACACACACACACACACACACACACACACACACACACACACACACACACACACGGGGAGGGGGGCAGCAGAGGAAACAAAGACAGAGCCTTAAGTGTCTGAATGGCTTCCCCTTTTGAAACCTCAAAGTCTGTGCCTAGTAACAATCTCCTTCTTCAAAAGGGTGACGCCCTCTAATCCTTCTCAAACAGTCCTACTAACTAGGGGCTGAGTATTTGAATATTTGGGAGCCATCTTCATTCAAACAACCACAACAATTTATGCTTGTATTGAAACATTACACTATATCAGTAAGCATAAAGAATTAATATAGATCATTTACACATAAGCCTCATATACTCTTTCTGGGTCAATTATAAAAGTCGTCTCACTTTCTGATTCTTTCCGAAACAGGGATGGATTCTTTTCACAAATGGGAACACTTTTCAAAAGTATCTACTTTTTAATTTTTTTTTTAATTCTTTGATCCTTTTTTAAAAGATCTACTTTTAAGAGCTATGGGATGCCAAACTTGCCATGTATTTTGGTTTATAAAACTTTTTCCACAGCCTAACATACACATCACACTTTTTTAAAAATCCCAAATCACATAACGTTGAGACCTGAACAGCATCCACTTGGACAGCATGAGGGAGTGCTGCAGACCTCTACACCGGGTACTTTGAGAGTCCTTCAAATAATGTGCCCCATCTTTCACCTAGCTGCCTGTGAAGTTAGGATACCATATTAGACACATGGTCATAATAAACACACTAAGGTATTTGGATCTATCTAAATCTTTTCTTTCTTTCTTTTTTTCTTAGCTTACTATAATGGAGAGCAAAAAATTATTTGTTCAGTGAAAATGTCACATTTTGTGAGTCATTCATTCAACAGTATTTGGTTAATTTGATTTTGTTGGGCATTTTTATAAATCTGATATATTTACCCAGAGGACTTTTGGCACTAGCAACATATTAAAAGTAAGGAAAAAAATAACCATGTAGCCTAGAATTGGGAAGACTCAATTGCATCCAGATGAGGGCCAAATCCACTTCAGATTTCCAAAGCAAACAGAATTAATTGTGTCAAAAATTAATCCTTTGGAGACCTCTGGAATGTATATTTAGCCCTCTCCTAATTACTGTGGCATTCTGGTGACCCTTTTTAAAAAATTATTATCATTTCCCATCCCCCATCCCACTTTTTGTCTTCCTCTTGGTTCATTATCCTTATTTTTGATTCACATTGTTCTTCTGAACTCATAATCAAAAGGTGGAATTGAAGCAGGTACATGGGGAGCATTTGAGTTTTTAAAATGCATTCCAGGTTTTTGCCTCACTCTAGTTCAATGCAACAGCAGCTCATCTGGTGTCCTGGGCTTGTGAAGCACCATGCCCTCCTTCACTGGGCATGCCTCAAAGCAGTCAATCCTTAAATGTTTGGGTGTGTTACCTGTTTAAGGTGAGGTTGGTAGTTTTGAATGGCAGTCTGGGCACCCACCAGAAGAACCGTATCAATGGAAAAGAGGAAAGAGAGAAAACAAGAGCATTTGTGTTACTGGGTAAGATTATGTGACCTACGTTAGTGGTTCCTGGGTGATTCATGAGACTGTAGTATAGCTCTGAGTGTCTCTCATCTAATGTAGCATCAGGAAAACAGGAATGAAACTTGACCAATGCCTAGCACGCACCGTGTCCACTCCCTCACAGTGTGACCAGCCTCTTTCCCTCGTTTTCCTGTATTTGTTACTGAAAAAAATAAGCTCAAATTTGCCTCTCCAGAACTCATCTTCAATCGATGTCTTTCACTCCCCTGAACCACCTCTGTGTGCATTCATGAATTTTATCAGGAAATGGAGACTCACATTCAAGTAAAATTCTGTGTCTCTGACACATGACTACAAAATCATAAGCAGAAAAAAAAAAGCAATATTACGTGATTACTATAAATTAGATGCCTGTGCCCACTCATCACGAAAATTCGTAAGTTGAAATCATGTTCGTACTACAGTGATAACTAGGAAGTGAAGTCTTTGGGTATGGTGGCAGCTGTACTCAGAAGGGTGGAGTACGCCCAAGTTAAGAACAGATAAAAAGCTGCTATCTCCACGGAAGTGATACATGAGCTGATCAGAATTCTGAGAAACATCCAAAATGGCGGGTGGCTTCACGGCAGTGGGTCAGTGTTCTGTACCTCAGATGCAATGACTGCTGCATCAAACATTCAACACAGAGCTGATCCCCTGTATGTGTATGATAAAGTGGGTAAAGGAGCTGGTCTTTGAGGCAGTCCAGAAAAGGGTAAATCATTCACCAATTGTTAGCTATTTGGGGGCGGGGGGTGTAAAACTGCTTTCATTCTTTACTCTGACGCTTCTCCAAGTTAGGCCCAGGGTCAGATGGTGCACTCATGAAAAGAACGGGAAGAAGGTCATGAGGATGCGCTGAGGAACAGGATGGCTGGGAGAGGCACAACTCTTGAGGATCAAAGAGGCTGCATTTATCTTCCACCACCGGGGTCACCCTGCTAACACAGCAAAGTCAGCTCTTTGTGTGCTGGACACAGTGCCCTCCATCCATATGCATGAGCTTGACTCCCTGACTCTTCCACAATCCCCTTTTCTTAATCTCTCTTCAATTCAAGGTGCTTCTAAGAATATAATAAGATTGCTCTATTTCTATGGGGAAAGATTTTTCTTTTTTGTATTTATTTTAAGCCCAAGTAAATACATTTTTTTATTTAAAAGTTTATCCTGCTTTCTCTCAACTAAGCATGTTTTTATTTGACAAAAACACATTTTTACCAGATGTCTAAACTCAAGAAATTACTATTTTAAAATAATCAGTACAAATGATTCTTAAACCACAGTGAAAATTATAGACAAAATTGACTGCCTGGAGTCTTCCTATGTGTTTAAGAATCTCCAGCAACTTCGATTTTATATAAGACTATATGCTATTTTAATACCCCAAAGTATGCTGATATTCTTATGTAAATAACACTCAGATTTTCAGTGTAGCTTGGACAGTCTGTTAGGTATAAATATGTTAAGTTTTATAATGCCTGGACTAAAATGGAGGTAAAATTTTGTAGCGTGACTTTATGCATCTTTAAAAAAAAAAAAAAGGATAAGCTGTCACTGCATAACACCAAAGAGCTGAGCAGAAAAGGACATATTAAAATGAAAATAATTTAATGTCACAAGAATGAACAATGATTTGTGGTGCTATGTATCTCAGTATGTATAAACTGTAATTAAGTCAAGCTTTTCTAAATCATTCAAATATTAAATGTTATATTTAGCACCATGTACTTAGACTTTATCCCTTGCTGGGGAAGCCTGGAGAGTTGATATTCATCTACATACCTTTGCAATATCGATTTTCCAAGGCAAATCTGCAGGGCCTGGGGCAAACTGGCAGAAGCTTTTTCACACACTACTGGAATGAAGCACCTCTTGTATTGTCCACTCTTGGATTCTGTGATTTGAGATGGTCCCCCAAACAAAACAAAAGACTTAATCTAAGTACTTTAAATAAAGAACTTCTGTGGGTATCTATTTTGCACCAGCTTTGCTGCTGGCAACTTATTAAAGTGCCCTCCTCTCATGGATGCTGTGATCCCTGCATAAGTAACCTTTAGGACTGAGACATTTGTTTCCCCACCTGCTAGGGCAGTCAGTCATCTTATTTTCTAGAAGCTGACCTTTACCAAACGATCTCACTTCAAATTATATTTTCCTTCTAGGCTAACCTTTACTCAATAACCAAAGGCCTGCATATCTTGCCTTGGGTTGAGTAGTGTTGAAGGCTTCCCCAGATACTGAAGAGTTCTTTGTGGGTCCTTCTGGGGCTTCTCCATCATCTTCCCCAAATGCTGACTCCTTCATTTTCATCCAAATATTGATGCTGGTACCCTCTCTAGTTAGCATCCTTCTCATATACAAAACCTACCTTCCTCTCATCAGAAAAACTAACCAGACAACCTTATTGAATATTAAATGCCTGTGGAAAGTGAAGCATTTTTAAAAAGAGTTGACAGGGAGCTAGTAGTTTATCAGGAAAATCTTTCAAGGAGAGCTTGAAAACAAAACAATAGCAAAAACACACCAATATTTAAAAGAAAAAAAGTCTTGAATTTGTGAGGGAGTACGTGAGAGAATTTGGAGGGATAGAAAGAGGGTTAAAAGTGTATGCACACACATATACACATGTGCATGTGCAGGCACAAATACATATAAATAGAAACCATGAAATACAATCATTACAGTACTCACGAACAAAATTCTTCAAAAAATTAAATTAAAAATTCCCAGTGGAAACGTAACATTGAGCTATTAAAAGTAGCACCCTTTCCATGTATACACAGGGCTCTCTGTAAAGTGCCACAATGCCAGATGGTTTCCCATTTGGTTCCAATAGAGTTGAGGGGGAGTATTTCTGCAAAATGAATGGAACCTGATACATTTCTCTCATCCTTAGAATAATAAGGGATTATAGAAGTTAAGAAAGAGAAATATCACAGTTCCTGCACTTATGACTCATTTTAACATAACAGAAGAAAGGGTTGGAAGATGGTAAGAGCTAGAAGACCAGGAAGTCTGCTCTGACATAGTTTCTCCTAGAAATGGCATCATACACATTAGCGATATCAATGGACATGCTCACATGGAAGATGGGAACGTTTGCAAGGTTCAACCCATAGGGAAAAAACTATAGGCAACTGTCAACTGTTGGGAGTGAAAGACTTTAGTCTCTGGAAAAGATGAGCTCTTTTTTTTCTTCTTTTTTTTTTTTTTTTTTTTTTTTTTTTTTTTCCGGAGCTGGGGACCGAACCCAGGGCCTTGTGCTTGCTAGGCAAGCGCTCTACCATTGAGCTAAATCCCCAACCCAAAATGAGCTCTTTTAGTAGTTGCCCAATGTATCATATTCGGCCTTAAAATCACATACACACAAATGACCATGTTCTATTTTCATGTATACATAAATATATTTGGAAACACAAATGTACTTACACATGTGCATATGTGCCTATTGCATGTATATTTGTGTGTGTGTATGTGTGTGTGTTTATAACAAATCTAAACAAAGAAAACAGGCTATCAACTTGAGTGTGGGGAAGTATGGAATGGGTACAAAGAAGGGGGCTAAGTGGGGGTGGGGATTGAGGAGGGGTGTTATAATTCTTTTTCTTTTTTACTTCTGAAGAAAGAAAGCGGTTAGGTGTGGTGACACACACTTTCAGTTCCAGCACTCGGGAGGCAGAGACAGGAGGATCTCTGTGAGTTCAAGGCTAGCCTAGTCTACAGGGTGAGTTCTAGCACTGCCAGGCCTACATAGAGAGATCCTGCCTCTACCTCCACCCACCAAAACCAACATCAACAAACAAAGGAACCAAAGCAATAAAAGGAAGAACAAAAGGCAACACTGTAATTATTGTAGCTGAAATATGTGGAGGTATTGAAAGACAAGACGGTGAAAGACACATCTAGGTGAAGCTCAGGAGGGGCTGGTGTTTTATAGGGGCTGCACCTTGACAGCATAATGAGAGCTCAGGATATATATTTTTATTAATTATTTTATTTGTTTACATTTCAAATGCTATCCTCCTTCCCGGTCTCCCTTTCATCCCTTTTGCCTCTAAGAAGGTGCTCCCCCACCCACCTGCTCCTGCCTCACCCCTCTAGAATCTCCCCTCTCTGGGGCACCAAGCCTCCACAGGACCAAGTGTTTCCACTGACACTGATTCCAGATAAGGATATTTTCCTAACAGAAAGCCTTTGGCAGTCATACAGGGAGGGACTGGGGAAGAAGACAATTAGCCAGGCAAAGGAGACCTTAACTTTTAAATTAAAGACAACTCTGTCTAACCTGTAATAAGACAGTAGTCTCTGTACTTCCTGGAGAAACGTTTGAAGTTAATACTGGAAAGACTAAGCATACATACATGCACAACCACGCATATATACACTAGACAATGGATTATTATTTATGATGGGGTTTCCAATTTATTGCTCTATTATGTATGAAGTTCCATGTAGAAGAAGTATGCCTCACACTTTCATAGAAACATTACAAGGGTCACCAAGATTCTGGGACCTCTAGAGAGTTGGTCAGTGGCATCAGAGGTATCTGAAATGGCATCATCAGACTGGAAGTGACTTCAGTTCTGAACCCTGTCTTTGGACCTTTGCTGGCTTGTCTCCTACAAGGGGCAGAGAACAGGTCTGCAGCTAGTACTGGTCCCCGATTACATCAAGAAACAGCCTCAAGTTCTCTGCTTTATTTTTCTTTTTCTTTTTAATCCATATATCCATCATAATCCATAGCACTGCTAGCCAATAAAATTCTAACACTAACTGGAAGTTTCATGTTCTCTTCTGACTAATAAAGCAGCTATAGATGTTTATTCAGCACTCAAAATGCAAAGCTTATGTAACTTTAATTAGTCTTCATTTAACTGCACACAGCTATATGCTGTTAGGAGCTACCTTATTGGAGAACACAGATATAGGCTGCTACATCATAGGTGCTAAAATGGCGTGTTGCCATTTTTCTAGGAAGTAAGGAAACTGCCCCTGTATACAAGAAACTGATGGTTCCTGATTTCACTCAGGTACGTGCTCATTGTTGAGGTCATTCTTGATCTGCCTTTGATAACAATTCACCTTGATAGGACTTGAAACTGAAGTTGGTCATCTGACCCCTGGAAGCGAAATCTAGCTTGCTGGCTTTTTTTCTTCTTCAGAAAAATAGAAAAAAAAAAAAACAGTGAGGGTGGCATTGCAACACAGCATGCCCACTTGTTTAGAAAGACATCTACAACAGCTCTCCATGCCACAATGGCATGGCTAGAACGAGTCGACAGAGACTAGCTGGAGAAGTGGAAAATATTTCTTCTAATTCCTTGAATTATAATGAGGTTAAAAACAAAGCCCAAATATTGCCTTTGTAGCTTTAAAAATCTATTTTATGAGGTCAGACTTTCGCATCAACAGTTGGATGCTTTTCAACGTTTTTATTAGACACCAATCAAATGTTATTGGTTATATAAGTTCAACCTTCACCTTGCCTAGGTGCAAAATTTGACAAACTGAGGCCCTTTCTTAGACAGTGTGTATCTGAATAAAGATCAGACCCATGCTGCCTTCTGGTGATCTCACAGTACTTCCCTAAGACCTTCACCATTCATCCACATGATTCCCCCTCTTTCTTTTAAAAGAAAATAAAATTTAATTATGACTCCAAACTTATGGGAAGGATTTATCCCCATAGCAAAATATACAAACTATTATTCATTCAGTGTGGAAATGTTACTTTAATTTCTCACTTTAGGCCAGATTTAAATTTGTATGAAAACTTCAACTATATCCTTGGATGCTTTGGTTTACCCATCCAGAGATCATCATGCTTCTCATCCTGAAGTCACAAAGGCAGGTCTTCAAGAGGTCCAAGTAGTTATCTGTGTATTAGACAAGCTAAAGGTTTTACAACCCCATAGGAAGAACAACAATATCAACCAACCAGAATCCCCTGCCCAGAGCTCCCAGGGATTAAATCAAACCAAAGAGTACTCATGGACGGTCCCATGGCTCCAACTGTATATGTAGCAGTGGATGGCCTTGTTGGGCACCAATGGGAGGAGAAACCCTTGGTCCTGTGAAGGCTTCTTTCCCCAGCATAGGTGGAAAGCCAGGGCATTAAGGTGGGAGTGGGTGGGTGGGAGTGGGAGCATCCTCATAGAATCAGGGGGAGGTGGAGGGGGGATAACATTTGAAGTGTAAATACATAAATTATCCAAGAAAAATAAAATAAAATAAATAAAAAATAGACAAGCTAAGAATGGAGATCTAGTATTTTGCTGTTATTTTTGCATGTGCATACATGTACAGTGGACTTAGGTATGAATATGCATGTTTACATGTATGTTGGTAGAAGTATGTGTAAATAGATGTGTATGAGCACATGCATATGCACACAGGCACATGTGTGTTCATATGGAATCCAACTGTTATCAATGGGTTCCTTGCTTGACTGTTCTCTACCTTATAAGTTAGGTAGGGTCTCTTTATCAAACCCAGAGTTTGATGATTCAGCTATTTTAACTAACCAGCCTGTTGTAGGGTGTGTGTTTGTGTGTATGTGTATGTTTGTGTGTGTCTTGTGTGTGTGCATGTGTGTGTTACAGGAGTGAACGCTGTATCTCTCTTCTAAGTGCTAAGAATATAAGTGGGCCACCTCTCCCGCCCTACATTTACTTGGGTGTTCAAGATCCAAACTCTGATCTTCATGCCTGTACATTATTCATTGAGCTACTGCTCTAGTCCATAAGGTCTAGCTTTAGTGGGGAAGAAAAGATTGTCCTAACATTTCAGTTTCATATTTGTGACTACACAGTTATCCAAAGAATATAGTAAAAACAGTTATCAAGTCCCTGTAGGGGGAAGAATAGTCAGCGGGGAGAACTGGGAATTTGCAATAAGGATGCTGAAGTGTAGCCCTTCCCTGCTGATGACTTCTGTCAGGGGCGCTGATGGAGAAGGATTCAGTTTTCTTCTAGCAGCTGGCCACTGAAAGTTTGGCCATGCTCCAGTGAGTATGTGGGCAACATAATAAATTGGACCTGTTTGTGTTCTTTTTCCTTTCTTCTTCCTTTTCGGTGGGTGACAAACGTCAAGGGGCAGATCTGGGAGAACTAGAAAGTGAGCATGTTCAGAGTCCATGATGTGAAATTCCAAATAATTAATAAAGATATTATATAAACCAGGGGAGGTATGACATGTATTTGGGTTCTTCTGTATCGACAGAGCATGGCCTGGTCTTAATAGAGGCATTTCCCGTCAGAGAAATAGAAAGAAAATACCAAATACCATGTGTTAAGTAACCGACCACATAAAGAATACTCTGGTTCATGGATGGTAAGTGCGGCACCTTCACACTGATTACTGTAATTCTTGTCCTCTTAAACTCAGTGCCTTGAGTGAAGTCCAAAATAACTCTTCAAGCAAAGCAGGAAACTCTTCTCTTGTTTGCTTTTCCACAGACTCAATGACTTGATGCAGGTCTAAATTTTTTCAGTGTAAGATGTTTTGATTATGAAGAATCAAGTACATGCACACACACACACACACACACACACACACAGAATATTGAACCCTACATTAAAATACATTGATATTAAAGGATATAAATAGCAGTTTACATATATATAGTTTGGATTACATGTGCACCTACTAGGTGTCAATTTACTAATGACTTACTGAATAAAGTAGTCGGGAATGAATTTGAAACCTCACAGTGCCACAGAAACTCTTGTGCTCCCATACAACTACACAGATATCTGGTATAACCTTAAATCTAGAGTCTGTTGATAATGTTTTCAATTATCCATCTTTCTTCTTTTGCTTGATTTGTAATACATTCTATTAATATAATGGCTTTTTTATGAGTTTGCTCTCATTACTTAAACTTAATGTTCTGGTTTTGTTTATGTCTTAAACATTCTTTTCTCCTGGTTGTTTTAAAGCGTCTGGGACAGCAGTGATGGAAGAGGATGCAGATAAGTGAGTCAATTTGCCCATCCTTGAAATGAGGTGGTTCTATCCCGTGACACTGTTGGGTCTTCAGAAGAAAGCAAGTCTGCAGCAGATTTGACTCCTGGAGCAGCTTTTACTAGGTTGCATTTTAACAACAACGCTACCTTTATGCACACTGGGTGCTAGAAATCAAGATGAAGTTAATTTACGATTTTGTTTTTCATGATCACATAGAAAGTTTTAGTAAGGCTTCCATGCTTTTTTAATGTGCTCCTCTCCACCATCTTTCCTCCTAAACCTTGAAGAGAAGCTACCCTAGGTTAGCAATGCTTTGGCAATCTAGCCCTGCTTATATCACATGACTGGAAAGAAGCTGGGACAATACAAAGAATGGAGATGGGAGATTAACTCCTTTCCTTTCCTTTCTCATATTCCTTTAATTTTCTCATTAAATAGTTAACCACGTTGTGATGGTTTGTATATGCTCAGCCCAGGGAGCACAATTAGAATGTATGGCCCTGTTGGAATAGGGGTGGCCTTGTTAGAGTATGTCTGTGACTCTGAGTGTGGCCTTTAAGACCCTCATCCTAGCTGCCTAGAAGCCAGTATTCTGCTAGCAGCAATCAGATATAGATGTAGAACTCTCAGCTCCTCCTACCTAGATGCCGCCTCGATGATAATGAACTGAATCTCTGAAGCAGTAAGCCAGCCCCAATTAAAGGTTGTCCTTATCAGTGTTGCCTTGGTCATGGTGTCTGCTCACAGAGGTACACCCTAACCAAGACACATGTGTAAATTCGTGCACTATCCTGAATATTGTCTTCAATGAGATCATGAAGATGAAAAGAAAGGAGGTTGCATCCCACTGCTGCCACAAGAGATAGGAAGGAGGGAAACAAAGAGACAGAGAGACAGAGGTAGAGAAACAAAGAGACAGAGACAGAGAAAAAGGATGAAAGAAGGGGAAAGGGAAGGACAGTGGAAAATAGAGGGGAGAAGGAAGGAGAGAAAAGAGAAAAGGGGGAGGAAGAAGGTAAGAAAGATAGGAGAAAGGAGGGCAGAAAAGGAGGAGGAAGCAGAGCAGGAATTTGACATTCTCTCTCTCTCTCTCTCTCTCTCTCTCTCTCTCTCTCTCGGTGTGGGTGTGCTGGTTAGTCTTGATTGCCAACTTGACTGGATCTGTGATGGGTTTTCTTTTTCAATTTAGTTGTTGTGCTCAAAATACCTGTCCTAAGAGTGAACAGCATTTTCTAGTGGCAGTCAAACAAGTCAGAGGAAGAAGCACTCTTCTCTTTACTTGTTTACTTCCATTTAGTGGTAGTACTGTTGGAAACTTGTGATCTGCATGACACTGAATGTAATATGCAGAAGGGTGAAGAGTGTTGACCTTCAAAAGCCAATAGTTAAGTGGCTAGGATTGGAGGATTCATCTGCAAACATTTCTTCTGGTAATAAACTTATTTTCAGAAAATGTAAAAAACTTTCCAAGTTGATCATTAGAAAATGCAGTATGTCAAAAATGTAAGCCATCTGAAGAGTCGCTTCTGTAAAAATGTCAGATAAACACATGTTAATGGTGCCCAACAAAATCAGCTACTTGTGAAATGCAAATCAAGACCACACTGAGACGCCACAGCACACTCATGTGAAGACCCATCACTAACATTAACAAGTATGTAGGATCCAGGACTTTCAAACAAGCTGGTATAAATATAATATTCTACAAGCATTGTGAGAAACAATTCTGTAGAGTTTTTAACAAAAATCAATGTAATGTATCATTTGACCAGGATATTCTACTCACTAGTATTTAAAGGATATAAAAGCTTATACATTGACAAAGAATTGCACATAAATTTCTTACAGTAACCCAAATGTGGAAACAAATTTCATAAATGGCTGAATATAAACCAACATGTTACATCTCTGCAGTGGAATGCTACTCAAGAATAAAAATGCATTATCAATGTTACACTTTACAAGATGGATCTCAAAATAAGTGTGATAAGAGAAAAAGAGAGAGAGAATAGAAGGCAGATTGTATGGTCAGATTTAAGTGGGATTCTGGGGCATGAAAAGCAATCTAAAGTGGCAGAAAGAAAACACAGTGGTCATCTAAGGATGAGGTCAGTAGGGTCAAAGTCGCCAACGAAGAGGCTTCAGGGATCACATAAAGGAACTTCTGAGCTTGTGAGTATTCTAATTACTGTGACTGTGCTTCAAATCATATCAAATCACACACTTCAAGAATGTACAGGAATAAAACATAACGTTCAATTTCCATTGCATAAACTGTATCCCAGTAGACCCTTCTTATGTGAAGAAGTGCTCCAGAAGAAAGAGCTAGGAAGATGAGTACAAACGCAGGAAAATGCAAACAAGAACTGAACACTCGGACCAGGAAACAGAGTTTAGCTATTCATTATAACATGAAAAATACGAAATCAGTCGAAGACATATTACCTGTTAAAAATAATGAAAGAATATGCATTTTGCTTTTGGAGATTTTTCTCACATTTATTCTTAAGTTATGAGCAAAACTATTAGAAGTTAGAAATCAGATTAAGGTAAGGACAATGGGCTAAGTGTGTACACACCTGTAATTCTAGCACTTAGGAGTCAGGGCAAGAGGATAAGGGATTCAAAATCATCCTTACCTACATAGCAAATTTGAAGCCAGCCTTGGGTCTGTGAGTCCTGTGGTCTGAAATTGAGAAAGAAAAGAGGGCATGATTAACAAAGATAGAATGTATCTTGGGAAGAACAGAAAGTTGGTTCAGTTCATAAAGGCAATTGCACACAAACCTGGCATCCTAAATTCATTATTCAGGAACTATGTGAAGGTGGGAGGTAGAAATGCCAAACAGTAGTTCCCTGATTTCCAAACACAAACCATGTCACTCACACCCTCACAAACATCATGGATGGACACACACACACACACACACACACACACACACACACACACACACACACAGCGCGCGCACGCACCTCAAAAAGGCCACCACAACATCAAACACTACTGAGGCAAAGCAAAGCATCAGAAATCAAACAAGATCAGAACTCTTAAGCTTGGCGGACATCTTCATCTATCATGAAAAGCAGGGTATCGTACTCTGAGGAATAATAATGCACATGTGTTCCGACGATGCAAAAACCTTGTAATCCCCAAACAAAAGATCGTCCTCAAGCAACACTGACTCCTATATTTGTTTATTTATATACAAAACACTTTTAAAAGTCACTGATCTGAGTGCTGAGGGTGGCTGTATCAGCAAAGAAGCAGGATGAAATGCATTCTCAGATGAAATCTATTTTACTAATAAATATCAGGCTGATTCAGTCACTTGCAAGAGTGTTTTAAACAGTGCCTTTCTGCCCTGTCCACAAGACAGTAGATGTTTCTATTATGCCCTTTAAAAGGCCTCTCCTAGTGAAGGCTTAGGACAGAGCCATCTACAGCACAAGGTACTAAGAGCTATTTTAGGACTTCAGTGTGGACAGAGGAGATAGAGGGGGTCCCTTTATCTGTACTGTTTCTTGGGCACAAACATCAAATAAACACTTTCTAAAAATAGCATGTTGTCATCCACCCTCATCATCCCCTCTGACACTGCTCTACCTTCCACCACAATCTTAGTTTTTTCTGGATGAGAAGTGAATTAGAAATCATCTCCCGTATGCATAGTTCAAAAGTCAGGATTGGGATATTGTTGCCTAAAGAATTCCCAGCACCGGGGACTCTCCCAAAGAATGCTAAAGTCATGTTTATCCTCAGCTCCTGCAGTCCTGAGCAGCCTGTAGCCCCTCAGATCTCAGGCTGCCAAGAGAAACAGGAAAATGAGAAACTATCTCTAAAAGAAAAACCAGCCCGGCCACGCTCATTGGCTCTTCTCTTCTTGTTTTCTTTTTCTTTTCTCTCTTTTCTGCCCCATTTCTTTCATTCTTCCTCAAAAGTCAGGAAAATCAGGTTGGTTAAATCTTTGTTTAAAAGGGGAAAAAAGCCATTTTCTTTCATTGATTGTAGGTATGCCTGGCTGGAGTTTGGGTTGGGTAAACAACCAAAAGAAAAAAAAGACTTTAAGAAAATGGAGAAGGAAAAGCAGCATGCTACAGACACACAGTAATGGAAACCCTCCATGTTGATTCTTGTAGTATAAAAAAATATTTCATCTTTTCAAGGAGTGTTGCCTCTAAGGGAGTTGTCTCTGCCCTGGCAGGAGAACGGTGAGAGAGCATTGCTGGTGTTTAGAGAAAGTGAGAAGTGTTATTGTAAGATACCCAGCCCTTCTCCAAATCCACCATCCAGTTGGGATGAATTGGTATGAGTTCTGTCCCCTGGCTTTTTCTTTTTCCAAGATTGTTCACTCACCCAAAGGAAAGCTCATTGCATTTTGCACTCCACTAGAATTGCTAAATGTTGTAGACAAAAGTAGATTATAAATTATTCTACCTTACAGTAAGGAACAGTTGTCTCTTTCTAGTCTAATGGAATACACTTACATGCTAGGCGGGACTTTGTTAGATTTATTCTAAAGTTGCTCCAGCCCCATCCCTCCTTTACACCTCACCCCAACATGCAAAGACATGCTATGTGGTAGTTTGAATGAGAAGCTCCTCATGGGCTCATAGATTTGAATATTTGCTCTTCAGTTGATGCTGCTGTCTAGACAAGTTATAGAACCTTCAGGAAGTGCAGACTTGAAGGAAGAAAAATATCTCTATTCTCAGTTTTGAGAATGTATAGTCTTGCCTACTTCCAGTTCACTCTCTCCACTTCCTTTTTGTGATTGAAATGGTTGCCCCAGCCCTGCTGCCATGCCTTCCTGACTCCTGAAGTAGGAGCCAAAATCAACTCTCCCATGAGTGACTCTGAGACTTAGTATTTTATCCCAGCAACGGGAAAATAACTAATGCATGCAGATTTCAAGAGACCTTCTAGCTATCTCTTTATTTACATTAATTTTAATTGGGCCTCAAATGAAACTGCACTTTTAATGTTGTGGTTTCTTTCCTGTTCATTTTAAACATTTGTTTTTATTTGTGTGTTAGGAGTGGTTATTAAGGATAATGGTAGATAGTATTGGATCCACTGATGCTGGAGTTAGAGAGGTAAGCAACCTTATGTGAGTGCTGAAAACTGATTTTGGGACCTCTGGTCCCAAAAGCAATAAGTGCTTTGAACTGCTAAGCCATCTCTCCAGCCCCAATTCTATAGATTCTGAGTCATGGAAAGGCATAGCATGGACAGATTTGTATGGGTTGCAAAGAGTAAGATAAAGTACTATGACCGTTAGACTTCATGGTCCGAGTTGATCAGTTGTATCTGGAACTTGATATATCAGAAGGAGCTTCCCAGAAGTATTTACCACAGAGCACTAGATTGTATAAGCAAGAACTCATGGATGAGGAAAACCCAGGGAGGCAGTGTGAAGTCCCAGAAAGAAGGCCATAGGAGATGCAGGCCATCACATTTTATGAAGTGTTAACAAGAAAAGGGGTTAAGCTGTAAAAAAAGGGAACTTCTTAGATGTCTTACTGCTTGAATTTTTCTGACATGAGGCTATGGAATATGGATGCTCTTGAATAAATCTTTTAATAACTGTAACCTACATGTTTCCTTTTAAAAATAATATTGATTTGTCCCATGGAAGAGAATTCCAAAAACAAAATCATCCAACGTCTCATTTAGCATGAACTAAAAGGCAAATCCTCTATGCAGGAATATGCAATGTCCACCAAAATAACTCTGCAGCCAACCAACTCCTCCACCAGAAATAAAAATGAATACAGCACTGTTCTCATGTTCCAGGACTGAAAAAGTGTAAACCCAAGACATTTGTCCAAATCCAGTTGAATTTTCTTACTAGGAAATCATCTATCCCAAAGTTTAAGACAAGTTTAGCAGGTAAAGCTAATCATTTTTCACGAAGGCAAAATCAGTTTAATGTTCCTAGATCACATTAATAGAATAAAGAAAAACAAATGATCAAAAGAGATTATGTACAAAAGGCATATGACTAAATTCCTTACGCACTCACATGAAACACTTTCATGAGAGCAAGACAGAAGAAAGAGTTGCAACTTGATAAAGAACAACACAAACTCCAGTGTAGGGGAGGGAGGGGACCAGCAAAGAAAGGGTTGGGAGAGAGTGTACATGTGCGAGTGTGAGTACATGTGTAGTGTGTGTGTGTGTGTGTGTGTGTGTGTGTGTGTGTGTGTGTGTGTATGTGTGTTAAAATCTGTTACTTTCTATGCTGACATTTAAACAACTTAAAAAAAAGAAAGCAATGAATACATGGGATTGTGCCTCAAGTGGATACAGGAAAAAGACATTAGCCCCTATTGGATGTATTTCTCGTTATACTAGTCATTTCTCCAGTGTAAAAAATTAACAATCATTGGGGGGGGTGATTAACAATAAGGGATTTTGGAGATAAAAGGCTGTTGCTGTCTTTATTCAAAGGTGGCATGACTCTCTGTGTAGAAAATTGCAGGGCCCAGAGAAAGTCCTGAGAGAGTGAAGCCCGAGTGACTCTGTCCTGTTGACATGGACACTGCCATGTCAAGGACCATGACCTCAGACTCATGGGAAAACAGCAAAGATTGGAATAAGCATTTACTCATCATTTTTTTGTTTTGTTTTTTGGTTTTTTTTTAATTAAGTTTTTTATTAACTTGAGTATTTCTTATTTACATTTCGATTGTTATTCCCTTTCCCGGTTTCGGGGCCAACATCCCCCTAACCCCTCTCCCTCCCCTTCTCTATGGGTGTTCCTCTCCCCATCCTCCCCATTGCCGCCCTCCCCCAACAATCACGTTCACTGGGGTTCAGTCTTAGCAGGACCAAGGGCTTCCCCTTCCACTGATCTTTACTAGGATATTCATTGCTACCTATGAGGTCAGAGTCCAGGGTCAGTCCATGTATAATCTTTAGGTAGTGGCTTAGTCCCTGGAAGTTCTGGTTGCTTGGCATTGTTGTTCATATGGGGTCTCGAGCCCCTTCAAGCCCTTCCAGTTCTTTCTCTGATTACTTCAACGGGGGTCCTGTTCTCAGTTCAGTGGTTTGCTGCTGGCATTCCCCTCTGTATTTGCTGTATTCTGGCTGTGTCTCTCAGGAGAGATCTACATCCGGCTCCTGTCGGCCTGCACTTCTTTGCTTCATCCATCTTGTCTAATTGGGTGGCTGTATATGTATGGGCCACATGTGGGGCAGGCTCTGAATGGGTGTTCCTTCTGTGTCTGTTTTAATCTTTGCCTCTCTATTCCCTGCCAAGGGTATTCTTGTTCCCCTTTTAAAAAAGGAGTGAAGCATTCACATTTTGATCATCTGTCTTGAGGTTCATGTGTTCTATGCATCTAGGGTAATTCAAGCATTTGGGCTAATAGCCACTTATCAATGTCTACTCATCATTTTAACCCAAGTGACCTCTGCTCTCTGCAGAGGGGAATTCTAGATGGAAACACTTGACCCAGATCTTGACTATCCTTTATATTCACAGGAAAAAACAATCTTTATTTTAGGTTGTGTTCATTTTAATTTGTTCCCCCCATATTCAGTAGATCGTTTTCAAATGCTGAAAGAAAAGCCAGATGTGGTGCTATACATCTGTAATATCAGTATTTAGGAGATGGAAGCTGAAGAATCAGGAGCCCAAGACCAGCCTTGGCTACAAGAGACACTTACTATCAAACCAAACAGAACAATAAATGAACAAGGTGGAACACCTTCTCTTCCACGTTTGGTAAACGGGGTCTGATATGAAGATGCGCGTGTCTTGGGAAACTAATCCAGTTACCAACTACTCCTTCCTTCACTGCTCCCATTGACTTTCTTACTACAGCCAAACCACCAGCATCTGCTGCTGATAGCACCTGGTGGGGTTGGCAGCCTGGGCCATGCTTTAAATCACCTGTTATAGATGCTATGGGGTGGGAATTCTGCAAAGTCCAATCCTATGGTTGCCTCTCTGTCTGCTGAGAAAGAAAGACTGAAAGCCAGTTGACTGCAGGAATGACAAATAGTACACCTTTCTTTTTAAGGCAAATACCAGTTAAAGCAATGATCCTAAACCTTCCTCATGCTGAGACCCTTTAATACACTTCCTTAGACTGTGCTGACCCCAAGCTATAAAATGAATCTCTCATTGTTACTTCATGATTGCAATTTCCCTGTTGTTATGACTTATAATATCATTATCTGATACGTAGAATATCTGATATGTGACTCCTGTGACAGAGGGTTGCTACCAACAGGTTGAGAACCTGTTAACTGAGTTAAAGGAAAGAGTTCAGGATTTGTTTGATAAAGAACTAAGAGGAGTGGACAATCTAAAATCCACTCTTTGCCTTTGATGTTTGTTTTCCCTAGCACAAACCGTGTTTTCCCTAAAAGCTGCCATCAACTCCTAAACATGGGGGTAGACTTTCTTTTTACTTATGATCTGAAATAAACCCAATTAGATGGGATTTACAAAAAGAACTATAACGTCCAATTAAAGAACCCTGAACTGTGAGGCTAGATAGAAAAACAATTGCTAACAATTGCTACGCTGAAATGTCAGCTCTTCTTGCTTTTGAACTGTGACTTCCCCTTCCTGCTCTGCTCAGGAGGAATGGCCCTTGAGCTGCATTTAAGATGGGCTCTCGTTCCAGGAGCTTACACTACACTCCTCAGAAACTGTAAACAAGCCTCTCCCTTTTTTAGGTCTTCTATGCACTGTTCCCAAACTGACCACATCTGCCTAAGCAGAATTGAATGTGAACTTCTCTTGCTACAACTGACTTCAACATGCACAGCAAATATGATGGATATTCTCTCCTGTGTGAGTGCCAGATGCAGACCAGATGTGTGTGTACTGAAGCCCGTTGGCCTATTGTGGACTGTCTGGACACTTAAACTATAGACAGTCTCTGCTTTAGGAGCGCTTTGAGGCAATTTACTGAAAACTGGAATTACCAAATGTGACTGTTGTCACTTGAAAACAACCACACTGTGGCACGTCATCGCTGCTTCTTCATCTCCCCGTCTGTGAATGGATGCACCCCTGACACCCCTGAACAGACTGGACCATGCACCCACACGTCAGAGGCTCCAGGAAGCCCTACCCCTTCCTGGAGTGAACACCATCCTGCCTCTGTTGAACCTCTCCTTCGTTTTCCACACAGTCGGACTTTTCCTATAAACAGGCCCTCTTCTCTCCTCTAGAATGCCATGTCTTCAGCAAGTCAGGCCACTTCTTAGCTGAGGATTTCGCCTTGTATTTCTTATTAGGAACAGAGTTTCGTGGGCAGGTATGCTATACCCCTGTAAATCACGCACAAACTTTCTAAAAATGTCTGCATTGGATCCAGCATCTAAACCAGAATACACACACACACACACACACACACACACACACACACACACACACACACACAAACTGACTTTTCTGATTTTCTATAGCCTGTGAGCTTATATTAATATTGGAATTATAGTAACTTGGAAGAAAAAAGGGTGCTTCCAAAATTTAAAAAAATTATTTTGCTAGCCTTTTATAGGTTTGTTAGTCTGCAACCTAGACAACTCCCCCTTCTCCCTTCCACAGATCAGAAAGGTCTCTCTTCCCCTGCAAAAACTGAATTTCCTGCATCTATGCCTACTCTGCACCACAGCTCCCCTGAACTGACCTTTGAACCCCCTAGACGCTGTCTCTGTAGATTTGCAGGCAGAATGAGTCAACCCACATTGCATGTTTCCTGCCTGCCTTTCTGGGCCCTCACTCTTTCCTTCCGTTTTCTGTATCCTCTCCCTTACTGCACTCTCTTACCGTGGCTTTAAGCTCTCCTCTCCTTCCCACACAACTGACATGGTGGTATCCACAGTTTGCTCAGTGAGACCTCTCCTAAGCTGAGGGCTGCTTTTTTTTTATTTTGCCAAATGGATCTTTATCAAACCCCTCCTCATCAACTTGGTTGCTTTTTGATTGACTAAGAGCTATTTTTGGCTTTCCATTACACAGCCACAGAGCCCTGAGAATTCTACATTCAATATTTTTCTAAATCTCTTAGAGGTTCTCAAGTAAACCACGTCATTCTCTGTAGACAGCAAGTATCTTCTAATTGGCATGGCAATTTACCTGCTGGAGTACTAAAGATACAGATCACACTGTGGATAGGTCTGCCTTCCCACAGTCTTTTGATTATTCTTTATCTAGAGTAGAAAAACTGGTGGGCCAGGGGATGGGTCACTGTGGTGAATGTCCCCAGCTCAGTCCATGCCTTCTGAAATACCTGTCTGGTCTGTTTACATGCTTGGTGCACAGGGCTGCAGGGCTGGCATGGAGAACTAGAGAGCTATCATTCAGTAGACCCAAGAGCTCTGCCTTGGCTAGGATAGATAGGATATCCTGGTCAGGGTTAATCTAATGAATGAAGTAATAAAAGGCAAAAGTCATCATTTAAAAAGGAGCAACTCATGTAAGGGTAGGGACTACCTCTATGAATGATTCTCTCTACAGCTTCTCAAAAAAAAATAAATAAGACATCAGTGAGGGTCACAGAGGAGACCCACAGACAACCCATCATCTACCTCACCCACAGTATGTCCATGAATGTAGCTGAAAGCCATCTGGCCTTTTCTGACTTCACCTGGTGGAGGGGCAACAGGAAAAGATTCAAAGGCAGAGGGGGAGGTCAGACAGACGCAGAGAGACAAAGAGAGGGAAGAGAGAGGAGAGGGGAGAGACAGAGACAGATTGACAGCAAGAGAGAGAGAGAGAGAGAGAGAGAGAGAGAGAGAGAGAGAGAGAGAGAGAGAGAGATCCCTCTGCAATCACCGCCTTACCTGCCCAGGCTTAGCTGACGCTGACTGACAATGTGGAATGATAAAAACAAATTAATAAAACTTGAAAGAGTGGAGTCAGACTGAAATGGGGATATAAAATGTAGTTCAAAAAAATCAACTGACCAAGCATACTTTGATCAATGCCTCAGGTTCTTAACAGCATGCTTCTGGAACAGGATTCTGTCTAATGCAGGGAGTGTCATTATCTCGAGAAAACTAGCTAAGAACTAGCTCCTTATAAATTTGTATAAAGAAATCTAAATTTCATACAGTTTCTCCTGGGGAAATATGAAGAAATCCTCTCTATAGGAGGGAATATTTCGATTCAGAAGAAATAACTACATAACACCAAGCCATTAGAACTGAGTACAACCACCCCCTAAGTGCTGCTTCTCACTATAATTTACTCTCATATTTTTGGTCTCAAGAATCTTACTTTTAAAATGTGCACATGCAAAGAGAAGGTGAGTACTTGGGGAACTGGTTGGGAAGAAGATTGTCAACAGTGTAGGAAAGGGATAAAAGACCATGAAACTATTGTGTGCTCATGAAGACCACACATTACATATATGTATGTAAAAAAATAAAAAGGAAACAATTAACAGTGTTAATAAAAAATAAAAAGGAAACAATTAACAGAATAAGTAGGGAAATCAAATATACTGAACACCTCCCATATTTGTGAAATAATGTAGAATTGCACGATCTGTTTGATTTGTAACAAAATGTAGCAAATCAATTTAAAAAATGAAAGACAAAATTTTATTTTATATTGTATTTTATATTGTTGTTTATATTTTATACTTGGCTATCAAAATAGAATGGGGTATTGAAAAATTATTGAACTCTTTTATAATTATTTTGCCTATGTCTGAATAAATCTATTCAATTATCAAAAGATTGTTATCAACATTTGCCTTAGTGAAAAAATTTAAAACATCTGTGTATAAAGGGAGACACTAGAGGAGGAAAAGTTTAAATGGGGATGGGAAGGGGAGGAGGGAAGGGGTGGACAGGGGAGGTCAACAAAATCTAAGGATACATATAAAAGCCGTATAGAAATATATTACTTTATAAGTATACAATAAGAATATCCTTTAAAAAGGGGATCTCGAGCAGAAATATGCTGCATGGTGGTTAAGTCTGCTCTCAGATGTCACATGTTTGCAAACACACCAGTGCTGGGTGTGGAATACCTTCCTACAAGTTGTTGCCCATGTAGACCCTGGAGACTTCGAAACAAAACCATCTATTGTCACTACTCTGAATTACCCACAAGAACTATGCTAAGACATTACTACTGAAGACAACACATTCTGGATTTAGAGCAAAGAGATAACAAGCTGAAATTGAGCTGAATTTTTTCTCTGCTGGCTCATGTTCATAAAGCCCAGGAGGTGTCATGCAGGCTGATGGGGAAGAACACTCATCAGCCATCCCTCCCCAATATAAACCCTGTTTGCAGTCATACAGATCTACCTGGCATAACAGGACTGACATTGCACTAGTGGCATGAATGTTCTGGGGGTTAACTAAGAGCTTCTTGATTGGATTTTAAGCCTCCTTCATAGGAGGGAAATTCATAAAACCTATGACTATGTATACTACAGGCCCTGTGCAGGTTGTCTATGATTGATGTTTTGCTAAGTGAACATATAGTTAAGTTGACTTCTAAACATTTATATTTATACCCACAGACTAGGACAACTTTCTCTACCTTGCTCAAGAAGTTTCTTTCAGCAATGGGTGACAGTCACAGCGGGGCCCCTTAACTGGTCAAAATATATGACAGCTGAATGCTTGTCCTAAATAGAAAATCTATGACCCACCTCCCCCACACCCCTACCTCTTAAACGCAGGGAACATCCTGGGAAATGGAATAGAAGAGCTGTGGCAAACTACAGGATCGGGAGGAGTGTGACACATTGTTGTCTTCTGAACATGGCATGGCCGATGTAGTCAAGAGCATATAACATCAGTGATGACCTACAATGGGTCCCTGAAACAAAAATAAAAGCAAATCTATACAGACTAAGCAAGTTGTGTTTAAGAGTTTAGGAATATGTATGTATATGTATGTATGATGGATATATGTCAGTTTGTATGTATGTATGTGTGTTTATACATATATTTGTGTATATGTACCCATATGTATACACATATATACATGTATATGTGTACATATACGCATGCACATATCTATGTATACATATATGCATATTATAATAAAAAATGAAAAAAAGAGGCCACATATTTGAAAAAGAGCAAGAAGGGGTGTATGGGAGGGTTTGGAGAGAGGAAAGAGAATGAGGAAATGATGTAATTATAATTTCAAAAAAGAAGCAGTATTTTTAAAATCTTTAAGAGAAGAAAGAAAGGGGGGGGAGGGACCTGAGGTTGGTGGGAGTAGAAAAGAATGAGAGAAGACAATGAAAGTGAATGTAATTACCTTGCATGTATACAAGTATGTAATTGTCAATTAAAAAATCTATAGGATGTGTTAGTGGCTTTTACTTCTCATTAGAATACATAAAAGTTTTAGATGTTAGAGGGCTCATAGTACACTTGAAGTAGTTCATTACTTTTTTAAAGAGTTATTTATTTTATGTATATGAGTACACTTAGCTGTCTTCAGACACATCAGAAGAGGGCATCAGTTTCCCTTACAGATGGTTGTGAGTCACCATGTAGTTGCCTGGGAACTGAACTCAGGACCTCTGAAAGAGCAGGAGGTGCTCTTAACCACTGAGCCATCTCTCCAGCCCCCAGTACATTACTTTTTATTTAATTTTAAATGGCTGTTCTCAAAGTGATTTCTACCCCTTCACTCTTAACACAGTGAAAGTATAAGAAATGCTGCTGTGCTATTCTCGATAAGATGTATTATTAACATCTGTAAAGCTGAGAGGGAAAGTGGTTTGGGAGAAATTTCATTTCTTCTAGCACTTTTGCCTAGGGTCTTTGGAAAAGCTTCTTCTGTCTCATGTATCAGGGAATTTCCTGACATGCCAGTTAGAATTGGAGGTCGCAGTTCTCTTCCTCTCTCCTCTTTTCTTTTCCTTACATTTCAGCCATAAGCTTGTCAGAAACAATCTGGTTATAGGTGATGAGAGACTTCATTTTAAAAGATCACTATAATGCAGGGAGAAGGCAATTCTGTACAGAAAAATCTGAAACATAAGACCTTGGGAAGTCTGAAAATAAGAAAAAATTTAGACGATACTAAGTTCAATGGATATTTTTCCTTGCATATACTAAAACCATAAAAATACATGATACAAGAATATGTCTATGTGATAAAATGGCAGCCTTTTAAAGAAAGTACTGCCAATTTTCATGCCATAGATTTATCATGCTAAGTGAAATACATGAAACACAGTAAGAGAAATGTCCCACACTGTCAATTATAGGCAAATTCTAAAATAAGTCAAACTCCTAAAAGCACAGGTTGAGTTGAGTCACAGGGACATAAGCAAGAGGAAGTGGAGGAGGCTGATCAAAGAGTACTGTATTTCAGCCAGAGAGGAGAACCTCATTTGAGTGTCCTTTCATCTAGTATGGTGACTCTATTGATATCATGTATTTCAAAATTACTGGAAGTCTAGATTACAAATGTTCTCAATACAAAAATGATAAAGGGAAAATGATATGACATTGTCTTGATTTAATAATTAATATCACATTTTGGCATGCATTAAGACACCACATCAAACCCCCTACATGTATATAACTAATACTTGTCAGTTACAAAGAAAAATTATAACACTTCTTATTTACCTACAAGGAATGGACATGTTCCTGAAACAAGAAAATGCATCTCTCTTTGTCTTGGTCAGGGTTTCTCTTGCTACAATGAAACACCATGACCAAGTAGCAAGTTGGAGAGGAAAGTATTTATTCAACTCACACTTCCACAGCTATGTTCATCAGCAAAGGAAGTCAGGACAGGAACTCACACAGGGCGGGAACCTGGAGGCAGGAGCTGATGCAGAGGCCATGGAGGGTGCTGCTTACTGGATTGCTTTCCCTGGCTCTCTCAGCATGCCTTGTTATAGACCCCAAAACTACCAACCCATAGATGGCACCACTTACCATCCTCCCTTGATTGCTAATTGATAAAATGCCTTATAGCTGGATCTCATGGAGGTATTTCCTCAACAGAGCCTCCTTTCTCTGTGATAACTCCAGCTTGTGTTAAGTTGGCACACAAAACCAGTACACTCTCCCACGGGATTGAGCTAACACAGTATTGAGCGCAGTATCACCAGGAAAAAACCAATACACATAAATAACCCTTTATTAGCCAAAATATTATTTCATTCAGATGGGAGAGACAGAAATGACCACTGGCTGTCAGAAACCAGAAATATAGAAAAATTGACATAAAAGAATATTCACAACTTCCAAATGTCCAACATTCATCCAAAGAACAAACAGGATTCATATTTGTGTTTAAAAGTGGACGCCAAATAGTGCAGTCCTGATAAAGGTGGTATTAAACAATGGGGCCTTAGCAACTTAGAATTTCAGACCAGGTCCAAGATTTCCTAATGAAAGAAAGTGACTCCTCCTTCAATGAGGCAGTTGGAATGACGGGGACATCCCACAATGGAGGCATTGGTTACTAGTCATACCCTATACCTTGACTGATTCACATAGACCAGCATGCAATATATAAGACACACTCTGCTTTCTAACAACCCTGTCATTGTTGCTCTGGGCCTCTTCTCAGCTCTCTGCACCCTAACGTGAGCCTGCAGACACTCCCAATGCCGCCATGCCATTGCAAGGTATCACCTTCACCAGGACTCTGCTATTTGCTATCCTCTTTTAAATATGAACAAGAATCTTGTTCATTCTTTTGTTGAGTGTTAGACATTTGGAAGTTGCCAACATTGTTTTATGTGCAGTAGTTCTTACAATGTCCATTCTCTGTTGAAGTCAGGATATCAGGTACAAGCGAAGCACAGGATGAGCCAGACTTCTTGGAAATGTCTGTGCTAATGAAGCTGTAATGTGAGCTATCTAATTCCTCTGAGTCATTATTTTTTAAGACATTAATAATGTTAATAACTCAAATCCATTGATTACAAATCACACATCAGCCCAAGATATATATGGAAGTACTTTTAATCAGTGAGGTGTACATTCAAACTTTATACCTGTTATTGACACATCTCTCTAGCCCTGCATTCATACCAAGGACCACAGGGTAGAAAACACATGGCAGATAATGACAGCAAGTTACCTACCAGTCTTTCCCAGCTTCCCTTTATGGGCAAAGGAACTGCAAAGCTAACCAAAGAGTGAAGCTGAGGATTATCTGCTTCTATTGTAAGGTTTTGTACACTTTATTTTCCTTGTCATTCTCAATCAGTTAAACAATTTCTAGAAAAATTTCTAAATCTCTGACATCTCAGTGAGGGCCTTCAAGCTGAAACACCAACCATGAAAACTGGTTTTCAATTTCCACAACACTGACACATCAGAGATAAACAGAGAAGCTCTGTAAAGCGAGAATTGCTGGGAAGTGAGAGGAGCTACAGGTGGTGGGAGATGCTCCAACCTTTCGCTTTTCTCACACCCAATGATGAACTCCCAGTGTTTGCTGTATGGACTCATTATGTAATGGCTTGAGTGAGGGAGAAATGGGGGCAGTAGAAGGAGACAAACCTAGGAATTGACAAATGAAGAGTTCATGTGGCAAATCATAGGACTGTCTGTTAGTGCTTTTTGATTGACTTTGTCAGAACCTGGCTTTATATGCTGCTAAAGGCACTGTGAGATACAAACAAATGTTTCCTGATTCCATGGTGTCTTAATTGGTATTTTACTGTTGTGAACAGACACCATGACCAAGGCAAGTCTTATAAAGGACAACATGTAATTGGGGCTAGCTTACCAGTTCAGAGATTCAGTCCATTATCATCAAGGCAGGAACATGGCAGCATCCTAGGCAGGCATAGTGCAGGAGGAGCTGAGAGTTCTACCTCTTCGTCTGAAGGCTATTAGTGGGAGACTGATTTTTGGGCAGTTAGAATAGGGTCTTAAAACCCATACCTACAGTTACACACCTACTCCAACAAGGCCACATCTCTAAATAGTGCCAGTCCCTTGGCCAAGCATACTCAAACCATGACACATGGCTTTACGTCTATTTGTTGTAATAGTCCATACAAGAGAAAATACTACTGTTAGACCTTTGATCTCTATGATCAGAATTCACTGCTCACTGGTTCCAAGATCAATTACAGCCAAAATGTTGTACTCATTATTGACCCAGTATTTATGATTTGTTTTTAAATAACAGTAGGGTTGTTTTTTTCTAAAATGAGTATAGAAACAGAATTTCAGCATTAGGTAAGATTTTGAGATTATAGATCACCTCTGGTACTTTACAGGCTTAAAAACTGAAATTATCCCTGGAGATTGCAATTGGCTGGTAAAGTGCTTGCATAGCATACACAAAACCTAAGCTATAATCCCCAGCATGACGTAATATACTGGGCATTGTGATGCATGTCTGTAATTCCAGTGCTCAGGAGATAGAGGCAGAATGATCAGAAATTCAAGGCCATCCTCAGCTACAAATGTGAGGAAGAGACAATCCTGGGTTGCATGAGCCTCTATCTCACAAAAAAATAAAAGAAAGAAATATTAAATCAAGAGTAGAATAAAGAGTAGTAGGGACCAAACGATGATTTCACTGGTGTGTGTATGTGTGTATATGTGAGTGAGTATGTATCTCTATCTCTCTCTCTCACTGTCTCTCTGTGCATGTGTGTATGTGTGTGTGTGTATGTGTGTTTTCTCTTCCCTATAAGAAAACTGAAAACTATGTGCCTATTATAATCTAGGAAGAGGTACAAAGATGATATTCTAAACATTATCAATTGGTATGGGACAAGCATTGGTAAGAGTAGATTCCAGATGTTCCCATGTCCATCTATACTAATGAAGAGGGCTAGTGGGAACAAGATACAGGATAGTCAGGGATGGTACCTAGGAAACATATGGCAGCTGCCTAACAATTGATCAACATGCAGGTATTTTTGGTTCTATATTGATGATACTGCCATAGAATCAGGTCAGCCCAGCTCAGAAGGGAAGAGACAGAATCCCGAACAAAACACCAATGGCTTATGCTCTAAGATCAAGAATCGACAAATGGGATCTCATAAAACTGCAAAGCTTCTGTAAGGCAAAGGACACTGTGGTTAGGACAAAACGGCAACCAACAGATTGGGAAAAGATCTTTACCAATCCTACAACAGATAAAGGCCTTATATCCAAAATATACAAAG
This sequence comes from Rattus rattus, assembly GCF_011064425.1. Lineage (NCBI taxonomy): Eukaryota > Metazoa > Chordata > Mammalia > Rodentia > Muridae > Rattus > Rattus rattus. The sequence continues at coordinate 153,833,313 of NC_046156.1, read as the reverse complement.
AACTCAAGAAATTAGACCGCAGGGAGACAAATAACCCTATTAAAAAATGGGGTTCAGAGCTAAACAAAGAATTCACAGCTGAGGAATGCCAAATGGCTGAGAAACACCTAAAGAAATGTTCAACATCTTTAGTCATCAGGAAATGCAAATCAAAACAACCCTGAGATTTCACCTCACACCAGTGAGAATGGCTAAGATCAAAAACTCAGGTGACAGCAAACGGCTGGCAAGGATGTGGAGAAAGAGGAACACTCCTCCATTGTTGGGTGGGATTGCAGACTGGTACAACCATTCTGGAAGTCAGTCTGCAGGTTCCTCAGAAAATTGGACATTGAACTACCTGAGGACCCAGCTATACCTCTCGTGGGCATATACCCAAAAGATGCCCCAACATATAAAAAAGACACATGCTCCACTATGTTCATCGCAGCCTTATTTATAATAGCCAGAAGCTGGAAAGAACCCAGATGCCCTTCAACAGAGGAATGGATACAGAATGTGTGGTACATCTACACAATGGAATATTACTCAGCTATCAAAAACAATGACTTTATGAAATTCATAGGCAAGTGGATGGAACTGGAAAATATTATCCTGAGTGAGATAACCAATCACAGAAAAACACACTTGGTATGCACTCATGGATAAGTGGCTATTAGCCCAAATGCTTCAATTACCCTAGATGCCTAGAACAAATGAAACTCAAGACGGATGATCAAAATGTGAATGCTTCACTCCTTCTTTAAAAGGGGGAACATGAATACCCTTGGCAGGGAATAGAGAAGCAAAGATTAAAACAGAGACAGAAGGAACACCCATTCAGGGCCTGCCCCACATGTGGCCCATACATACACAGCCACCAAACTAGATAAGATGGATGAAGCAAAGAAGTGCAGGCGGACAGGAACCGGATGTAGATCTCTCCTGAGTGACACAGCCAGAATATAGCAAATACATAGGCGAATGCCAGCAGCAAACCACTGAACTGAGAACAGGATCCCTGTTGAAGGAATCAGAGAAAGAACTGAAAGAGAGGAAGGTGCTCGAGACCCCATATGTACAACAATGCCAAGCAACCAGAGCTTCCAGGGACTAAGCCACTACCCAAAGACCATACATGGACTGACCCTGGCTCCAACCTCATAGGTAGCAATGAATATCCTAGTAAGAGCACCAGTGGAAGGGGAAGCCCTGGGTCCTGCCAAAACTGAACCCCCAGTGAACGTGATTGTTGGGGGGAGGGGAACATCCACCGAGAAGGGGAGGGGGAGGGGTTAGGGGAATGTTGGCCCAGAAACCCGGGAAGGGGAATAACAATTGAAATGTAAATAAGAAGTACTCAAGTTAATAAAGATGGAAAAAAAAAAAGAAAATGCATTCAGCCAGCCACAGATTTGATCTTCTCCTGGGCTCATGTAGCTTATGTGCAATGTTACAATCTCTTATGATGGTATAGGCTATTTTTGAGCACATTTAATATGGGATATACTATGTTATGATGTTGGGAAAGCCAGGTAAATTAAATGTGTTTAAGTGTGTGGTGATTTCAGCAAACAATGGGACATAACTGCATTGTAACATTGAACAGCAGCTCTCAAGGTCATGACTCTTTGGATTGGAGCCTACTGAGATAACAGTGCCCTTTCCCATGGTTAGACAGCTATATAAGAGATACCATGACCCAAGAAAACTCCAGGAAACAGCACAGAAGACAATTGGCCTTGTTGGAATGTGCAGATGAAATCTTTAATGTCCTGCAAATGGATCAATGAGCTTCCACTGATACCTGGTTTTCTCAAACATTTCTTCTAGCATGGCTGAAAATGCATTTGACTGAGTTCCTTATCTCCCACCTCAGCCTTGCAATGTGATGATGATGACACATCACCCAGGGACAGTCCCATATGATAACATCCTGGACTTGACATGCCATGAATAGAGTGCTTCAGTAACCTGACAATAATTGTTAGCTTTGGTATTTTCTATTCACCAAAGAATTTACTCTATTCCTGTGACTGCAAAATGTCTCTGACACTGGGTATAGTGTTGCTCATGAGGGATTCTCTTAATGTATACACCTATCACTTCTACACCTGACATCCAAGTAGAGATCTGAAAACATAACGGTGATATGCTATGTTCTTTCCCTTTTCTTCTAAACTTGAAAGAGCTGACTCTAGCATTAGTGTTCCACAAGAAGAGAAATGCTCCTCAGTTTGTACTGAGATTTTTAAATGCCATTACACAAATTCCAATGATCTAGGTCCAGAGAGAGCAAGGTTAGTTAAATAACATAATTTGTTATTATTGAATGACCTGGACTCTTGGCACACTGCTTTGAAGGTAAACATAGCCTGGACTCTTCCTTCCAAAAGAACCAGTTATCCACACAGCACACAGATTCCTTTGTGTTGTAGCCCTACAAAACATATATATATATATATATATATATATATATATATATATATTCACAACGTAACTTCTAGACTTTCAGAACATGACTTTATTTGAAATCATTTTATAGATGTAATATTAAAAAGGTCATCATCATTGATAATCATGGCAGAACTCAAATTCCATGATGAGGGGCCTTTAAAACAGAAAGTGTGGTGTGGAAAAGACACCACAGGAAAGAGATTCAGGCTGCAGGGGAAGATGTGTTGGGTCATAATTCAAAGAATGCCATCAGTAACTTAACTTGGAGGGATAAACAAATTTCCCTCTCTAGTGCCTCTGGATGGCCACAACACCATCTTGACTTGAGACTTCTAGTATATAAAATGGGAAAGAGTACATTACTCTTGTTTTAAACCACAGGGTATGTTTCCTAATACATCACAGCATCCAAGAAAACTTCAAGAACTGTGTTCCTGCTGCTGTCCCTATTAATATCTATATAGATATGATGTCCCCCATATTCATGGAATTTAATAGAATGTGTGGTTAGCATAATTGCATTTGGAAGTAACTCCTATCCCTACATTATGATTGTGAATTCTCCAACCCCCTTCACTTTTATTTGAGCTCTATGAGAAAAGAGCTTGTCTGTTGATTCCCATTGAAGTAGACAGATGTATGATCTTATATATTTTCAGATTCAGAAAATAATTTTTGGATGAACATCTTTGTTTCCCAGATTTAAAGAGAATAAAAACTCAGGCTGAAAACAATATTTGGTGACCACCACGGTCACATGGAAGTTGCTATTCGCAGAAATGAAGCTATTTATTTTTGCAAAATGAATACTGTATCCTAATTAAATGCACACTCCCATTCCTAACCCAGATTAATTGAGAAGATTCAAGTTATGCTTTATGAGATCATTTCAAGGTGTACAGGGAAAGTCTAGATTGCATCCAGTACATGAGACAGTACCTCAGAAATACTCAATTAATGCCTTATTCCACAGAAATGGACTACATATCTCAATCAAATAATATACATTTAATAGTTCTCTGTGTGTATGCATTATTTTCATTCACTGATGCTCTGGAAATTGCTATTTGGTCTATTCTAAATCAAGGTAACTCAGAAAGGCACAAAGTATCGTGAAGAGAAGGAAATTAATTTTTCTAAGAAAACAAGATTTTACTGAACTCACAGGGTATTTAGCTTCAGTTCTGTAGTTATTGTAGTCTCTCTCTCTCTCTCTCTCTCTCTCTCTCTCTGTGTGTGTGTGTGTGTGTGTGTGTACACAACCATGTGGCTTGGTCAATTACTTGAAATATCACTGTGTCTCTTGCTCTCCCATATCTGCCTCCAGAGCATCCACCAAAGGTCCTTCCATGAAGAAGAGACTGAATTACATGGTTCAGGAAAGTTTTCGGGTTATTGTGAATCCTCTCATCTAGAGATGACACAATCTTCATCTTCCACTATATAAGGTGGACTTGATATAGAGACAAGGAAAGTAGCAAGTAGCCATGGCCATTCATGGGAAACATTTCTGCTGTAAATTTTCCATTTCTGTCAGCATTCTCAAAGGAAGCCTTCCTCTTCCAGGGTTACAAAGTTAGATGCAGCTGCTTGACTTGGGAAGCCACTTGGCTCATTTGAGGTGTCCCTCAAGAACAAATTGAAATTCTCTGCGTTTGTCAGCATAGTCCAAAGTGTAATTCATTTAAACCCAGCCTTTTGTCATTGGAAACCTCAACTGGTCCATTCTGTGCGCTTCATAGCCCCATGTGTTTTTACTCATTTTTGGTTTCTTGTGCAAGTAAGTTTTGCAATTAGATTTATCATTTTGTAAACTTGAGTTCTGCCAATGTCAGAGACCAAGGTTTCCAGCTATGGTTTGAATCCATTGCTACAAGAACTTAGGGAGAATGAAAGAGTTTTATGTATGGTTATTTTTATATTCATTCTTAACTCCTGAATGTTGAAGTTTTGTCACTTCTGGGGCTAAGACAGGGGAGCCATTTGGATTTGGGATTTCTTCCCTCCCTCATCCCCCCTTTTGGATTTCATCTTCCTATACTTTTGCTTCAGGATTTTTCTTAATTCGATTTATCACTTTTCCTTAAAGAGTAGCTCTGCCTTCATCTCATAATAGTAGAAAACAGTTTGGTAGTGATAGGAATTAAGAAGGTATTTGTTGAAAGAATGATGGTCTCTGGAGAGGCTGCAAAGTTTACACACCATATACAGTGTGGCTACATGTTTCTATTTCTCATATCAGTCCTACTCAGTGGACATAACAAATGCTTCATCCCGTTGTTACCATAGGTGTGAGTATTGATCTTTACAAATAAGAATGTTTTGCTAGGCCAATAAGTCTAGATGTGCAATAGGAAACAATAAGGGATTTGGATGCAAGATTTGGCTTCTCAGCTTTAAGATAACGTCAGCCCCAGTAAGCAGACAGAACTGCACAGGAAATTATGGTATGCTTGTACAACTGAAGTATCAGTTTAAATCAATTCTAGAGAGTTTTTTTCCTTTAAGTTTTTCTGGGTACTAAATACTTGTTCAACTCAGATAAGGAAAGAAAGAAAAAAAGGAAGGAAGAATTTATATATTACTTTTGTCAACCTGATTGCACTGAAATTAGAAAATAAAAGCTGTATTTATTTAAGGTGTGCACAATTGTATGGGAAAACATGCAGTTTTTTTCCATCTGAATTTGGGTCTGGTCACTTAATTGTAATGTTGACCTTATTAAAGGTTTTACAGGGAATGTGCATCATGTAGCAAATCTTGAACTCATCCTCCACTTCTTGTGTTTTGAAAACTATTACCTGAAGTCCCATAATTCTTCTTGCCTTGGTGCTTCACGTGTCTACTCAAAGACCCTCCAGGGAGAACACCAGGACTTTGGAGGCACTTGGAATGGACTAAGATAGGACTCTTAGGGAAAATGAGTTGTGCTGTTTTCTGAGGGTTTCTGTGTTTTACAGAGTATGTATACAACAATCTAAAAGCAGACTTCGAATATACTGAGCTGATTCTGAAGATTATTTTGGAAGGTGAAAGGCTTTGGGATAAACTGGGAGGGCTCTGCCTAACTAACTCTTCCATAATTCAGTCTTAATATGCACTTTGTGTTGCTTACAAATTAGGAGATCTTCAGCTACATCTCCAGGAAACATAGCATGGGTGCAGCAGTATCTGGCCTCCTACCTAGAATCTCCTAGACACCTTTGCAAGTAATCACAGTGTTATACAGCTCACCATGCTGACATCCCAGACATCCTCCCCAAGCTCAGTTCTGTCTCCTTCTCTTCATCTTTCTCCTTCTCTCTCCCTTCTCTTTCTCCACCTACCCCCTTTGTCACCCTCTTCCTCATTCCATTTTTCTCTTTTCCTTTATTTTCTCTCCTTTCCTACTATGTCCCCATCATCTCATCAATGTCCTCCTGCCATCTCCTATTCCTCTCCTTCCTCCTCTCATCTCCGAAAGATCTAATTCCCAATTTTCATGACACTGAGGAAGATTTTGTTAAGCTAAGGATGATCTGAGGATAATTTAAATGTACCACTACACAGCATCCAACATGGAGACACAGTAAAATGCCACATGTGTCTATCCTAGGGAAAGATAAGAATTCTGAACATATTCAGAATGGGCTTTTCAACTTGAGTAATACTGAGGAAAAGCTTATGTCAAACCATAGTAAACCAGGGACAAATTCTACTGCATAGCCAAATGATTTGCTCAAGAAAGACATATTTGCTTGAGTTTCTGAAATTTTAGGCTCATTTTAGCTTTTCCACTGCTGATACCACATTGGTCCCTGAGCACAGTTTAAGAAAGTTATCTTCCCCAGAAGTACAATAATAAAATGGACTCTCTTAGTTTCCCAAGTCCCCAGCACTCATCGCAAATACTTCTTATGTTAGGACAATGACTCTGCTAATAATCAAGGACCTTTTCAAGGTCAGAACTGCTGAATCATATCCCAGTTTGTGGCCCAGATCTAAGACTTTCTTTTAGCTGTGAGAAGCTCAGACAAAGCTCTTGTTATGGTGTTTGCTTTAAAGCCATTTGCTGAGGGTTATCAATAACAAGTTATCATTGGCTCATTTAGTAAAAGTATAGTTTTCTAAATATAGTACAGGTAAGCCTTTGAGAGGCAGTAGCTATCTCTTTTCCTCTGATAAGTCTTAATAGAGTTAGCCAGCATGATATGTGGCCAGAGCTGCTGACTATCTCAGGAAGCCAGGTGACCTTGTGTGCAAACTGTGCAAGCTTCCTCTACAAGCATTCTCTTGCACCAAGAGAATTACTCAGCACCAAATTTGCAGATTGCTCACAAGATGGGTCAGCCAAGGTTCAAATATCTTCTCTCCCAGGGAAGCTTTCTCTTCCTCGGAAATACCTTCAGCTTGTGGTGCGTCATTACTTCCTGTGTAGATAATATGCCCTTACCTATCTCCTGTCTCTGTGTCAGCCATGTGTCTGATGGACATTACAGACTCAGGGTGACAATCTAAGATAAGAGAGTTAAAAATAACACGCCAGCATCCTCCTTTGTTATTAGTATACACAGACACTTGAGAGTCACAGGACAGTATTCAAACACTGAAATAATCTTTTCCCCCAAATGCTTTTATTTTATAAAGACTGAGTTAATTTATTTTTAAAATATTTATTTTTATTTCATGTATATGAGCATGTTGTGCACTGTGAGCATGCCTGGTACCTTCCAATACCAGAAGAAGGTGCTGTATTCCCTGGAGCTGGAGGAAAAGCTGTGTGTGAACTGCCGTATGGGTACTAGGAAGCAAACCTAGGTTTCCCACAAGAGCAGCATGTGCTTTCAAACCCCAAGCCTTCTCTCAACTCTAGAGCTATTAACTTTTAGCATCACTGGATGATAATTTATGAACTTTACTGTACACAGCCATTGCTTCAGACTGTCCATGGATTTTTTAGTAGTCAGTGATAGAGATTGAGAATTGCTAAAGCCAAACCCTTTCTAGCATCTCAGAATCTAGCTGTGTCCTGACCGGAAGTCAGCAGGCTCTGCCTTCATGATTCTCAGCATTCAACTTTGGCTTCTTCTCCCTCTACTTGTTTATCTAACCCTATCTCACTAATGTACGGTCCCCACAGCAACAGTATAGGGGAGGTGACCAAACAGTGACCAAGCCAATGTCTAACCACTCTTTACCATTTCTCTTCTTCAAGTTATCGCATATAGAGTAGGCCATCTGCTACAGTCTTTCTTTCCACATTATAGGAAAATGGAGAAGGAGATTCTCTACATAAACACAGATTAAAGAAGCCAAAATCATATAAAAGAAACTTGTAATATCTCTCTCTACTCTCCTATGCTACAGAATTTTTTCATTAATTACTTTATTTAAATTTTATTTTAAATTTATTTTACCTTATTTTAAATTTTTTCACACAATATATTTTGATCATATTCTCCCCCTCCCCTAACCCCTCTGATTTTTTCCTACCTGAGTACACACTCAACTTCATATTTCTTCCTCTTCCTCTCAAAAAAGTTCCCAAATAAAAATCAAAACCGATAAACTAAGAAACAACAACAAAAACAATAATACAAAAGACAGCAAGAGAAAGGTGTGAAAAAAATGACTGCAGCTCATGCTGTATGGACCAGCTCCTCTTGGGTGGGAGCCTGCCCTGTAGTGTGGCTGATATATATACTCAGTGACACACTTGAGAAAACGTGTTTTCTCTTTCTCAGCATTTACCATTGCACATAGCTTCTTGTTCCCTGTAGGACACTGTATTTACTTCCCCTTCTCAGTTCTGGAACTTTGTCTGGCTTAAACCTGTGCAAGTCTTGAGTGTGCTATCATAGTGTCTGTGAGTTCATATGTCCTGTTGGGTCTGGAAGACACTGTCTCCTTTGAGTCCAGCTCCTCTGACTCTTACAGTCTCCTCTTCTGACTAGATCCCTGAGCCTTGAAGCAAGCAGTTCGATGACCATATCCCATTTAGGGCTAAGTGTTACAAAGTACCTCATATTCTCTGAACATTAGTTGTGGACTCCTTAGTACTTACCATATACTTCACAGAAACGATTCTGTGATGAGATTTGAGCAGTGCTCTAATTTATGGGTAGAGCAGGAAATCACTTTATTGGTATGCTTCATTTGCACAGTAATAGTTGTAGACTTTGCCCGAGGTTCTCTATCAATGTCAGGTATAGGTTCTGTCCCATATAGTGTATTTAAATTCAATCAAAAAGTGGTTGAATATCATATAACATTTATGTCACCACCTCACAAGTATATCTTGCAGGCAGATCATAATTGGAGGGTTTCAGTATTTATATCTAAATAGTATTGACTACTTTTCTCTTCCAATAGCATGCAAAGTAGCTTCCAGTAACATGAACGCTGGTCAGTCAGGATGAAGGTGCTGGTTAGACACCAGCTCAATTCCTCCATGTTTAATGATTCAACTAAGTTGTGTCTTCAGCAACACACCCTCCCTGTCAGCTAACATTGAACAATAAATAGCTTTGGCAATACCGTGTGATGTCTGAGGGGTCTATGGGGCTTATTTGGCCAATGACTAAACAACATATAACTAATTTTTGGCACTGGAGGTTTTACTTGGTGGCATAAGCTGTCTAAATGGGGCATTGACTCCCCTAATATTTGGTGACTCCATTAAGATTCTTTTCATAATACATACATTTTAGGAGGTTTCTAAAAGTAGTATGGCTTTTCAAAATAATTTTAGTGTTAATTATCAATCCCCACATTCCTTTCTTACTCTGTTCTTGCTTCCCCTCCCTGTTGAATCCTCTTCTGCTTTCCCATTTATCTCTTTAGGACACTATTCTCTGTTTTCCCCCTTCCTTGCATAATGCTACTTGGAGTGTGCTTGATTGTCTTGGTCTCCTTGCTGTGCATTATGGATTTTGTGCTTCCAAGATTTCTCTATGACTTTCAAATTGTAAAAGAGTATTCTTAACTTTATTTCTAACTTTTTTATTCACCAAGATATTGGCATACAGTCCAAGTAGGTAGGTTTTTGTAGGTTTTTATAAGCAAGGTATTATACTATATTCACTCTAGCAACATTCACAGGCTCAATGGAGTTCTTCCAAGTCATTTGAAGAATTATAACATTAACAAAATTGCTTGCAAATGCTTGTATTTTATTTTGGTCTCTATATCATAGGTGCCTGACATGTAAGAAGAGCAAATGGTGATGTTATTGGAGGTCATGTGACATCAAAGCAAAGTAGTGCCAAATGCATTTTCTCCTATATTCAGGATTTGTGGGGTTTGAGGATACCTCTGTGTTGGTATGGTCTTCCAGTTTCCTCCTTTGGTAAAGAATATGCAGTTGTATAATCACAGGATGAGATGGGCAAATGAAATTTGCAGAGTACTAATGCCCTATCACTGTCTTTGGTCAACAATGCATTCCTTCTGTTTGTCTCTCAAACAATAGGATCGCATGAAACCTCTCCAATATTCACAGCAGAAGAAACAGACATTAAACCATATGCTTGTGAGATTTTGTAAAAATCCTTGCTATTGAGTTACTTCCCTGGGGGATGGGAGGCTTTGTGACCTCAACCATAGAAATGAATCATATAGATCGAAACATATATCTTGGCAGAGAATAAACCTTGGGTTTCAGATACTTTGTTGAAGCGATGTCATCAACATTCCACTGCCTGCATTTTTAAAATTCCATTAATGAGTATATCTCAAATTATAACTAAGTATTATTTCAAATGCCCCCCTTTCCACAGAGAACTTTTTCTAGATATGAAAACAGAGCACTTATCTTTAAAATATTAAATGGATACAAAAGAAAATGAATCCTATAGCAGTCAGGAGTTGCTCCAGAGAAGTGTCATAAACAGAAGTTTCTTAGAGGAAGAGAGAAGGTGAAATGCTAAAAACCAAGAAGCATTGGAAAGGAGTGGGGACATCATCAGACAGGAAAACATAACAAGAAATTCACAGATATCACCTTTTTAAAATGTTGTTACTCAAAAGCTAAATGCAAGCTTAAATTACCGTATTTCACTGTCTTATTTGATGTAAAAATATGCATAAATATTTAGGTATAATTTTTCTACAAATATTAATAAACACCGATGAATATTCCATCCTCTCTCAGTCTGCTTAAAGACAGTGTGGACTCCAAACAGAGACTCTGATTTTATTATCAGCATATTTGATTCTATGCTTTATTTTTAGGCTCCATAGCTTTGCCAAGAATAAAAAACATATATATTTTGGAACCACACAAAATGTAATCCAAGAGGCATCGCTCTTAGAAATAAAAAGAGCTGTGTTTCATTCCAAGTAATAGATCATCTCTGAACACACTGTTTGACAGACAAGCCTACTGGGCATCAGGTATTAGTAAAAACAGCCTGCAGAGAAATCATGGAGGTGAAATGTTGAAATAGATCTGTCTGAAAGGCAATTGTAGAGCCAGCAGTTGATAAAAGAGACTCCTTATTTATGCACTAGCACTTTTCGAATGGGTGCTAGGGTGGTTTTCGTAGCTCAATCCGCATTGCATTGGTCTTGCACAGCATACAATCTTTGCTCTCAGTGTGTAAGTGCTTTTGGGTTTTTGTTTTGTTTTGTTTTTACTTCGGATGCATCCCTTTCTCAGTCCTAGAGCTCCTGGCAACTCACAGAATCCTTTGCATCACACTGGCTTTTATACTTTCCTCTCTCTCTTCCTCCTCCCCGCCCCAGACCAACATCTCCCCACCTACTCTTTGTATCCTTCAACACCCTTTGCTCGCACGCCAGTTCTCATTCTTGGAACCATCTCACAATTAATATACAACCTTGCCCACCCCCCAATCCCCTTTACAGAGTCTCTTGGGAAAAACAGTTCTGCAAAGCTTTCCAGGCCAACAGCCCTGCACTGCAGCTCTTCTTTGTAATAGTTTATACTGTTTGGCTGAAATGGTCAGGGAGGCATGAATAATGCTTTTTCCTCTCATGCCCTAGGAACATTTAAGGTGCCGTGTAATTCATGCAAAATTACCATGGGAGAATTCTCTCTCCTGAGCTGTTTTGTCCTGTTACCCCTGGGGACGTGTCAGTCCTAAGAATGGCCCTATAACCACACAATTCCACCATCAATCCCCCCTTTAGAAATACCTGCTTTATTGACTTTTCTAAAACTAGAAGGCTTTTATTATTTTTCCTCTCAAGTAAAATACTCAAGCACAAAGGTTAATGGTAGGCGCTTCTCATTGATTTCGTAGGGCTTGTGTCTGAGACAGATGAACGGCAGAGGGCATGGGCAGTAGTGAGAGGACTTTATATCTGGCCCTTTATTCCAAGATTTAAATCTGAGAATTTGGTCTTCTGAATTTTGGTCTTATAAATCTTTTTTTAAATGAAGCTGGATTCACCCCCTATTGGTAATTATCAAGCATCTCTTCCCTTTGTCAGAAAGGCTCTGGGGAGAATCAAATGAAAAGCAGAAGCTCTTGGTGTCTTAATTAGAAGTATAAGCAATTCATGTTCTTCTTACTCAGATGGACTGAAAGAACAAAAAATATTTGCTCCAGTCTACAGTGCAGAAAAATTTCAGTTTAAGCTATCCTACAAACACACAATGATCTTGTGATAATTCTATTCTGTAAACCTGGAAATGTTTTAGAAATGGATTCTAGAGCATTAAATGATACATGAAGTGTTCCTGCCTTCTCCTCAGCCATTCTTCCTTTGTGGACAAGGCCAAATCTCTCTATGCAAAAGACGCCGTTGTTGGAGAAAAGAAAAGTTAGGTCCACCGCATCTCGGGAAGTCTCCTGTTTCCTCATTATTAATGGTCTTCTGAGATGGCTTTCTGTTGCACTGATACCATTCTTGAGACAGGTAATTTATAAACAATAGAGATATATTAATCTCAAGACTTTTAAAAGCAAAGACTATGGCATGCCATCTGGTAAAGTCTTCTTGCTGTGTTCTACCAAGGCAGAGGGGAGACAAGTGAGTGTGTTAGTTCAGATCTCTTCCTCATCCAATAAAACATGAGTGTCACCGTGTGAGGTGTCACTCTGAAGAATGTGCAGAGTCTTACTTACCTCCTATGCTGGTTAGCTTTATGTCAACTTGACAAGCTGGAGTCATCTGAGAGGGAGGAGCCTCAACTGAGAGAACGCCTCCATCGGTTGGGTTAAAGGCAACCCTATAGGATGTTTTAATTAATGATTGATGGGGTAGGCTCCAGTCCATTATGGGTGGTGTCACCCTTGGTCTGGTGGTTCTGGGTGCTAGAAGAAAACAGACTGAGCAAGCCAGGGGTAGCAGGACAGTAAGCAGCATGCCTCCTTGGCTTTGCATTAGCTCCTGCTTCCACATTCCTGCCAACTTTAAATTCTGCCTTGGCTTCCCTCAGTCGACTGTGATTTAATGTAAATATAAGCCAAATAAACATTTCCTCCCAAGTTGCTTTTGGCTATTCTGGTACATCACAGCAGTAGTAGCCCTAAGACACCCCACAAAGGCCTAACTTTCAAACATTGCCCACATGAGACTCTTAGGATTAAATTTCCAAAGTAAGAGTCAGACACACATCCAAACCATAGCAGACCCCCTTCTGTTCCATTAAGGCCCAGGACATCTAGCCAGAAGCACAGTCTAGTGTCCTGTGACACTGTTACCTACTGATGACTAGACAACACTATCTATGCATCACAGACTTATCATCATCCTTTCTGCTTCTCTCTCTAATCTCTAAACTCCCCATCCCACCCCCCTCATCTTTGCCTCTAAAGGGGTACTCCCACACCCACCCATTCCTACCTCACTGTTCTAGCATCCCCCTAAGCTGGGGCATTGAGCCTCCACAGGACCAATGAATGCCAGATAAGGCAATTCTCTGCTACATGTGTAGAGCTGTAGACCCACCCACTCTTTGGTTGGTGGTTTAGTCCCTGGGAACTCTGGGGTGACTGGTTGGTTGATATTGTTGTTCTTCCTATGGGGTTGCCATCCCCTTCAGCTCCTTCAGTTCTTCCCCTAACTCTTCCATTGGGGCCCCCGGGCTCAATCTAATGGACGGATGTGAGTGTCTGCACCTGTCTTAGTCAGGTGCTGGCAGAGCCTCTCAGAGGATAGCCATACTAGACTCCAGTCTGCAAGTACTTCTTGGCATCAGCAATAGAGTGGGGGTTTGGTGGCTGAGGTGGGATAAATCCCAAGGTGAGGTGGTTTGTGAATGGCCTTTCCTTTAGTCTCTGCTCCATTTTTGGTCCCTGCATTTTTTTTTAGACTGGGACAATTCTGGGTTAAAAATTTCTATCACCGTTCTTATCCCTAGCCCATCATGATGTGACATCTACCTCTCTGCTATAAATCTTCTCACTGATTAATCTATTGTCCCAATTCACAATCCTACTATACTTGTGTGGTGGACATTCTAAGAGCTCTCTGTGCATCTTCAAATAAATGACAGGACAAGTGTGTGTACTTCCAAAGTCACTAAATTTTCCTCTCTCTTCCATGGGTACCTCTTTTATATCTGAACTCTACCTTAGGCTTCCTTGATTTTATGCTATCAGGCTTATTTGAATAATCTATTCTGATACCAACTTTTAGTTGACTCCTGTTTATATCCTACTTACTTTCAAACTGATTATACTCTCTTCTTCAAGTTTTATCATATTAAAACAATCCGTTCTATTACTCCATGCATTTGTCTCAATAAGGCCTCATCATCAACATATTCATAAAGCAATTCACAATCTTCCTAAAAATGCTCACATGTTCAATGTTCCCCATGGAATGAGTAACCATACCCACTGAGAAGGTATTGGTGTGGTGCCTAGTTCATAGTAAATGCACAATAAAATTTGACAGTTGATATATAATTGACTTGTAATCTAAAACATTAATGAAAACAATATTATTTTGCAGTGATTAAACCTAATCATATAGCACAATAGGTTAATTCAGTGGTAAATATACCTATAACAAATAGCAAACAATGCATGCAATCTAATACTGATTAATATAATATATGTATGTTTATTTAAACAAATACACACATATATATTTATTTAAATCTATGTAAACAAATACATGTGTTATGTAAATAAGTATACTTGTTTATATAAATATATGCTTATATATTTATTATATGTAATATAATATTGATTAATTAAACCCTCTTTCTTTAGGAAAGTTAAGAAACATTGCACTAGCAAGCCTGTCTTCTTCCATGGACTGCATTCTACAAAATTTCTCCTTTATCTAGAAATCATGACTGCCTGTTCTACCTAGTTTTCAGTCAACTTGACACAGACTACAGTCCTCTGAGAGGAGGAAACCTGACTTGAGAAAATGCCTCTGTGAGATCAGGCAGTAGACAAGCCTGTAGGGCACTTTCCTAGTTAGTGACTGATGGGGGAGAGCCCAGCCCATTGTGGATGGTGCCATCCCTGGGTTTGGTTTGTGGTTCTAGATTCTATAAGAAAGCACGCCATGGGGAACAAGTCAGTAAGCAGCACTCCTCTGTGGCCTCTGCATCAGCTCCTCATCCAGGTTCCTGTCCTGTGTGAGTTCCTGCACTGACTTCCTTTGATGATAATCAGTGATCTGGAAACCGAAACCAAATCATTCCTTCCCTCCACAGGTTGTTCTTGACTGTAGTGTTCCATTGCAGCAATCATAACCGTAAGACACCGATTATCTTTCCTGTGCCTTGTACCCTTCATTCTCCTATCTCTGTTCTATAAAGTCAGTTGGTGTGTGGAGCTGTTAAAAGTTAAAAGTCTGCACCCTGATAAGTTTTCTTCCTGGAAAACTTTTGGGCTATGTGTGATCATTCGTGAGCAGTAGAAACCTTACTCAGAATGAAGAGGTAGTGAACACTAGAAAGTGGGGGGGAGGCCAGAGAAGAAGAAAAAATTCTTAATGAAACTAGCAGTCAGGCACTGAGTTTCTCCATCAACAGAAAAAGGCAGGAGTCAAGGAGTAAGGAAACAAAAGGCAGGGTTTTATCAGGAACTGAAGGCGGATGAGGCTGTGAGAATATCGTAGTAAGGAATTGGTGGAGGTAGAGAGGATTCAGAGGTTGGGCTTACTTCTCAGTCATGCAGACATTAGCTCAGATCCCAGAACAAAACCACAAAGAGATTGCTATCACTCGTACCTGTAACCCAGTCACCTACACACACACACACACACACACACACACACACACACACACACACACACACATACAGTCACATGTACATACACAGAAGGACAAGACATTTTAAAAGTAAAGACTGGAAAAGCTTTTGACTGCCAACTAACCACAATGCTCAACCAGAGACAGCCCCTGGAAAGCACTTGATGCCCAGAGAGGTTCTGAAGCCAAGATTACTCCAGGAACCAGGATCAACAAGCTGATGGCTGAATTTCTTATCTGGAACATTATAAGAATGTGAAAAATCAGACACTCCTGAATGACTGCTGAACTCCTCAGTGCACCTGAGATGTGGCGTGGTGACACACATAGAACTATTTTCATAAGGCATTCCTTTACAAAGACTGGCAAATTCCAAACTTCCAAACACGTTTCCCTAACACATGGGCCTTATTAGAGGCCTCCATTTTCTTTGGCAGGAAGACAAGTTGTATTTAAATACTAACACGAGCTGTTTTCCATAATATATGCTGAGCGGGCTTCACCCATGTGTTGGAATGACATCAGCCATCCCAGCCCCATGCTACAAAGGTTCCAAATTATTGTGTACCAGAAAGATGAAAAGAGTGGGCTTGTTATACATAGGAAAACGTAGACAAATTCACTGACTCCAGCTAGCAGATGACTTGTGTATTTGTCTCCAATCGAGTAAAATCTTTTTTTAAGAAATCTTCAATCTTAGCTGGAGAATTTATTCATTCTTTTCAGTTGATAGGACTATAAAGTTCTGGGGAACATGCCGCTGTCAATTGTCTCCTGAGCAACATTGTGCTAATCTCTGCTACTTTCTGAATTTGTTCAGTGACCCCAGAAGTTTGCACCACACAGGAAACAAGATGAGAGCCAAACACCCTCTCCTGGACTCTCTCCAAACACAAAACTTTCACAGACCTTACGCTTGCAGCTAATACACACAATACACACAATAAGCACATGGTTTATTGAAAAGAAAGGTTAACGTCGTGGCATCTCAACATTTTAAAATGTGATTTTAAAAGAGGTTTATGAAATGAAATGCCCCCAATGTCCATACCCTGGCAGCATTTGGCTGGTTTCTTGACCTTGAATGGGATGGCAGTTCTGATGCCTGCCCCCAGGCAGCTGGAAGCCAAGATTCTGAACCTGTTGCTGACAGGAAAGAAGATAAATGCGCCAGGCTGCAGCCATACTATCTGTGAGAAGCCATTTAAAAAATACCATGGCTTGATGAAGTGCAAAGGTTCCTTCTTTTCTGCATGCCACTACAGCAGAGAGAATTTTAAAAGATTTCTAATGGGAAAGAAAAGCGTGTGGAATTTTTAATGTTTTCTGTCTGGAAAGAAAAGTACATTTAGGGTTACAAAGTTTGGTTTGAAATTGACTCTCAGCTATGGACTCAGTGATCTGCAAGGCTCTCAGCTTCTCAAGTCTCTCCACCTAATTAGGGAGGATGGGGCATGGGATCATCTTTATGGCCAATGCACCACTAACTTGCTGAATCCTGACAGTGCTATTAGATTTTCTCGTTGTTATAAATAAGGGTATCCCAACACCAGAAACTTAAATTGAGTTTGTTTTGGCTCAGTTATGGGGTGGAGTCTATTCTTCTGGAGGAGTCTGGGTGACAAGGGCTTGAAGTAGCTGGTCACATTGTAGTCACAGTCAGGAAGGAAAACATTAAGTGTTCACTTTCTTTAGGCCTGGTTTTTCTAGGCACTTCAGGTCCAGGAACAGGAAATAGTGACAACTGCTTTAGGGTGGATTTTCCTACTCAGTTAACCAATCCAGATAATCCCTCATAAGTATGATCCAGGGCTTGTCTCCTACTAGTCTTGGATCCTATCAAAGTTAACCATAACATAACGTATTTTGTAGGACTGGGCAAAGTCAGTTTTTTACATTGCTAACAAAGACACAGGACATTCAAGACAACTACTCTTACTCGGTTATGGACTAAGGTCAACACCTTCCAAATTCTCATTTCAAAGCCATAACTCCCATCATTACTCTACTTAGAGAATGAATTATTGATCCCAAATGAAACTAAGAATTAACAGCACTGGCCAACCCTTTCAGTAAGAGGTAAAGATGACAACATTCTCTCTCTCTCTCTCTCTCTCTCTCTCTCTCTCTCTCTCTCTCTCTCTCTCTCTTTATAAATATCAAAGACAATGCTTCCCTCGGACTCAGACAGGTCCTGCCAGTTCTTTGATCTTCAGGGTTCAGTCTTGAGGAGTATTTTTAAAAACAGACTTATGGCTCTCAAGTCACCCCTGCACAGACTAGACTTGTTGCACGAGTCAGACATGGTCCAGCCCACCCTGCTTTGTACTACTACTTGGCTTTCCTGTCAAGATGCCTGAAGGAGAGAAAGAGGGGGAGATCTTTGCCTTTCAGGCAGAAATTGTCCAGTTCATATCCTCATCATCAATATTATCTACTTAAGCAAGGAGATTTTCCTCCAGGAGTTGATCTCTAATGTTTCTGATGTCCTGGACAAGATTAGGTATAAGAGCCTGACAACTCTTCCAAGTTGGGCAGCGGGAAAGAGTGGAAAATTGACATCATCCCCAGCCCTCAGGAGCACATGTTAAAATTGGTGGACACAGGCATTGGCACGACCAAGGCTAACCTCATAAATAACTTGGGAACCATTGCTAAGTCTGGTACAAAGGCATTCATGGAGCCTTTTCAGGCTAGTGCAGACATCTCCATGATTGGACAGTTTGGTGTCTGATGCTACTCTGCCTATCTAGTGGCAGAGAAAGTGGTTGTGATCACAAAACACAATGATGACAAGCAGTATATCTGGGAGTGTTCTGCTGGTGAATTCTTCACCATTCATGCAGACCATGGTGAGCCCATTGGCCAGGATACCAAAGGGATCCTTCACCCCAAAGAAGGCCAGACAGAGTACTAAGAGGAGAGGAAGGTCAACATAGTTCATAGGCTACCCTGTCACCCTCTACTTGGAGGAGGAATGAGAGGGATATCAGAGCCAGAGGAAGAGAAAGGTGAGAAAGAGGAGGAAGACAAAGAGGATGAGGAGAAGCCTAAGATTGAGGATGTGGGATCTGATGAGGAGGATGATAGCAGCAAAGATAAGAAAAAGGAAATGAAGCAGATCAAGGAGAAGTACATTGACCAGGAAGATCTGAATAAGACAGAGCTTATCTGGACCAGAAATCCAGATGACATCACCCAAGGAATATGGTAAATTCTGTAAGAGTGTCACCAATGATTGGAAAGACCACTTGGCAGTCAAACACTTCTCTGTAGCAGGTCAGTTGGAATTTAGGGCATTGCTCTTCATTCCCTGGCGAGCTCCCTTTGACCTTTTTGAGAACAAGAACAACAATATCAAATTGTATGTCCATCATGTGTTCATCATGGAAAGCTGTGATGAGCTGATACCTGAGTACCTCAATTTTATCCATGGCGTAGTCAATTCTGAGGACCTGCCCCTGAAAATCTTCCAAGAAATGCTCTAGCAGAGCAAGATCCTGAAAGTCATCCACAAAAACATTGTGAAGAAGTACCTTGAGCTCTTCTCTAAGTTGGCTGAACACAAAGAAAACCACAAGAAATTTTATGAGGCATTTTCCAAGAATTTAAAGCTTGGAATCCATGAGGATTCCACTAACCATCACTGCCTCTCTGAGTTCCTTTGCTCTCAGACCTCTCAGTCTGGATATTGGATGACTTCCCGGTCAGAGTACATGTCTCTCATGAAGGAGACACAGAAGTCATCACACTGGTGAGAGCAAAGAGCAAGTGGCCAACTCTGCTTTTGTGGACTATGTGCAGAAACAGGGCTTTGAGGTGGTGTATGTGACTGAGCCTATTGGTGAGTACTGCATGCTGCAGCTCAAGGAATTTGATGGAAAGAGCTTGGTCTCAGTGACTAAGGAGGGCTTGGAGCTACCAGAGGATGAGGAAGAGAAGAAGAAAATGAAGGAGAGCAAGGCAAAGTTTAACAATCTCTGCAAGCTCATGAAGGAGATCTTGGACAAGAAGGTTAAAAAAGTAAAAATCTCCAATAGGCTTGTGTCTTCACACTGTGGCATTGTGACAAGCACCTATAGCTGGATAGCCAACATGGAATGGATGAGGAAGACACAGGCACTGAGAGACAACTCTACAATGGCCTACATGATGGCCAAGAAACACCTGACCAACTCATTGTTCAGACACTGCAGCAGAAGGCTGAGGCAGACAAAAATGACAAAGCTGTTAAGGACCTGGTGGTGCTGCTGTTTGAAACTGCTCTGCTCTCTTGTGGTTTCTCTGGTTTGAAGATCCCCAAACCCACCCCAACTGCATCTACTGCACAATTAAACTGGGCCTGGGCATTGATGAAGATGAGGTCACTGCAGATGAGTTCAGTGATGCTGTTCCTGATGAGATCCCCCCACTGGAAGGTGATGAAGATGCCTCTTGCATAGAAGAAGTGAATTAAGGGCTCCTGGGAAGCCCATGCCCTCTGTATAGTATCCCTGTGGCTCCCCCAACTGCTTTGACTGACCCTGACTCACCTGGCTCTCTGCTCATGTCTACAAGGATCTCTTCTATCCTGTCCTTGTGCCTTAAGGCAGGAAGATCCCCTCCCACAGAATAGCAGGGTTGGGTGTTGTGTATTATAGGTTTTTTGTTTTATTTTGTTCTGAAATTAAAAGTATGCAAAATAAAAAAACAGACTTCTGTTGTTTACATCACCTAGTTAGTGTATTTTGTTATGACAGCCCGAGCATATTACCATATTCTTACATTTCTAGAAACTATTAAAACTCAACCCCCAGTCTTATATGCTTGATTCAAATATTATTAGATCCAGGGTCTGCCTGGACTCAGGCCGATTCTATATTACTAACACTTTGGACTTAATCTTTTGGGAAAACAAAGAAAACGTAGGCTTTCCTTTGCTTCTGAGAAACAATATAATTTTCTTAGTGAGCTTAAATGCTCAATTAAGGGCACCAAACTATCCACTGGGGGAAAAGATAGACTTTTCAACAAATAGTTTTCAGAAAGAAGAGACAAGCTACAAAATGGGAGAAAATATTTGCAAACTATACATCTGGAAAAGGGTTAACATCTGAAATATGTAAGTAACTCAAACAACTCAAGAGTTTAAAAAAACAGAACGTCATATTTAGAAAATGCAAAAAGGAACTGACTAGACATTCTCCAGAGGAGGACATGCACATGGACAGCAGGTGTACCAACAATGATCAAGATGGTTAATTATCAGGGACATAGTGATTAAAACAAAAAGAAAAGTCACTCCTTACACACTGGAATGGCTTATCTCAAAAGGGAGCTCAGGGTAAAATGTGGAGTAATGGTAAATCTTGTTCAAGTTCGGTGGAAATAAAAAGTGATGCAAGTTTCCTTTAAAAATTATCAGTAGAATTACTGTATGACCTGGTGAACCCATAGTGATTATATATTTTTAAATAAACATGTAAAAATTATGCATAGACAAAAGCAGCTTCTAACCTTAATCCGAGAGGCCTGTTCTTACAATGAATGGTAGGGAATGAAGAGAGACTGTGGCTTCCACAGATAGAAAAAATAAACAACACTGTGTACCCATCCCTAAAAAATTTACAATAGCACTGCTATGGCTTAGGGAATGTTTTCGTAAAGGAAGTATGTAAGAGCTAAAGGATGGGATGAAGGGCTACAAAACAATGTTGTCTAGACTCAGTACTACAATAACTTACACACACCAGATAACATAGTTACCTATACTGGGCTCACAAGAGCCCTGCCCTAAGTCAAGAAAATAGAATGGGCTCCCACCTTTGCCTCTGAGCTATTGGCTACTGATAGATTCTGGGAGACAGAAAATTACTGTCTCTAGTTGTATGCTCATGGCTGTGTCTATAAGGTTCCAACACATAATTCTAAACCCTAGTAAATTTCTTTAGGTCACAAAGCAAAAGTGTTATACGTAAATATAGATTTCTGGGAAGGAAGGAGGTAAACAGAGGTGGTGTAGAGGTGAGCAAATTGCAATGAGTACATCTGTGAAACTATCGAACACCAAATTTGATTAATAAAAATGAAGTCAGTACACTAAAGAGCTATCTTTGATGCCCATGTTTACAAGAACATGATATGCTGCCTAAGATCTGGAACCAATCTAATGTCTAGCGATAGATGACTATGTAAGGAAATGTGGCATGTTGACAAAGTGGAATACTGCCATAACAATGAAAGCCTGCCGTGTTTAACAACATGGCAGAGGGTTTTTTTTTAAGGAATTAAGTCAGATGTAGAAAGCCAAATACAGTATGATCTCACTCACATGTGAAACAAAGAGAAGACTTCTGCAAAGGTGGAGAATGAATGAAGGGTTTTCAGGGAAGGGGAGGCTGAGAGGATGCTGGTTAAAGGATACAAAGTTTCAGTTAGGAATAAGTTCTACATCAATCTAGTGTGATGAGTTAAGACAGTATATTTTGTTCTTGAGAAACATAAGAGTAATTTTCATCAAAAGCTGATAATAATGCATGGTAATTCATATACTTTAGTTAAGTAATCAGACTTAGTCAAGGTACAATGTGTGTATATATATACAAATATACAAATATTGTACATGATAAATTCTTATGGACTTATCAATTTGCAGACGAAAATAACACTCTAAAGTTTTAAATGATACTTATAAGACAAATATCTACTAGGATTTCTTTCGCAGATAAATCCCATGAAAGTAGGCACTTTGCTTTCATTTATACATTGTTACAACATATGCTCAGTATGTTTGCATATCATTAATAAGTATTCCCATGTGAGCTAAAAGTGTCCATGTTCTATGACCACAGTGTACAAGACCAGAGAGTTCACCTTTATCTATTCTAGAACTAACTTTCTGGACACTAACTGGAGGAATCATTGCTTGGCTGTAGACACTCTCCTAACAGTTTTTATTTTATTTTATTTTATTTTATTTATTTTATAGGTAGCAGAAAAGAGAAAATGTGAAACTAAGACAAGGGGAAGGGGAAAATGTAAGGGTATCAGATGTGAGAGCCTAGCACCTAATTTAGTAAACTTTCTAGATAGTAATCTGAGAGAACATGAAATGACATTTTTATTTTTTAAAAAAGTATTTTTTATTTAGTCTTTGGGAATTTTGTACAATATATTTTGATCATATTCATCCCTCTCCCTCAACTTATCTCAGAGCCTCCTCCTCTAGCTTTTTACCCACAAACTTTATTCATTCTTCCTTCCTACCTACATCCTCCTTTCCTCCTATGGCCTCCCTCTTTCTCTCCCTCCCCCTCCCTCTCCCTCTCTCAAAAACCTAATCCCCAGAGTATGGTTGTTGTTAGCCAACTACTCCAGGCCACAGGGCCTACCCTTGAATGTAGCTAATATACCGGGTGTGACTGCACTGTAGAAAACTGACTTTCTCTTGTCCAACTGTAATCAAATGCTGACACATCCTTCAGTAGGTAGGGGCAGAATTTCATGTCCAAGAGTAATAAATAAAAGAAATTTTTCTAGAGCTAAAAAAAGGGGGCAAGTTTTTGTTCACCAAGGTCACTTCAATGTCATGGGAAATAAATGGCAATAACTTCAGGTATAAACATTTCTCAAAAAGCCAAATGTGGAAATAATTACAAGACAGGGAGCAAGAAACCAAACCACTCAGTTGTAAGGTGAGATACAACAGCAGGCGGCAGGAGTAGAGAATGGGAAGGCTAGGTGTAGACAGGCCCTATCTACCATGAGGTTCGCTGCTGTGGGTACCAAGGACATGGAAACTCCAGCAGACAACCTGGCACCCACAACTGTACTCATGTAGAGAGCTGCATAACATTAGGTGGCTTTGAATGTACAGAGTTTGGCCTGTCCACTTAGCCGTCAGTACTGTGGTTGTTTCCCCAGCTCTCCGTGTACTAATAAATGCTCACAGATGGGACATTAGCCACCCTAAGGAGTTCAGGAGGCTAAGGGAATTCGCCAGACTCACACAGTGCAAAACAAAATGTAGCTACAGAGACACTAGTATGCAGAAGCACAAAACAAGATAACTGACATTTGTCCAGCCCAGGCCCCCCACCCACCTAAATCATTAGAAAGATAGACGTGCAAGATCAACTGACACCACTAACCCACACACGCTTCCAGAAGACTTAGAGGATGCTGCCCTGGTGCTGCTTTCCCACTTTGTACTTTTTTCTGTACCTTTAGTAGCAGTTTGACTTTCCCTTCTCTTCTTCCCCTAATGCTTTGCTGTCTCAGGTGTCATCATCACACGCTTCCCAACTCGTCCCCTTACTTCTCTTTCATCAAATCTTGATTCTTTCTTTTAGTCCCCTCCTTTACCTTATTCACTGCTCTTTCATCATTTACTCCAGATACTTTTAAATGTCTTAGCACATTAGTTTGGGCGGTCGCTGTCCTGTGGGCATTGTTCAATTGTCAATGGGGTTGTTACAGCTACAACATTTTTTTTTTGTAGCCTGGAGATTGAACCCTCAAAGACAGGCTGTTCTGTAACAACCTCTAGATGAAAATCGAAGAGCTATCCAAACAAAAGGACGTGTAGGTTGTCACACAGACGACATATGGAATATGGAAAAGCAAGGAGGCATGTCTCCTCCAACGTTCTGACTCATCAAATACTGAATTCAAAGATTTTGAAATACACGGTGCTCTGGCAAAAGGAGTGGACATATTGGGTGGCTCACAACCACCTGTAACCATAGCTGCAGGGGATCTGACATCCTTTTCAGCACTCTGAGGGCATGCACATGCACACACACACACACACACACACACACACACAAGCATGCACACCCAGAAATATATCTTCTACAGTTATAAAAGTATATGTTTAGATTCATATGGGAGACCAACAAAATAAGATCAGAAGATTTTTTTTAATTATTAAAAATGTGTTCTGGTTTTATGTTGAGGTCCGTGATGCACTTGGATTTTGGTTTGTGTAAGGTGACAAATATGGATCTATTTTCATTTTTCTGCATACAGACTGCCAGAAAAACCAGAAGTCTCAACTAGCCTGGACCCCTGAGATCTCTCAGACACTGATCCACAAACCAGACAGCATATGTTAACTGGTCTGAGGCCCCCAACACATACACAGCAGAGGACTGCCTAGTCTGGCCACAGTGAGAGAAGACACACCTAATCCTTGAGAGCTTTGAGGCCCCAGAGAATGGGGAGACCTGGTGGGGTGGTGAGGATAGGTTTTGGGGACATCCTTTTGGAGACAGAGGAGGAGGAATGGGATGAGGAACTGTCAGAGGACAGAACAGGAGGAGGATAACAACTAGACTGTGAGGAGAAAAAAAAACATTAAAGATAAAACATAGGTTCCTGTCAGTATATATGGCATGAGAACATTACATATTTAAAGAACTTTACATATTTAATGTTATATGTTCACTCAGTCAATATGAACAAGTTCAGAGCTATATCTGAGAGTGGAACCACAAACAGGAGAAACAAAACCCTTTCCTTTCAGAAGTTCACTTTCTAATGCTAACACTTAGAACACATCATTACATCAGATGTGACCAGTCGAGGGATTTAGAGTCAAATGGACATGGGTATAATTCTGATCCTACTTCTTATTACAAAGATACTTAAGTATTTGAGTTTTCTTTTATTTATGTGTGTCTTGTTTTTGGAAAAATCAAAAAGGATGTGACTGGTGTGCTTAATGTATCCTAAAGTATATCAATATTATTTCTAAAATATCAAGTGCTGAAATCATGGTTTTCATTATCATAAGACCTGGCCAGTCCACCTCATACTCTATTCCTAGTCAAAACTACACTTTTTAGTCTTCTAACTTGGGGAATTTTGTCTAATGCTTATCAGGGTGGCAGGTAACAAGCAGATGTGAAAAGCTAATGGACCAGGCAAAGCATACATGTGAGAGTGACAAGGACATGAAGTGATCACAAAAATTCGAAGTGCTTATTCCAATTTAACCTCTACATACCCTGAGTAAGTCATCACCCTTCCTGAGACTTAATCCAGTACATGAATGAATGTTGTCAAGTGTAAAAATAACATCAAAACACGTGATTAACACTTTAATAATTTTATAGGAGGATTTAAATATTGATTGTCTTACTTCTTTCCCCAGTATTGTTCACTTTTTTAGCAGGACTCTTATTTTTCTAGGTAATATAACCACTCTGGCAAAAGATTTCATATAAAATTAAAATGTCAAGCATAGGAGTTTGGCAGCCCAAGGGAAAATTCCATTGCTTTTACAGTGTTGGGATATATTGTTTTTTCCTTTGCCTGAGCAGATATAAGAAATTGTATTTTCCCGAATTTTATAGTATGCCTTTTTAATGTTTGATGTTTCTTAAAATGAATACTAAAAAATCCAGTCATCCTACAGTAGATAGACTACCTGGAGAAAATACATTTCATAAATTCCTAGAGGATTGAGCATGGTTAACATATTTATCCAATGGCTACAATATGTTTGTATCTGTATCCCACACAGGAGTCTTGGTTTCTACAATTTAACAAGTTTGTTTATGAATGAATGAGTAATAAGGAAGGAAGGAAGGAAGGAAAGTAGGAAGGAAGGAAGGAAGGAACCTGTGTCAATGAGCTGCTTTGTCCTAATAATAATGATTTTGTGCGCTAGTAACTTCATGGATCTGCTGAGTAATTCTGATCTCAGCTGGTTTTGATAATCCCAGCTGGAATTGCTCTCATGTATGTAATCACTACTGTCTTCTGGTAGCGAACTAGTCTAGGCTGGCTAAAGGGAGAACCTAGCAATTGGCGTGGTTGGTTCAGTCTGATAGGAGTAAGAAGGCTGTATGTGCTTCTCTATCTGAAAGGCTACTCCTGATTTCCTCATGTAGTTGTCTCCAGCTTCCAACAGAAGATTAGACATATGTCAAGGCATTAAATTTGGATAGATAGATAGATAGATAGATAGATAGATAGATAGATAGATAGATAGATAGATAGATAAATCGTTACTTCTACTGCGTGTCTTCAGCCATGGCAAAGCACTGTCATAAACCAGATTAAGAATGACTGAAATTGTCAGTAACTTTTGCTATGGTAAGTTAAAAAAAATAAGTGAGAATAGGCTTTCTTGTCTATTTCTTAATTCTATCACCAGCGTTCAATGCACTAAAAAATAATGTTTAAAAACATAGGAAGACTATTATTTTCCTGCATGCTCTGTCTACCCTTGAAGTACCTATCCTGTACCTTTCTTTGGATTATATTTTGGAAGCACATAATAGTTTCACTTCCCAGTCTAACATCTTGGAGGGGTGCAATTTGCCTCAGAATGAGTCTTGTCTTGAGTTTCACACAGATTTACTTTAAGTGACTTTTGAGGTGAAAATGGAATGTGTTAAAACATTGAAGGATTTTAGAAATTGCATATTAGAAGGATATTTATTTTGGAGGCCAAGGGTAGAATTCAATGGCTTTAATATAAATCCCAGAGTTCATGTGTTAGAGACTCAATCTCCTTTGCCAAGAGATGAGTTCTTTTTTTTTTTTCTTTTCTTTTCTTTTTTTCTTTTTTTTTGGATATTTTTTTATTTACATTTCAAATGTTATCCCCTTCCCCCCACCCAACCACCAACCCCTTCCTGCCTCCCCACCCTGACATTCCCCTTCACTGGGGGTTCCACTCTTGACAGGACCAAGGGCTTCTCTTCCCTCTGGTGCCCAACAAGGCCATCTTCTGCTACATATGCAGCTGGAGTCATAGGTCAGTCTCTGTGTACTCTTTGGATGGAGGTTTAGTCCCTGGGAGCTCTGGTTGGTTAGTATTGTTCTTATGAGGTTGCAAACCCCTTCAGGTCCTTCAATCCTTTCTCTAACTCCTCCAGTGAGGGCCCCATTCTTGCTTCAATGGTTGGCTGCAAGCATTTGCCTCTGTATTTGTCATGCTCTGGCAGAGCCTCTCAGGAGACAGTTATATCAGGCTCCTGTCAGTATGTACTTCTTGGCATCAGCAATATTGTCTGGGTTTGGTGACTGTATGTATACGGGATAGATCCCCAAGTCAGGCAGGCTCTGAATGACCATTCCTTCAGTCTCTGCTCCAAATTTTGTCTTCATATCTTCTTCTATGAATATTTTTGTTCTGTCTTCTAAGAAGGACTGAAGCATCTGCATTTCAGTTGTCCTTCTTCATGAGCTTCATGTGGTCTGTGAATTATATCTTGGATAATCTGAGCTTTTGGGCTAATATCCACCTATCAGTGAGTGCACACCATGTGTATTTTTTTATGATTGTGTTAGCTCACTCAGGGTGATACTTTCTAATTCCATCCATTTACCTATGAATTTCATGAAGTCATTGCTTTTAATAGCTGAGTAGTACTCCATTGTGTAGGTGTACCACATTTTCTGTGTCAATTCCTCTGTTGACGGACATCTGGATTCTTCCCAGCTTCTGGCTATTATAAATAAGTCTGCTACGAACATAGTGGAGCATGTGTCCTTGTTATATGTTGGAGCAACTTTTGGTTATATGCCCAGGAGAAGTATAGCTGGGTCCTCAGGTAGTACTGTGCCTAATTTTATGAGGAACCTTCAGACTGATTTCCAGAGTGGTTGTACCAGCTTCCAATCCCACCAACAATGGAGGAGTGTTCTTTCTCCACATCCTTGCCAGCATCTGTTGTCACCTGAGTTTTTGATCTTGGCCATTCTGACTGGTGTGAGGTGGAATCCCAGGGTTGTTACAATTTGCATTTCCTTGATGACTAAGGATGTTGAACATTTCTTTAGGTACTTCTCAGTCATTTGATATTCCTCAGCTGAGAATTCTTTGTTTAGGGCTAAATAAACCCCATTTTTAATAGGGTTATTTGGCTCTCTGGAGTCTAACTTCTTGAGTTCTTTGTATATATTGGATATTATTCCTCTATCAGATCTGGGATTGTCAAATATCTTTTCCCAATCTGTTGGTTGCCATTTTGTCCTAATGACAGTGTCCTTTCAGATAAGTTCTTTAGAAGGTAAATAGCTCACATATGTTCTACCCATGGGAATAAATTTCATGTTGCTATGCAAGTGCAATTTCCTCATAATGATGAGTTGGCTATGCCACCAATGTGATATATTCCCTCTTGATATATAAAGCATGAAAACCCTCATTAGATTTTGGTAACTTGAACTTAATAAATACAAGACAAAATATCTTATACACCTTACTCTAGATATTACTTTGATCTTTGTTGAATACTTATATGGAATATTAGTACCTCTATCATGTGTCTATATTGAAAATTCTTTTCTTAAAAAAAAATCTCTCCTGCAGTCTTTTACAGTAGTTGCTTAATCATCTTCCTTCTAAGTCCCTAACCATGCAAGGAAATTATTAGCCACTATTTAAGAATAAATAAACATGGGGTTGGGGATTTAGCTCAGTGGTAGAGCACTTGCCTAGCAAGCACAAGGACCTGGGTTTGGTCCTCAGATCCGAAAAAAAGAAAAAAGAAGAAATAAACATATAAATTTCTGGTCTGTGTTTCTAATAAAATTAAGCAGATCCTGCCTACAGTCCCACTTTCTGGAATTGGTTTCTTTTATTAGTTTTTCAAATGACATGTCAGCCATTCAAGACATTCAAAACTGTTAGAAGACAGTGCCCCATGACTGGCTTGCACTGACATTTCAGAGCTTTTGGTGAACAAAATTAATGATGACTGTGTAGAACACTGTGTTTTCAGATGTAGATCTCTCCTGAGAGACACAGCCAGAATACAGCAAATACAGAGGCGAATGCCAGCAGCAAACCACTGAACTAAGAACGGGACCCCCGTTGAAGGAATCGGAGAAAGGACTGGAAGAGCTTGAAGGGGCTCAAGACCCCATATGAACAACAATGCCAACCAACCAGAGCTTCCAGGGACTAAGCCACTACCCAAAGAGCATGGACTGAACCTGGGCTCCAACCTCACAGGTAGCAATGAATAGCCTAGTAAGAGCACCAGTGGAAGGGGAAGCCTTTGGTTCTGCCAAGACTGAACAGCTAGTGACTGTGATTGTTGGGAGGAGGGTGGTAATGGGGGGAGGATGGGGAGGGGAAGCCTATATAGAAGGGGAGGGGGAAGGTTTAGGTGGATGTTGGCCTGGAAACCAGGAAGGGGAATAACAATCGAAATGTAAATAAGAAATTCTCAAGTTAATAAAGATAAAAAAAATTAAAAAAAATACTGTGTTCTATACTATATTCAAATGACATTTGAATCCAAACAACTATGGATATCAGAGGTTTTATTTCTATCTAAAGTAGAAGTCATGTTTTCACTGCTGAGGACTATGAAGAACATAAGATTTTAATCTACTTATATACAAATTTCATGTAAAGTCAGACATCACTGGATCAGGCCAATTGAATTTGTTAACATTCTATATCTATTTGGCAAGTTAATTTAACTGGGTACTACCTTCCTAACTAGGAGTTTGTAAATAAGTCCTAGTTAACTATGCCCAAATGGGAATATCATGCTGGAAGGCTAAAGGTCTTTATGAGTCAGTAGTTTGATGCTAAATAAAGGGCAGCAGTGAATCACTATTTTTTAGAGAAAGATATGGTAGCCATGTCAAGAAGATATAGAGTTTGTTTTTTTAAGAGGTCCCAGTGGGTAGAGGTTGCCTTCTGCCAGATGGTACAATCATCAGTTACATAGACTTACAGTTCAAAGAGGTCACCAGGGTCATGGGGTCCCAGAGGCACCAAGAGCATGCCAAAGGCTTCTGGATAATTTCTCCCATAGTCTGTTGGTTTGGCTTACACTCAGCCATACTGATTTATGGGTTGGCTGGTATGCATAAGAAAATACAATGTCAAGTGAATCACACATGTTCCAATACCTAAAGAATCCTATAAGGTGTAGAGATTCATATATGATGCTGTGAAGACTGATTTTGCAGCAGATTTTGCTTGACTACCTTCCCATCCCCCAAACCATAAAGCATTGTAAAAAAAGCTGGCAAGCTGAACTCTGGATTTTAGTCTGTTCATTTTTCAGTGCCCCCTAGGTTGTAGATTTATGATCCCATTATAGTTATGTAATTTAGAGTGCAGCTCCTACCTTGCTAACCAACAAGACATATATAACAAAATATATGAACATCAGAAGAGACTCTCATTATAAATCCTTAATTCCACCCCTTACCATTCATGCTAATAGCAGGTAGCCTGGACTTTTCTTTCACTAAAACTTCCCTACCTGTATGTTGTACAGCTATTTCCTCCAAATTTACAGTCCCTCCTATTAGAAGAAAGGATAGGGCTGGCATATAACATTCAGAAAGTAAAGGAAATACTTCAAAGGAAATAGTGTCTTCCAAACACAACAGAACTGATACACACACAAACTCACAGAGACTGTGGCAGTACAGGTTCAAACAAGACAAAAGCCCAGCACTGAGAAGGGAAACTGCACACAGTCCTGTCCCTAACAAGGAAGCTATTCGCAATTGATACCTTCTGAGAAAATCAGTTTTCTCCAGTGGAATGTGTCTGGATATTTCAACAACACTCTAAGGCAGACCCCATATCAAGTGAAGTTGGCCAACACAAAGCAGACTTCCTAATTTCTCTGTCCATTTTCTTGTCGATGTATTTGGTGTTGTTGGTGGGTTTTTACTTTTGCTTTTCAAGACAGACAGAGATATTGAGGGAGGAGGGAGAACATAGACTTGGTCGACAGAAAGGGGTAGTAACTGGGAGTACTGGGAAAGAATATGATCAAACATATTGTATAAAAATTTTTAAGTTAAATAGGTAAATGAAATGAACAAATCTCAGGATGCTCCTGAAACTTACAAGATTCTCAAGGCTCCAACAATTGCTGGGGAGAGGAGACTCTAAGGGTGGCTAAGTTGCCTACAAGTTGTACAGGGTGCTCCAAGAATGCCATTTTTCTGAACATTTTCCCTTTCCAAGGTGAGCTTTATCATGACACAGCTACATAATCCTGTAAGTAGCTGCTTACTCAGAGTCCTATAATTGCCGATACCAGTGACACCATTTGACTCAGCTGAGCTTGTGAGCAATCATTTCTTTGATCAGTTATCAGTGCTGTATCTGGGCATGAATGTGTGCTTCTTCAGGTCTCCTGGGAAGACATCACACAATGGTGTCACTTCCTGATTGGGATAGTTTGGGTTTTTTAATTTTTGTTTGATTTCTTTTAAGTATATGAATGTAGTAACAGTCATTGACTATACCTATATAGACACAATAACAGCAGCTAAGATGCTCTCCCATACAAAGCATCCTATCTCTTTCCATAATTTTCCTTCATACTTAGGTAATGACATGTGGTCTTTCGATTCTTTTCAAAACAAAGTATCTTCGTCCCATCTTGGCCAAGATGCTTTCAAAAAATGTGAAACTGGGTAGGGGTAGAAAGAGTCAAATGTCACAAAAAAGAAACAGAACTCTGGAGTATTTTCTATTATGTGGCTTAGAGGATGCTCACAACTAGCCCAATGTTTCCAATCCACCCCCCAAAATCTTTGCTCTTATTGCCCACAGGCTTTATTTATGATTTGTGGAATCCTTTATTCATCAAGATTTGATAAAGCGGCTACAGACATATTGGTGGGAGTCTCATGATTTATTGCCCCTTGTCATGATAAACATTCTCCACTTCTTGAACATGTAGAACATTTTTTTAAAAAGTAGCATCATCCAAGATGACTATTTTACTTCTCCTTCTACCTCTTGAGCTCAGCCTCTCAATAGTCATCAGCAGGATGGTGGAGGACTCTTCCTGCCCTTTGTATGAGGAGCCTTTTCTACTGGGTCTTCCATGATTCTCAAACCAGATTTATACAAGTCTCCTTCCTGCTTTTGTCTTCCCTGCCACCACCTTCTTTGTCACTGAAACCTTCAGCAGCTATGAAGGATCTGAGATCATAGCATATTTGAAAAAAATCATCATGCTTTAGCAGAAGACATGAGTTTCCAGGGCCATAGGTAGGGAGAACACAGAAAGTACTACTCCATGTTTGTGTTATTTCCTTTGGCTCTAGGCCTTAGTGAGAAATTTTTAAAGCATCCCAGACAAGTATTCTATATGCAGTGAATTTGCATAACAACTGAAAACTCCACATCTGGAGACCCTAATTATTTAATAATGGGCCTAAAAAAACACATACCTATCTTTGCCTCGAAAGTTGATGTTACCTTTTATTTATTGGACAGTGTTGGAACAATTCTGTTCCCTTTATATGCACATTAGACACCATAGAGATACTGAAAGCCTTTATTCAAACTAATTTTTCAAAAATGTTTCCTGCAATAGTCCACAGATCATAGAGAGAATAGCATAAAATATTCAGTAAAACTCGGATATTTGAGATGCTATTATTCTGGTCCCACTTAAACTTTGAACTTTTTTTGTTTCCTCCATCTATAGGTCAGAACCCATACTCAAATGAGATATATGTTAAGCAGAAGCCATGAGGAATCATACCATTTTTATTTCCTTATAATACATTTAAATATCTGTTTATACATAACATTCTTAACTACTCTCTTTCACAAACATTACATCTATTTCAACAAATGGCATTGTTCTCCATACATTGAAACTTTTGTTATCTCTCACATATGTATGCTATGGTCTAATAAAACTTCCCTCTTGCCACTATCACTTCGGTGACCTCTTGATTTGAGCCCTAAGGTTATTTCTCTAGAAAAACAACAAGTTCTATTTCTAAAAGCTAGGATTCTAAACATAATTTCTGTGCCTTTCCTAAGATAATAGAAACCTCAACCCACTGAGTCACAACATACCTAAAGACATTATAATTATTGTTGACTTTCTGTTATCAATTTCACCAAACTCCTTTCTGGTTTTTTGTTTATCTAGTTCATAAGATCAAATGCAAAACTCTGTGATCTCAAACATTGGAAACATGTTTAAAATCATTTGAACTATAATTTAGAGCCTCGGGTAGTTTTCTGGAGCTTAGCATTTGAGCAACACTTTTGAGGCACAAAGTGGAGTTGGGCCTACTACTGAAACTAGATACATTTATCAGGACCTCTGTGTCCTTTTCTATGTAGCACCACAAAAGCAATGCTGCAAAGATAGGGAGAAGGATGAGTCTTTAAAGTGCTAACTGCACAAGTGTTTGTTCCTGTGTTTGGATGCCAAACACAAATATAAAAGGCTGGGCATGGGGGCATACAGATGTCAATAACCCCAGTGCTAGGGAGTTAGAAACTGCTGGAGAGTGCTGACTTCTAGATAGACACTATAGCTGAAGTGGAGTTCCTGAAGAGGCCAGGAGAGGCTGCTAGTGACTGTGCATCCTCACCTGCAGGAGAGACCCCAAGATATGACAGTGTCAGAACAATGAAATATCAGCCAAGGGTAGCTGAAGGTATAAGCTGGATTCAACTTAAGTCCAAAAGTCATGACTGACTCCCAAATGCTGGACATTGAGCTACAAGATTTGATTTTCATGGTTAGGTTTTGAGTATTGCTTTGATCTGATTATCTATGCTCTGCTCTTTTTCTTTTGAACTATGAAATATTCCAGTTGTTTTTCTAATTGTATAAGAGCTCAACTAAGAGACTTTGAAGTCAAGTGGCCTTGACTTCTAAAGCTTTTAAATTTCAAAAGACTGTAGGATTTTAAAGTTGGACTATGTTTTGTGTTATGGTATAAACATGAGCTCCTCAATACAAGAACTGAAAGGCTATGGCTTAAGGTGATGTGTTTGTGTGTTAAGTTGACAAGAGATAGAGATCCTAATTCTCCTAAGGGGCCAAGATGTTAGCCCAGAGTCATTTGGTGGAGATTCCATTGAGAAACTGTCCACATCATATCGGCCTATCTGAACTCTCTTGATTGTTGATGGATAGGGTTGGTTGAGGCTACAGCAGATAGTGTCATACCTAGTCATATAGTTGTGGACTGTGTAAAAAATAAATGAAGATGAGCCAGTGTGTGAACCAACAAGTAGTGTTCATTTGTGGTTTCTGCTGCAAGGTCTTTATTGAGTTCTTGCCTTAGATTCCCTTAATTATGAAATATTATGTGGAAGTGTAAGCTAAACAAACCATTTGCATGCCTAAACTCCTTTTGGTGAACATATTTTATCAGCATAATGGGGAGGAAACATTTTGAGTGCAATTTAACATAAAGATTTCTGGTCACCAACATTCTCCTCTCTAATATCCTTCAGGTACTCCCAGGACTGTATGAATTCTGTGAGTGAATCACACTTGTACAGTAGAAACCTACTGCAGCCGTCACTCATAGTATAGTCTCAAATCTATTGAGTCCTAAGTTTCCTGGGACCTCTTTCTTTAATATGAAATATACTCCTCTAATACTAAAAGATATGTTTAAAGTACCTTAAGTAAGCCCTGTAGCAGACTCTGGGTCTCGTTTCTGTTTGTATGAAGTGTCTGACTGCCTGCATAATTTATTCTAACATATGAACTAAATTATATCTTCCCTTCAAATGTACTTTTTTTTTCCTCATTACACTTCTTTTTTTTTTTTTATTAACTTGAGTATTTCTTATATACGTTCAAGTGTTATTCCCTTTCCCGGTTTCGGCAAACATCCCCCTCCACCTCCCCTTCCTTATGGGTGTTCCCCTCCCAACCCTCCCCCATTACCACCCCCCCCCCAAAAGTCTAGTTCACTGGGGTTCAGTCTTAACAGGACCCAGGGCTTCCCTTCCACTGGTGCTCTTACTAGGATATTCATTGCTACCTATGAGGTCAGAGTCCAGGGTCAGTCCATGTATAGTCTTTTAGGTAGTGGCTTAGTCCCTGGAAGCTCTGGTTGCTTGGCATTGTTGTACATATGGGGTCTCGAGCCCTTCAAGCTCTTCCAGTTCTTTCTCTGATTCCTTCAACAGGGTCCTATTCTCAGTTCAGTGGTTTGCTGCTGGCATTCGCCTCTGTATTTGCTGTATTCTGGCTGTGTCTCTCAGGACCCATCTACATCCGGCTCCTGTCGGTCTGCACTTCTTTGCTTCATCCATCTTGTCTAATTGGGTGGCTGTATATGTATGGGCCACATGTGGGGCAGGCTCTGAATGGGTGTTCCTTCAGTCTCTGTTTTACTCTTTGCCTCTCTCTTCCCTGCCAAGGGTATTCTTTTTCCTCATTTAAAGAAGGAGTGAAGCATTCACATTTTGATCATCCGTCTTGAGTTTCATTTGTTCTAGGGATCTAGGGTAATTCAAGCATTTGGGCTAATAGCCACTTATCAGTGAGTGCATACCATGTATGTCTTTCTGTGATTGGGTTAGCTCACTCAGGATGATATTTTCCAGTTCCAACCATTTGCCTACGAATTTCATAAAGTCGTTGTTTTTGATAGCTGAGTAATATTCCATTGTGTAGATGAACCACATTTTCTATATCCATTCCTCTGTTGAAGGGCATCTGGGTTCTTTCCAGCTTCTGGCTATTATAAATAAGGCTGCGATGAACATAGTGGAGCATGTGTCTTTTTTATATGTTGGGGCATCTTTTGGGTATATGCCCAAGAAAGGTATAGCTGCATCCTCAGGCAGTTCAATGTCCAATTTTCTGAGGAACCTCCAGACTGATTTCCAGAATGGTTGTACCAGTCTGCAATCCCACCAACAATGGAGGAGTGTTCCTCTTTCTCCACATCCTCGCCAGCATCTGCTGTCACCTGAGTTTTTGATCTTAGCCATTCTCACTGGTGTGAGGTGAAATCTCAGGGTTGTTTTGATTTGCATTTCCCTGATGACTAAAGATGTTGAACATTTCTTTAGGTGTTTCTCAGCCATTCAGCATTCCTCACCTGTGAATTCTTTGTTTAGCTCTGAACCCCATTTTTAATAGGGTTATTTGTCTCCCTGGGTCTAACTTTTGAGTTCTTTGTATATTTTGGATATAAGGCCTCTATCTGTTGTAGGATTGGTAAAGATCTTTTCCCAATCTGTTGGTTGCCGTTTTGTCCTAACCACAGTGTCCTTTGCCTTACAGAAGCTTTGCAGTTTTATGAGATCCCATTTGTCGATTCTTGATCTTAGAGCATAAGCCATTGGTGTTTTTGTTCAGGAAATTTTTCCAGTGCCCATGTGTTCCAGATGCTTCCCTAGTTTTTTCTTCTATTAGTTTGAGTGTGTCTGGTTTGATGTGGAGGTCCTTGATCCACTTGGACTTAAGCTTTGTACAGGGTGATAAGCATGGATCGATCTGCATTCTTCTACATGTTGACCTCCAGTTGAACCAGCACCATTTGCTGAAAATGCTATCTTTTTTCCATTGGATGGTTTTGGCTCCTTTGTCAAAAATCAAGTGACCATAGGTGTGTGGGTTCATTTCTGGGTCTTCAATTCTATTCCATTGGTCTATCTGTCTGTCTCTGTACCAATACCATGCAGTTTTTATCACTATTGCTCTGTAATACTGCTTGAGTTCAGGGATAGTGATTCCCCCTGAAGTCCTTTTTTATTGTTGAGGATAGTTTTAGCTATCCTGGGTTTTTGTTATTCCAGATGAATTTGCAAATTGTTCTGTCTAACTCTTTTTGAAGAATTGGATTGGTATTTTGATAGGGGATTGCATTGAATCTGTAGATCGCTTTTGGTAAAATGGCCATTTTTACTATATTAATCCTGCCAATCCATGAGCATGGGAGATCTTTCCATCTTCTGAGGTCTTCTTCAATTTCTTTCTTCAGAGTCTTGAAGTTCTTGTTGTACAAATCTTTTACTTGCTTGGTTAAAGTCACACCGAGGTACTTTATATTATTTGGGTCTATTATGAAGGGTGTCGTTTCCTAATTTCTTTCTCGGCTTGTTTCTCTTTTGTGTAGAGGAAGGCTACTGATTTATTTGAGTTAATTTTATACCCAGCCACTTTGCTGAAGTTGTTTATCAGCTTTAGTAGTTCTCTGGTGGAACTTTTGGGATCACTTAAATATACTATCATATCATCTGCAAATAGTGATATTTTGACTTCTTCTTTTCCGATCTGTATCCCCTTGACCTCCTTTTGTTGTCTGACTGCTCTGGCTAGAACTTCAAGAACTATATTGAATAAGTAGGGAGAGAGTGGGCAGCCTTGTCTAGTCCCTGATTTTAGTGGGATTGCTTCAAGGTTCTCTCCATTTAGTTTAATGTTAGCCACTGGTTTGCTGTATATGGCTTTTACTATGTTTAGGTATGGGCCTTGAATTCCTATTCTTTCCAGGACTTTTATCATGAAGGGGTGTTGAATTTTGTCAAATGCTTTCTCAGCGTCTAATGAAATGATCATGTGGTTTTGTTCTTTCAGTTTGTTTATATAATGGATCACGTTGATGGTTTTCCAGATATTAAACCATCCCTGCATGCCTGGGATGAAGCCTACTTGATCATGGTGGATGATTGTTTTGATGTGCTCTTGGATTCGGTTTGCCAGAATTTTATTGAGTATTTTTGCATCAATATTCATAAGGGAAATTGGTCTGAAGTTCTCTTTCTTTGTTGGGTCTTTGTGTGGTTTAGGTATAAGAGTAATTGTGGCTTCATAGAAGGAATTCGGTAGTGCTCCATCTGTTTCAATTTTGTGGAATAGTTTGGATAATATTGGTACGAGGTCTTCTATGAAGGTCTGATAGAATTCTGCACTAAACCCGTCTGGACCTGGGCTCTTTTTGGTTGGGAGACCTTTAATGACTTCTTCTATTTCCTTAGGAGTTATGGGGTTGTTTAACTGGTTTATCTGTTCCTGATTTAACTTCGGTACCTGGTATCTGTCTAGGAAATTGTCCATTTCCTGAAGATTTTCAAGTTTTGTTGAATATAGGTTTTTATAGTAAGATCTGATGATTTTTTGAATTTCCTCTGAATCTGTAGTTATGTCTCCCTTTTCATTTCTGATTTTGTTAATTTGGACGCACTCTCTGTGTCCTCTCCTTAGTCTGGCTAAGGGTTTATCTATCTTGTTGATTTTCTCAAAGAACCAACTTTTGGTTCTGTTGATTCTTTCTATGGTCCTTTTTGTTTCTACTTGGTTGATTTCAGCTCTGAGTTTGATTATTTCCTGCCTTCTACTCCTCCTGGGTGTATTTGCTTCTTTTTGTTCTAGAGCTTTTAGGTGTGCTGTCAAGCTGCTGACATATGCTCTTTCCTGTTTCTTTCTGCAGGCACTCAGCGCTATGAGTTTTCCTCTTAGCACACCTTTCATTGTGTCCCATAAGTTTGGGTATGTTGTACCTTCATTTTCATTAAATTCTAAAAAGTTTTTAATTTCTCTCTTTATTTCTTCCTTGAGCAGGTTATCATTGAGTAGAACATTGTTCAATTTCCACGTATATGTGGGCATTCTTCCCTTATTGTTATTAAAGACCAGTTTTAGGCCGTGGTGGTCCGATAGCACGCATGGGATTATTTCTATCATTCTGTACCTGTTGAGGCCCGTTTTTTGACCAATTATATGGTCAATTTTGGAGAAAGTACCATGAGGAGCTAAGAAGAAGGTATATCCTTTTGCTTTAGGATAGAATGTTCTATAAATATCCGTTAAGTCCATTTGGCTCATGACTTCTCTTAGGCTGTCTACATCTCTGTTTAATTTCTGTTTCCATGATCTGTCCATTGATGAGAGTGGGTGTTGAAATCTCCCACTATTATTGTGTGAGGTGCAATGTGTGTTTTGAGCTTTAGTAAGGTTTCTTTTACGTATGTAGGTGCCCTTGTATTTGGGGCATAGATATTTAGGATTGAGAGTTCTTCTTGGTGGATTTTTCCTTTGATGAATATGAAGTGTCCTTCCTTATCTTTTTTGATGACTTTTAGTTGAAAATTGATTTTATTTGATATTAGAATGGCTACTCCAGCTTGCTTCTTCCGACCATTTGCTTGGAAAGTTGTTTTCCAGCCTTTCACTCTGAGATAGTGTCTGTCTTTGTCTCTGAGGTGTGTTTCCTGTAGGCAGCAGAATGCAGGGTCCTCGTTGCGTATCCAGTTTGTTAATCTATGTCTTTTATTGGGGAGTTGAGGCCATTGATGTTGAGAGATATTAAGGAATAGTGATTATTGCTTCCTGTTATATTCATATTTGGATGTGAGGTTATGTTTGTGTGCTTTTCTTCTCTTTGTTTTGTTGCCAAGATGATTAGTTTCTTGCTTCTTCTAGGGTATAGCTTGCCTCCTTATGTTGGGCTTTACCATTTATTATCCTTTGTAGTGCTGGATTTGTAGAAAGATATTGTGTAAATTTGGTTTTGTCATAGAATATCTTGGTTTCTCCATCTATGTTAATTGAGAGTTTTGCAGGATACAGTAGCCTGGGCTGGCATTTGTGTTCTCTTAGGGTCTGTATGACATCAGTCCAGGATCTTCTGGCCTTCATAGTTTCTGGCTAAAAGTCTGGTGTGATTCTGATAGGTCTGCCTTTATATGTTACTTGACCTTTTTCCTTACTGCTTTTAATATTCTTTCTTTATTTTGTGCGTTTGGTGTTTTGACTATTATGTGACAGGAGGTGTTTCTTTTCTGGTCCAATCTATTTGGAGTTCTGTAGGCTTCTTGTATGCCTATGGGTATCTCTTTTTTAGGTTAGGGAAGTTTT
Source organism: Rattus rattus (assembly GCF_011064425.1). Taxonomy (NCBI): domain Eukaryota; kingdom Metazoa; phylum Chordata; class Mammalia; order Rodentia; family Muridae; genus Rattus; species Rattus rattus. Next base: position 153,793,137 of record NC_046156.1, on the reverse strand, counting down.
CTTCTATGATTTTGTTGAAGATATTTACTGGTCCTTTGAGCTGGGAGTCTTCACTCTCTTCTATACCTATTATCCTTAGGTTTGATCTTCTCATTGAGTCCTGGATTTCCTGTATGTTTTGGACCAGTAGCTTTTTCCGCTTTACATTATCTTTGACAGTTGAGTCAATGATTTCTATGGAATCTTCTGCTCCTGAGATTCTCTCTTCCATCTCTTGTATTCTGTTGGTGAAGCTTGTATCTACAGCTCCTTGTCTCTTCTTTTGGTTTTCTATATCCAGGGTTATTTCCATGTGTTCTTTCTTGATTGCTTCTATTTCCATTTTTAATTCCTTCAACTGTTTGATTGTGTTTTCCTGGAATTCTTTCAGGGATTTTTGCGATTCCTCTCTGTAGGCTTCTACTTGTTCTCTAAGGGAGTTCTTCACGTCTTTCTTGAAGTCCTCCAGCATCATGATCAAATATGATTTTGAAACTAGATCTTGCTTTTCTGGTGTGTTTGGATATTCCATGTTTGTTTTGGTGGGAGAATTGGGCTCCGATGATGCCATGTAGTCTTGGTTTCTGTTGCTTGTGTTCCTGCGCTTGCCTCTCGCCATCAGATTATCTCTAGTGTTACTTTGTTCTGCTATTTCTGACAGTGGCTAGACTGTCCTATAAGCCTGTGTGTCAGGAGTGCTGTAGACCTGTTTTCCTGTTTTCTTTCTGCCAGTTATGGGGACAGAGTGTTCTACTTTCGGGCGTGTAGTTTTTCTTCTCTACAGGTCTTCAGCTGTTTCTGTGGGCCTGTGTCTTGAGTTCACCAGGCAGGTCACTTGCAGCAGTAAAGTTGGTCTTACCTGTGGTCCTGAGGCTCAAATTCGCTCTCGGGGTGCTGCCCACGGGCTCTCCACGGCGGCAGCAACCAGGAAGATCTGCGCCGCTCCTTCCAGGAGCTTCAGTGCACCAGGGTTCCAGATGGAGTTTGGTGTTTTCCTCTGGAATCAGTAATGTGTGCAGAGAGCAGTCTCTTCTGGTTTCGCAGGCGTGTCTGCCTCTCTGAAGGTTTAGCTCTCCCTCCCTCGGGATTTGGGTGCAGAGAACTGTTTATCCAGTCTGTTTCCTTCAGGTTCCGGCGGTGTCTCAGGCAGGGGTCCTGCCGCTCCTGGGCCCTTCCCCACGGGCACCCAGAGGCCTTATACAGTTTCCTCTTGAGCCAGGGATGTGGGCAGGGGTGGGCAGTGTTGGTGGTCTCTTCCGCTCTGCAGCCTCAGGAGTGCCCACCTGACCAGGCGGTGAGGTCTCTCTCCCACGGGGTCTGGGACTCAAATGTACTTTAAATCACCTTTCTGCCTAGCAGTTTGTCAAAAATGGCCACCTGTAGGAGTCTAATGAGATTACATGCTGAGAACTGAGCTCTGTGCTAACCGCAACTTCTACGACTCAACATTTCAGTATTTACTAACTGCTCAAAAGGCACTCTGAAAAATACTCCAAGGAATACCTATATCTTTGAGAGAGGAGTTCAGCAGATGGTGGATACATCCATGTCTGGCAAATGTGAAGCTAACTATGAAACAGATTGAGGCCAATAGCACATGTTTGTGTTAATCTCTGTGTTCAGTGTTTTAGTTTTTCTCTGTAGATCTGAGTCATATCTGTTCCAGGCCTCTTCATTACAGGCTTTGTAACAAAGCAATAGCTACACAGGTTCTCAGTGTTATGGTGCAAATAAAAGAATGAACATGCAGTATATTCCAAACCTCTGCTGACAGCATAATTAATTTCCTTTTGGGCAAAGGCAAGGCACATAGATGACCGGAAAGTCATAATTCAGAACCACACATTTAAGCTAGTACAATCAAAACTGGACTCATATGCTCACATTAACTCCAAAGAACCTGAGAAGGAGAATGATTATTTTAAACAAAAATATACTCCATCATTATCATTAAACAGAAAGGGGTTAATCAAAAACTAAAAGTAATCCTGAGAGTTAAGAGATCCTTCTTACCATGCAGTTAGGTATGATTGACAACCACTGCCTTGGTCCTCAGCACACACTCAAAAGTCCCTAGACTTTTGTTAATATTCTAGAATAGTTCATTCTCTTACAGACATTTACTCTTTCCTTTCCAAAATTTATCTGAATTTTCCTTTCCTTAAAATTAACTATGTGGGGGTTGGGGATTTGTCTCAGTGGTAGAGCACTTGCCTAGCAAGCACAAGGCCCTGGGTTCGGTTCCCAGCTCCGAAAAAAAAAAATTAACTATGTGATGTCATCAAAATTTTTGGAAAATAATATTTATATGTAAAATATGGTATCTCTTTACATGTATGTCATAAAATGCACATAAATACTTCCTTTTGGTAGGAAGATTAAATTTGCCTCTTTGTCCCATAAATGTATACAAGCACACATACACACACATACATATACATATGTGGTATATATATATATATAACATATAAATACAAATTATTTGATCAAAGCTTATAAATATAAGACATCAAGATTAAATATAAGATATAAAATATAAAATATAATTTAAAATTCTACCAATAGAAAATTCTTTTTTTTATTTTTTTCTTTTTTAATTGGATGTCTTTTATTTACATTTCTTTTTTTTTATTATTATTAACTTGAGTATTTCTTATATACATTTCAAGTGTTATTCCCTTTCCCTTTCGGCAAACATCCCCTCCCCCTCCCCTTCCTTATAGGTGTTCCTCCCAACCCCCCCCCATTGCTGCCCTCTCCCCAACAGTCTAGTTCACTGGGGTTCAGTCTTAGCAGGACCCAGGGCTTCCCTTCCACTGGTGCTCTTACTAGGATATTCATTGCTTACCTATGAGGTCAGAGTCCAGGGTCAGTCCATGTATAGTCTTTGGGTAGTGGTTTAGTCCCTGGAAGCTCTGGTTGGTTGGCATTGCTGTACATATGGGGTCTCGAGCTCCTTCAAGCTCTTCCAGTTCTTTCTCTGATTCCTTCAACGGGGGTCCTGTTCTCAGTTCAGTGGTTTCCTGCTGGCATACGCCTCTGTATTTGCTGTATTCTGGCTGTGTCTCTCAGGAGCGATCTGCATTCACATTTTGATCATCCGTCTTGAGTTTCATTTGTTCTAGGCATCTAGGGTAATTCAAGCATTTGGGCTAATAGCCACTTATCAATGAGTACATACCATGTATGTCTTTCTGTGATTGGGTTAGCTCACTCAGGATGATATTTTCCAGTTCAACCATTTGCCTACAAATTTCATAAACTCATTGTTTTTGATAGCTGAGTAATATTCCATTGTGTAGATGTACCACATTTTCTGTATCCATTCCTCTGTTGAAGGGCATCTGGGTTCTTTCCAGCTTCTGGCTATTATAAATAAGGCTGCGATGAACATAGTGGAGCACATGTCTTTTTTATATGTTGGGGCATCTTTTGGGTATATGGCCAGGAGAGGTATAGCTGGATCCTCAGGCAGTTCAATGTCCAATTTTCTGAGGAACCTCCAGACTGATTTCCAGAATGGTTGTACCAGTCTGCAATCCCACCAACAATGGAGGAGTGTTCCTCTTTCTCCACATCCTCGCCAGCATTTGCTGTCACCTGAGGTTTTGATCTTAGCCATTCTCACTGGTGTGAGGTGAAATCTCAGGGTTGTTTTGATTTGCATTTCCCTTATGACTAACGATGTTGAACATTTCTTTAGGTGTTTCTCGGCCAATAGAAAATTCTTAGTACTTCTTTCATTAGTATTTCCTTTTTCATTTAAACTTTTCTCACATATATGTAATGTAATTTATGTAAAGTATGTAACAGACTTATTTTTAATTTTTATCTTCTAATCAGTTTTTGCATCTTTGAAAATAGCATGCTTATAGATAATATACTGTAATTGCATTAATTCTCAGTATCCTCTTATTCCTTCCTACTCTCGATGCCACCATTCTGCCTTCCCAGTTAGTGTCCCAGTCCCCCGACTCCATGCTTCTAATACTTGTGTGGGTGTGTGCTTGTAGGTCTTCTGTGGTGGCCACAGCTTCTGTGTATTCACAATGGCAAAGCCTGTCATACACAAAAGAGAGCATTTTTAAGTACTCTTCATCTTCCTATGATACCCTTAATATTTGAGGAAGCTCATTTACAAAGTGTTCAAGTGTCTTTCCCTGGTCCTCACACTGGACGATATGGATATCCACCTAAGGGATGAGGACTCATCAATCCTTTGTTCTCAGTAGTTTGAAGCATTGTCTCATCTTTGACCATTGTCCTCTACCAAAAGAAGCTTGCTTCTCTGATTGAGGCTGAGAGTTGTGTCATTCCATAGGTATAGCATAAATATTTAGAAGGTAAATTTAAAATTGATTTAGAAAACATGAATAATAGGATTATTGTGGTGACTGTGACTTCTCTAACCATAGGCTCTTGACCAGGTTCTCTGGGCCAGGCATTTCTTTCCTTCCATGAACTGGACCTCAAATCCAATTGGAAAGCAGTTGAATATTCCTGAAATGGTCATATGTCGCTATTGCACCATAAGACATATTTCTCTGGGACTTTGATACCAAAGCACACAGATTGAACAGTTAATTAAGACTACTGATAACTTTCCTCTCAAAAGCATATGTAATATATTCTGGAATTTAGGAATACTAGACAACAAGGAAAAAGCTTCCAGTTTAGTTTCTGCCTTTTCTCAATCATCTCTGCTCTTGACACTGGATGTGATCCAACCAGTTGCTTCAAGTTCCCACTCCTTCACTTCCCATAACAATTGACTGTAACTTAGAATTATGAGCCAAACAAACTCATTGTCCTCAAAGGTAGTTTTGCAAAGGTATCCATCGGAGTAGCAAGAGTAATCTAAGGCAGCTGATATTGGGTATCTACTGGTCAAATTTTCTTCTGAAGTAAACAGTGGTGAATAAACTTCTTGAGTTTCCTTTTTCTCTGTGGATGACAGTTTATCCTCCCCAATATTCTGAGTTCCCACATACTGCTTGCTCCTTACAAATCAGTGAGGCATTTCAGAATGACTGGGTGTTCACACAATTTTTTTTATTTCAATGAGTGTTTCCACAGACACAGAAGGAAAATGATACAAACAAGATCACCACATGGTCACAACAAGAACTCAAGCATTTATTTTATTAGTAAAGTTTTCCACATCATCTGTGCAATTTGTCTAAATGTGTGGGGAAAGTTCCTGGTAATATCCATGGTATTTCTTTTGTTTAATCTTGTTATTCTAATGACTTGTTTTTGTCCTTTCATGTTCCCATTGAGAATTGTAGCAGGTGTTTGGCTACTTTGTGGATTCTTCTTTCTTCCATTCTTATTCACCCCCTTTTCCTCCCTTTCAGTCCCTTAATACTAGATAGGGTAGAAAGAAGAATAGAGGGGAAAGGGAGCAACATTATAGTTGGACTACTTTCTGATGATTAGGGACATCGAGTTCCTGGGGGCAAGTTTGATCTTCACTGTCAAGATATTTAATTTATTCTTGTTTCTTTGTTTGTGCACAATTTCTTAACAATCTGCAACCAACAGCAACACACCCTGACATTCTGGGCACTAGCATTTACTACCCTCTGAGACATTACCAGAATTCCAAATGTCGCATAATTACTGAAACTATATGCAGCTGGCAAAATCACACACATACTAGAGCATGAGGCAAATCATAATCAGCTGCTATGGACAATCTGAGGCAGCCCCATTTAGCGCATCTGAGATTAAAACAGAAACATATTCCCATAATATTCTGTGATTTTCAAAGAAACCAAAGCTCCAAAATTGTCACTAGAGAGAGTAGCATGTGTTTGTCTTCTAGATTAGAATGTATCTCCTCAAGGCATTGAGATATTTTATTTCAGGCAAAAATAAGTCCTACTATATGAAGTAAAAATTTATAGAATTGTGATATGAAGTTTTACTTTGCACTGGAACATTTTAGACTGTAACAGTGGCCAAATCAGTTCTTATACTTGTTTTCCCTTTAGACAATTGGTTACTGTGTTACTTGAGCTTATTAAAAGAGACAGAGGGCTAGAGAGATGGCTCAGTGGTTAAGAGCCCTGACTGCTCTTCCAGACATCCTGAGTTCAATTCCCAGCATCTACATGGTGGCTCACAACCATCTGTAATGGGATCTGATGCCCTCTTCTGGTGTGTCTGAAGACATGTACAGTGTACTTATATATACCAAATAAATCTTGAAAAACAAAAATAAAGAGACAGAAACATATCCATTGTTTCTCCTTTTGATAACATATCAATGTTCCAAAAAGTACAAAAGCAGAGGATTTAATTAGCATGTACATTCTATAAGCCTAGGTATATCTTCTTCAAAACTTGACCCTTTTACAGATTTCCTATTTGATTTTGGGGCAGCTTAATTTTGAAAATTTAGCAAATCTTTTAGGAACATCCACAATGTGTAAAGCTATGTCAGCAAGTAGGAGTACTTGCCATCCAGTCTGACCACCTGAACTCAATCCTTAAAACCCACAGAATGGAAGAAGAAAACTGACTCTCTAATACTGACTTCCACATGTGTACATTTCATATACATACGACACACACCTATACATACACATGAAAAGTTAAACATAAAAGTGTATAGGAAATACATACTATCCTCAGAGGAGGACAGTAGCTGGTGCTTCTACAGTCTTCTCTTTTATTTCTTTATATCTTTTAGAGTTCCCTGGTGGCAGGATTCACAGCTATGACTACTTTCCTGAAGTATCTGTCTAGATAAGCCTAATAGTAAGTTCTGATTTTATGAAGAGGAACCATGATATATTAAAGGGAGTTAAATAGCAAGAGGATGTAAACAGTAATATCCAGGTAGGAGGGAGGACAAAACAGTATTATGTGAAGTTCTTTAAAAGCCCTGTTTCATGTCCCTCTTCACAGATTCTAATTTGAAAATGTCTACTATATTGGGTCATAGATATAGATGACTCTTGTTTTTTCCTTTCAAGCCTAAAAGTTTACACACTGTGGAGTGGAAGGAAAGGTACATGGGTCAGAGGAAGAGGTAAATAACAACACTCAATAGTTGTTGACAGCTGACATTACCCAATGTGGATCACACATTTTTTCCAACACAAAACAGCATGTTTAATATCATCATATGCTGTATTCAAAATGTGAAAGATGTTTCAATGACCTGAGGACCACTATATTATGATCTATATACTACTGAAAAAAAGCAATTCAGACTGAACAGGTCATACTTAAGAATACATTATACATATGAATATGCATACAATAATAATGAGTGAAAAAGGTGCCCACGACCACCAATGGGAGGAGAAGCCCTTGATCCTGACAAGGTTGGACCCCCAGTGTAAGGGAATGTCGGGGGGAGGGGGAGGGGATGGAGGGGGAGGGAAACACCCTTAGAAAGAGGGGAGGGGGATGAGATAGGGGGATTATGTCCAGGAAACCAGGAAAGAGAAGAACATTTGAAATGTAAAATTTTTAAAATATTCAATAAAAGAAAAAAAGAAAGAAATGTAACTATAAAGAAACAAACACCTGCTTAGCCACTTCTCTGAGCCCTGAGATTGCTTAACAGCAAAGGATCAGGACTGAAAATGATTCTATGGACAGAAGTCAGGGTCCCAGGCTGTCACTCACAGCCTAGCCAACACTGTACTAAGCATTCTCTTTTTAAATAAAAGGTTTCTTTTTTACGTTAAAAACAAAAGAGCCCACCAATTTGAAGGAGAACAGAAAGGGATCTGAGAGGATTTAAAAAGAACCTGGAAAATGGAGAAATGTTATAACTAAATTCTGATCTTAAAAGTAAAAGCAATTTTTTTAAAAAAGGAAAATTTAGGTTCAGAAGAACAGGTGGCTTATTCAAAACTTCAAATTGGGAGTAGCAGACTTAAATCCAGCTTCATTTTTGTTGTTTTTGGTTTGGTTTGGTTTTGGTTTGTTTGTTTGTTTGTTTGTTTGTTTGTTTATTTGTTTATTTATTTGGTTGGTTGGTTGGTTTACTGGATATATTGCTTTCCTTATGGTTGCAGATGTCCACATGAAATGAGCTGCATCATCCTCTGGCCTTTGGTTCACCTGATACATGAATAAGCATATAAAACCCACGCTACTCTTTGTCTTTAAAAGGAAAAAAATTTAAACCCTTGGCAAGAATTCATATTTTCTCAGGATCCAAATATGGATTTCTTTCTAAGCAATACCATAGGGCATATTAAAAAGAAACTAAATATCTGTAAAACATGCACAAAAATCAGCAAATGCATACTTTATTATGTGACAGACATTTCATAGGCTGAGCCCATAATTAATTCACTTCTACTCAGTGAAGATATGTATTTATAAGTCCAAGACAATGTAACTTATATCTGGGAAAAGCACGTGAACAATATGTAAATAGGCTTACTCAAATATTGAGTATATTATATGAGCAATTTGTAGATATTATTCTATCATATGCTAGAAAGATTTCCTATTATTGTATTGTACTGTTAGCTTAAAATGAATGATTCTATGTTATGAACATCAGAAGTAGAAAGTGAAGATTTTCACAGCTATGAGATTATCAATGTGAAGAAGGGTTTTTTTTTTCATCATTTAAAGGTGTACCCTATGAATACCAGATATAATTTATAAACCAGGAGAAATGTGGAATCCTGGGTAGAATACTGAGCATATTGTCTCATGGTAAAATTATATTTTCTTCACATGGGAAATCTCGTGCTGAGATTATAAAACAATAGTAGACAGTTCCACTTCCTGTTACAAAATAAAGGACATTTCTTCCAGTATATTTCAGTTAGATACCACAGGAAAAGAAATCTTCTTTTAAAAGGTGGTTCCAGCTGCATATATAGCAGAGAATGGCATTGTCTGGCATCAATATGAGAAGAGGCCCTTGGTCCTGTGAAGGCTCATTTCCCAAGTGTAGGGGAATGCCAGGGTGTTGAGGTGGGAGTAGGTGAGTAGGAGGGGGAGCATCCTCACAGAAGCAGGAGGACGGGGGATGGAAAAGGGGGGGACCAGGAAATTTGAAATGTAAATACATAAAATATCAAATAAAAAAAGATGAATTGAATTTAACCTTTCCATTTAAACTAAGTATCTTTGGGGGACAATTATTACTCATGCTGAAATGTTCTCTAAACACAAAGTGCTATCATAAATGTTTTTCTGTTTTCTCAGCAATGTGTGTAACATATATACAAGTGAGCAAATTTTAAAGTTAATTCACATAAGTTATACTACTCCTTACACTTTGCCAGCATTTAGCATGTCTGGAGAGTATCAGTTCTAACATAATTTGTCAAGTGAAATAATATAGGGCTTACCCTACTGTGATGTTATACTAAATATTTTGACCACTCTTTGTTTATACTATATTAAACTTATTATGCTATAGATGTGAATATACTCACCACACACACAGAGAGACACACACATAAACATGCACACACACACAGAGTTCAGCTTTGGTTGCAGAAATTGTTTAGATAATTTTAATGTCTCTTTATTGTAAACTTTTCAACTTCTCTGTTGAACATTTTTTGTTGCTAAGTCAGACAAAATCTAGTGTGATGTCTAGGAAGAATATAGTGAGTCCTGAACATGGAGAACCTGCACCAATGTTTTCATCTGGATCTGATCTGAAACAGAACCATTCATTCCTATAGGAAGACACATGATGTCAACTGAGTTTAGGTGCTGCAGGCTATACACTACCCAGGGATATAAAAGACCACACATTGCTCAAAGCTGTGAGAATTCCAGTCCAGAAATAGACTCAGAGACACTATTAAGTAACTCAGACCTTCATTGTGGAGTCAAGGCATAATGTGGGAATAAGGATCCCTAAAGAAAGAAATAAGGTTTAAAGGAAAGGACAATGAAAGTTGTATCCGATGAAAGAAAACTAAGCCAAACATATCTGACCAAGAGGATGCTGGAATAATGTATCTTCTGTCCAAATAACACTTAGCATTTTCTAAAGGAAGATGACTGTCAACAGACAATCTACACAACATTGTGATATTCTGCACACACACACATACACATACACACACACACACACACACATACACACATGCACTAGGTATGTCAATGAAAACTAGAATAAAATTGCAAGAAGGAGAGAAGATACAAAACAAACAACAGAAACAAACAATGGCTCTGGAATTAGCAGATAAAATGCTAACATCATCATTGAGTTTAAAGCCTTGAAATATGAACATAACGAGAGCACAAGGGGGTATCACTGGAGCAATGAGTTAACACACAGTAGAAACTCATAATGGAAAATAAAAGCATCTATAAATGACCAACATACTTGATGGGCTCAAGAGTGAATTGTAGGGTTCCATGTCCCAGCTTTTATATCCCAAAGAACAGTGCAGAACCATTCTGCAAAGAAACAAAGAAAACGGATGAACATTACTAGAAAATAAAAATCATTTGATGGCTTGGAAAATTGCTCAAAGGGCATTCAAACAAATGTAATTAAAAATCCACTAAAACACTGTAGAATAGTGAATATGTGTGGCATTGGAATCCCTACCCAGCCTTGCTCTCACCCCAATTATCTGAGAAGGAAACAGCATTCCATACAGATTGTCTTTGTGTGTCCATATTGAAGTCAGAGGCCAATGTTGGATGTCTTTCTTGCTCACTTTCCACCTTAGCACCTTGAGGCAAGGTCTCTCATTGATTTGGTGCCCACTAATTGGTTAATCTGTCTCACCAGCAAAGCTCTGAAGATCTTCCTAAATCTCTTAACCCTGTATCATCACATCAACCCTATGCCAATGTTAAAAGTGCATACAACCATGTCCAGCTTTTGAATGAGAGCACTTAGGAACCACACTGGAGACATCATGCTAATGCAACAGGCACTAAACTACCCTCACACCCCCTAAAATAAATTTCAAAAATATATGTTGTAAACATGAATAGAGACTCAAACTACTTGTTCATTTAAAAGAACTAAAATTGAATAAGAATCTATCAATATGTGTTCATATATACTTTGACTGCATTATTACAGTAGATATAATAAATGACATGTTCTGGTTGTTTTAATTTTTGACATGTAAGAAAATGTGATCATTTTTCCTATTTCTTTCATTTTCAAAACTTTTACTCCACACTCAGTATTCCCTACAAATACACTTCAGTACTTTTCTGATCTTTAATATATTAGTTCCCTCCAGGAAAATGTTTTTTCCTCTTAATGAGTATTAAGGAGATTGCAAAGTCAAGTGCTGGTTATTAAATATTCAAGTACAGGAACATATTTAGAATAAAGATGATATAAGTATTACTAGGTCAGTGTATATTCAAACACAAATTAATCCAACATTACTTGGGACATTACTGCTGACTCAAACTATCAGGTATATTAATAAATATTATATATTTTCAATATATCTATAAATTATATATATTTCTTAATTCTAGGACAACTTTCTTGTGCTAAATACTAGTGCTATAAAATGTCTGCATAATAAGGTGAACTAGGCAGAGACAGACTTAGCATGGGTTTTTTAAAAAGAGAATTTTTAAAAGGAAAATATTAAACATGAAATGTCTCTAAAAATGAGGCATACTTTGCCTGTGGGCCCCTGGTCTTTGTCTGCGTTGATCACTTCCCTCATAGAAACTCAGAGTGTAGAAACACAGACTAAGCCAAACTTCAAACTCAACATGAAAAAATGCAAAACTGACAGCCAGAGATAATGTGAAATTCTGATGTCAAGTTGATTGGCATTCTTAAAAACTCCCTTTTAGTAGATACAGTATAAGTGCAGAAAAATGTTTCAGGGCCATTCAAATACAGTTACTGGAAAATTCTGTTTCTTAACAATGACAGAGTGAAAACCAGGCAAGTCTGCTTTGCATTTTGAACGGCTTTGTTTTTTTTCCTCCCTAAAGCAACTGCCTTTTGAACGAGCATCATGGAAAATTGCTGCCCAAGATTCACAGATAGTGAGGGGAAAAAAGTGATTGGCTTCTTTTGTTTGCAGAATTTTCTTTAAATGGTTCAATTCTCGTTTAATTCTCATCTTCATTAAAAACAATTTTGGGGTTCTTTGGAGACGTGTACAAACTGCTTCACTCCACATCTCTCTCCTGCTCCAACTATTACTGTGAGTTTTCTCTGAAGGAGATCAAGCATGAGTCTCTTCAGTCCTTCAAAGGTTTGTCTGCATTGTATCTTTTCATTGTGTTTCCTTCTTGTTTTGAAATGACTGAGCCATTGTTTTCAAACTGCTTTCCTTAGAGCATGAAGCCTTTGTCCACTTTGGAATCCATTCACATAAGATACATAGGAGTAGTTGTCTTGATGAGCAAAAATTTCAAAACCACAAATTCTAAGGTGGTTTGAAGGCTCTGTTTAAAAAGGTGAAAATGTTTCTTCAACTTGGTTGCACTCCTTGGGGTTCAGTAATGAGAAAAAAAAAGTTTCCTTTTCTCAAGTTGGAAAAATCAATAACTAGTCCTGGCAACATTGTCCCAGCAAAATTTAAAATGCCATTTTTTTTAAAACATGAGCTGACTTTTGAAATGCATGGGTTTATTCCCAAATGAACTCTTCAGAACTCAATGGAAGCCTATTACCTTATCCACGAAGAGGAGCAAACGTCCCAGAAGCAGTGCTGGGAGACCCTTATCTGAAGGTTCCCCCACCTCATGCCTTTAGCTGAAGTAGACACTCTGCCCCAACAGCCCTTGGGAATAACTGTTTATTTCCTGGTTCTGAGGTTCTGAGGGATATTGATCCCTGTAGAAAACGACACAAAGCTACCACAGCAATGCAGCTTTAAGGAGGACAGCATGAAACGTATGATGAACCACAGATGAGATTATTAGAACAGAGACTGCATTTCTGGTTTGCATAAATGCAGGAAGAATAGGGATTTTTTCCCACCTTGATGGAATAAGTTCAAGCCTGTGTTCTAGCTGCCAGGATGGATGTTCCAGGTGTCTTTTTCTCCTGAATGTCGCCCCTGGTTCCTCTTGCAGGTGTCTTAGCCCTGTTATTTTAAAAGCATATATGACTACCTAATTGCAGACTCTATTGTCAATAACTGACAGTTATATATCATATGTTGAGCCTAATTCAGCAGCATGCATGGAGGCAATAAGGCTGTGTAAGAATTGGAATACCGTGACTCATCCTAAATTTAACACTAGACTGGTGGCTTTTCAAACAGTCTTGCTTATTCCTTTATGTGTCTGATTTGTTTTCCTTTGGTTTTGGTGGTCTAAAAGGACCAATAACTATCATGCTGTAATAATATAATACAAAATAACATACCAAAATATAATGGTATGATAACATACCAATATTAGAAAACACTAATAAACTTCATCCATAGTTTATTGAACTGCAATTGGAACTTGACAACTTGACATAAAATTGTAGGATTTTGTCTTTTCTATGAAAAAATAATTATATCAAAAATATAATAGGAAAAGTGTATCAAGATGCTTGACGTCTCTGATGAAGACATCAAGGCATCACTGAGAAAAATGAAGGTCAACTGAAATAAATAAAGAAGAAAATCCAGGATTCTCCAATAGAAAATAATGTTTCTTAGATGCGTGTAACCCTGAAATTGATCTAGGGGCTCCATGGATTGCATGGTAGAATTTGGAAACCAATCCTAAAATTTATATAGAAATGAAAAGATTTGAAGTAGTGACAGTATCTTGTAAGAAAGGAACATAATATAAGACTCTAAAGATCTATGAGAAAGCAAAAACAATAAAGAATGGGCTTGGGAAAATGATAAACAGAGCAGAAAACAGAATAAAATTCATATATATGATGAATTTGAAAGAAAGATGTTAATTCTTTCTAAGAGGAGATAGACAAGTAATATTGGTGTCCATGGCAGAACAAATGTAGAGTGTGAAGACCACACCCGGGCTTGTGGTATTCAAAAAACTAATTTAAGATGAATCCCAAATAGTAAAGGATAAAAATTATGAACTTTCTGCCAGAGGCATCAGACATGTCTTCATGAACATTAGATAGCAAAACATTCTTATAGTAGAGAAAGGGTGAACCAAAATAAAAAAGTAAGTCAATAGAATTTCATCCAAATTAGTAATTCTGCTCTTTAAAAACACTAGGAAGGTAATAAAAAAGTAAGACATTCTGGGAGGAAATCCCCTATCTTTCAATCACCTATATATCAATACTGACTCATCTATTAGTTACCATTCCATCATCTATTTCTGTTACAAATGACTCATGTCCAGAATTTGTTTACAAGAAAATCCTGTAATTCATTAATTAAAAGTCAAATATGGAACCTGGACCCAACACGGGCTCCACAGCATTTTTAAGCAATTGCCACATGGTTCTTCTAATATACAAGAGATCGGCTACAAACCAGGTAAGAAGCCATCTGAGAACCTGCAGGTTTATTGTTGGTATTGGATGACTGGAGTTGTAAGTGCCTTTCTTCAACCATTCTAAAAGCTTCAAAGTCATCACCACAGAAGTTAGAAGTACTATGTAGAAAACACTGGGCAAATGAGTCAAACTTTCCAAGCTGACTTCCAAGTCAGGCAGGAGTCAAGCAGCAGAAAGGCTTCTAAACGGAAGGCAGAGAATCTTGTTTCTGCAGCTTTACTGCTGCAAACCGGAACAGTTCATACCTTCACCAGGCACTGGTTTTATTTTATGAAACATAAAACTGGAAGACAGAGCTTCTAACACTCCTTCTAGAAGACAACTACAACTGACATACACATTCATATGTTTAGCAAACATTTATTAGTAGCTACCACCTTATACTTTTTAAGTATAATTAATATACAGATAAATAAAACCATTGACTAAGTTATTAAATAAATCTAGTTGAAGAGACATACCAAGCAGGTAAGAATAGCTCTAAACTGTTAATGGACTTCAGAGGCAAGTGTTGTCCAAGGAGAAATTCAACTGTTTAGTATATTCCAGAATGTCTTAGTTAGGGTTTCCATTGCTATGTGGAAATGCTATGGCCAATAGCAACTTGGGAAGAAAATCATTTATTTGGCCTATATTTCCCTAGGGCAGGAACCCAGAGGCAGAAGCTGATGCAGAGGCCATGATGGAGTACTGCTTACTGACTTTCTGTCTTAGTCAGGGTTTCTATTCCTGCAGAAAACATCATGACCAAGAAGCAAGTTGGGTAGAAAAGGATTTATACTTCCACATTGATGTTTATCACCAAAGGAAGTCAGGACAGGAACTCACACAGGGTGGGATCTTGGAGACAGGAGTGGATGCAAAGCTATGGAGGGATGCTGCTTACTTGCTCGCTCCACCTGGCTTGCTTAGCTTGCTTTATTATAGAACCCAGGACTACCAGTCCAGGGATGGCACCACCCACAATAGGCCTTTCTAGCCTTGATCGCTAATTGAGAAAATGCCCTATAGCTGGATCTCATAGAGACATTTCCTCAAGGGAGGTTTCTTTGTGATTACTCCAGCTTGTGTCAAGTTGACACACAAAACCAGCCAGTACACTTGCTCAGCCTGCTTCTTATAAAACCTAGGACTACCAGCCCAGGAGTAGTGGCATTACTCACAGTGAACTGGGTGCTACCACATCAATTATCAATCGAGAAAATCTACCACAGGCTTGCCTACAGCCCAATCTTATGGTAGCATTTTCTCAATTGAGTCTTCCTCCTCTCAGATGACTCTAGCTTGTGTTTGACACAAAACTAACCACCACAACTGACCTCTTGTCAAATTCACACACACACACACACACACACACACACACACCACTGTTAAACTACAATCTTTCTCTTTTTCTTTATCTCCAAGATCATACATTAATATTGACATTAAAATATAAACATTCCAGATTTTAAAAGTTCTATAGTCTTTAAATATTCAAGCACTTAAAATTCAATCTCTCTAAAATATTCAGTCTCTCACTATCCAAAACTTTGTCAAATTTGAAGTCTCTTTGAAAGTTTAAAGTTTCTCAAGTACAGGCTCCTATAAAACAAAGTTTAAATTAAATAATTTATTTCAACAGGGAAGAATCATAGTACAGTCACAATCAGAACAAAGCAAAACCAAACTCTGACAGTTTAAATAACTCAACATCCAATATTTGGAGTTCACTCATAATCTACTGGACTCATTCAAAGGGCAGGAGCTATTTGATAGGCTCTGCCCTCTGCAGCACACACAGCTTGTCTTCCAGGATGATCCTATTCCACTGCTGCTGCTGTCCTTGGTGACTGTCCTATAGTATGGACACCTCCAAAACTCTGGAGTCACTTGCTGCAACAGAGATACATGTTTATCAACAGCCTCTCTTAGATTCTCTATGGGCCACTCCAGCCCTGCCACACAATGCCAAGCCTCAGCTGCTGCCCATGGCTCCTTCATGTCTTCAAAACCAGTACAACCTGGGTGATTCTTACACTACCAAGTTCAGTGGCCAGATACAACCTTAGCCTTGGCCACCTCTGAATATACATTGCATATGTCGATTCAGAAGACACATTTCCCAGGAGATCTCACCTCAGTGATACTGCTCTCTTCTTCTTTTATTAAATTTTTTTTAGCTCTTAGTGAATTTCCCATCATGCACCTCAATCCTACTCATTTTCCCTTCCTCTAATATTCCTCCTTCACCCTTGTGACCTCCCATCCAACAGAGGGAAAAAAATTTCATTGTGGAAACTGTAGTGTGTCACAGTAGGTTCCAGAGTATACCCTTTTGTCCATACCTCTTTCACACATGTTCATTGCCATAATGTTTTGGTCTGGAACAAGGCCTCTGGATTCTGCTATTCTATTAATACTGGGACCTCCTTGCGACTCTTTTCAGGTATCCTCCTGTTGCTATGCATCAGGGAAATATAGGAAGCTTCCTTTCATGTACTTGCACAGTTCATCAGTGGGGTAGATATTGGGGTGGGCCAATTCAAACCCTGGATCTGGGCCTGGGAGGTATCTGAGCTGGTCTAGTCGCTAGCTTGCTCCTGGTTCTGGGAGCTATCAGAATCCAGTGGTCATCTCAGTCCACTTCTCTGTCTGAATCCTCTGGCTCTGAACTGGTGTTCTTTTCAGTTTGCTTTTTGCAGGGAATTTTAGGTTACCAATCATTCAGATGTTCACAGGTCAGAACACTGAGTGTAGACATAGCCTCTCTCCCCTCTCTGCTACCTACTGATGCACATGGGTCACAGTAGCCACACCTGCAATGCTTGTTGGTCTTTGAATCAGCACTAATTTCTCAGCTCTGGCTAGCCAGCATCAATGTCTCAGGAAAATAAGGATTTTACTTAGGTGATGTGAATCTCTTGTTAATGATAGCTGACTCTTCACCCTAGCTGACCTGAACCGTGAATCCTTAATTCAAAATATGAAGCAGCCATGAGGCAGTCTTTAAATGACTCTCAGACTTCTCTCTGGAACTTCACAAGCCAAGCCTCCACTGTGGACATTTCTCTCCACTCTCCTTGTCTTCTAAATTTCTACAGAACAGCTCACCAAATTTTGAACCCTCAATGGCTTATCTGGCTCAAATTTCCAAAGTCCTTCCACAGTGCTCCCAAGCTCTACATGGTCATGATTGTCACAGAAATACCCCTAAAATCCTGGTACCAATTTCTGTCTTAGCTAGGGTTATTATCGGTGTAACCAAAGGCAACTTGAAAAACATATTTATTTGCTTTGTGCTTCCATATCACAGTTTGTCATCAAAGGAAATCAGGACATGAAACCAAGCAGGGTAGAAACCTAGAGGCATGATCTGGTGCAAAAATCATGAAGGAGTGCTGCTTACTGGCTTTCTCTATATGGCCGTCTCATTCTGCCTTCTTATAGAACACGGGCGGCACACCTACAGTGAGCTGAACCTTCCCACATCTGTCATCAAACAAGAATATGTACCACAAGCTTACCTACGACCCGGTCTTATGGGGGTATTTTTCCAGTGGGCCACCTCTTCTGTGGTGATTCTAGCTTCTGTCAAGTTGACATAAAACTAACCAGCACAGAGAACAATAGAGAGTTCTATACAGAACAAGCACAGAGGTTTTACTCTATCAAGCGAATGTGGTGTGGGTAGACAGTATGCAGATTTGTCTCCAATGCCAAGAAGATTGATTGTATTTTATTCCTTGTAGTTAGAATTGTCTATATTTCTTTGTCTCTTTTTAAATGTTCCTGTTTTAGAAAACCTCAACTAGAAATATCTGTACTACTATAAATTATTTTAAATTTTAAGCATCTTTCCAATCTCATGAGTCTCTCTCATTGTGAGACACAATTGGTCTGCTTGTTTGTGAGTTTTGCAGCTAACTAATTGAATATACATATACACATACACATATACATACACATACACATACATATACACATACATATACATATACACATATAAAACCTGATATGTGCAAAATGTGCGAACACACCATTTTGTCTCACCATTATTCCCCAAATAATACCCCTCTATCTACCCCTCACATTACATTAAGTGTCACAAGTAAGCTACAGTTGAGTCAGAGTATAAAGGGGGAATGTATAGATTACAGGCCATACAGCAGTATGTTACTAAGGATGATGAGTATCCTCTGATTGTGGTCTGCAGAGAGTCTGGACCTAATCCCCTACATCAGTCAGGGATGACTACATTTGGTTTCTATCTGGAAAACAGTGTCTTTCTATTCTTTTAAACATCATTCTGTACAACATCATTCAAACTGCACTGATACACTGTCAGAAATGCAACACTTCCCCAGGCAGTTTGACTAAAGGATGTTAAGGAACTTGGTTTATGTAACCAGAAGAAAAAATAAATACAGTCTCCCTGCTGAAAAGAGCTGTCAGTTTCGTTTCCTTCCTCGTTTGAAACACAGAAGACATTGAGTTCAGGTGAGACAGAAATAAACTTACAATAATGTTTTCCAAGGGTATAAACATATTCCTGGCTCTGTGATGATTTTTTTTAAGGAATGAAACCTGTTCTTTTCTACCCATTTATGTTGGCAAGTTCACAAGAAGTTAAACTGGCAGAAAATTCAGCAGCATGACATCTTGGAGTACCAGCACAATAAATATGTGTTGGCTGAATATTTGAATGCCCCAATTAAATGTGCTCTGTTTGATAATAGCTGGACCAATTGAGCTATTTTTCATGGCTTGCATGTGCCCAATTAAGTCTTACTTCATTTTAATACAATGATACAAATAAATCTTATTTAGACACCTATTTCACAATATTTTATGAGAATATATTACCAAGGTCCATATCACACGGTTTTAAATTGTCTTGCTTGAAGCCAAATTGAGAGATCTGAATGCAATCATTGTACCAGAATTTCATCAAAATTCAGGTATTATGCTACCTATTTCGAGTGGTAAATTATAACACAGAGAAATGTAATCTGACCTAATTATTACAGGAAATCATGGCAAAGAAACAGAAAGAGAAGCATGCCAACAAACATGTACTAGTGATCCATGCTGCCTTTGGCACAAGGGGACCCCCAAAGCCACTGGCACAGTTCCATATTTGCCATCTGCAGATGTCAGCTGCCCCTGGAAGATGATGGCTTCTCTGCATACCCACCTCCAAAACTCACACAAATGCTTTCACTGGCAGAGTTTAAACGAAACCCCTATTGTCTGGTAAACTCGGTTATTGTCACTTCCAAACTGCTAGATCCCATGTTTCAAGATTTACTTTAAGAAACCAAAGGCCCACACCATGTGTAACAATACCTAGCTTAGTTCTACTCAGAATTCCAAACAAAAATGTTAGGTTTCTGACTATGCTGTGGGAACTATTCGTCCACCTGCTGAATCTGTGGTTTTTAGGGACTAGAGAACCCTAAAGAAACCTCTTCTCTCTGTCAATGAACTGATCTGTACTTTCCCAGCATTGCATCACCATACAGATCAAATGTCTATTATTGTGACTTACAGAAACTTCTCCTTGCTTTCCTTGCTCTTTCCTGTATACTTCATACAGGGATGTTCATTAATAAATATCTATCAATATCATATATATGTGTATATACATATATATATATACATGTATATATTTTTAAGGAAATGGAGACTGAGTAACCAATGAATTCTTCATCATTCATAGTTTTCTAAAGTATAATTTTTCATAATACAATGAACAACAAAACTGATCCCAAGTGGAATTAAAATGGCTTGAAGTTATTTTAAGAATTATATATTTTATGTACAGGAGCACTCTGTAACCACTGAGCCATCTCTCCAGCCCAAGGGTATGGATTTTTAAGGAGGTGAAACAGTGCTTAAATAGTTTTTCTCTCTCTCTTTTTTTTTTTTTTTTTTTTGCTTCTGGCCCTATCAATCAGCCAAAATCCAACTTTTCTTTCATGATTAATTTGTAAAGCTAGGATGTATAGATGTATAGACCCTGAAGTTCTTCTTCTTTTCCTCCTTTCCCTTATCTAGTTCCCAAGTCCACTCCATGTTTCTTAAGCCCTTCCCATCATGTTGGAGTTTAAGCGCATCTATGTTGCTCTCTAACTCCTCTTCCCGATTCTGTCTTCATTTCTGACTCCTGCATGCTTCTATCTTTGAAACTATCACAGGGATAATGTTTTTCTACAATCAGAATACCAAGTCTCTCATTAAATCCTCTCAATGTTTCTGTGATGCCAGAAGCCATGCACATTACTGTTTGAAACTCAGTGTTCTGTCCTACCAAGCACAGACCAGCCATGTATGGGGAATAGTGTTCTACAAAGACTCTAGAAATTTAACAAAGAGTGTATGGAATAAGTAAATTTTGTTTCAACATCATTGCTACTAGAAAATATTTTCATGGGTTAGCTGAAAATGTATAGTGAAATTTCCTCACAGAATTGTAATTCTTAATGAGTACAAAGTAAGAAATCAACACATATTTGAAAATCACTTTATTTCTAGATCTATCTACTCTTAATTTTATTACTTGTGTTTTACCAAATAATAGTATATTGATGATTGCTATATTTTTATTAATGTCATAGAGAATGCTTGCTGAAATTTTTATTTATTTGTTGAACTTATAATTACAGCATTTCCCTATTGCCTTTCCTCCCTCCAAACCCTTGCACAAATACCCCTCCTTGTTGTCTTTCAAATTCATGCTCTCATTCACATTTTAATAATTGTTACATACATATATGTAAATATCTAATTATTCCTAAATGTTTAACTGTCCTGAAAGCTTTCTCCCAGTGGACTAGGTACCTAAAGCTTCCATGCAAGCTTCTAATGGAGAAAAGCAACCATCAGTCTTACCCAGCTATGATGACTATGAACCACAACAATGCATGGCAGATAAACCTAAAGGTGTCATAGTGGCATTCATACCTGTGCAGCGACCAACATGTCTCTAATTGGAAGACCTGCATGCACAACAAGAGGGAAACCATGCTTCTACTATTGAAATCTAGCCAACTCCTCAGAGATCTTGGTGTAAATTTTGAGATGGATTTAAAAGGCTGGATCTCTCTAGTGTCTTGAGTCAAACCGTATCATGACAATCTCTTTGTACATTTCTTACATTTATACATTATATTTTAAAGTAAACTCATTAGACAACCAGCTCTGGCTTCCATTAGAGAGTAACGTGACTGAGTAACTTAAACAGCGAGCATTTGTTTTTTTGTAACTGTGGAGACATACAAGGTCAAGAAGGACAACTAGGAGGCTGCTATAGTTGTTATTCAAAGGACCCAGTTATACTTGAACCTGGCAGCAGAACTCAGCATGAAGTGCTACTTGGCTGACATGCATATATAGGGTTATTGGGGCTTGCACTCAGGAAAAAAAAAGAATTTGAGACCAGCCATGGTATGACGGTGTTGGATTCACTGTAAGGAGGCTCTGAGAGGCCAATTTGCAAATCTCTGAAGGTAAAGGCTATTTTGCACTGGGAATGAAGAGTCTGGCTAGGAAAGATTCAGGCTGTGCGTGAAGCCAACATACAACAAAGGTTTTGTGTGCTGCAAATAGCAGGCCATATGGATAGGGCTACCCAAGCCCACTGGAGCAGATGACACCACCAAGTGTCCCACAGGCCAGACACAGAGATGTAAGGGTTAATGTTTCCTCGCTGCATTTCAGCATTGCTTTTGTCCAGTGTGTCCTTGCTATCCTCATGTTTTTCTTTTGGGGAGTGAGAATGTTTATCTTGTGGTATTGTATATTAGAAGTATGTAATTTGGTTTTGTTTTTACAAGGGATGAAAGCTAAAAGACTGATTTATGCCTTGGAACATA
This sequence comes from Rattus rattus, assembly GCF_011064425.1. Classification (NCBI taxonomy): domain Eukaryota; kingdom Metazoa; phylum Chordata; class Mammalia; order Rodentia; family Muridae; genus Rattus; species Rattus rattus. The sequence continues at coordinate 153,770,874 of NC_046156.1, read as the reverse complement.
GTTTGAAAAAGTTTGGGGGACTACCAAGACTGTGAGGTGTTTTGAAGTTGGACTAAATCCATTTTGTATGATGAGATGGCTGTGAGTCTGTGGAACCAGGCACAGAATGGCACAGTGAAAAGTTGAAGTGTATCCCAGACTCGTGTTTGAACGCTTAATTCACAGATGGTAGTAATGTTTGGGGATGGAACCTTTGAGACAAGGGCTGTTGAGATGGTCACTAAAGGTGAGTCCTTGAGAACTGTAGCCCAGCTTTGCTCTCAGGCTAAGGTATGGCTGCTTCTGACTCACCAGTATATGAAAATACAGAACACACACGTCCCTCCTCAAAGGTCTTCATGATGTGGTCACTGCTGCGACAGATTGGTAGTCCCTATAACCATGGACCAGAATGCTTCTTTCTCCTTTAAGTGGCCTCTAGCAGATATTTTGTCAGAGAAATGAGGAAAGTAGGTAATTTAATAGATTTGCAGTCTGTGTCCACCCAAGTCAATTCTTTCTATTGAGTATTTGAGGTGTGTTGGGAGGTGACAAATAATGAGAGTATGTTGATCAGGGTCCCACCACTGCATCAAAGTACGAAGATACAGGGTGATTTTTGCTCTTGTTTCAGATGTTTTAGCTCATGGTTGACTGTCTCTATTGCTTTAGGCCTGCGGCAAGGCAAAAAGGAATGTAAAAAGAACCTTGAGAGACAAAGCTCTTCTTATCAGGGCACTCTGTAAGCAGAGGATGCAGGCTAAGGATGAGATGATGCTCTACCTTTCAAAGGCATGCTGTCAGTGACCTTCTTTCTTTAATGAGGCTCCATATGCCATAGTTTGCACTGTGCCTGTTAAGTCACTCAATTATAAGTGTATAAATGGATCAATACATTTGATAAAGTCAGAGCCCAGAGATGAGGGTCACTTTCCAGGACCCTCGTCTCCAAACATCCTTTGTTTTATGTACAAAGCCTTCAACACATAAGCCTCCCAGGAACACTCTATCCACAGATAATAACTGATAAGTATTTAAGAAGCTATATTGGATTCACATAAAATACCCAGCATATTGCAAATTTATGATACATAAAACACAAAGGCATCAAAGTTGGCAATGCCCCAAGAGAGGAGTCGTCAAAACGACTGGCTTTGTCCCAAATTCAGAATATGTGCTACCATTCAAATCACATAGTACTTCATGGTTTATCAACTGCTTACTGCAAATTATTTTATAGTTGGATTTATGAGAATGAAAATTGAACATTTTGTGAAAGATTATAGATTCTAAGGGGAGGAAGAAATTAATATAAATATAATATTCCAGTTCTAAAACAATAGAAACCCTGGAATATTTACTGAAGAATAGGTGACTTTTCAATGGCTATTTCACTTATAAAAATGGTGCCCTTCCCAGCCCCAGCCACAATTAGCTATCCTAGTGAGAGGTGGGGCCTCATGAGCTCCCTTATGTATGCTAAAATGGCAGTAGGGCCAGTCTTGTGCAGATATTGGGCAGGTGAATACAGTTGCAGTGAATTCATAAGTACAATGACTGTGCCATGTCTAGTCATTTTAGTTTTCTCATCCCCAAACTCTGACTCCTGCATCCTTGCTGGCCTGTCCTCTGGATATTCTCTGAATCTTTGAAGGAATAATATAAATGTTCCTTTCAGGTCACAGCATTTGATTGTCACTTACACTCCAAACTTGGCCCATTTGTAAGTCTCTACATTAACCAGCACCAGCTACAAAGAAAAGTTTTGAAGTTTGAGGGCAACACTAATCTACCAGTATGATACTTTAACAGACTTACAATATATAGCATGCTTCCTTAAAACTTTTTCTATATATCCTTGATTTTTAGTTATCCCTTCCCTTCACCCTCTCATCTCCCTTTACCCCTTCCAATCCTAATCTCCCTGAAAAGTCATCCTGCCTCCCCATAGTCTCCATTCTGCTAACATATCACATGGGCTCTTCTAGTTCTCTTCCCTTAAGTCCCCCCCATGTCCCCTTCCTATATTCTTGGACTTTATAGACAATTCAAAAAAATACCAGCTATAGAACTTCAAGCTGGATCCACATGAAAGAGAACATACAGCATTTGTCTGTTTGGGCCTGGGTCACCTTGTTGAGTATAACTTGGTTTTGTTTCATCCCTTTTCTGCAATGTCATAATTTTACTTCTCTTTACAGCTGAATAGTATTCTGTTGTGTATATGAACCACATTTTCATTATCCATTCATCATTTGATGAACATCTAAGCTGATTCCATTTCTGGGCCATGGGGGGGGAGGGGGGAACAACACTTAACTAAATGCTTAGAACTCAAATATCAATGCCCTACCCGCAGTGTAATGCTTATTTTTAGATGAGGCCTTTGAAAGATAATCCTGGTCAGGTGAAGCTAATAGATGGCACCTCAAGTCATGGTTAAAGTCTCTAAGAAGAGAATAAAGATGGGCAAGGTCACACATGCCTCTAATCCCACTATTCAACAAAGGACCACAAGTTTAGGGTGAGATCAAGCCCCTGTCTCTACTAGCTGAAGACATAACTGTTAAGTAGGCTTGTTCCAAGTAGGAAAAGAGCCTTCACCAGAACTCACTTTGCCAACGATTTCATCTTCGACATCCATTCTCCACGGAAAGTAATGTTTGTTGTTTAAGGTAGCTGACTTGTATTTGTTATAGCAGCCTGAGCTAAGAGTGATCGAGTAAAGAAATGGACAGGAAATATAGGGTGTGGTGTGAGGATTAGTTGATGCCTGTGACCCCAAGAAAGTGATGGTGACTCTCAGATTCCATTTCCACTGTGGCAAAGTTCCTCCAGAACCATTTGATAAAGTGTATTTAAACATCCGAGGAAGTAGACAGCATAAACAATAAGGACTCTTCAGAGAAGTGGCAGTTTTTCCACATACAGTCAACATTCTGACTCACTGTACAAAGAGCCATTTCTTCCCCGTGTGGTGAAGCATAGTAACCAACTGCTTTATTCCAAAGCACATTCCCCTTGCAAAATACTCACACATCCAGATCAAATGTCCTTGCACAATGTGCTGATTTGGAGCCCTATCTTGCAGGAAGGATTAAAGCACTTGTCCTTTATCTGAGATACTTTTGACTTTACTGGTACACATGCTTAATCGGGCTCTGATAAGTGGCCCATCACTTCCTGAGCTACTTGGCAGTTTCATCTCAAGGAAATAAGTGATGGACATTACAGATCAAGATAAAAGGAACACTTATCAACCCCTTCTGTCCTCAGTGAGGAGTTGTAGAAGTGTAACCTCTGCCTGACACTCTTTGCTCTTTCATTTGTCTGAATTTTCTGTTCATTTCCTGGGACGCTATTTTCAGCTCTAGAGACTGAATGTGTAAGCATGAGGAAATAGTGCAGGAAGATAATTTCAATGCTCACAGAGTTCCTTCTAAAGTTGTCTGTGGTTGTTTCCTGATTTTGTTTGTTTGTTATACAGAAACGAATTTCCTCAAAATTACAGCTTCCTAAAAGTGATTTTAAAGAGTTAAAATGGCACTTATCAAGAAGTGGAAAGTGGGTGGCAAAGTTACTAAGGAGCCAGCCTCTGAGTCCTGCACAGACCAGGTATTAAATTTTGAACTAAAATATCAAGACACATATACATAAAAGAAACTTTTTATAGCTTAAGATTTGAGCTTGATATTTTCCCCAGTAATTTACTCTAGAGCTGGCTTCTAAGACCTAATATGTGAAAGACATTTGGTATCAGAGAAATTCCAACTCACTTGCATGAATATTACAAACATAAACTAGGGCCTCCTGAAAGAGAACTCTGCCAAAGACACTGTTCTGTTTCCTACTGTAAACATACAAAAATCTTAATTCTAACAGAGTGTGTGCAGAGAGGAATGTTTACATAATGATAGTAGATAAGTGGCCTAAACCAGGAGCTTCACAGAGGTAAATAAAGGGATCCACAGAGAGCAACTGACCTCATATTCTGTGGAGACTACAATCAGTTGATTAAATAGTTTCAAGGCATCCTAACTTTCTGGAATGTTATCAAATCTATTGTTGGTTTCTGGCTCAAGATCTACTGTCCTTCTACTCAAAAAGATAGTGTTCTGCATGAGCATCCTGCGAAAGGGGGCTACATCAAAAATTAGGAAAGGCAAGAGAACCTACTACTTGCTTCAGAGATTCAAAAATCAGAATGAAGGTACAGGGAAAATGTCTGTTGAGAAAATAAGAAAAGAATTTTCTCTCCTCCTTCCTCACCACAAAGAAAGCTTCATCCTCTTGGGGAAGGGGGGAGGAGCTATAGAACAACATGAGATGCTCGTGGGCCTACAAAACTCAGAGGGAACTCTATCACTCTAATGAGTTGCCACTCACTTGCCTTTCACAGGGAGATCCAAAGAGATAGACACTCCTGCAATAATAGTTGCTGTTGTAGCATCTAAGAATATAAGACTCTGTTCTAGACAAATATGGGATAGCATTAACCTAAGAGGAAACATGAGCAGATGAAGGGAGAGTTTCTGGTAGCTTCAGAGAATATTCCGTGGTATAGACCCAGGAATGGCCAAGCAGTAATGGAGAAGGCTTTGTGGTGAGACTGAGGATGAAGTCAAGGAGCAGCCTTATGTGGCTTTCCAAGATCCAGATAGGAGAGCAGAGTCAAGGTCCAGACAGAGGAGGAAAAACAAGGGTTAGCAAGCTAGCTACTCCCCCAGATCTACTGAAGAACAGGAACAACACTAAGATCTTTGAGATACAGGTCTAGGGAAGAAACTTGGAATTGGAGGGAGAAATGAATTATCCAAGTTTAAATTCCCATTGTTCCATAGAATAAATGGGGTTATGAGGGTGAAAACAGAATGAAATCACTGTTTACATAACGGGAATTATAGAGTCAGAGATTTGACATTCATAGTTACCTACATAAGCTAATGTTTTCTCAGTCTTCAGAAATAACTCTCATGATGAAAGAGAAAATTGTGACTTTTACTGGGACTGGAGATGTAGTATTGGACAAACGTGGGCCCTGTTCTGAGCATCCCAGGGTGTTCTCTTATTAGGCAACGTGGACTGGACATAATTTCTTGGAACATATCTACCATCTCAGTAACTACATCCCCCACATACACTGCAATCACATCACCCCAGGACTGAACCTTTGCCAGTAGTTTCAGTGGAAGAGTTTGTCATCCCACACTGAATGCAGAGTCCTGGAGCTGCTGTGCTTGCTCTCCGCATTTCCCTCAGATCCCCATGCTCTGCATCTTCCAACAACTTCTCTAAGTCTTTGTGGGAACCTGTGCTCACTTTTGCTCTCTGGCAGCTGTGTTGCTTCTAAAGGATCATCATTCTTCTGGAGGCTGTGGTGATAGGATGGACTTTTAAACTCTTGGCAGAAAAAAACGTTGCTTCCTGCTCAAAGAGAAAGATGAAAGTGAGCCCCACACTGTGCAGAAGCACAGACACCCTGATGCTTTCTACACAGCTTGCCCTAACATAGCATCTCAGAACAGCACTGCCACGGGGCTTCCTGACCTGGACTCCATGAACTGCACCTACCTCAGCTGATGTCACACTAGCTCAAGGGAAGGCTATTTGCAAATAAATACTTGGGTAATCAACTTCATATTCTTCAATGTTCAAGCAGATCACTGCATCCCCATGGTTTTCTGCATAGTTCTAAGCCACCCTTAATAATTGAAAAACCGACATTATGCATTAAAGAATGACTGTCCCACTATTCCTTGAGAGGCATTTCCTGGAGATACGATTGGAAAGGGTGGCAGGGTGACATTGATGATTATTTGGGAGAAATGAGCATCAATATCCCTGATTACATTCAGGACTTCACTGTAAGCCCATGTTAAGTAAGAGAGGTATTTCTGAGTTTAGTTTTATTTCCAAAAGTTAAAAGGGGTCCATAAAAAAATCATAGTGTGGTTTCAATAATCAAGGGGATAGGGTCTGTAGTTGTGGGAAGAATCTTAGAGAAACTGTGCGTACCAAATTGTTGTCCTAGAACTCTTCTTGTAGACCTCTTCTCACTTCTCCTATGTCTGCTGATCATGGGAATTTTGTGGTTTTCACTAGATAGTTTTACTTCATGTAGACATTATCCGTTTCCTCTGCCTCCTTGTTGTTTTACATTGCACAGTGAGTGCCTGATACATAGGAAGAGTCCAGTAAGTGTTTGGTGTTGCAACTGGATTAGAGAAAGATCTCCAAGTTTCATCTGTCTCCTTCCCGGATCCTAGTGAATAGACAGAAGTTTTCATGCAACATAAAGGTGCTTCACGCAGAGCACAAACTTTCTTTAGTGAGAAAGAGCAGTGACTGGAGACGTAGTTCAGTTGGTAGAGTACTTGCATAGCATGCACAAAACCTAGGTTCAACCTACATTTCTTCATAACCCAGTACCTGTAATCTCACCACTAAAGAGGCAGAGATGGGAAGATCAGAAGTACCAGGACCTTCTTGGCTACATAGTGAGTTTAAAGCCAATCAAGGTTGCATGAGCCCCTGTCTCAGGGAGATGGAGAAACAGCCCAAATAAGAGTAACATGATTTCCATAAGGACAGCAGATTTCCTAATCAATACCAATCCCTTACCAGGCTCTAACTCTCTCTCTCCTCAATTTGCATCTAAATTGGTTTGAAGGCCTCCAACTCCAAGCAGATGGCTATACCATGTGCTTAAAGGATGTATGTAAAGCCGGAGTCAGAGAAAACCAGGAAGACAGTTGAAAAAGCTATAAGACCGAGAGAAATGTAGACAGGTTGAAAGAATGGCTCTTACTAAACCCTTTCAGAGAGCTTGAGAATGAAAGGACAGAGAAGCAGCCCTCCAGTGTAGTTTTTCCCCTACATCAGTTTTTGTGGTGTAGATTATACAAACTGGGGATCATGGTGGGTGACTGGCTGGATCCTACCCCAATATGAATAAAACCCTGAGTTTATCTCAATTCTATTCAAGTGACATTCATTAACTGAGGGCACCAATGCAGCTACCCACGTTGGAACCTCAGTGACATCAATGTCTTTTAAAATGTTAACACGCTGTTTATCACAAAATGGATTTGAGGAAATTATTTTCGTTTTATAAAATGTTGCAGCAATCCTGGGAGTGTAACTGAGTGGTAACAGAATGTGTGAGGCCCCACCTTCAACCCCTAATACCAAAAAGCAAGCAAGCAAGCAAGAAAGAAAGAAAGAAGTGCACTAGACTATTATGTTTCTTTTTGATCTCTGAGTTTTTGATGGCTTCACAATTTCTGCACCATATCAGATTATTAAGGCTTCTATGACAAATTAGAACAAACAAGGTAGCTTTAAAACAACACAAATTCCAAACCCAGAAGTTTAAATGGCGTCAGCAGAGTCCTATCCCTTGAGAACCTCTACTTGTAAATAAGCCTGTGCATACTCTTGTTGCTGTTTCTCAGCTCATGGAATCATCACCCTGATCTGTACTACCAGCTCTATACCTTCTCTCCATGTGCCCTTCGAGTTTTCCCCTTTAATGAAAATACCTGTGGCCATAACCCATAATAGTCTCATCTTTCGATTCTTGTTCACATTTTAAGTAACTTTTACCAAATAGGTAGCACTCATGGATGCCGGTGGTTACGTTTGGGCATACATTCCTGAGGGGAACTGTTCTCCCACTATGGCTTCCTCTAAGTCTTAGCATGTGTTTCTCTTGGGTTCCATCACAGCGCTGGAGTCACAGCTGGTTCTCATAGCTGGTGTGAAAATAAGTGGATGGAATGAACAACAGCAAACAACACGCAAAACAAGTGTGGATGCTCCAAACCTACTCACGTGAGCAGTGTCTGACAAGAGGGTAACAACACCCAACATGGAAAACCTTCACATATGCCTTGAAATTGAAGAGAAGTCACTGATATTCTGTCACTAAAAGGACATATCTTTTTGGCTTTATTATACATAATTTTACCTTTTCCTTTGACTTATTTCGTTTCAACATTTACTTCAAACACACACATACAGAGAGACACACACAATCCTATTGACTCTTTGTGTGTGTTGTTAAAACCACAGCTGCATGGCTGTCATGAACTAAAATTCTTCAAGCATGATCTTCTTCCTATGATCGTGGGAAAGAGTGAGCTACTTTAAAAAACACACATATGCACACACTTCTTGAAGCCATATGGAAGTTTTATTAATGCAAATTGAACTCCATTTTCTCTCAGCTTCCCACAAAATTCTCATCAGCAGAAAGAAAAATTTCGTCCCTTAGTAGGACCTGTTAGGATAATCTGCCTGTAACTAAATGTCTTGCGTCAACTTTGGGATATGCAAATCCTTCATTACCACCATGGTGGCATCAGGGAATTCACTAAAAAAAAAAATGAAAATAAAAACTATAGTCTCTTGTTTAAAAAAGTCTCCAAGTTTTTTAACAAAGTATAATTTCAGACAAATCTATATGAGAATTTTCACAATATTATACAAACTGTGTATGTTATATCAAAAAGTGTATAAATTCATGGGTTAGAGTGTTTCTCATCCTCAATATGTTTAAAACTGGGCATCATACGAGCAAATCACTTGCAGATTACTAGACAGAGTAAATAGTCTGACAGCATATGGAGACTATTTATGGACCACAGCAATTTCCACACTGCTGATCGTGTGTTAGATAAACAATGTAACTGAAGTGAATTATGACTATTCCGTTATTTTCATGGTATATTACATTTAATGTTTAAATTGGGAGATTCTCTCCTAGGTGCTATGCTATTCGTTGGTTAAAAAGAAATTGTGTTTTTTGTGGTTTGACTTTAGCAGAAAACATGCTCTGCTCTTCCTCAAAGCCAACTGATATTTCTTATACAAGATTAACTATCAAAGCACTAGGTCAGTGGCAACTTATACATGTGCAATCAAAGGTTTAAGGTATAGTGATGGAAGGAGAGGGCAAACAGAGTGTGCAGAATGGGCAAGCATGCCAGTTATAGGAATGAGTTTGTTTTTAATGTGCATAATTTCTCCTAAGGTAAACCCCTGTTAATGAATCCTGTGCATAGAAATGATCTTGGTGAATATTAAAAGACCCTTCAGGGCAGAGGATGAGCACCAACCACTTAAAACATCTAAATATCTCTTGGTTGCCCCTTCTACAGCTCCAGGGCTCTGGTGTGTCTTGAGCTTGACTATTCCCATCCCATCTTTACCGCTTTCTTCCTTATGAGACCACCTCAAGCAGCCTATGCACATTTCTAAAATCATTTACTCCTGTGTCTTTCATGACTCTAAAGCCAGAGTCATATAGACAACATTGCCAAGTTTGACCACTGACTTGAGGTGTTCTCTGACATCTGTAAATCATAATTTTAATAGCTTTAATTTGTTGTTCCTTTGCAGTGACAAAGAAAAATCTTCGTTCCTTTTCTTTTTACAAGTTGGAAATGTAGCTGGGTGGGGTTTTTCCCTAAGTGTACCCTTCCCTTGATTCAATTTTGAATTTGGGCCTTTTATCTTCTCATCTCTTTCAGTATAAGCCCTGGCCCCAATATTAAATTTCCTGGTACTTTCTCTTTAAAGTGTATATTTTGTTTTGTTTGCTTTAGTTGCTCTTTTTCATTGTAGACCCACATAAGAGTGACAAATAATAACCATATCACAGAATCAGTATTAGGTTGTCTTGAAACTGACTCTACCAAGGAAATTAGCCCATTTCTTTTTTTAATTTAGCATCAGGCAAAATCTTAGGACACAGGTAGAAAGCAGCCATATTCTTTTCCAAAATACCATTATAGTCTCTAGCCTATTTGGTAATATTATTTCCGTCTCAAACCTCTTGAGTTGAGCCTCTACAGTCTAAATTGCTATCAACACTACTGTTTTCCAAGTACCTACTAGGATAGCCCACTAAAGTTCAGCTTACAATGTTTGATTACTTTCACTGTCCAAAGTCCCTAAGTCTTCTACCTTCCTCCAAAAAGAAGGTTGGCCAGGCCTGTCACAGAAATACCCAACTCCTGGTATCAACTTCAGTCTTCCTTACTTTACTATTGCTGTGGAAAGATCACCATAACCAAGACAGCCCTTTTTTAAATCTAATTTGACTTATAGCTTCAGCAGGTTAGAATCTATGGTGGAAAACTAACAACCAAGAATTCACACATCTTGACCCACAACCATGAGTCAGAGATATAGCACTGGAAATAAATTTCATAGCCAGTGACACACCTTCCCCAACAAGGCCACACCCCCCTCACCATTCTAAAACATCTCTATCCACTCAAATATATAAGCTTATGGGAGCCATTCTCATTGAGTCACCATGACACTGACTCAAAATTTCTGGTGACTTACTGTACAATGAGGCTCTAACTTCACAGCCAGCCTTTCTGCTGTGTACATTAAAACTCGATCCAACACCTATCTTGTTCCTCTGCTCCTAATCTTTCTCATCCTCCTGAGATTGAATAATCCACATTTCAAGAGTGAATACAGAAGGACAGTAAAGGGAAGTGTGGGTGACAAGCCTTCCCACAATCCCATTGTACTCAGAGCAATGAAGATGCTGTTTTATTTGTGATGCTTCAGATAAGGTAGAAAGACACCAAAGGGCCAGCCTACAGACAAACCAGGGAGTGGGCATTACAGCAGATAATGAACGTTCTTAAAATCATATCCAACACTTTAAAGTAATAGAGCTACTTATTTGCTTTTTCTAGATATACATTAGACAAAAAAAATCAGGTGGTCCATTTATTCACTACTTAGGGACAAAAATTTAACACAGAATGTTTGAGCAACTACAAATTTCTACTGACAAAACTGAAAACTCACACATAAATCACAACACAATCTCCCTAGTTAAAGGGCTCAAGGTTAAGACTTTCAGGAGCATCAGAGAGTCTATGAAATGGTCATTGACTGCAAGGAATAGGAGCTCAGCATCTACTGGCCGTCACATTTAACCAAGACCCTGACCACAAAGAAAGAGAAATGGGATGATCCTGGAAATTTTTATCCTGAGGAAGACTGTGGTGAAGGAGGCCTGGGAAGCAAAGAGCAGGCAAGATGGAGAGTTCCTGGGGTATGGATAAGAGGTGGAGGGGCAGCCAGACAGTGAAGGTCCCAGGATAAAAGTGCTTTGTCCTTCGTGTGCATCTGATTACACTTTATATGAGTTCTATGTCACAGTAGGAGGTGGTGTCATAGTTAACGTTATCATATTGTCAGGATCTAGAATTACCCACAAGATAAACTTCTGGGAACACCTGTCAGAGACTGCCAAACTTGGAAAACTGAAGTTAGAGAGCTCACCCTAAAAGTGGGTGGCATCCTTCCCTTGGCTTTGGCATTGATGCACATAGAAAGGAGAAATGAAGCAAAGCAGCTGCTTTTCTCTTTCTTCAGAATTGTAGTTTAGTATGGCGAGGTGCTTCAGGCTCCTCCCACCTTGGCTTCCCTTTCAGGATGCCCTGCACACTGTAACCGCACAGGATCCCTACACACTGTAACCACACAAGATGCCCTGCACACTGTAACCACACAGGATGCCCTGCACACTGTAACCGCACAGGATGCCCTGCACACTGTAACCGCACAGGATGCCCTGCACACTGTAACCGCACAGGATGCCCTGCACACTGTAACCGCACAGGATGCCCTGCACACTGTAACCGCACAGGATGCCCTGCACACTGTAACCGCACAGGATGCCCTGCACACTGTAACCGCACAGGATGCCCTGCGCACTGGATGCCCTGCACACTGTAAACCGCACAGGATGCCCTGCACACTGTAACCACACAGGATGCCCTGCACACTGTAACCGCACAGGATGCCCTGCACACTGTAACTACACTGTACTGCACAGTAACTACACAGGATTTACTGCACACTGTAACCACACAGGATGCCCTGCACACTGTAACTGCACAGATGCACTGTTCTTCCTTCCTCAAGTTGATTTGTCATTTTGGTGTTTTGACAATGTAATAGGAACAGTCCTAATTATGGTGGTTTTTAAGACTTTAATTGGTTCTGTGTCTCTGGGTTACTTACAACCCAGCCCTATTTTAGTTATCTGGGGGCTGCTATGACAAAACAGAATGGGTGGTTTATAAACAATAGAAGTTCACGCAGCTCTGAAGACTGGATGAGGTGAGGGCACTCCATGGTCAGGATTGGGTAAGCAACACTTCCGGCCTGTAAAACGCCAACTTCCCACTGTGTCCTCTATGACAGAAAGGCAGGCAAGCTCTCTGGGACCACTCTGTCTTAGCTTATGTGAGTTTCACAAGATGAGAGATTTCATTGACACATTTCCAAAGGGGTTCTTGATCAAATGCCTCTTCCTTACCTTCCCTTTGTCCCACAGGTCCTATTACACCACCAATAGTTTCCTTCTGCCTTTCTGTCTTTAAATGTTTCTAGAGTCCACATATGAGAGAAAACATGACAGCTGTGTTTCCAAATTTGGCTTATGTCATCTAAAGAATGATCTCCCATCCCATCTGTATTCCTCTAAATGGTACAGTTTTTTCCTTGTTCACAGGTGAAGGCTTTCCATTATGTTTATGTGCCATGTTTTGTCTTTATTCATTCATCTGTTAGTGGCACTCAGACTAATTTGAAAACCTGACTATTGTAAATACAGTAAATATTTAGAGTGCAGATATCTCTGTTGCATGCTGTGATGGTTTATATACTATCATCACATGGAATGGCACTATTAGAGGGTGTGGCCTGTTGGAGTAGGTGTGTCACTGTGGGTGTGGAACTTAAGACCCTTGACCTAGCTGCCTGGAAGTCAGGATTCTGCTATCAGCCTTCAGATGAAGATGTAGGACTCTCAGCTCTGCCTTTACCATTCCTGCCTGGATGCTGACATACTTCCTGCTTTGATGATAATGGACTGATCCTCTGAACCTATAAGCCAGCCCAATTAAATGTTCTTATAAGAGTTGTCTTGGTCATGGTGCCTGTTCACAGAAGTAAAACTCTAACACACATGCCAACATGATTTCTTCAGTTGTATGCCCAGGGTTTTGCAGAGCTGATTCATATGGTACCTATATTTTTTGTTTTCTGGTTTTTTTTTATCCTCCCTATTGATTTTAATAGTAAAAAACATTTTACATTTTTTTACCCTCTGAAGCAAGGTTTTTAATGACCACTGGTATTGTTTATAAGAGCTCCATCTTGGAGGTCTAAAAATTGCCTGAGCTTCTTACCTCCCATTTTCGCTACTTTTGGATTTTGAATTTCAGCACATGATTGGAGGAAGTCAAGCACCCATTTCCAAGAAGAGCTGAAGATGGATTCCCTGTACCTATCCCAGAGTCAGGTTCCTAATCAAATCTATGACTCAGGACTTTTCTCTATGTATATGATTTTAAGTGAATGTTACACACAAGGCTATAAGAAGTGAGATAAGGCATTTATCAAATGGACAGCTTGTGTGATATAACATTTACTTTTTATACTTACAGGTCTGCTGGTTGACTGATGGGGCTTTACTTTGGACTGAAGGTAGCTTGAGTTTACTTTTGTATAAATATAATGTTCTGAAAAGCAGGCTAAAGAATCAGTAGATAGTAGGGGCAAACTCTTCTAACAGTGATCTCAGAAGATATCTATGCTCCATCTGGCCACAGTAAGGCATGTGGTCAAGTCCAAAGTCAATAGAAATGGAACATGGACTCCATCTATACCCCTGGGTGGGAGTTAGTGAAGAGTTACCAGCAAATACTCTGTCTTATGGCAAGAAATAAAGTTGTCACCTTCATAATGCAGTGGCTGCCATAGTGACTCAGTGCCACAGCAGTGACCAGGTGTTCTAATGCCCTTCCTTATATATACACTTCCTCTCATGCTGCTTTTGGTAATTGTCTGAACCACCACTGTAAGTCATGGATCACTGGTGTCCTCCTTCTATCAGAGACAAGGTTATTCAAGTCCTCACCTAGTGTTATAAGCCACTCGATTTCAGAAATGCACTGTGAGGGCCTATTCTCTGAACCTACTTCTGCTATCTATTATGCTGTCAGACACCAAAGGCAGTGTGGTACACCTGGCATATGTTCACAATACCTTGTGTGAGTCCAGACTCAATATAAAGATTGTATCCATTCCAGCTAAGAGACACAATTGATATTAAGACTTATTATTATTTTAATTATGTAAACTTGTATATGTCTCCATGTGGGTATATGTGAGTGCTGACTCTCAGGGAAGTCTGAAGAAGGCACCAGATTCCCGAATGCTGGAGTTGTACGTGGTTGCGAGCTCCCTGATGTTTGTGTAGAAACCTAATGTTCCTCTGCAAGACTCTTCACCAGTGAGTCTTCTCTCAGAATTAATAGTTTTAAATGCATTTGACCTTTCAATGGATCCCATAAGAAAAAAAAATGAGTAAAAATTTCTGGCACTATTTGCATCGCAGGTCTTTTTTAAATGAATGTTGACGGTCCCTAAGACTGTAGAGTTTAAAACTCAAGGCTATAGATCTGGTACTATATAAAAATGTATCCATAAAGAACTACAAAGTGGGATGTGATATCAAAACATAGAAATACTTAAGTGGACAGAAGAATTAATGTTAGTAATAGAAGAGAGTCACCTGTCTCCCATAAAGGTCATTAATATATTGACATTATAAACAAACAAACAAAAGCATATGCAACTTTGCAAGTACAGCTGCAGATTTAGACAAGTTATTTGGAAATACATTGACAGATGTTTTAATCACTCTTGACTTCATAAAATAGAGAGAGAACAAAATTTAGGCCTTAAAAAGTCTTTTGGATTATCAGCCAAATGTTTATTTTATATCACATCTTCTTAGACCTAAAGAAGTATATAGATGCAAAAATAAGCCTCCTATCTGGCTGGGACTGTCACATCAAACAACCACTAATCAAATGTGATTTGCTTCTTAATCAGAGAGACAAAGTAAAAGTGACAGCAGAGGTGGTTCCTCATGCAATTTTGACAGCCGCATTTCCACGATGTGGAGACACCTGTACCTCCTCCCAATCTGCCATCTGCTGGTTCTTGCGGCCTGGTTACTTACCTTCAAGTCTTATGACATAGCACATGTGCAAGGAAAAGAAAAAGTGCAATTGCTGGCAAAAATGATAAAAGTGGCATTTGCATCTGGTGTTAAAAATGCTCTTTAAAGAAGAGGACTTAAGTGTTTCGGACTGCCACTCAGGTGCCAACCGGTGCTGGTCAGCAAGGTGATATAAAGCCTCACGCCTTGAGCTATGCCCTGAGGCTCTGAGTGGGATTTTTGGTCTGATTTTACCTTCACATACAGTCACAAGCTCTGGACTTCCTGGGGTTCCCATGCTGAGGCATGATGGATGTGAAAGTAACTTGGCAAGAGAGTGGGCAGGCAGATCACAGCTGGATGATCGCATGTGATTATTGACACTTGCAGTGTCTCCCAGTGAGCACTTCCCTGTAAAGGCAAACTGTAAAACCCTTGCGTGAAGAAGGCCTGACATGACAACTACTTGCAGCTGATGACCATTTTTTATTTCTCAACGTGTTTCCATCTTGATCCTCGCTTTGACAGAATGGTAAGACAAAGATTTGTCTCCCTTAGGGCGAATCGTGTAGAAGCCATGTGTCCTGGGAGTTTCAGTTGAGTTGTCAATTATTTGTAAATAATTATAAATGATAAAAAGAAGGAAGAAAGGGGAAGAGGGGAGATAGGAAGAGAAAGAGAGAGAGAGACTGTGTTTCTCATTGTGTTGCATCTGTCCCCTATATCCCAGGGCCATTCAAAGCCAAGTAACTTTGGTGAGGAGAGAGTGGGAAATACCTGACACTTAGTCAGTTAGGCCTGCTCTGAAATGTCTATTATTTTGTCTAGGAGTGACGACTGTCCAAGAACACGGATAGCATTCCACCGTCTGCTTCCCAATTCAGCACCAGGCCCCAAACTTCATCTATGCAGGAGGCAGTCTGATACCCACATACTTCTGACTTTGAGATGGAGTGGGTGATAAGAGTGGGGTCCAAAGCAAATTCTGATTGTTGGTGTGATGGCAAGCTGGTACAACCACTCCATAAATCACACTAGTCAGAATGGCTAAGATAAAAAACCCAAGCGACAGTAGATGCTGGCCAGGATGTGGAAAAAGAGGAACATTCCTCCATTGTTGGTTGGACTGCAAACTTGTACAACCACTGTGAAAATCAATCTGGTCCTTCCTTAGAAAATTGGACATAGTACTACTTGAGGACCCAGCCATACCACTCCTGGGCATATACACAAAAGATGTTCCAACATATAACAAAGACACATGCTCCACTATGTTCATAGCAGCCTTATTTATAATAGCTAGAAGCTGGAAAGAACCCAGATGTCTTTCAATAAAGGAATGGATACAAAAAAAATGTGATACATTTACACAATGGAGAACTACTCAGTTATTAAAAACAATGACTTCACGAAATTCTTAGGCAAATTGATGGAACTAGAAAATATCATCCTGAGTGAGGTAATCCAGGCACAAAAGAATATACATGGTATGCACTCAATGATAAGTGATATTAGACCACTCGGAATACCCAAGATACACTTCACAGACGATATGAAGTTCAAGAAAAAGGAAGACCAAAATGTGGATGCTTCAGTCAGTCTTTCTTAGAAGGGAGAACAAAATACTCTTGGAAGGAAATACAGGGACAAAGAGTAGAGCAGGAACTGAAAGGCCATCCAGAGACTGCCCCACCTGGGGATCCATCCCACATGCAGCCACTAAACCCAGTCACTATTGCTGATGCCAAGAAGTGCTTGCTGACAGGAGCCTTTTATAGTTCTGAGGGGCTCTGTCAGAGCCTTACAGATACAGATGGGGATGCTTGCAGCTAACCATCAGACTGAGCAAAAGAATCCCAATGTAGGAGTTAGAGAAAGGAGTGAAGGAGCTGAAGGGGTTTGCAACCCCATAGGAAGAACAATATCAACCAACAAGACCTCCCAGAGCTCCCAGGGACTAAACCACCAACCAAAGAGTTGGGGGGTAGGGGTGACCAGAGGCTCCTGCCATACATGTAGCAGAGGATGGCATTGTCTGGCATCAATAGGAGGAGAAGCCCTTTGTTCTGTGAAGACTAGTTTCCCTAGTATAGGAAATGCCAGGGTGTTGAGGTTGGAGTGGGTGGGTGGGAGGGGGAGCATCCTCCTAGAAGCAAGGCGAGTGGGAATAGGAGAGGGGGAATTTGGAAAGGGGATAACATTTAAAATGCAAATACATAAACTATCCAATAAAAAATATTTTTTTAAAAAAAAGAGTAAATTCTGTTGTGAGGCCTGGTGGTGCTCGCCTGCAACTGGAGAACATGGAAGGATGAAGTTCAAGAATAACAAGTTTGAGGAAAAGCTGTGTTACCTACCAAGATCTCAGAGGAACAAACAAAACTGAAAACAAGAAGTAAATTCTGCCTCTAATGTTAGAATCTGAAAAGCAAAAGCTTGTCTATCTGTATCCCTAGACACAGAATTAGAAGAAATAAACACAAAGATCTCTTCCAATGTGTGCGTTTTCCATCTCTATTCCCACACATGGTAAACTCTTGAGTGGTTGGTTTCATAGAAGACTTTGTGAAACCCGCAGCCATGTGCTAAGCTTAGTCCAGCACCGGTTGCTAATGTGGACGCCTTTGATGCCTTGTGTTGGAAGTTGTGCCGGCAATTAATTCCGTGAGTGTGAACTTGGCACCATCTCCATTTAGCCCTAGGAGAAAGCTTCCAGGATCCAAATATTGCTATTTAATTTTACATAAAATACTTGCTTCTCTGACTTGAAGCAAAAGCACATTGCTTTCATTCGTGAAGCATGGACCAAATATTCTCTTCTGCCCTTGTTTCCGGTAGACTCCTAAGCACAATTCAGAAAGTGAGCAGTCCTGCTTGCTCGCCCTCTGCAGAAAGACTGTGTCAGTCAGTTTGCAGTGAGAAATGTTTTAGTAACAAGCAATTCCAAAGTCTGCTGGCCCAAAACAAACAAACGAAAAGGCAAGACAGAAAAGGAGGGCAGAAAAGGAGGGTGAAGGAGGGAGAGATCAAGAGAGGGAGGGGCGTTTCCCCTTCACAGAAATTGGCAATAGCCTTGGGTCCTGCATAATGGGTCACTAAGTCAGGCTGATGACACAGCTATGTTTCAAGCTTTGCACATGTTTGGAGAGAAAAGGCCTTGTGAAAGCTATTGATCTTGGAATTAAATAGTTCAGTTCACACTTCATTGACCACCACTGGTCCTCAGGCCTCTCACTGCACAGGCACAGAGGGAAACTGAACATTTATGGATCCAGAAGAGGATCACTGAGCTTTCGAAGGTTGTTATAATGACAATCACTTTTGAATTCAGCCTCATTTAAACTTTCAGAACATGAGCAGAACACAGCTGGATTCCTCGCCGGCTCCTAACCTGAATGGCCTCTAGCCCAGTGCTTAGAAGAGTCCTTGTTTGCCTATGAAACCTCATGAGCCTTCAGTTCACCATTTTCAGAGATGTTCTGCTCTTCTGAGCTCCCATCATGCTCTGCTCACAGCATTCCAGAGACTCCCTGACCTGTAGCTACAAACCCTTCCTCACTTTCTCACGGGGGCCTCAGACCCACAGGGTCGGATACTCATAGAAACTGACCCCACTTCTTAGCACCAGTTTTCAACATTGTTGACTTCCCTTGTAGCTATAATCAAATGCCTGACAAGAAGCAATGTAACAGAGAAAGGCTTTCATCATTTTAGCTCACAAGGAGAGGTACTCTCTCTTAGAGGGATGCAGTCTGTCTTGATGAGGAGGGTATGGTACAAACTACTCGTGATCATGGTGTCTGGAAGATGTAACTAGATGCTGTAACTCCCCAAACCTCAACATAACGGATGCAGAGAGAGCAGCTCAGAAGTGGAGCCTCCCATCTGTGACCTGCTTCCCTTAGCTAAGCATTGTAAAGGTTTCACAAAATAGCACTACCATACACCTCTATGAGGAACACTTCCCACTCAGTCACAACACCCCAACATATAGAAGCTTGAAATTATTGCATCTTTTCTCAACTATATACCAATGCTCTACCTGACATCATTCATGAGTCACCATAGGCTGCATCCCAACACAGCTCAGAAGGTTCATCCTCATGGCTAATAATGGGTGCTGGCTTCCAGCTCCTCTCTATCAAGCACCTTTTGGTTACTCATGGCCTAGTAGCTGGGGTCAAAGGGGAGAACGTCAAGGGCACCAGGCTGAAGCTAGGGTATATCAGGGGACTTAGAAGTCACCTATCATACACTATTGCTTTCATTGTAATCATAGTTTTACTCCGAAAATGTAAGAGGGAGCAGGGATCCCATTTCTCATTTCAAAGAGCTTAAAGGCACCCTCTATGCAAAGTGAATGTATGGGAGCTCTTAACATGTCCATTCATGAAAATGCATTCTATCCACATTCAAAAGCATCTTCCAATGGAATATCTGGATTCTGCCATGATTCAAGCACTGGCTACAAGGCCAACCTCATAAGCTCTTCCAATGAGACATGGTAACCTGCTTGAACTTCTTCCCTTTCAGTCCCCTCACTACTGCCTTAGGTTTCATTTCCAACTGTAAGGAGAACGAAGCTGCCTCAAATGCCAGGTGATCAAAAGTCCAGGATTCTCCTGGTCATGTGTTATTACAATTGTGCCAGCATCCAATATGCATTTCCATTTGCCCTAATAATGTGCAAGGCATACATGATAATGTATGACATTTGCATATATTAACATATAGTGTGATGATTAAAGTAATTAGCACATTATCCTATCATTGACTCAAGCTTCCACCTTCTCTTTGTGTCAGGAACATTCGACACCCCTTCTTGTAGATACGTTGAAGCAGAGTATGCTACACTTAACTATGTTTACCTCAGAATAGAACAGGACTAATTTATATTTCCACCCACAGTGTATATCTCAGTCACCCTTCTTCTTAGCCTACAGTTGCTGGTGGCACTGGCCATTCTGATTTTTTTCTGCCACTCTGTAATAAGGGGTAGGGACTTATACTTCGGATTTTACCACTTCTGATACCACGTGTGCATGGTTGCTGTTACTTTCTATTTTCTCTCCTGTTGGCCTCTGTCACTCCACCCCCACTCCTGCTGAACCCCATCTTCTTCACAGCAAGTCCCTCTTCTGTTTCTGTGTCTTCTTTGTTTTATTTTCATTGTAGTTGTTAAGTTAGTATTGCTTTCCTAAGCTTGGGTGAAGGATCGTTCACCAGAGTACAAGCAACTTGACAGTAGCTAAGCCACCTGTCTTCTCCAGCAAGCATCATCTACAAATAGCTCCTCTGGAATGGGGAAGAGCAAACTCTGATGAGTTCTTCTTCCCTCCATGGTGAGGTGGATGAGTCCCATCTTGTTCCAATCTTGTCCACAGCTGTTATGAGTGCAATGAGCTGTTTCTGAGTGCAATGGCCACACCATGTCCTGCAGACAGTTTCACAGCATCCCTCCTTGTCCTCCAGCTTTTTTATCCTGTCCCCAAGCTCCTCCTGGGGGTGTTCCCTGAGCCTTTCTGGGGTCATTATGATGTCCTAACTAGAGCCAAGCACTCAGTAGTCACTTGTCCCCAGTCCTATGGCTAGTTGTCCAGTACAAAGAGAAGCTTCCATTACCTTGGCTGAGAGCAACACTAGACTTCAGGTATAAATATTACTATTTAGAAGACATTTCAACACCATGTTCATCTGGAAAAACAACAAAATAGAGCCAATGTCCATGCTAGCCAGGGCTTTTGGCAAAGCTTTCAGTAACAGGCATGAATTGCCTTGTGTGGATCAGGACTCAAATCCAATCAGAAAACTGGGGCAAAAGAATCACATGACCATTGTACTCGTAGGCATATCTTGCCTAGTAGTTTGATAGTTTAGATCATACTGAGGATATCGTACTCTCCCACCAGGTTGCACAGTACCTTCTGGTGCTGAAAGATATCTAACGGGGATGAAGCTTCCAGCTCAGTTGCATTTTGATTTCTCTATATCTTCCAAAGTGTCTTCAGTCATAAAGTCTTACTGACTAGCTATGGAGGGACACCATAGCAATGTCAGTAACTCACATCCTTTCTTTGTTTCTTGGGACCTCCATGACCAATAATACATAGGAAGGCAGCTCACACCTGGGATTAGTGTAACTCCTTATTAGCTGAGGTTCCTGTGAGTAGCATTATCCATCCATTCCATGGTATCCCTATTCAAACTTTCCTTTTAAATTATGCTCTTTAGCTAGTTACAACCTAGTAGGTTTCCATATGTCTTTTTTGCATAATTAGTTTTGGTTGCTGTTCCCCATACCTTCTCTTCTTTCTTACTCTTCCACTCCTCCGTGGACCCTCAGGACTCTGAGAAAGGAAGCAGTACTTCACTGGATACTAAGCCTGCCTGATTTTAAACTTCATAGCCTTTGGTAATGTGAGAAGTAAATTCGTGTGGTTTGTAAGTCACATCATCTATAAGATCTAATACAGCAGCTGGAATGAACTTACACACTCTGTCTTCAGAGGTAGTTGAACTGGTGAACTTTATGAGAGTCCCCCTGTGCTGGTTGGACGACCACATTGAGAATGGGAGTTAGGAAGAGCACCTGGGCAAGCTAGGATGGTCACTTGGAGGTAGAGTACCTACTTCCTAGCACGAATGAGCATCTGGATTCATTTCCCAACAAATTTCCCCCCAAACGGACACAAAAAATATTACCAGGCATAGTGCACACCTGTGATCCCATCACTTAAAAGGCAGATTTAAGAGGATCGAGGTTTTCAGGAAACCTTTGGATACATAGCAATTTTGATGCCAGCCTGGACCACAGTAGACCATATTCAAAGTGAGACAATAAAAACAGACAAATAAAATGAATAAGCCTGATAATAGGATCATAGATTCACAGGTCTGAACAAAGGCCATTTGTTTTCCTTAATAACCCCTTCTCTATAGATTGCATTTGACCAAATGCAAGAGTGCTAAAAATGGTTAACCTTTTGCCCACATTTAGAATTGTCTTTAGGGAGAAGATTTAAATGGTCAGAGTTGGTACCTCTCCTATAGTAGCAGATCATAGTGCTCATAAACCTTCAGAAAATATCTTATTCTCACACACATGCACATTCTGTGTGTCTACTTGTGTGACTGTGTTGATCATCAGTAAAGCATGTACTCAGAGTTTGTTTCCCCTTTTGGTGACTACACAACATGCAGAAATATCCATTCCCTTCTTGCAACCATAATGACCCATTCATTTGCCTGGTGGAGACCTAAGGCAAGAACTACCATGTCACTGGGCATCGGACTTTTCAGTAAGTACAAATTGAAGTCCCCCTTTTGTGGGGGTAGAAATCTGCTGACTTGGGGAAGCCAGTCAGGAGCAAGAGTAAGGTTGAGATGTGTCCAAAGCCCAAAAATCTCATCCTGAGATGGGCAGGAGTAGGACTGTCTTCCTCCTTGCTCTGAGTCTGCATATCGCAGCTCATACAGTCCCACGTCTCTGCCATCATTAAGGTAGACATGTAGTCTCATGGCCAAAATACAGATTTAAATTCTTCTCTTCCTGTAAGGACTTATCCAGCCAGCACCTAGAATTCCTCTTCATGCAAATGAAGCTTTTCTAGCACCTGAGTCTCATCCAATAATGTACTCTCACCTCCAAAACCCCTCTCCCCAAGATTTATATAGCCCTTATTACCCCAATTAAAGAAAGCTGTTTCACTGAGAACCCAGGGAAGGCTATTTTTCCCTGGAATTTACTGCCCACAAAGGTTCTGTGGAACTGGCCCACCTGGATAACAGAACCTGGCCACACCTTTCCTCTTTTGTTATCACTCTCTAACCACCTAGACTAAAGAATGCACCAGCTCACATGAGTTTAAGGGTTTTTGAGGTTTGCCACTGAAAGTTAAATGACCCTCTTCAACTACTTCCACAGTATGTTGAAGTATTTAGTCACCTGTTTTTTAATTGTGTCTAGACATGTATATATGATGATTCCATTCCATGTGTGCACCTGGGGACAGTGATATACATGCAGGTATGTAACATGCAAGTAGAGGTCAAAGGTCAATTCCAGGTGTTTTGCTCTATCACTGTTCACCCTCATTTTTACAAACATTGTCTCTCTCTGAACCGAAAGCTTATCCATCTGGCAAGATCAATTTATAAGTCATCCCCAGTGAAGCTCCTACCTCCGCTTCTCCAGGTCTAAGATTTCAGAGGTGCACAACCATAGCCATCTTTTCACTTGGTTACTGGGACTAAAATTCATTTCCACTTTGCTTGGGTAGTTAGCACTTTATGGACTCAGTCATCTCCCCATCCCTACAAAGCTTTTCACAAGCTCATACTGAAAGAGCACTGAGAAAGTGTCACCAAAATGGGGGTAAAGGATTATTTCGATATAAAACACTCAAATCTTTCTCATGTATTTCCTAAGCTGATCTGATTAGTTTGAGAGAATAACTGCAAAGCCATGCCAGAACAGAACAGGTTTCTACTTAGGTCTAGTTGGAAAGAGAGAGAAAACTACATGCAGCTGTTCCAGGCCTGGGAAATGCTGTGCAGACCTGACAGCAGCTGCCTGCATGCCAAACACTTCCAGCAACTTCTAATTAAATCCAGCTCGGGAGAAACTGTATGATCCTATATCATGTGACTTCTGTCTGTGTAAGGGATGCTTGTGTCTCCCCCTTTGAAAATTTCTCCAGCAAATACATTTAGATATTTTCAATCTAAAAGAGCTGAGTTATCCAGACCCAAACCTGTGCTTCGGACCTGAGGTTAGAATCCCCCTAGTTGCTGGAAAGGGTCAAGGAGGATGGTCCCCAGTATGGGGGGGTGCAGAGCAAGAACTTTCCTGTTCCTGCGACTTTGCTATGCTGTCTCTACCTCAAGAAATTAAACATGTGCACATTTGTACTTTTTCAAGTTCGTTTCACGACACTTCACTAATGATCCTAAATTAACCATAATAACATGCTGGCATAACACATCATCAGCGTGCTCAGGCATGTTTTCTGTTTATGATTTAACACAGCCACATGAAGGCAGAAAGCAGAGATTCTTATCCCAGCCTCATGTATGAGGAGCCTCAACACCTGATGCCTGAGGTATGCTTGGTCACATACCTATCAGCTTTTAGGTAAAACTTGGAATCAGACTTAACAGCCGGAAGACCACTGCTGCTTCCATTCAGGCCACTCCCTCCTGTCTCTAGTGAGATACACAAATCAGGCTCTTCCTACATCCACATGGGCCACTTTACCCAAGAGCAGGCATTTGCTCTGCGGGAAACCTACTCATATATTTAAGTACCTTTATGTGACTCAACTCTTTCTAGCCCTACAAAAATGTTGGTAACTGATGTCGCTCGAAATGAGACTAGCTCATTGTACTCAAGACAAAGCTCACAGCACATTGTTAATGAGTGCTGGGGAGCTGTAAAATTTCACTCTTCTTGTCTAAATTGTACAAGATGCTCATCTCTCTGGTACTAGTATGCAGGTGCCAGGAATCAATCCACAGTGTACATTTGCAAAAGCCCTCAGGCCGAATCCCAAAAATAGGAAGAAAAAGTCTGGCTATGAGCATGATTTTCATTAAGGTAAACAGAGTGACAATCCACACCCACTGGCCCAGTTGTTCTGAGTACCAATGCTCATTTCCATATGATCCCACATTCCCAGACTATTGGTAAGTGTGCAAGGGGCTGTGAACACTTGTGTTCCATTATGAATGAAATCAACAAACATGAAAATTATGTAACAGGACCAAACTCTATGGGAGCACTTGACGGGCATTTTATTTTAGTGTTTGGGGAATTTCATATTCCAGATAATGAATGCTGGCTTTGCCACAGATAAACACATGAATCAGTGACCAAGGAAAGTGAGAGAATTGAGAGATTTGCGACATACATTCCAGGGACCCAAACCACTCCTGTTAGAGATCATTAACTGCTAAGCTGTGAAATGGCACACATCACTTACATGCATGTGACCTCAGGCAGTTGCAGAATCCCAAACACACTAATGATCAGGAAGTGTAGATCTTTCAGTATTTCTGTGAAAAGATGTGGGGGAGAAACGTGGACTGTTCTGAGCATTCAAGTTTTCTCTCTAAACAGGTCATTGCAGAAGCGCCAAACATGGCTCAACAGAGATAGCAGTGTAAGGAAAGGAACTTTATGACCCTGTTAACAAGGAGGTTTACTAAACTCAAACAGCTTTGTCTGTTGAAGAGTCACTTGAGAGTCCGAGGCCTCCACTCACAAAGATTAAGAGGGGAAAGAGAGACTAGTGCGAGATGTTCTGAGACCAAATTATAGTATCAGTAAATGCTTTTCTTCCAACATCCTTAAATATATGGCTATAATATTCCTGAAGGACCCAATTTACTCAAATTTCAAGGGTGGAACACATGAAAGGAAACACATTGTTAAAGCTGGCCATGGCGGTGCGTGCCTTCCATCCCAGCATTGAAGCATCTCTGATGAGATGAGCACACCTTGGAATCATGATTATATCGGAAACTCTGGGTTTCCCACATGAACCTGTTAAATAATGTCCAAATAAGGTAAGAAACTCTCTCCCTTCTACCGTTATCCATTCTGTCTCTCCCTCTCTGTCTCCTTCTGCTTCATCCCCCCTCCTCTCTGTGTGTATGGGTGTAAAACAGGAAGAGTGGGTTCACTCATAGTTTTCCCTAGGCAGTCATTTTTCTTTAACAGCTCATCTCAGAGTTGGTACACATACAAACCAAAAAGACTATGATACAGCCTATTTTTTCTTAAACCATGGTCAATTTTTTAAAGATTATTTTGTATGTGGGGTGTGTGTCTCTCTCTCTCTCTCTCTCTCTCTCTCTCTCTCTCTCTCTCTCTCTCTCTCTCTCTCCATACGTGAATGTGGAGGCTATAAGCTGTCTCATAACCTCTTTACTCTCTCTCCACAATAGACTTTGAGACATGGTCTTTCACCAAATGTGGGTGTACTGGCTGGTTTGGTGTGTCAACTTGACACAAACTGGAGTTATCACAGAGAAGGAACCTCCCTTGAGGAAATGCCTCCTGAACTTGCTTCTTGGTCCTAATGTTTTGTGCAGGAATACAAGCCCTGACCAAGACAGTGGCGCTCTCAGATTTGGCTAGATTGGATGGCTAACAAGCTTCAGAATGCACCTCTCTCAATTTCCCTAACATCGTGATTAAAGTGACCCCTGTGCCTACATTTTTTAATTCAATATTTTTCCTTTTTGTATTGGTTTTATGTCTGCAATGACCAGAAGACAACATTGGATCCACTGAAACCACAGTTAGAGAATTGTGAGCTACCATGTAGGTGCTGGAACTCAAATCCTGGGTCCTTGGAAAGAACACCAAGTGCTCTTAATCACTGAGCTATCTCTCCATCCCTGGAACATAGCTTTTTACCTGAACTCTGTGGATCCAACTGAGGTTCTCAGTTGTTCAGGAAAGAGCTCTATGGACTAAACCATCTCTGCAGCTCCACAGAGTCCCTTAGAGTTTACATATTGAATACTCCATAGACATTAAAAGCATGGCTTTAAAAGACACATTTTATTTCAAAGTTCAAAAAATTCAAGCTGCCCTCATCATTTTCAGAATGTAAGAAACCAAAATATTTTATTTTCTTTTTGTTTTGATCTTTGCTTGCAGAAGGCATGAATACCCTTAGATATCTATATCAAGGGTGGGAGGGTGCATTGTGAATGGTGTCATCCCTGGGCTAGTAGTCTTAGGTTCTGTAAGAAAGCAACCTGAGCAAGCCAGGGGGAGCTATGTTATTCCCAATTCTATAATGAGAAACTGAACCCCAAAGTAATACTACAAAGTTGAGAACACATCTAAAGTGACTCATAGTGCTGGAGAGATAGATCAGTAGTTAAGAGAATTGTTAATTTTCTAGAGAACCCACATTCAGTTCCTAAAACCCTCAGATCACAACCATCTGCAACTCCAGTTCTAGGTGAATAGAAGCTGTCTTCTAGTCTCTGCAGGCATTGCATGCCTGTGGTGAACAGACATACATGTAGGCAAAACACACATACACAGAATAGAATAGAATAGAATAGAATAGAATAGAATAGAATAGAATAGAATAGAATAGAATAGAATAGAATAGAATAGATTTTAAAGCATTTTAAAAATCTACATTTAATGCTGATTTTCCTAGTCATGTATGTTAGTCTGTTTGTGGTTTAACTGCCCCACTTTTACACTTTGAGAACATATTATTACTTTTAAGACACAGAGTATACCTGCCAGTACTCAACAGATTCGCTCATGTGTTTTCTATATGTATTTCACTTCTCTGTGGGAAAACACTGTATGTGAAGCCAATACAAAGAAAAATTTGAGGCTCTTATTTTGTTGTTGTTCTTTAGTCCATATCATGTTGGCACAGAGAGTATCCAATTCTGCAATATTATAAATGTTTCATATTCTGTAGTCTATATAAGCCTGTTAAGAGATGATTTTCTGCCAATACTTGAGGTCTGTACTTTTTGTTAAAAGTAAAGCCCATTCTGTGTGTAGACAAAGCAGTGTATCATTAGGAACTTTTAATTTGGCACAGACAGCATGGAAATGGCCAATAAAGGAGTAGTTGTATTTATTCCATCACTTTCCAAAGTGCACAATGTCTGTTTTGGCTCACAAAATTAAACATTGGGAAGAGTCCGGTTAGGTCATTCAACTAACCCTCATGTGTCTCACATACTTTAAAGATGATTGCATATTTTAGAGAAACAGACTGAGGGCTTTCATTCATCAGAAAGGAAGTGACATCCAAATTTCTTATTACATTTCTGTTTTCATAATTGTTCAATCTGATGTACAATATATTAAGAGTTATCACCAGTGCAGGGAAGCATTTTCGAAGACTTTTGTGTAGAACACTTAATACCACCAGAAAGAGGTTCCATGATCAAAATATGGGGAGTGCTCGAACAAACTAAATTGAACACATTTCTTTTATTGGTGGATTTCTCACAAAGCCCTTAATAAACTCTCTTTTGTAAGACACTCACCGGTGCATGACCTCAAAATGCTGCATTTCCTCAACTTACTTGATTATTCAAACTTCTTGGCAGACCTCCTCAACATCTTGAGTCATACCGGTGTTCTATAGAACAATGTCTAAGAAACCTGTAGAGAAGGTTTAAGCTCCCTCTTGTCGTCCCTGGAGACACACCATTCCTGTATGCACACAGGTGAGTGAATTTCGCAGCCAAGTGGAAAACCAACAGGCCCAACAACTTGAAGTAGAGGAAACTTGTGGAGAGTAACTGAAACTTATCAATTAATTCCCAAGATGCTTCAGTGCTATGTATTAAAGTGTCTAGTAGGGGCTTGAAGAGATGGCTCCGAACTACAAGTTCTTACTACTCTGGCGGAGGGCCCAAGTTCAGTTCCCAGGCCCACATATGGCTCCTAATTGTCTGTATCTCCTGTTGGAGAGTTTCTGACACCCTCTTCTGGCCTCTTCCAACACACATGCACACATTGCACTTGCCTGTATTTACACAAAATAAACACACGAAACAAAAAGCAAACAAATAAAATCTAATAAATGTACCTAATAAAATCTAACTGAGGCATAACCCAAAGATTAGAAAAAAGGAAGAAAGTATTTCTATGCATCACATCTTATATTTATTCATTCTATAGATAACCGAGGAGGCCTCTTCACAGAAGATGCGCTGGACCTTTGGAGGCCCCGGGTGGGGCCATCCATGCACTCTTTGTATCTTTGTTCCTAACAATGCATATAAATTATCCCACAAAAGAGAGGAAACTGTAATTACCTACAAAGACAAAAATCTGCTAAAACTGAATGTTTCTTACTAAAGATTTACACATAGATTTCAGTATACAGAGGATTAAGTGTTTCCTTCCGAAATCTTTTTAAATACACACATGGTACTCACTAAGTCATGGGCTGCAGTTGAAGCCAAAAATGACATTCTTTATCTCAAGTTTCTGTGAAGTTTACAAAACAACTTTTTGCAGGTTTTCTCCAGACACAGTCTATCCAAGAAGCCACGAAGCTATTTTGTTTAGGAAATGCCACAATATTCCTGCCACACCATGAAGGAACTGCCTTCCTATGCTATCTCTAAGCAGAGTCATACATTCTCCAAACAAAACATGAGCTAATCTAAGAATGCTTCTTTCAATATGTAAACTTTCCATTATTTCCATACTTTCCAGGTCATACACTGGGCCAAAGAGATTACAACATGGAGGAAATAAAATGGAGGAAGCAAACATTTTGTAACATAGAAGATCAGCATCCTTTTCATCAGGAAAGGATGGAGAAGTGGAACAAGAAGTTGGATTCGATTTTCTTTTTTTCCATGAGAAGTCAAGTTTCATTTGTTGAGACTACCCTTGAGGCTTTGGACCAAGGAAACAGAAAGGAAGCAAAAAGAAAAAAAAAGAAAGAAAAAAGAATGGTGATAGTAGGGGAGGACACAACATGTGTTGGAATGTCTAGGGTGTGAGCATTTTTAAGGATATCCAGACATGCAGGTGTCTGACCAAGAAGGAAACTGGAATGGAAACACCCTATATAGTCTGAAGGATATCCTGCCCTGTTGTCTTCACATAGAACAAAGAATAAGACAGACAGAATGCCATCTTACTTCTGTTTTTTAATTTTGTTTATTATGTGCATGTGTGGGTATACAGGGGCACACATACATGTAAGGCACACCTGTGGAGGTAAGAGGAAAGTTACTCTCTCCTTCTACCACAGGGGTCCCAGGGATAAAACTCAAGCCATCAGCTTTAATAATAGGAGCCTTTACCCACCCAGCCATCTTGCTAACCCATCTTCTGCTGATCTTTAACAGCATCCCTGTGCATTTGCCTTCCTGATTCAGTGAGTGAGACTATCTGGATCAACCTGCTGCCATATCTGCTACCACTTCGTGCATGGTATTTTTTTTTACCACCTCCACAACTACAGGTTCTTTTTTTTTTTCATGGAAGCGATTGAAATTGGGAGTGCATAGACCAAGTCTGGCACGCAGATGGGTTTTTGCTGGGTTTGGTTTATGCTTTCCCCCATGTGAACCAATGAAAATCAGTATGCCTCCCATAGAATCCAAGCTTCTGGCTCCTTTTGAAGAACTGAAACATCTCACCACCCTGTCCTCAATAGTCAACATGGTCCAAGCAGCTGGGTTTGAGGAGACTGAGCATTTCAATCCTGGAGAAGTTCCATTAGTTACATAAGAACTGCAGATGTACTAGACGCAGACCAGCTTTATCCGTGGCAACCACCTGCCTCCCTTTATGTAGGCAGGAACTACCCGTGTGAGGGCACATTGAGACTGCATGTAGAGATGTCCTGCGGTGAAGCCCTTGTCCCAGCTGACATACATGCGCTTCTAAATGTACTCAGCTGCAGATGCTCTGGCAATCATCTCCCTGATGTTCTCCCAGACCTCAGTCCAGCAAGAATATCATCTTTCCTGTTTCCCCAGCATTTGTTTCTTGCTTGAGTCTCTGCTCTCCACAAGGAAAACAATGTTTACCGTCTTAAAAGGAAAACAGAGCACTGGCACCGTGTTCCTTTTCTCTCTACAGCACAAACATTCCTTGATGAATAATTGCACACTGCTCTCCCCAACTCACTAGCAAGCCACATTTCAAACCACTGTAATCTGGGCCCGGCAGACCTTGGAAACTACTTCCACTAAAGTCACCAATGGACTCTCACTTTCCCAACTCCCAGGCAGCTTTTATTCCTATGCTAAACCATCTGCGTCATCTGGCATGGAGGACGGCTGTCTTCTATTTTGAAATTCTTTCTTATATTCTAAGGCAGGACTGTGTTTATTCACATCTTGCAACTCTCTTTTCCAATATCATTGAAACGTTAAAACATTTTCTAAATAACAGTCTAACAAATGCTTTCTAGATGTAAACTCTGTACCTCTGATTCCTTCAATATTGTGCTATAAAACCCAATAAAAATCACCCTGCTTTCAAATGATACAGTATCTCCATTGACCTGATATAGTAAGATATCAGGGGCTTTATGCTTGAGAAAGATTTATTTAGCTCATGAGTCTATTACTACTGACAGGGTGTCTAAGCACATGACACCAGCCAAGTTGGCTAACGATGCACCTTGATGGAGAAGTTAGGAAAATACCCAGCTTTGTAGGCATCCAATATACTGCTCAGTCCCAGCTCTTAGCAAACTGATCTCAAGGAAAGTGACTGATCCCCTTCTGATTCCCTGATATTCACATTTTTCTCACTGATCCTTCATCTCTGCAAAGTTCCACTCACTACACCATACTGAGAGCCATGCCTCTGCCACATGCATCTTTAGAGAATAAGTCACATCCAAAGCATAGCAGTGTCCTTAAAGTAGCTGAGTATTCGGGCCACTCACATTTTGAGGCAGAGGAGAGATTCCAATCCTGGTCACCACTAAAGCATGACCCCTGGCATTAAGTACTTCCCTATCTCAAGTGTGTTGATTGCTGGATAGAACTGGTGTTTTCTAATTTTCCCTGTGGAATCTTAACGAATCTTCTCACCAATCACCTTTGTGGTGATGTAAACCAAATTAATTATATTCCTGGGCTTTTTCCTTCCAATAACCAAATTCACACCTTATACTTTATGCTCTATATTTAACTTTATTTTGACTTTTTATAGTGTCATTCAGTCTACATAAGTATAAAATTATTTTTCTGGGTCAAAAATTCCATTGGAATAACTCTTAGATTCCTATAGTCTCATCCCAGTGACTGCCCCATCAGTGTTTAATGACTGGCGGGACATTGCCTGAATAAGAAGACACCCACTGCCTCTGTGAACATCTCAACTTAGATCGACACCATCCTTCTCCCTCATCTATATCTCAAGCTCACTTACTTTCAAGCTTCTCTCTTGCTCACTTACCCCATTCTGCCTGTATCCTAAATTCTCTAAGAAAATAGTAGTATCATCCAGTGAATCATGTTAAGCCTATAATTTAAGTATCAATTGCTTCCCTAGCTCTTTGCCAATCTAGTTAATTAATCTTAAGTCCATCACATCCTCTGATAATCATCCTATCATTCCCCATCCCCTAGATAACTGTAGTGTCAGCCTTCACCATTCCATGTTAGCCAGTTTCTAGTTCACTGGCTGCATGTCTCTTCCAGTTCATTTCTCACAATACTATTGAATATACACTTTTTAAAATCATTTCCTTAATTTTGAGATTATATTTACGTATTGTCCTCTTCCCTTCCCTCCCAACACACACACACACACACACACACACACACACACACACACACACACACACACACATATTAAACATGCTCCATCTGTATAATGTTACTTTTAAGTATGATTTCAGGGCTGACTCGTTGATATTAGATTACCCATCAGTGTGTTCATTCCTGGGGAGACTATTTCTCCAGCTTTCTGCTTATGTGGCATGGGATTTCCCCTGTCTAATTGGGCATGTCTATTGTCGTGTCCTTGTTTATACAGCCATGCTGGTGAGACTTTAGGATTATATCTTCTGGTATTATTAAGAGACACAGTCTCGTAGCTAACTCCTTGGTCCCCTGGCCCTAACACCCTGTCTGTCCTCTCTTTCACAATGATTCCTGAGCCTTAGGTCCAGGACAAGGGGACAATCATCCCTGGTACTGGAAACTTAGATGCCTTCTAAGTGCAAGTGTAATTATGGATACTGGAAAACCTACAACTATCACTTTATTATACAAGCAATTCTTTTTTTTTTTATTAACTTGAGTATTTCTTATGTACATTTCGAGTGTTATTCCCTTTCCCGGTTTCCGGGCAAACATCCCCTTCCCTCCCCCTTCCTTATGGGTGTTCCCTCCCCACCCTTCCCCATTGCCGCCCCCCCCCGACAGTCTAGTTCACTGGGGGTTCAGTCTTAGCAGGACCCAGGGCTTCCCTTCCACTGGTGCTCTTACTAGGATATTCATTGCTACCTATGAGGTCAGAGTCCAGGGTCAGTCCATGTATAGTCTTTAGGTAGTGGCTTAGTCCCTGGAAGCTCTGGTTGCTTGGCATTGTTGTACATATGGGGTCTCAAGCCCCTTCAAGCTCTTCCAGTTCTTTCTCTGATTCCTTCAACGGGGGTCCTATTCTCAGTTCAGTGGTTTGCTGCTGGCATTCCTCTGTATTTGCTGTATTCTGGTTGTGTCTCTCAGGAGCGATCTACATCCGCTCCTGTGGGTCTGCACTTTTTTTGCTTCATCCATCTTGTCTAATTGGGTGGCTGTATATGTATGGGCCACATGTGGGGCAGGCTCTGAATGGGTGTTCCTTCAGTCTCTGTTTTAATCTTTGCCTCTCTCTTCCCCTGCCAAGGGTATTCTATACAAGCAATTCTTTTAGCAATAAAAGACCATTAAAAAACCTACAACCAATAAAAATGAAAAACTGTAGAGCTCAGTCCCAAAGTATCAGAACATGCACTCTTTTCTTTCTTTTTTTCCCCTTGCTTAGGTTTCAAGGTGTATTTGTAGTATGCAGTAAAATGAATCTCCTTGACCATGCATATAAACCTCTTGGTGACTTAGTCTTTCTTTCCTTACTTAGCAGGAAAAGGTACCTAATACCAAACCTGAGAGTCTATGTTTGAGTTTAGGAACACACATGGTGGAAGGCATGAAATGATACCCACAAGTTATCCTCTGACTATCAAGGACTTCCCAATCTGGAGCGGGTTGAAACAAGACACAGAGTCGGACTCAGGTGTAGCTTCAAAGGACTGATGGTCTCCAGACATTCTAGTTCTCTAACTATATATTAAATGCATGCTGATAAATTCTAAAAAGTTCTAAAAACTTTCTTACTCATCCTGAGTGTTAAAAGCTGCTGGTTTAGGTAATTAACACCTATAACCTAAAGGTGGGGAATTAAGTAATGTAAACTTTGTTCTATCTCAGCAAGAACTGAACTGTGGCTCTAATTCCCAGCCTAGTAGTTGAAGTTGCAGGATGCAACGGGGACACATTGAAAGTGATTTTAACCTTTATTTCTAAGTTTTAAAAAATTTCCTATGTAAGTTCTCCAAAAAGGGGGTGAAAGGGCCCATAAGAAAATGGGAATAAGGCACCTCTTCTCTCTTTGTCCTCACCACTTATACATCTTTCAGAATACATGATCACAGGGTAAAAGGTTCACCATGAGTTTACACATAAATTGTTATATGTATTTAATAATACCGGGAAAGTCATATTAATAGCAGGAATCTTTCCTAAAATGAAATCTCCTTGGCCTTGCCTAGAGAAGCAAATCCATCATTAACTGTGCAGTCCAGTGTGGAACCAGCTCTGGAAGATCATCTGCTACTTTTTAGCTTCCCCTTATTGGCTCCTAGTATCTGACCAACACACACACACACACACACACACACACACACACACATACTTGCATGGACATAAAATAATTTCAAATCCATTAAAAAACATAAGAAGAGCTTAATAGAATCTGCAACATGAAGATAATCCTATGCCACAGCTCTCCATACCCAAATCCCACCCAGAGGGAGCTGGTCTCCAGGGAGTGCTGACTCACAAGTGAGACCAACACTATTGCTCTAATAGCTAGCCCAAAAGAGATCCACCAGGAGCCTACAGAGCACAGGAACCATGGAGCACTGGGGACAGGATACTTTCGGTTTCCATCTGCAACCTGTGCCACAGCTCTCCATACCCAAATTCCACCCTGAGAGAACTGATTTCCCAGAAGTGCTGACAAACCTTAGATCACAACTCTCTGCACCTCATTACTGCCCAGAGAGAGATGTTCCCCAAGGAGTACTGACACATCTAAAAGCAAGGCTCACAGGTGCCCACAGGAGGGACAAGCTCCAGTCAGAGACAGCAAGACCAACTAACACCAGAGATGAACAGATGACAAAAGGCTACTTGGCATCATCAGAACCCAGATCTCCTACCACAGCAATCCCTGGATACCCCAACAGACTGGAAAAGCAAGATTTGGATTGAAAATCACATCTCATGATGATGATAGAGGACTTTAAGAGGACATAAATAACTCCCTTAAAAAAATACAGGACAACACGGTAAACAAGTAGAAGCCCTTAAAGAGAGAACACATAAATTACTTACAGAATAAGAGGAAAAGGCAACCAAACAGGTGAAGGAATTGAAAAAAAAAATCATTAAGGATCTAAAAATGAAAATAGAAACAATAAAGAAATCACAAAAGGAGATAACCATGGAGATAGAAAACCTAGGAAAGACATCAGGAGTCATAGATGCAAGCATCATCAACAAAACATACAAGATAATAGAGAGAATCTCATAAGTAGAAGATGCCATAAAAAAAACATTGACACAACATCAAAGAAAATGCAAAATGCAAGATGCTCCTAACCAAAACATGCAAGACACAATGAGAAGATCAAACCTAAGGATAATAGATATAGGAGAGATCAAAGATTCCCAACTCAAAGGACTAGTAAATACCTTCAACAAAATTGTAGAAAAAACTTCCCTAATCTAAAGAAAGAGATGTCCTTAAACATACAAGAAGCCTAGAGAACCCCCAAGTAGATTGGACCAGAGTAGAAATTCTTCTTATAATATAATAATTAAAACAACAAATGCACAAAACAAAGAAAGAATATTAAAAGAGCAAAGGGAAAAAGATAAGTAACCTATCAGAATTATACCAGATTTCTCAACAGAGACAACAAAAGCCAGAAGATCCTGGACAGACGTCATACAGACACTAAGAGAATGCAAATGCCAGCCCAGCAAAAGTCTCAATTACCATAGATGGAGAAACTAAGATATTCTATGACAAAACCAAATTTACACAATATTTTCCCACAATTCCAGCCCTACAAAGGATAATAGATGGAAAACTC
This sequence comes from Rattus rattus, assembly GCF_011064425.1. Lineage (NCBI taxonomy): Eukaryota > Metazoa > Chordata > Mammalia > Rodentia > Muridae > Rattus > Rattus rattus. The sequence continues at coordinate 153,734,934 of NC_046156.1, read as the reverse complement.
CAACACAAGAAGGGAAACTACAAGCTACACAAAGCAAGAAAGTAATATTCTTGCAACAAACCTAAAAGAAGATAGCCACACAAATATAATTCTACCTCTAACAACAAAAATAACAGGAAGCAACAATCACTTTTCCTTAATATTTCTTAACATCAATGGACTCAATTCCCCAATAAAAAGACATAGACTAAATGACTAGATATGTGAACAGGACCCAGAATTTTATTGCACACAGGAAACACACATCAGTGACTAAGACAGACAGTACCTTAGAGTATAGAATGAAAAATGGTCCCAAGAAACAAGGAGGAGTAGCCATTCTAATACTAAATAAAATTGACTTTCAACCAAAGATGCTCAGAAAGATAAGTAAGGACACTTCATACCCATCAAAAAAATATACCAAGATGAGTTCTCAATTCTGAACATCTATGCTCCAAATGCAAGGGCAGCCACATTCATAAAAGAAACTTTACTAGAGCTCAAAGCAAACATTGTACCTCACACAATAATAGGAAGAGACTTCAACACAGCACTTTCATCAATGGACAGATCATGGAAACAGAAACTAAACAGAGACCTAGTGAAACTACTAGAAGTTATGAACCAAATGGATTTAATAGATATCTATAAAACATTCCATCTTAAAACAAAAGAATATACCTTCTTCTTACCATCTCATGGCACCTTCTCTGAAATTGAACATATAATCTGTCACAAAACAGGCCTCAACAGAAACAAGAATAATGAAATAATCCCACTCATCCTATCAGATCACCATGGACCAAAGCTGGTCTTCGATAACAAAAAAAACAACAGAAAGCCCATACAAATGGAGGCTGAACAACTCTCTACTTAATGATCACTTGGTCAGGAAAGAAATAAAGAAATTAAAGACATTTCAGAATTTAATGGAAATGAAGGCACAACATTCTCAAACCTATAAGACAAAATAAAAGCAGTGCTAAGAAGAACACATAGCTCTGAGTGCCTCCGAAACGAAACTGGAGAGAGCATACAATAGCTTAATAGCACATTTGACAGCTCTAGAACAAAAAGAAGCAAATACACCCAAGAGGAGTAGATGGCAGGAAATAATCAAATTCAGGGTTGAAAACAACCAAGTAGAAACAAAAAGAACTATACAAAGAATCAACAAAACCAGGAGCTGGTACTGTGGGAAAATAAAAAAAGATATATAAAACCTTGGCCAGACTAATCAGAGGGCACGGACAGAGTATCCAAATTAACAAAATCAGAAATGAAAAGGGAAACATAACAATAGAAATTGAAGAAATTGAAAAATTATTTAACCTACTAAAAAAGCCTATACTCAACAAAACTGGAAAATCTGGAGGAAATGGACAATTTTCTAGACAGATACCAGGTACCAAAGTTAAATCAGGATCAGATAAACCATCTAAACAGACCCATATCCCAAAAAGAATAGAAACAGTCATTATAATCTCTCAACCAAAGAAAGCCCAGTACCAGATGGTTTTAGTAGAGAATTCTATCAGACCTTCAAAGGCCTAATATCAATATGCTTCAAACTATTACACAAAATAGAAACAGAAGGAACACTACCCAATTCATTCTATGAAGTCATAATTATGCTTATAACTAAACTACACAAAGACACTACAAAGAAAGAGAACTTTAGACCAATTTCCCTTATGACTATCTATGCAAAAATAATAAAATTCTTACAAACCTAATCAAAGAACACATCAGAAGGATCATATTCCACAATCAAGTAAGCGTTATCCCAGGAATGCAGGGATGGTTCAATATAAGAAAACTCATCAATTTAATCCACTATATAAACAAACTCAAAAAAAAAAAACAAAAACAAAAACCCTCATGATCATCTCATTAGATGCTGAAAAAGCATTTGACAAAATTCAACACTCCTTCATGTTAAAAGTCTTGGAGATATCAGGAATTCTTAAGCATAGTGAAAGCAATATGCAACAAACCAATAGCCAACATCAAACTGAATGGAGAGAAACTAAAAGCAATCCTCTAATCAGGGACTAGATGAGGCTGTCCACTCTCTTCCTATCTATTCAATATAGTCCTCAAAGTCCTAGCCAGAGTGATTAGAAAACAAAAGGAGGACAAAGGGATACAAATAGGAAAGGAAGAAATAAAAGTATCACCATTTGCAGATGATATGATAGTATACTTAAGTGACAGAAAAATTCCACCAGAGAAATCCTACAGCTGATAACAATGTGGCTAGGTATAAAATTAACTCAAAAAAATGATTAACCTTCCTCTACTCGAAGGATAAACAGATTGAGAAAAAAATTAGGCAAACAGCATCCTTCACAATAGTCACAAGTAATATAAAATATCTTGGGGTGACTCTAACCAAGCAAGTGAAAATCTGTCTGACAAGAACTTCAAGTCTCTGTAGAAAGAAACCAAAGAAGGTCTCAGAAGATGGAAAGATCTCTCATGATCATGGACTGGCAGGATTAATATAGTAAAAACGGTCATCTTGCTGAAAGCAATCTACAGATTCAATGTCCTAATCTAAATTCCAATTCAATTCTTCATAGACTCAGAAAGAACAATTTGCAAATTCATGTGGAATTACAAACACAAAAACAGGATAGCAAAAACTATTCTCAACAATAAAGAACTTCTGGGGAAATCACCATCCCTGACCTCAAGCTATATTAAGAGCAATAGCAGCACCATCTGGGCCCCCTGTGCACAGGGTCCCAGGAGAAGGCGGAGCAGGCCCTTCTGGTTGCTGCCCTCATGGAGAGCTGAAATCTGACTCTGAGGAGCGACTTCAGGCCGAAGACCAGAGGTAAGACCAACTTTTCTGCTCCAAGTGACCTACCTGGTGGACTCAGTACACACAAAGGCAAAATTCCTCTGGGACCCGACACTTCCGGTTTCTAGCTGAGGCCCAAAGTTCTCTGATCCTGGCCCACAGCTCCCTGTTCCCAAACCCCATCAGAGAGACAGGTCATCACCTAGACAGGTGGGCACTCCTGAGACTGCAGGGCAGGAGAGACCACCAGTACTGCCCACCCTTGCCCACATCCCAGGCCCAAGAGGGAACTGTATAGGACCTCTGGGAACAGAAAGATAGGGGCACTCAAGCTGCAGGAACACTGTGGTCCAGACTCCACCTGGATCTGAAGGGACCTGATCAAACAGCTCCCTGCACCCAAATCCCCTTAGAGGGAGAGCTAGACTTTCAGACTGGCAGACACGCCTGGGAAGCCAGAGGAGACTACTCTCTGCCCACATTTCTGACTCTAGAGGAAAACGCCTAGAGTCTTCTGGGCCCGTCACAATAGAAGGCGGGGCAGGCCCTTCTGGTTGCTGCCCTCACAGAGAGCTGAAACCCTGCTCTGAGGAAGGACTTCAGGCCCGAGACCAAAGGTAAGATCAACTTTTCTACTCCAAGTGACCTGCCTGGTGGACTCAGGACCCTCGCAAACAGGAACACCTTAAGACCAGTAGACAGGAATGACTACAAGCCTGAAAGCAGAACACTCTCTTCCCATAGCTGGCTGAAAGAAAACAGGAAAACGGGTCTACAGCACTCCTGACACAGGCCTATAGGACGGTCTAACCACTGTCAGAAATAGCAGAACAAGGTAACACCAGAGACAATGTGATGGCAAGAGGTGAGTGCAGGAAGCCTAGCAACAGAAACCAAGACTATATGGCATCATCGAAGCCAAATTCACCCACCAAAGCAAACACTGAATATCCAAACACACCAGAAAAGCAAGATCTTGATTTAAAATCACATTTGATTATGATGATGGAGGACTTCAAGAAAGACATAAAGAACTCCCTTAGAGAAGTGCAGAGAAACACAAATAAACAAGCAGAAGCCTATAGAGACGAAATGCAAAAATCCCTCAAAGAATTACAGGAAAACACAATCAAACAGGTAAAGGAATTAAAAATGGAAATAGAAGCTAGACTGCAGGGACACAAATAACCCTATTAAAAAATGGGGTTCAGAGCTAAACAAAAAATTCACAGCTGAGGAATGCTGAATGGCTGAGAAGCACCTAAAGAAATGTTCAACATCTTTAGTCATAAGGGAAATGCAAATCAAAACAACCCTGAGATTTCACTTCACACCAGTGAGAATGACTAAGATCAAAAACTCAGGTGACAGCAAATGCTGGCCAGGATGTGGAGAAAGAGGAACACTCCTCCATTGTTGGTGGGATTGCAGACTGGTACAACCATTCTGGAAATCAGTCTGGAGGTTCCTCAGAAAATTGGACATTGAACTACCTGAGGACCCAGCTATACCTCTCTTGGGCATATACCCAAAAGATGCCCCAACATGTAACAAAAACATGTGCTCCACTATGTTCATAGCAGCCTTATTTATAATAGCCAGAAGCTGGAAAGAACCCAGATGCCCTTCAACAGAGGAATGGATACAGAAAATGTGGTACATCTATACAACAGAATACTACTCATCTATCAAAAACAATGACTTTATGAAATTCATAGGCAAATGGTTGGAACTGGAATATATCATCCTGAGTGAGGTAATCCAATCACAGAAAAACACACATGGTATGCACTCATTGATAAGTGGATATTAGCCCAAATATTCGAATTACCCTAGATACACAGAACATATGAAACTCAAGAAGGTTGACCAAAATGTGGATGTTTTACTCCTTCTTTTAAAGGGGAACAAGAATACCCTTGGGAGGTAATAGGGAGGCAAAGTGTAGAACAGAGGCTGAAGGAACACCCATTCAGAGCCTGCCTCACATGTGGCCCATAGATATACAGCCACCAAACTAGATAAAATGGATGAAGCAAAGAAGTGCAGGCCGACAGGAACCAGATGTAGACCTCTCCTGAGAGACACACCCATAATATGGCAAATACATAGGCGAATGACAGGAACAAATCACTGAACTGAGAACAGGACCCCCGTTGAAGGATTCAGAGAAAGGACTGAAAGAGCTTGAAGGGGCTTGAGACCCCATATGAACAACAATGCCAACCAACCAGAGCTTCCAGGGACTAAGCCACTACTCAAAGACCATACATGGACTTACCCTGGACTCCAACTGCATAGGTAGCAATGAATATCCTAGTAAGGGCACCAGTGGAAGGGGAAGCCCTTGGCCCTGCCACGACTGAACCCCCAGTGAACAGGATTGTTGGGGGGAGGGCGGTAATGGGGGCAGGATGGGGAGGGTAACACCCATATAGAAGGGGAGGGGTAGGGTTAGGGGGATGTTGACCTAGAAACAGGGAAAGGGAATAACGATTGAAATGTAAATAAGAAATATCCAATTTAATAAAGATGGAGGGAAAAAAAAGAGCAATAGTGATAAAAACTGCAAATGTAGCAAAGAATAACCTTGTGTGCGCACCAGTGGTAGGGGAAGTCCTTGGTCCTGCCAAGGTTGGACCCCCAGTACAGGGGAATATGTGGGGACAGTAATAGGGATGGATTGGGGGGAATACCTATATGGGGGAGGGGGGAGAGGATGGGGGCTTGTGGAAAGGAATCCAGGAAAAGGAATAACATTTGAAATGTAAGTAAAGAAATATATCTAATAAAAAAAAAAAGAAAAGAAAACTGTATGGTATTTGGTACAGAGAAAGGCAAGTAGATCAATGGAAAAGAGTTGAGGACCCACAGTTAGATAACAAAAGGAAGTCAACGGGATATAAATTGGAAAGGAAGACATCAAAATATCACTATTTGAAGATTGATATGATAGTATATTTAAGTGATCTCAAAAGTTCCACCAGAGAACTACTAAGACTGATAAACAACTTCAGCAAAGTGACTGGGTATAAAATTAACTCAAATAAATCAGTAGCCTTGTTTCTCAGAAACAAACTGAGAAAGAAATTATGGAAACGACACCCTTCAAAAATAATATAAAATACTTCGGTGTGACTCTAACCAAGCAAGTGAAAGATCTATATGATAAGATCTTCAAATTCATTTGGAATAACAAAAAACCCAGGACAGCAAAAACTGTCCTTGACCATAAAACAACTTCTGGGGCAATCACCATCCCTAACCTCAAACAGTATTGCAGAGCAATAGTGATTTTAAAAAAAATGGTATTGGTGCAGAGACAGGCAGGTAGATCAGTGGAATAGAATTGAAGACCCAAAAATGGATCCACACACCCATGATCATTTGATCTTTGACAAAGGAGCTAAAACCATCCAGTGGAAAAAAGAC